>NC_072423.2:62100000-62700000 GCF_028878055.3 Symphalangus syndactylus | reverse complement strand
ACAAACTGCCCTTTGGTGATGCTGAGCCACCATTATGCACTTTGAGGTGTTTTCCCAGAGGTTAGGATAGATTTGTCCTGCTGGAGGGCACTTCTGCTTTGAACCCAAGTCCATATGTTTATAAGTTCGTGATCTTGACCACCTGAAGTCAAGTTCCTGATCTTGGTCTTACTGCCAAGTGCTCTAGTCTAGCAGCAGTTGCTCCCCCTCCACACACAGACACTCATTCCCTTCCTCACTCACTCATTCCCTTCCTCACTTTGCATATGTGACGTGCGCTCAGACCTTTAGTTGCTCAGGCACATAAGATAGACTGTGGGTTAGGTGCCAAAGACATGTGCTAGATACTCCGGTGCTGCAGTGTAGGTGTAGGTAAAGCTGATGGTGATACGGAGGCTGGGAGACATACGCATGGTCCCCTGGAGCCTGTAGAAGAAAAGCAGCGTCTAACCCAGCCTGAAGGACGGTTTCGTGGAGGAAATGATGCTTGAGCATTATGATGGGGTAGAGGTGAATCAGTTGAATGAGGAGTTGGGAGGGGCGGGGCAAGGAGAAAAGGAGAATGTGAGAGGTGGTGAGGTTTAAACGGAAACCTAGGAGAGGAAACAGCAGAAAAACCCACGTGGAGACATGAAATGACATTGGGAAAAGAGTGGTCAGAGCTGCACGCTCACCAGTATTACTAGGCCGTTGCATTGGATGGCTTGTTCTACGCTTCTTTTCTTCCTGCCACCGGTCAGTCCGTGTTTCCCGTGGTCGGTGCTTTTCTCGGGTTTACTTTGCTGCTGGGTGTCAACTCACTTTTCACCATGACCATTGTCCACAGCGTGGCTGTCACAACCATAATTCACTCTTGGCTCCTTGGGACTTCAGGATCCTAATGTCACCACCTTTTTTCTCTTTATGGCTTGAAATATTACTTTTTAACAGAGGACTGGCAGAAGTGAAGCACATGGAGGCCTGAGGAGCATGAGACGTTTGGAGCTTCTGACCCAAATGAGCTTCGCAGTTCTTATTTCTGCTGCCCTGATGCTGAGCCACCCTCCTCCACTCTTGAGGTTACCAGCCCATCTCCCGCTTTAACTCTTGGCATTCTTTTTGATCCTAAGACTTCTGCAGTTTTTACCTCTGCCAGGGCTACTACCAGTTTCTGGCTGTAGATATTTTAAAGAGTCCTACGTACTCATTGTCAACTAAAATAGGAAACATATATCGTTACTATGAATGTTTATTGGTACATAGTTGCTATGAATTGTGACACTTCCTTTTCCATTTTAAACTATAAAATGGCAAAAATGTATTAAAAAGCAAGAAAAATTTGTGGTAAGTAATGTGAGTGTACATAAAATGAATGTATGGACCCTAAATTGTTTAACACAGTTTTTGGCGCATGTGACAAAGCCATATGAGAAAGCCATAGGATCTGTGGCCTCATTTTGTGAGCATGTGGATTGCAGAGCCAGTGTTATCATACATATGGTTCCATATAATCCAGGAGTTGGTAAACTATGGCCCGTGGGCCAATTCTAGCCTGACACCAGTTTTTGTAAATAAAGTTTTGAGACACAGCGATGCTCATTTGGTTATGTGTGGTCTGTGGTTGCTTGTGCCCTACACCTGCAGAAATGAGTAGTGTCAGAGACCATACGGCATGCAAAGCCTAAAATATCTACTCTCTGGCCTTTTACAGAAAAAGTTCTTTGACTTCTGAGAAAACCTCAGCGCTTCCTGGAAAAACTCAAAGGCGCTTGTAAGAGATGTTGAGTCAGCAGGCCTCTGAGCCTCTTCTCTGCCTAAAACCATGTCAGATTCTTGGGAGGACTGGAAGGACTTGCAGGCTGTCCATGTTTTCTAGACAATTCAGCTGCTCACAGACAAGAATGTGTCTCTACCTTGCTCCTGGAGATGATAGGAGAGTCCACAGATGCAGAGATGTAAGAAAAGGAGAAGCAATGAAAAGCAGAAATGGTTTAAGGGAACTGGCGGGAAAGACAGGAAACTCATCTGTTGACTTTTTCCATCCTCTTCAACTCAGTGGTGTGTTGGAAAAAGGCCTCTTTTTCCCCCAACTATTACACTGTCTGAAAAGGTCCTAATTAAATATTCATTAAAGATTCATTTGGCTTGAGATTCCTTTTAAAATGCAGCTGCCTGTAGAATAATAGGAGAGTTTGGAGGAAATTATCAGGAAAAAAATACCTGTGCTATTGTGTATGTAAGTCTCTGTAAGTGTGTACAAGTATACAAGAAACACTTGTACAAATACACAAGGCGAAAGATGTGAGCCTTTAAAAGAATGTGTTCTCTAAGTCACATATGTAGTTATCCCTCAGTATTCATGGGGGATTGGTTCCAGGACCCCCAGCGGATACCAAAATCTGTGGATGCTCAAATCCCTGATAGAAAATGGCGCAGTATTTACGTTATCACCTACACACCTGAAATCATCTAGTAACTTATAATACCTAATATCATGTAAATGCTATGTAGATTGTTGTTATACTGTGTTGGTTAGGGAATAGTGACAAGGGAAAAAGTCTGCATATCTAGTATTAATGCAACCTTTTTTTCCAAGTATGTTGGATCTGCGGCTGGTTGTGGAACTCGCGGACAGTGAGGGCTGACTGTATTGTATTAACCGGTTGAGTGAGAGTACCTTTTCCCCCCTAATTTAGTTGAAAGAAGCTATATTGAGTGAAATAAAGTTTTGATGAGGTTTTTTTTTAAAAGGGAGAGAGAAGTAATATTGAAACACGGAAGCACTTCCTATTCTAGATACACGAAACCACTTGTAGATCCCCAAAAGTGGTATTTCAGGAGCCTAGACCTTTCGCACAGCCTGTTTTAGTTCCTGAAATACCATTTTCACACCTGGTCTCCTTTGCCAGGGTAATCCTTCTATTTACCCAGCAGCAACAGTGGGACTGGAAGAGGCTATGAAGGACTCAGGGAGAAGAGAGAGTATCAAAAAAGTACAGAAAAGTAGATGGCTGTGTGGCAAAGATGAATTGATCTACTTCAAAACTGCCTAGTGCTAGCTGTACCCTGTGAACGGAGTCGGGTTGGGTAGGGAAGAACTGGTCCCTGTCCTACACAGCACCTCTTTCAGCACTTACTCTCCTCCCAACACCCTAAATTCACGAGGCTGCTGCTTATTCTGTAACGTGGGTCCATTTGGGGGTTGAATAGCCTTTGTGGGCTAACCTGGGGAATATGCATTACAGTTTCTGAACAAGTGACTGTGAATACATGTTTTATGTAAAACTATTCATGCATTTGCTGTGTAGGAAGAGAAAGTCATGCCTCCTTGAAGTGGATTTGATGATTGAGCTGGGGTTTCGCCTTTTTTCGAGACAGAGTCTTGCTCCATTGCCCAGGCTAGAGTGCAATGGCACGATCTTGGCTTACTGCAACCTCCGCCTCCTGGGTTCAGGGGATTCTCCTGCCAAGCTGGGCCTTTTCTTATGTAAAGATGGTTGGTGGTTTGCACCACCCTTTTCCCTAGCTGAGGTTGCTTTCTCCATCTCTTCCTTCTTGCTCAAGAATTTCAGAACACAAGAAATATGCCTACATATATCTAAGGTAGTTACTCCTGTCTTACAGAAAAACTCAATTATTACAGAGAAAGCCCCTAGAGAGTCAGGAAGTTCATCTCTCTAAAAAGTCTGTGTTCACAGAGTTTCTGCCATGAACAAAGGTAAGAGGTTTCCTTCAAGGAGGCATTACTTCATACCTTTATTCAAATCTACCTCAAACAGAGTCACTTTAACACTTAGTCTTGTCCAAAGCTGTAATATCTGTGAACTCACTGGCTTAGGTGACTTTTTTTCTTGCGTACATCAATATAAACACATAATGATAAATGTAAACACATAATGATTTCAGGTATATGGGAGGATGTGTGTAGGTGATACGCAAATACTGTGCCAATTTCTATCAGGGATTTGAGCATCCACAGATTTTGGTATCCGCCTGGGGTCCTGGAACCAATCCCCCATGGATACTGAGTGATAACTACATATGTGACTTAGAGAATACATTCTTTTAAAGGCTCACATCTTTTGCTTTGTGGGCCAGCATTGAGCCAGCCCACAGCCCCAGCCTTGCCTGAACTTTTCTCCTCGTTTAATCCCCCCGCCAGCTCTGTGAGGGGTGCCTTTATTATCTCCCTTAGACGGAGGAGGAAGAGCCCTGGGGCATGAAGTGGCCCAGCTCGGGTCTCGCAGCAGTAGTGGGGAGTGCTGGGGTTAAAACTGGGCTGCCTGGCCCCAGAGTCTGGGTGTGACCGTGTGCTATCTAGCTCTCTTACAGAACTTTTACAGTAAAAGGAGTCACATGTGTCCTGTCAAAGCCATTTTGGGGCAAGTTCCTTTAGCAATATGCAGATTGCACTCTGACACACAGAAGCTATCCATCAAACCCCCAGAGAGATCTGTCTTCAGGGGAGATGTCATCCCAAGCTTTAGACCCTTTGTGGCTCCCAGTCTTGTGTAGGATAAAGCCCAGCATCCTGGCCTTGCCTCCGATGTCCTGTGATGTGGCCCTGTCTGCTTCCTGTCCTGCTCCCCTTGTCCCTTCCATGCTAGTTGTGCTGGAATATTTTGCATCATCCAGCCAGGTATATCTTGCTCTTCCAGACACAGTTCAGATTTCTAGAAAAAGGTTGTATGACTCCTCTGCACTCCTGCGGCATCCCGTCTTACCTTTATCTGGCACTTGTGTTGCATCAAAATTGTTTACACGTCTGCCTGTCTGCATGAGTGGGCTGAGATGGTAGAGATGGGTAATACCTGGACTGCCTCTCCAGGTGTTCCTAGCCTTCCTGAGGTTGCTGGGGTTATGTGGGGTCCAAGTTGTTAAAGGCATAACAGCTGTCCTTTATTTGCAGTCAGCAAGTGCAGCCCAGGAGGCAGCTGCCCTGTAGGAGCTCTGAAAGCTTTGTTCCTCATCACTCCCTCCCATTCTGATGGCATGGGTATGTCTCTTGACCCAATTTGAGGTGCTCCAGACGGGCCATAATATTGATGTTCTGCTTCTCATAAGCAGTTGCCAGAGCTCCTGCCTGGCCCCGTCACTGCCTTTGCCTTGGAACATCCAGGCTGCCCTGTGCTGAGTAAGGGTGATGGGAAGCAAAGCCACTGCTGAGCCACATGCAGGTCTCAACAGTGCCACCACAAAGAAAGCTGGGCCCTAATGACACTCAGTCTCCTGCTTCCAAAGAGGTCACAGGTGTCAGCTGCACCTGGCCTGGGCAGTGTAACTCGGGATGGCTGCTCTCTGAGCTATTCTGTGCTCAGTGTTGTGTGCAGTGACAAGGAGGCCAGCCCAGCTGGTGGGACTTTCGCTTCTCCCATCTGATCCCTTGCAGGGCTCTGGGGTACCCCTAGGGGGTGGTGCTATGATAATGCTCTGATGCGATTTGCCTGTCTGGCATGAGAAAGTAGAAATGTAACTGCCAGACTCCAAAAGCCAGGTCCTGTGTTTCAGGAAGAACTGGTCTCTGGGAGAACCTGGTGGCTAGGAGGGGAAGCTTGCTAGAGCAGTGACTCTCGACTCTGTCACACTGATGCACCCTTTTGCTAACAAATATTTTGCAATTCCCCTTTTATGATCCTGAAATGAAATCGATAGATGAAATAACCTACTCACGCATACAATATCTGAAAATCAATAGAATGCCCAAATAAAATTACATATATATACACACGTATATATACGCATATATATACACACGTATATATACGCATATATATACACACGTATATATACGCATATATATACACACACATATATATACATGCATATATATATACACACATATATACACACACATATATATATACACACACACATTATATATATATATATATATTTTTTTTTTTTTTTTTTGAGATGGAGTCTCACTTTGCCTCCCAGGCTGGAGTGCAATGGCCGATCTTGGCTCACTGCAACCTCCACCTCCCAGGTTCAGGGAATTCTCCTGCCTCAGCCTCCTGAGTAGCTGGGACTGCAGGTGTGTACCACCACGCCTGGCTAATTTTTGTACTTTTAGTAGAGATGGGGTTTCACTATATTGGTCAGGCTGGTCTTGAACTTCTGACCTCGTGATCCGCCCACCTCGGCCTCCCAAAGTGCTGGGATTACAGGCAGGAGCCACCACGCCCGGCCTACATATATTTTTAAAGTGTAAATGCTCAGCACACCTTTATCTGATGATAAAATGAAGTAGTTAGGTGACTGCACCCTTGTATAATAAAGAAATATTGGATTTAGGAGAAGGTGAGAAGGTGAGAAGGTGCTGCAGAGGAGAGAAAAGAGCAGGTATGCTTTAAAATAAAGGAAATAACAGACCAAATTTACCCGTAAATGTTAAGGGAAGGAGGGAAATAGCCCTAACCTGCCAAGGCAAAATACTGGCTGTTAAAGTGGTTTTAATAAGAAGTGTGACATTTTTGCAATGAACCAGGCCTTCTTTGTCAGGATGCTATTAATTTCCTGTGTTAAGACATAGGATGTGTGCTGACAGAGTGTCTCAGAAAACATATCTCCCATCGTTAAATCCCTCTGCACACCAAGAACTTTAGAGACCATTGCCTTTAATAGGTGTCCAGGATTAGACGATGAATTGAAAAAATATTCATAGGATAGTTGAGTGGCAACCGACTCCTGAGGACAGTTTCAGAGTAAGGTTGAAAAACAAGACTCAAACCCAAAATAAATAGTTGGGGTTTTTTTGTTTGTTTTTGTTTGTTTGTTTTGACAGTCTCACTCTATCTCCCAGGCTGGAGTGCAGTGGCATGATCTCAGCTCACTGCAACCTCCAATTCCTGGGTTCAAGCGATTCTCGTGCCTCAGCCTCCTAATTAACTGGGTCTACAGGTGCATGCCACCACGCCTGGCTAATTTTTGTATTTTTGGTAGAGATGGGGTTCTGCCATGTTGGCTAGGCTGGCCTTGAACTCCTGTTCTCAACTGATCTGACTGTCTTGGCCTCCGAAAGTGCTGGGATTACAGTCATGAGCCACTGTGCCCGACCTCCAAAATAAAATAATTTTGACATGTCATTTTCATGACAGAAGTTTCAGTATGCTACGTATCCTTAAGAATATTGGGTGGCAGAAATGAAATAAATGTATTAATGAAATGTATTTGTTCCAGGATTTCATATATCTTCAATAATTTATTTGGCTTTAAATATATTAAAGGAGCTTTCAGTATCACTATTAAATATTGGCAGGTGATATACAAATGCAAAGTGGTTTAGCTGCGGTTTGTTGACAACTCAGATGCTACAAGTAGTGTTGCTGTTGGTGACATGGTTTTCCATAATTGTAAACAAATCTTGATAAACTGTGTATTTAAGCAGTGTAAGGAGTATTTTGTGTTTCTACATAAATGGAGGTAGATTCTAGAACTAAATAAAGTTTTTCATCTGTGTGGTCTTCCAGGAAATGTTCAAAAGTTTTGTGGGACATGAGACAGTGTGCTGGATGATCTCATACATTGCAGGATGCCTTGGGTCATTGGTCCCATTCCACTACAGTCATCATGTCACCCCAAAACGACTCCACAGGTTTCCAAAATGTCTCCATTGAGAGGCACTGAGCTTGGGGCAGGAAGGTTTAGGACCGGATTTGGTCTCTGTGGCTGAATCCCTTAGCCTGCTTAGAACAGCACAGTAGCGGGGTCTTTCTGCAGACAAAGTGGGACTGTAGGAAGGGAAGAGACTGCCCAGGCTGGCACAGCTGTGGCTGAAGGAGAGAGGTGGAGAAGGGAGTGTCTCTGTTGCATTGGTGACGGCAGGCGCCAGGACAGAGGCCAGGTGTAGGGTTCCTTGAGAGGTGAAGAGCCCCTAGTGTTGGGCTCCCTGGGTCACACTGCCCCTAAACATCGCTCACACACACATTGCTTCTAGGGCCCAAACGGCTCCAGAAAAGTCTGGCAGCTCAGGTTTCTCCGTCCCTTGCCATGTGGATGGAGAACTAAGGTGTTTCCCTTCCTCATACTCCACATGGATCTAGCTTACCGGAACTGTGTCTCTCCAGCCTCTAGGTGACTTTATTTTCCTGTCCTGTTCCCACCCAACTCTTCCTAACTTTGAATCTCAAACTATAAACTGGCCTATATGCTTCCCAGGAAGTGAGCAAGTTTTGTTTTTGTTTTTTGCTAAGTAGGTTATGCAAGTTAAACAAACAAAAATTTAGTTAAAAAGCAAAGGCTAAACCCTATGAATCAGGGCACAGTTGCCTCAAAGTTCCATGTTCTTTAGAAGCATGAGATGCTTCTAAAATGTGAGGAAATAGAGTCAGATGCTTCATGATTTTCTGTTGAGCTTGTACTTAGAAGTAATTAGGAAAGGAAAGCCACATAATGTAGTATGTTATAGGGCACCTTGATACACAGATAGGCAGAGCTTTCCCTGGTCCCACCCTCAACCATGACATCAGTTGCATCCCATAATACATGTTAGCTCAGCCTGTTTTACATGCTCAGGTGCACCATAACGCTCCTTTTGGGTGGGGCTTTTCCAGGAAGATACGAGTCTGAGCATGGTGCGCCTCACTCTTAGTGCCTACAGCTGGGTGTTATTTGCTGCTCTTTCCACTTTGGCCTTCACACAGCTTATTGTCTTTTGTTGCCTCCTTCCATCTGCAGCAGCCATCCTTTGTGTTGTACTTCATTAAATTGTCACTCCATAAAATAAGCATCAAAGATAAACAGATTTGCAAATATTTGTATCATTCTGTCTCTCTTGCAAATGAAACTCTTTGGTACTGTTCTAACAGGACAGGACAAAAAAGGGAAAATGACATTTTGAATCCAAATTCAAGTTGAATTTGCTAAATGACAGAGAAACAAGAAGCAATGGGCTGGGCACAGTGGCTCACACCTGTGATCCTAGCACTTCGGGAGGCCGAGGCAGGTGGGTCACTTGAGGTCAGGGGTTCGAGACTAGCCTGGCCAACATGGTGAAACCCCCGTCTCTACTAAAAATACAAAAATTAGCCGAGCGTGGTGGTGGGCGCCTGTAGTCCCAGCTACTCAGGAAGCTGAGGCAGGAGAATTGCTTGAACCTGGGAGGCAGAGCTTGCAGTGAGCCAAGATCGCGCCACTTGCGAGACTCCATCTCAAAAAAAAAAAGTAATCGGATTAAACTAAAATTCATGCTGCACGGCCTGTAGGATCGCTTCCAATAGAATGAGTCACTGGCAAGGCTTTGAGTGCTTCCTCTCTTCCCCAATTTCAAATGGTGAATTGCAAAATTTCAAGTTATGTGTTGTCAACTGATACCTGGAACAAGAAAGAACTTGATATCTTTCTGTCTTGCAAATTATGCTCACCCGCATCTTTATTTAGGCCTAAAATAAAGTAGCATGTTGGAATTCATCAGCTGCACACATCTCTGATGTGACTTTTTTTTTTTTTTTTTTTTTTTTGCAATAGGGCCTTGCTCTGTCACCCAGGCTGCAGTGCCGTGGCATAATCATAGCTCACTGTAGCCTTGATCTCTTGGGCTCAAACCATCCTCCTGCCTTAGCCTCCTGAGTAGCTGGGACTACAGGCCTGTGCCACCACACCCGGCTAATTTTTTATTTTTTTATTTTTTAGTAGAAATGAGGTCTTGCTGTGTTGGCCAGGCAACTCCTGAGCTCAAGCAGTCCTCCCACCTCAGCCTCCCAAACTGGGATTACAGGTTGAGGCACTGCGCCTGGCCTGATGTGACTCTTGACTTATCCAAGGCTACATGGGGGCTGCTTTTCCAGGCCTACAGTTGTTGAAGGAATTGGGCTTCTGACTTTTCTCCACATTATAGCCAGGTTTGCATCCATTTAGTAGCACAGAAAAGAGTTTTGTTTACATCTGGAATGCCATTTGCTTCGGCTGTCAACCATGTGGATCCAAATCTATTTTTGGTTATTTCTGTATTGATGATTGGTGAGACACTCGTTACTTTGAGTTATCCAAATTCAAACTGAGCTAGAAATTACTCCTCTTGAAATAGCATGGGGGAAAAAAAAAGGAGGTGGGAAAGGGCCGTGGTATGGGGGGAAATGGCTAAACTACTTATAAACTACTTAAAAGTTTAGCCAAAGTGTCAGGACCTGCTGTGGTGGAATCTCAGAGATTCTTGTTCTGTAGAAATTGCCAATGTGAAAATGACAAGGAGAGAATGCTTGAGTGTTTTTCTGTAGCCCTTGTGTGACATTTTGGATCTGGGCTGGGCTTATAAGAGAGAATAGTTGAGGCTAACTTGAAATTGGGATCTTTTCTCCTAATGGAAGAACGTTGAGTTGTAAAACAAAACAAAACTTCATCAAAGAGCTATTCTACTAAAGTCTAGAAATTTATGCTTAAGGAAGCCTGTGAATAGTAATGTAAACCCAAGTGAAATTTTCTCGACCTATGCTCTACTAAAAACTGAAGAAAAATGTAGATGTCTTAGTGAAAGATGGACATTTTCTATGACATTCAGAGTTGTTTACTGAGAACTAGTTCACACAAAATGTTATTATGAAGAATGTGTCTAGCTTCCCTTTGAAATGACTTTCAACTGAAAAATAGAGAAGTCTGTAGTATTTTTATTTTTATTTCTTTATTGTTTTTTGAAATGAGGTCTTGCTCTGTCACCCAGGCTGGAGTGCAGTGGTGTGATCTCGGCTCACTGCAATCTCTGCTTCCCAGGTTCAAGCAATTCTCCTGTTTCAGCCTCCTGAGTAGCTGGGACTACAGGCACATGCCACCACGCCTGGCTAATTTTTGTATTTTTAGTAGAGACGGGGTTTCACTATATTGATCAGGCTGGTCTCGAACTCCTGACCTCGGGTGATCCACCCATTTCAGCCTCCCAAAGTGCTGCAATTACAGGCATGGGCCACCGCGCCCATACATAATATTTTTAAATGATTGCCTAAAATTAATTAGTGTTTGGGTTGCTTGTATAAATAGATGTGTGTGGTTTTGTTGTTGTTGTGAGATGGAGTCTCACTCTGTCGCCCATGCTGGAGTGCAGTGGTGCGATCTCAGCTCAGTGCAACCTCTGCCTCCTGGGTTCAAGGGATTCTCTTGTCTCAGCCTCCTGAGTAGCTGGGATTACAGGCGTGCACCACCACGCCTGGCTAAGTTTTCTATTTTTAGTAAAGACGGGGTTTTTCTGTGTTGGCCAGGTTGGTCTCGAACTCCTGACCTAGGTAATCCACCCACCTTGGCTTCCTAAAGTGCTGGGATTACAGGCGTGAGCCACTACACCTGGCCAGATGTGTGTGTTTAATCCTCAAAGCATTCCTGCAGTTTGTAGATTATGCCACATATAATAGAGGAATCATATTACAACTTAAAGCTCATTGAGAAAATAATGAAAATGTCTTTTAAATTTCAATAGTTTGTGGGGAACAGGTAGTGTTTGGTTACATGGATAAGTTATTTAGTGGTGATTTCTGAGATTTTGGTTTACCTATCACCCAAGCAGTATACACTGTACTCAATGTGTAGTCTTTTGACCTTCAGCCCCCTCCCACCCTTCCCCCGCTGAGCCCCCAAAGTCTATTGTGTCATTCTTATGCCTTTGTGTCCTCATAGTTTAGCTCCCCCACATAAGTGAGAACATACGATGTTTGGTTTTCCATTCCTGAGTTACTTCACTTAGAATAATGGTCTCCAGCTGCATCCAGGTTGCTGTGAATGTGATTATTTCATTTATTTTCATGGCTGAGTAGTAGTTCATGGTATATTTACACCATATTTTCTTTATCCATTCATTGATTGATGGAAATTTGGGCTGGTTTCATATTTTTGCACTTGTGAATTGTGCTGCTATCAACATGCATGTACATGTGTCTTTTTCATATAATGACTTCTTTTCTTTTCCTCTGAGTACCCAGTAGTGGGATTGCTGCATCAAATGGTAGATCTACTTTTAGTTCTTTAAGGAATCTCCATACTGTTTATAATGAAAATGTCTTGATTAATTTTGTTACTTTTAAAATAGTCCTTGTTGAAGGATGGGTTAGAAAGTCTTTTTAGTTGAGAAATGTGGTTTGGATGTCCTCTTTGTAAATTGCTTATCAGTGCTGTCTCCATGTGCCATTAGCATAGAATAGAGATGAATTGCCTATTTATTTGTATGAGGTAAGATAGAGAAGGAACTATTGCTGATGAGTTAGGAAGATATTTGATGCACATTAATGATAGATTGAGAAAAACTGTTTGAAAATTGACTAATCTGAAGAATTATTTTCAGAACATATCAGTAACTCTTAATAACTATTGAGACTTAGCAATAAATGAATATGAATTAAGCAAAACTAGAGAGGAATCTGAATATAGTTAGAAGTAGTACACTCTTGTAATCATACAAGTCTGTTGACCTTTGCTTAAATGCCTACACAGGCAAACAGTGACAGTGAATGGGGGTCAAGTGGGTCATAGGTGCACGCTGTTCGTGTGTCACTGTGTCGTGTGTATTTCTTCCTTAATCCTAATTCTCTCAACAGCCCCAAAGATAGGCCTATTTTTTTTTTTTGAGATGGAATCTCACTCTGTCACCAGGCTAGAGTGCAGTGGCGTGATCTAGACACACTGCAACCTCCACCTCCCAGGTTCAAGTGATTCTCCAGCCTCAGCCTCCTGAGTAGCTGGGATCATAGGCACCCACCACTACGCCTGGTTAATGTTTTAGTAGAGATGTTTTCACCATGTTGGCCAGCCTGGTCTCAAACTCCTGACCTCAGGTGATCTGCCTGCCTCAGCCTCCCAAAGTGCTGGGATTACAGGCATGAGCCACTGCGCCCGGCTTTTTTTTTTTTTTTTTTTTTTTGAGACAGGGTCTCACTCTGTTGCCCAGGTTGGAGTGCAGTGGCAGCGCGATCTCAGCTCCTTGCAGCCTCCGATTCCTGGATTTAAGCGATTCTCATGCCTCAGACTCCCGAGTAGCTGGGACTACAGGCATGTGCCACCACAACTGGCTACCTTTTTTATTTTTATTTCTTTTAAGTAGACTTGGGGTTTCGCCATGTTGGCCAGGCTGGTCTCGAGCTCCTGACCGCAAGTGATCCAGCCGCCTTGGCCACCCAAAGTGCTGGGATTACAGGCGTGAGCCACTGCGCCTGTCCTCCAAGGATAAGTCTTTTATAATCACCTTGCACATAAAAATTAAGGTTTACCAAACCCAAGTGAAAAAGATTGTGAGTGGAAGATCTGCTCCCAGCCTAGAGTGTATGCTGGTTCCTCCAAAAGAACCCTGTTTTTATGCTGAATAGTATTATGTGGACCTAGCAAGATTGCAGGTCAGTTTTCTAGCCCTGGTCTTCTTCCGGGGCTCTCAGGCTCAGGGAACTGCACCACTTGAAACCTGGTTGTACACACTAGAAGGCTCTTGGCACCTCTGTCTTACCTTTATTGTCTGCCAATTTTGCCTGTCAAGTGTCTGTTGAATCCATCCACTTCTCTTCATCTTTACTACTACCGCCTAGTCCAGGCCACCCTCACCTCTCACTTGGACACTTGCACTGGCTCAGCTGGCTTCCTTATATCCTCCCTGCCCTTCCTTTACCTCCACCACCAGAGTGATCTGTCCAACATTAATGTCTTAATTGCATGCCTCGCCACTAAAATCTCTTGCAGCCTCTGTGGTAGGCTGAAAAATGGTCCTCCAAAAGGTATCTACTTCCTAATCCCTAGAATCTCTCAGTGCTACCTTATAAGGAAAAGAATAAAAGGTGCCTTGCAGATGTGATTAAGTTAAGGATCTTGAGGTGGGGGATTATCCCGGATTATCTCGATGGGCCCTAAATACAATCACATGTATCCTTACAAGAGGAAGGCAGAAAGAGATTTTACACACACGCAGAAGAAGGTGAAATGGAAACATCAAGAGACAGATTTGAAGACATTGGCCTTGAAGATTAGAGCCACAGCTGCCCTAAGCCCGAATGCAGCCAGTCACCAGAGGATGGAAGAGGCGTGGAAGGGACTCACCCCTACTGCCTCCCCAGGGAATGTGGCCCTGCCGGTACCTCGATTTCAGCCCAGTGACACTGATGTCACACTTCTGGTCTAAAGAACTGTAAGAGAATACATTTCTCTTGTTTTCAGCCACCAGGTTATGGTAATTTATTACAACAGCCACAGAAAACTAATTCAGCCTCCCATTGCTTTTAGGATTAGGACCAAAATCTGTGGCAGGATTTATCTGGCATAGCTTGGGCCTGCTTGGTTTGCCCCTTGACCATCACTGCCTTATCTCATTTTTTTCATATGAAGATTGAGTATCCCTTATCCTAAATGCTTGGGACCGGAAATGTGTTGAATTTCAGATTTTTTCAGATTTTGGAATATTTGCTTATACATAATGAGATATTTTAGGAATGGGACCCAAGTCTAAACACAATTCATTTATGTTTCATATACATTTTATGCATAGAGCTTGAAGGTAATTTTGTACAATATTTTAAATAATTTTCTGCATGAAACAAAGTTTTGACTGCATTTTGACTGAATGTCACATGAGATCAGGTGTAGAATTTTTCACTTGTGGCCACATGCCAGCCTTCAAAAAGTTTCAGATTTTGGAGCATTTTGGGTTTCAGATTTGTGGGTTAGGATGCCCAACCTGTATTTTAAAATGATTTTGTTGTATTATTTCTAGGCTGTGGCTGTGCAAATCCCAGTTAGCTCATGCTATAAAATAGACTCATATTTCCCCCTTTTATACAGTGGTTTGTAGAAAAACAGAAAAGTAAAATAGCTTTAAATTGGCAATGGCTTTGGTTTTAACCAGCTTTAGAATCCATATTAACCTTCATTGAAAAGATCAGTGCTGGCTGGGTGCAGTGGCTCACACTGGTATTCCCAGCACGTTGGAAGGTAAAGACGAGTGGATCGTTTGAGACCAGCCTGGCCAACATGGCGAGAGCCTGTCTCTGCTAAAAATACAAAAATTAGCTGGGCCTGGTGGCACATGCCTGTAATCCCAGCTACTCGGGAGGCTGAGGCATGAGAATCGCTTGAACCTGGGAGGCGGAGGTTGCAGTGAGCTGAGATCATGCCACTGTACTCTAGCCTGGGCAACAGTGTGAGACTCTGTCTCAATAAATAAATAAATAAAATAAATAAATAACCAGTGCTTTCTCCAATTATGCCATTTGGTAGCCTTGTCTTCCATTGCTGTGTTCTTTCCTTACTCTTTGACCTGCAGTTACCATGATCTTTCGGATTCTTGACTTTGCTTTGCTTCCTTCTGACACAGGGTTTTCATTGCACGTGGAATCTCTCCTCCAAGCTGACTCAATTTCTACTTATCATTCAACCTCAACTCTACCTTCCCTTCCTGGAGAGGCTTTCCCTGGTCTTCCAGCCTCATTTGTTTGCTATGCATTCTGTAAGAATCAGGTTCCTTTCCTCTGGGTTCTTACCTTAGTTTGTAATCATGCACAGACAGCCCCGGCCTTACTTGGTTCTAATATGCACAGATTCCAGTTTCAGTTTCCAGAGTGAAGTAACACCAGTTCCCCAATAACACAGTTCAATTTTCAGTTACTACTGTGTATGAGCTATGAGTAATTGTAGCCACTAGCTCTTCAGGTCACAAAGCATTATGTATATAACAGGTGCACATCATGATCAGTAGCCAATCATGTGACTTCTTTCAGAGTCTGTCTGTGACTGGTCATTGCACCTCTGTTGTTCAGTTCACAGACAGCAAAGAGTGTCCTTGTGTTGCTTCCTTCATTCCTAGTGACAGACCCACTGATATTTTACTCAAAGGGATAATTGAAAGAGGACTTTGGCCAACAAAGATGAAAGTGCAGCAAAGAAAAAAGTGGTAACACTGGAACTGACATTAGAATGAAATCTAAATGGAAGGAATAGCTGACCTGGAATGTTGACACTGCTCCTGCAGCAAAGAAGAAAGTGGTAACACTGGAAGTGAAATTGGAATGAAATATAAATGGAAAGAATAGCTGACCTGGAATGTTGACAGTGCCCCTATTTGAGGGATTGTGGATGTGCAGCCACAGGCACTTAGTGAAGGGGAGTTTATTAAACATAAAGGAGGAAAGTGGTTGTAAGAAAAAAGATGCAGATGTCCCAGAGGAGGTGACACTGGCCAAGAAAAACTTCACATTCAAAGAACTCTTGGAAATATCTCACAACATTTAAAGCACAAAGGCTAAACTGAAGTTGATCCAAACTTCATAAGGAGTATCACAGTTCAAAGTATGACAGAGATGCGTACTTTACATCATATATTATCTTACAAGAAGAGGGCACACCCTGCTCAAAATCCTCTTGATAAGTTTCTTACAAAGAAGGAAATCCCTTTAATGCTCAATGTTTCTAATGTTTTAAATAAGAGTTTATAAAATAAATGTTTTGCTAACTTTTTCATTTCCCTAATGTTTATAAATAGTAGAGTTTTTAAATGCTTTTTAATTATTTTTTCAATTGTAAAATATGCAGGAGGTAATATTCACCATTTTATTCATTTTTAGATGTACAGTACAGTGGCATTAGTGGCATTAAGTACAACCGTCACCAGCATCCATCTCCAGAACTGTTTTGTCTTTCCAAATGGTAATTTTGTACCCATTAAACAATAATTTCCCATTTCTCCCTAGCCCCAGCAACTGCCCTTCTGCTTTCTGTCTCTATGAGTTTGTCTATGATAGGTACCTCTTGTGAGTGGAATCATACAGTATTTGTCTTTTTGTGATTGGCTTATTTCACTTAGCCTGATGTTCATGAGGTTCATTTATGTTATAGCATATGTCAGAATTCTCTTTCTTTTTAAGGCTAAATAATATTCCATTGTTTGTATATACCACATTTTGTTTATCCATTCATCCATTAATGGACACTTGGGTTGCATCCACCTTTTGTCTGTTGTGAACAATGCTTCTATGAACATGGATGTTCAAATATCTGAGCTCCTGCTTTCAGTTTTTTCAGGTATATACCCAGAAGTGGAATTGCTGTATCATATGGTAATTCTAGTTTTAATTTTCTTTCTTTCTTTTTTTTCTAAAGAGACAGAATCTTGCTCTCTTGCCTAGGCTGGAGTACAGTGGTGTGATCAGAGATCACTGTAACCTTAAACTTGTTGGCTCAAGTGATCCTCCTGCCTCAGCCTCCCAAGTAACTAGGACTACATGCATGTGCCATCATGTCGGGCTAATTTTAGTTTTTGTAGAGCTGTGGTCTCGCTGTGTTGGCTGGACTGGCCTCTAACTACTGGGCTCAAGGGATCCTCCCACCTTGGCCTTCCAAAGCACTGCGATTACAAATGTGAGCCACTGTGTCCAGTCCTATTTTTAATTTTTTGAGGAACTACTATACTATTTTCCACAGTGATTTTACCATTTTACATTCCCATCAGTGGTACACAAGGGTTCCAGTTTTTCCACATCCTTGCCAACAGTTTTCTTGATTTGTTTTGGATAATAGCCATCCTAATAGGTGTGAGGTGGTATCTAATTTACATTTCCCCAGTGATTAGCGATTTTGAGCATCTGTTCATGTGCTTGTTGGTCATTTGTATATATTCTTTGGAGAAATGTTTATTCAAGTCCTTTGCCCATTTTTTAATTGGGTTGTTTGGTTTTTGTCTTGTTGAGGTTTAAGAGTTCTTTATGTATTCTGGATATTAACTCCTTATCTAATGTATAATTTTCAGATATTCCCCCCCCTCATTCCATGGATTGCCTTTTCACTCTGTTGTTAGTGTCCTTTGATGCAGAAAAAATTTTAATTTTGATATAGACCGGTGTATCTGTATTTTCTGTTTTTGTGTGTGCCTTTGGTATCACATCCAAGAAACCATTGCCAAATCCAATGTGATGAAGCTTTTTCTCTGTTTTCTAATAAGAGTTTTATAATTTTAACTCTAGTGCCTAGGCCTTTGATCCCTTGTGACTTAATATTTTGTATGGTATAAAGTAAGGGTCAACTTCATTCATTTGAATGTGGATATCCAGTTTTCTCAGCACTGTTTGTTGAAGAGATTGCCCTCCATGCATGAAGGTTTATTTCTAGGCTCTCTATTCTTTTGCATTGGTCTATATGTCAGGGTTTGTGCTGGTACGCACTGTTTTAATACTGTAGCTGTGTAGTAAGTTTTGAAATCAGAAAGTGTGACATCTTCCAATGTGTTCTTTTTCAAGATATTTTGGCTATTTGGGGGCCCTTGAGATTCCATATGAATTTTAAGATGGAGTTTTCTGTTTCTGCATATAAGACATTGTTGGTATTTTGATAAGGATCACATTGCATCTAGAGGTGACTCGAGTAGCATTAGCTAATATTAAGTCTCCCAATCCATGAACATGGGACATCTTTCCATTTATTGATCTCATCTTTAATTTCTTTCAGCACTGCTTTATAGTTTTCAGTGTATAAGTCTTTCACCTCACTGGTTAAGTTTATTCCTAAGTATTTTATTCTTTTTGATGCTATTGTAAATGGAACTTTCTTAATGTTTTGAATTGTTCATTGTTAGTGTGTAGAAATACAACTGATTTTTATGTGTTGATTTGGTATCTTGCAACTTTGCTGAATTTGTTTCTTTTAACCATTTCTTTTTTTTTTTTTTTTTTTGTTTCTTAAAAACTTTTTTTTTTTTTTTTTTTTTTTAATTATACTTTAAGGTTTTAGGGTACATGTGCACAATGTGCAGGTTTGTTACATATGTATCCATGTGCCATGTTGATTTCCTGCACCCATTAATTCGTCATTTAGCATTAGGTGTATCTCCTAATGCTGTCCCTCCCCCCTCCCCCACCCCACAACAGTCCCCGGAGCGTGATGTTCCCCTTCCTGTGTCCATGAGTTCTCATTGTTCAATTCCCACCTATGAGTGAGAACATGCGGTGTTTGGTTTTTTGTCCTTGCGATAGTTTACTGAGAATGATGTTTTCCAGTTTCATCCATGTCCCTACAAAGGACACGAACTCATCATTTTTTATGGCTGCATAGTATTCCATGGTGTATATGTGCCACATTTTCTTAATCCAGTCTATCGTTGTTGGACATTTGGGTTGGTTCCAACTCTTTGCTATTGTGAATAGTGCCGCAATAAACATACGTGTGCATGTGTCTTTATAGCAGCATGATTTATAGTCCTTTGGGTATATACCCAGTAATGGGATGGCTGGGTCAAATGGTATTTCTAGTTCGAGATCCCTGAGGAATCGCCACACTGACTTCCACAATGGTTGAACTAGTTTACAGTCCCACCAACAGTGTAAAAGTGTTCCTATTTCTCCACATCCTCTCCAGCACCTGTTGTTTCCTGATTTTTTAATGATGGCCATTCTAACTGGTGTGAGATGGTATCTCACTGTGGTTTTGATTTGCATTTCTCTGATGGCCAGTGATGAAGAGCATTTCTTCATGTGTTTTTTGGCTGCATAAATGTCTTCTTTTGAGAAGTGTCTGTTCATGTCCTCTGCCCACTTTTTGATGGGGTTTTTTGTTTTTTTCTTGTAAATTTGTTTGAGTTCATTGTAGATTCTGGATATTAGCCCTTTGTCAGATGAGTAGGTTGCAGAAATTTTCTCCCATTGTGTAGGTTGCCTGTTCACTCTGATGATAGTTCCTTTTGCTGTGCAGAAGCTCTTTAGTTTAATGAGATCCCATTTGTTGATTTTGGCTTTTGTTGCCATTGCTTTTGGTGTTTTAGACATGAAGTCCTTGCCCACGCCTATGTCCTGAATGGTATTGCCTAGGTTTTCTTGTAGGATTTTAATGGTTTTAGGTCTAACATATAAGTCTTTAATCCATCTTGAATTAATTTTTGTATAAGGTGTAAGGAAGGGATCCAGTTGCAGCTTTCTACATATGGCTAGCCAGTTTTCCCAGCACCATTTATTAAATAGGGAATCCTTTCCCCATTTCTTGTTTTTGTCAGGTTTGTCAAAGATCAGATAGTTGTAGCTATGCGGCATCATTTCTGAGGGCTCTGTTCTGTTCCATTGATCTATGTCTCTGTTGTGGTACCAGTACCATGCTGTTTTGGTTACTGTAGCCTTGTATTATAGTTTAAAGTCAGGTAGCGTGATGCCTCCAGCTTTGTTCTTTTGGCTTAGGATTGACTTGGCGATGCGGGCTCTTTTTTGGTTCCATATGAACTTTAAAGTAGTTTTTTCCAATTCTGTGAAGAAAGTCATTGGTAGCTTGATGGGGATGGCATTGAATCTATAAATTACCTTGGGCAGTATGGCCATTTTCACGATATTGATTCTTCCAACCCATGAGCATGGAATGTTCTTCCATTTGTTTGTATCCTCTTTGATTTCATTGAGCAGTGGTTTGTAGTTCTCCTTGAAGAGGTCCTTCACATCCCTGGTAAGTTGGATTCCTAGGTATTTTATTCTCTTTGAAGCAATTGTGAATGGGAGTTCACTCATGATTTGGCTCTCTGTTTGTCTGTTATTGGTGTACAAGAATGCTTGTGATTTTTGTACATTAATTTTGTATCCTGAGACTTTGCTGAAGTTGCTAATCAGCTTAAGGAGATTTTGGGCTGAGACAATGGGGTTTTCTAGATATACAATCATGTCATCTGCAAACAGGGACAATTTGACTTCCTCTTTTCCTAATTGAATACCCTTTATTTCCTTCTCCTGCCTGATTGCTCTGGCCAGAACTTCCAGCACTATGTTGAATAGTAGCGGTGAGAGAGGGCATCCCTGTCTTGTGCCAGTTTTCAGAGGGAATGCTTCCAGTTTTTGCCCATTCAGTATGATATTGGCTGTGGGTTTGTTGTAGATAGCTCTTATTATTTTGAGATACGTCCCATCAATACCTAATTTATTGAGAGTTTTTAGCATGAAGGGTTGTTGAATTTTGTCAGAGGCCTTTTCTGCATCTATTGAGATAATCATGTGGTTTTTGTCTTTGGTTCTGTTTATATGCTGGATTACATTTATTGATTTGCATATGTTGAACCAGCCTTGCATCCCAGGGATGAAGCCCACTTGATCATGGTGGATAAGCTTTTTGATGTGCTGCTGGATTCGGTTTGCCAGTATTTTATTGAGGATTTTTGCATCAATGTTCATCAAGGATATTGGTCTGAAATTCTCTTTTTTGGTTATGTCTCTGCCAGGTTTTGGTATCAGGACGATGCTGGCTTCGTAAAATGTGTTAGGGAGGATTCCCTCTTTTTCTATCGATTGGAATAGTTTCAGAAGGAATGGTACCAGTTCCTCCTTGTACCTCTGGTAGAATTCAGCTGTGAATCCATCAGGTCCTGGACTCTTTTTGGTTGGTAAGCTATTGATTATTGCCACAATTTCAGAACCTGTTATTGGTCTATTCAGAGATTCAACTTCTTCCTGGTTTAGTCTTGGGAGGGTGTATTTGTCGAGGAATTTATCCATTTCTTCCAGATTTTCTAGTTTATTTGCATAGAGGTGTTTGTAGTATTCTCTGATGGTAGATTGTATTTCTGTGGGATCAGTGGTGATATCCCCTTTTTCGTTTTTTATTGCATCTATTTGATTCTTCTCTCTTTTCTTCTTTATTAGTCTTGCTAGCGGTCCATCAATTTTGTTGATCTTTTCAAAAAACCAGCTCCTAGATTCATTAATTTTTTGAAGGGTTTTTTGTGTCTCTATTTCCTTCAGTTCTTCTCTGATTTTAGTTATTTCTAGCCTTCTGCTAGCTTTTGAATGTGTTTGCTCTTGCTTTTCTAGTTCTTTTAATTGTGATGTTAGGGTGTCAATTTTGGATCTTTCCTGCTTTCTCTTGTGGGCATTTAGTGCTATAAATTTCCCTCTACACACTGCTTTGAACGTGTCCCAGAGATTCTGGTATGTTGTGTCTTTGTTCTCGTTGGTTTCAAAGAACATCTTTATTTCTGCCTTCATTTCATTATGTACCCAATAGTCATTCAGGAGCAGGTTGTTCAGTTTCCATGTAGTTGAGTTGTTTTGACTGAGTTTCTTAATCCTGAGTTCTAGTTTGATTGCACTGTGGTCTGAGAGACAGTTTGTTATAATCTCTGTTCTTTTACATTTGCTGAGAAGAGCTTTACTTCCAACTATGTGGTCAATTTTGGAATAGGTGTGGTGTGGTGCTGAAAAAAATGTATATTCTGTTGATTTGGGGTGGAGAGTTCTGTAGATGTCTATTAGGTCCACTTTATGTAGAGCTGAGTTCAATTCCTGGATATCCTTGTTAACTTTCTGTCTCGTTGATCTGTCTAATGCTGACAGTGGGGTGTTAAAATCTCCCATTATTATTGTGTAGGAGTTTAAGTCCCTTTGTAGGTCACTGAGGACTTGCTTTATGAATCTGGGTGCTCCTGTGTTGGGTGCATATATATTTAGGATAGTTAGCTCTTCTTGTTGAATTGATCCCTTTACCATTATGTAATGGCCTTCTTTGTCTCTTTTGATCTTTGTTGGTTTAAAGTCTATTTTATCAGAGACTAGGATTGCAACCCCTGCCTTTTTTTGTTTTCCAGTTGCTTGATAGATCTTCCTCCATCCCTTTATTTTGAGTCTATGTGTGTCTCTGCACGTGAGATGGGTTTCCTGAATACAGCACACTGATGGGTCCTGACTCCTTATCCAGTTTGCCAGTCTGTGTCTTTTGATTGGAGCATTTAGCCCATTTACATTTAACGTGAATATTGTTATGTGTGAATCTGATCCTGTCATTATGATGTTAGTTGGTTATTTTGCTCGTTAGTTGCTATAGTTTCTTCCTAGCCTCGATGGTCTTTACAATTTGGCATGTTTTTGCAGGGGCTGGTACCGGTTGTTCCTTTCCATGTTTAGTGCTTCCTTCAGGAGCTCTTTTAGGGCGGGCCTGGTGGTGACAAAATCACTCAGCGTTTGCTTGTCTGTAAAGTATTTTATTTCTCCTTCACTTATGAAGCTTAGTTTGGCAGGATAGGAAATTCTGGGTTGAAAATTCTTTTCTTTAAGAATGTTGAATATCGGCCCCCACTCTCTTCTGGCTTGTAGAGTTTCTGCTGAGAGATCAGCTGTTAGTCTGATGGGCTTCCCCTTGTGGGTAACCCGACCTTTCTCTCTGGCTGCCCTTAACATTTTTTCCTTCATTTCCACTTTGGTGAATCTGACAATTATGTGTCTTGGAGTTGCCCTTCTCGAGGAGTATCTTTGTGGCGTTCTCTGTATTTCCTGAATCTGAATGCTGGCCTGCCTTGCTAGATTGGGGAAGTTCTCCTGGATAATATCTTGCAGAGTGTTTTCCAACTTGGTTCCATTCTCCCCATCATTCTCAGGTACACCAATCAGACGTAGGTTTGGTCTTTTCACATAGTCCCAAATTTCTTGGAGGCTTTGTTCATTTCTTTTTATTCTTTTTTCTCTAAACTTCCCTTCTCTCTTCATTTCATTCATTTCATCTTCTATCAGCGATACCCTTTCTTCCAGTTGATCGCATCTGCTACTGAGGCTTCTGCATTCTTCACGTAGTTCTCGAAACTTGGCTTTCAGCTCCATCATCTCCTTTAAGCCCTTCTCTCCATTGGTTATTCTAGTTATCCATTCTTCTAATTTTTTTTCAAAGTTTTTAACTTCTTTGCTATTGTTTTGAATTTCCTCTCGTAGCTCAGAGTAGTTTGATCGTCTGAAGCCTTCTTCTCTCAACTCATCAAAGTCATCCTCCATCCAGCTTTGTTCCGTTGCTGGTGAGGAACTGCGTTCCTTTGGAGGAGGAGAGGTGCTCTGTTTTTTAGAGTTTCCAGTTTTTTTGGTCTGTTTTTTCCCCATCTTTGTGGTTTTGTCTACTTTTTGTCTTCGATGATGGTGATGTACAGATGGGTTTTTGGTGTGGATGTCCTTTCTGTTTGTTAATTTTCCTTCTACCAGACAAGACCCTCAGCTGCAGGTCTGTTGGAGTTTACTAGAGGTCCACTCCAGACCCTGTTTGGCTGGGTGTCAGCACTGGTGCCTGCAGAACAGCGGATTTTCGTGAGACCACAAATTCAGCTGTCTGATAGTTCCTCTGAAAGTTTTGTCTCAGAGGAGTACCCGGTTGAATGAGGTGTCAGTCTGTCCCACTGGGGGGGTGCCTCCCAGTTAGGCTGCTCAGGGGTGAGGGACCCACTTTAGGAGGCAGTCTGTCCGTTCTCAGATCTCCAGCTGCGTGCTGGGAGAACCACTACTCTCTTCAAAGCTGTCAGTCAGACAGGGACATTTAAGGCTGTGGAGGTTCTCGCTGAGTTTTTGGTTGTCTGTGCCCTGCCCCCAGAGGTGGAGCCTACAGAGGCAGGCGGGCCTCCTTGAGCTGTGGTGGGCTCCACCCAGTTCGAGCTTCCTGGCTGCTTTGTTTACCTAAGCAAGCCTGGGCAATGGCGGGCGCCCCTCCCCCAGCCTCGTTGCCGCCTTGCAGCGTGATCTCAGACTGCTGTGCTAGCAATCAGCGAGACTCTGTGGGCATAGGACCCTCCGAGCCAGGTGCGGGACACAATCTCCTAGTGTGCCGTTTTCCAGGCCCGTTGGAAAAGCGCAGTATTAGGACGGGACTGACCCGATATTCCAGGTGCCGTGTGTTTTCCCTTTCTTTGACTAGGAAAGGGAACTCCCTGACCCCTTGCGCTTCCCGAGTGAGGCAATGCCTCGCCCTGCTTCGGCTGGCGCACAGTGCGCTTCACCGACTGTCCTGAACCCACTGTTAGGCACTCCCTAGTGAGATGAAACCGGTACCTCAAGCAGAAATGCAGAAATCACCCGTCTTCTGTGTCGCTGGGGCTGGGAGCTGGAGACCGGAGCTGTTCCTATTCGGCCATCTTGGCTCCACCCTCTTTTAACCATTTCTTGTAGAATTTTTAGGGGATATTTTTGTTTCTGTTTTTGTTTTCTTGAGACAGGATCTCACTTTGTTGCCCAGGCTGGAGTGCAGTGGCGTGATCACGGTCTACTGCAGTCTTGATCTCCCCAGGCTCAGGTGATTGTCCCACCTCAGCCTCCTGAGTAGCTGGAGCTACAGGTGTGTGCTACTACACCTGGCTAATTTTTGTATATTTTTGTAGAGATGGGGTCTTGCCATGTTGCCCAGGCTGGTTTCAAACTCCTGGGCTCAAGCAATCTGTCCGCCTTGGCCTCCCAGAGTGCTGGGATTACAGATGTGAGCCACCATGCCTGGCCATTTTTAGGGTTTCTTACATCTAAGATCATGTCATCTGTAAACAGAGATAATTTTATTGTTTTTCTTTCCAATTTGGATGCTTTTTCTTTCTTTTACTTTACTACTTGCTCTGGCTAGGACTTCTAGTGCTATGGTGAATAGCAATGGCAAAAGTGGGCATTTTTGTCTTTTTCCTGGTCTTAGAGGAAAAGCTTTTGGTCTTTTACTATTGAATATGATGTTAGCTGTGGATTTCATGTTTGGTGAAGTTTTTAAAAAGATCACAGGGCACTTGTGATTGTTCCCATTTATTATTAAGATCAGTTTGTATGGTTTCAGCTTGCATGGTCCTTTTTAGGATCTTACTCTATTGTATAAAGTGAGTACTGCCTGTATTCCCTAACATAATATTTCCCCCAGGTGGACTATGCTCCTTGAGATTAAGAATTTTGTCTGTTTTGCTCACTGCTATATCCCTAATGTCTGGCATGTAGTAGGTACTCAGTCAATGATGTATGAATGATTCTTACTTTAAACACGAGTTATTCTGGGTTCCCACCATTTGTGCTATTTATCCCCCATTCTCCAAGTGTGTAGATTCCTTGTGATAGGACATTTGTCTGGCATATTGGAGAGTAGTGTTGCAGAGTCTCAGATAGACTGTCTCACCAGGAGGATTGGGTAAGACTCCAAATTGATACCTCTCACTTATTTTAAGGCTTGCATATATTAGACATTCTATGTCGTATTAACTGGTTACTACTACACTTTGGTATTATCAATTTAGCATTTAGACATGGAATATGGTTCCTTTGGAAATGCAAGATTCAGTACAAATGGAAGGTGGTAGTAAAGTGTAGTTGGTGGCAGGGTTGCTGTTGTGAACTCGGGTTCTTCAGGGAGATCACAAGGAGACTGTGGCATTTTACATTGGCGTATGACTGTGAAAGGCAGGTACCATGGATCAGGTCAGGAGAAAAGATCTTTTAGCTCTTTTCATTCTTCAGGCGACATGTTTCTTCAGAGACTTCCCTGCAGGTGAGGCCTCAGCCTGGGGTCAGTGACAATCCAACCCCAAATCAGCACTTGCTATGCTATACTACACGTCCATATGCCCTGAGTTGTCAGATGTGTGTCTAGTGGCACCATTTATCTCTTATAATTCAAAAGCAAATTCTGCAGAGGGTGATGTTTGTTTAAAGTTGAATCTTGTTTATTTTCATATATAAACTATACATTAATTAAGTGCCAACTGTGTTTAAATTATCATGGTAGGTTCCGAAAGGAGACAAAGATGAATAAGATCCACTCCCTGCCCCCAAAGAAGTACCCGTCTGATGAGGACAATCTACACAGCATGTAATTTATTTTTATTTTTATTATTCCTGAGACAGAGTCTCACTCAGTTGCCCAGGCTGGAGTGCAGTGGTGCAATCACGGCTCACTGCAGCCTCGACCTCCCAGGCTCTGGTGATCATCCTACCTCAGCCTCCCGAGTAGCTGGAACCACAGGCATGCGCCACCATGCCTGGCTAATTTTTCTAGTTTTTGTAGAGATGGGAACTCACCACATTGTCCTGGCTGGTCTTGAACTCCTGGGCTCAAGCAATCCACCCGCCTTGGCCTCCCAAAGTGCTGGGATTACAGGCATGAACCACCATGCCTGGCCCACACAGCATATAATTTAAATGGAATCACATCATGAGAACAGTAATAACAACAGGCATATTGGTCCTCTTAGGCTGCCATAACAAGACACCAAAGGCTGGGTGGCTTAAACAACAGAAATGTATTTTCTCTCAGTTCTAGAGTCTGGGAGTTTGAGACCAGGGAGCCAGCATGGTTGGGATCTGGTGAGGGCTGGCTCTCTAACTAGCTTGTGGATAGCTACTTTCTGGCCATGTTCCAACATGGCCTTTTCTCTGAGTGTGAGGGGCACATATGAGAGAGTGAGATCTCTTTCTTCCCCTTCTTATAAAGCCACCAACCCTCTTGGATTAGGACCCCATCCTTATGACCTCATTTAAACTCAGTTACCTCCTAAAAGCCCTGTGTCCAGATATAGTCAAATTAGGGGTTAGGGCTTCAACATAGGACTTTTGGGGGACACAGTTCAGACCATAGCAACAGAGATACATGGCACTTACTTAGGACCCCCAGTGTGCCAGGCGCTGTGCTGGCATCTTCATTCAGTCCCCACTATGCACCTGTAAGTTAGGTACTGTCATTTCCCCCTACTTTACAGATGATGAAACTGCAACTCAAAATAATTATTTTCCAAGGACACTTCACTTAGCAGAGCCAGGACTTGAAACCAGGGCCATGGGAATTGAGGGAATGTCAGAGGAGGTGCCTTGAGGATGAGCAGGGAAGTCTTCCAGGGTACTGGAGCAGAGCCAGCATCCTCAGACTAGGCATGTGTTATAGTCAGGGTCAAGCTGTTCTCTGGTCGCACAAAGAGAAGTGTATTCAAGGGAATGATGGAGGTGGACACACATGATAGGTGGGTCTGTGTTCTATGTAGAACCATGGATTTTACCCTTTTCCACTTGGGTGATAAGGAGCCATTGGTAGGTTTTTGTTTTGTCTTGTTCTGTTTGTAGAGACGGAGTCTCACTGTGTTGCCCAGGTTGGTCTCAAACTCCTGGCCTCAAGCGATCCTCTTGCCTTGGCCTCCCAAAGTGCTAGGGTTACAGGTGTGAGCTGCCATGCCTGGCACCATTGATGGTTTTTAAGCAGAGGAGTGACATGGATTTGAGTTTTAGAAAACTAATTCTGGGGACACTGTACACAGTAAGCCTGGAGGAAAGAAAACAGAGAGCGATTGTCATAGCCCACATGGGGTCTGGGGAGAGCAGGGGAAATACATGTGAAATGTTATAGGTGGTAGATTCAGCAGGACTCCTGTTTGGTTTCAATTTGATTATTGGTTGTGGTTGGGAGGAAGAAGGAGGAATTGAGGATGTTCGGGGTCACTCGTTAGATGGTGCGGCCATTCAGAGCAAGAGAGGGAATACAGGAAGAGGAACAAATTTGAAGGATTAAGCAATGTTATAATTTCTTTACCAATTTGTCATCAATTGGGAAATGTTACACCAATTATTTTAACTCTCTTGGGAAAGAAATGTATGTAGTATTGAATATTGAAAAAAGACTTGAAGTAGCTGGAGGAGTAATTGGAGGCCTCTTGATTGGGACCGTGATTGGGACCACTAGTGATGATTTATTATAACTTAAGAAGTCAGTTAAAGCAGGGGATTCTAAAAATGAATTAACATCAAATAAACATTTTATTACTTTTGATGTGGGGCTGAGGCTTTTACTTTGTGAGTTTGGTGATGGATTTTTATTTTGACTTTCTTGCATAAACCACATCTATAATGCATTTCTGTGTCTTTCAGTATTGGGGTCACTAAAGTGGAGTAAGAGGTTAAAATCATTTGTGAAGCAATATGGGGTAAATGCCCCTTAGTTTTACAAGCCTTTTCTACTTATCTTGCTTTCACCTAACCCTAACGTAACTTTTAAAGTCATCTGCCATTTTCAAATCTTTTCAAAGCATTTGTTTATTTTTCATAAATGTCATGTTTTTTCACACCCTTATTTCATGTAGTTACATAATAAACAATGAACTATGTAGTTGCCATTTAACAAGGCTATGTATTTATATATAACCATTGTTATATAACAAGGGCAATAGGAATAATCACATTTGGAAATAATCACTAGAGACTCTCAGTAAGCATACAGCTTAACTAGTAAAGAGAAAAGCCCACTAGCTTGAGTATTCAATAGGTGAAGGGCATCTAGCGCTCTCTCTCTGTCTCTGACATTAGTTAATCCAGAGATTTAGGTGAGTAAAGATTGGTTAAGCGAGTTTCCACTGTGTGTTACTTTTTGTGTGCATGTGTGTGGGTAACACAAGGGCCAGTGTAGACATCAGTGTGAAATGGTGGTACTATATTTTTGGGGGGCTATATTATAAATTACTGATTATTTCTAAAACAGTTACAAAGAGAAAATATAGATTGTAGGAGGGATTATTCAATGATAGTTTAAAATGAAAGTGGTGTTAGTAGAATTTTGCATTAGCTACAGTAGTGAAACGAAGTGGATTGAGTTCAGGGAAAAAAGTAGGGGATCTGCGGGTCTGTTGGATTACTAGAGAGAGATGAATGGAAGTATTTCCTTCTGAAAATCAGATTTACATGTCATTTCATAATTCATGCCTGCATAGACCCCTAACGCCATCAGTTAAAATTATTGTTGCTTCAAAGTGAGCCCACCTACTTTCTGGCCATGCTAAAAGCACAGCTAATGATAGCATCTAAAACAGCTTGCACATACAGTCCATTATAGTAGGAACTCAGTTGTTTTCCCTTGATAATTAGCATTGATTCGCTGGCACAGGAAGAGAAAGCTGGAGGCTTTTGAGAACTCTGGGCTCCACCTTGCAGCAAGCCTGTGTCTGATGGAGCTCTAGTGGCTGGGTGGGTAGTAGAGAAAGCACTAGCCAATAGTCCAGCAGCGTGTTAACCGTGTAAGAGAAGGGCCAAGAGTGTCATTTGCCACCTTAAGAGACCAAGCAAATTATTATAAAATGCAACAAGTTCCCGGGTTCATGGTCCTTCAGGAATATTGGCCTCTGTCATTAGGTTAGGAATAGCTAGTAATCATGAAATATTTTAGGGACCGCTTTCCTCTTATCTATTGCCCTGATTTGCTTTAGTTATTTTAATAATGGAGAGAAATTGAGCCTCTTAATACTTTTAATGGGTGTATTATATTACTTTTTCCCTTAACAATTTAAAATAGTTTAAATATACAAAAGTGCAGCATATTATAAACAAATATAGATGTCCCTCCATACCCAGAATTATGTTTTGAAAAATGTTAACATTTATAAACATTTGCCATGTTAACTTCTGATATCTTTAGAGAGGTAAGACATTACAGATAACATTAAACTTCCCTTTCAGCCCGGCATGATTACATTTTTCTCTTTCCCTCTCCATAGGCCACCAGTGTCATCAAGCTGGTATATGTCTTTTCCATCCATATGTTATGCTTCTGTTGCATATTTTTAACCAATAACAACATACAGGTTTCTGTTTTCAAATTAGCATGATAAATATCCTTTGCAGTTTGTATTTTTCACCCGATTTTTAAGTTTTGAAGTCGACTCATGTTGATCTATGTTATAAAACAAGTATAATCATTTTAACGTCTAAATCAAGTGTTTTGTTGTATAAATATATGATATACTTAGTCATTATGGGTAACCATTTAGGTGGGTTCTATTTTCTTAGGACCTTAACAGTGCTATAGTGCAGCAGTCCCCAACCTTTTCGGCACCAGGGACTGGTTTCGTGGGCGACAATTTTTCTAAGGGTGCGGGGGATTGTGGGGGATGGTTTTGGGATGAAACTGTTCCACCTCAGATCATCAGGCATTAGATTCTCATAAGCAGTGCACACAACCTAGACCCCCCACGTGCACAGTTCACAGTAGGGTTCGTGTTCTTACGAGAATCTAATACTGCTGCTGATCTGACAGGAGGTGGAACGCAGGTGGTAATGCTTGCTCGCCTGCTGCTCACCTCCTGCTGTGTGGCCCAGTTCCTAACAGGCCATGGGCTCTGCGACCCAGGGGTTGGGAACCCCTGCTTTAGTGAACATCTTTATACACGTTTTTATGCACACATGCAAAACATTGCTGGGATATATGTCTAGTTGTGGAATTGTTTGGTCTAAGGATCAATGATACTATACGTTGGCAAATCTCTCTCCAAGAGTTTTTACAGGGGCTTATAGTTTTCTGTCCTGTATATGATATGATATAATTTAAGATGTAAAAAGACTCCAAAAGAAGAAATGAATATACCCTGTATATTTACACAGTGTAAATAAGGGGTGTGCCTAATGACATTTAGGGTCCTGGGGTTTTTTCAATTAGCTAGTCCTTTATTGAACATTTCCTGTGTACTGAAGCATTGTGGAAGTTTCTGGGGCAATTTGAGAGTAGATACCATGACTCTCATAAAAATGTCTGTGTTCAGTGCCTGCAGAGCAGTACATCTTGGGGATAAAATCAATGAAACTATGTGGAAGAAATAAGGTCTGGTCCCTACTCACAAGAAATTTAGAGTCTAGCTAGGAGTATATAACATACACATATGAAAGATATACATTAATGAATCAGACTAAGTAGTTGAAAATAATGTAATTCGTAGAAGTAGCTTGAAAATTAAGTTGAAGCAGTATATGTTGAAAAAAGAATGAAATAAAAAACTACCCAGTGAGCTGGGTGTGGTGGGTATGTGCCTGTAGTCCCAGCTATTTGGGAGTCTGAGGTGGGAGAATTGCTTAAGTTGGAGACTTCGAGGCTGCAGTGAGCCATGATTGTGCCACTGCACTCCAGCCTGGGTGACAGAGCAAGATCCCATCTCTAAAAACAAAAAAACTACTCAGTGACACCATTCTTTTTTCCCTACCCCTCCTTTCCCCGTCTTAGAATTAAACATTGAGAGAATCAAGTTATTAGAGCATTCAGCAACAGAAAAATACAATTAAAGGGATAGGAACAACTCAGGATTTTCTGATCATGACCCAGGTTGGAGACACTGAGGCCAGATGCCCCATGGGAGGCAGGGCACTCTACATGTGTCTTGAAGCCCTTCCCTTCTGCCGCCTGGGCTGTAGTTGCTCAACACAAGGCTGCAAGTGTGTGTTTCCTGCTATCCCATATTCAGAGCTTTCACACATTCCATGAAGCGTCTCATATTGAGAGCTCACTGAAGTCTCTTACTGCACCATTAACTATTCAATCCATAAAGTCCCTGAGCAAAGGCACATGGGAAGATGAAGGTTTGCCACCAGGGCAGTTCTTGGGATGGAGAAAATCTCAGGGGTATGGTATTAAGCTCATTCACAGCAGGCTCAGGAGTGAAGAAGTAGTTTTGCATCTGCAAAGGGTTTCTCTTAATTCCTACCAGCTCAAACATCCTTGCACAGGCAGGACAGCATTTTAACTTCTTGCCAAAAGTCTCTTTACCACCGTGGATTGGATATTTCACCTATGGGGATTAAACTTCTCTTCTATAATAGCAGTTGGCTGAAAGAGCATTTGTGTGTGTGTTTAATAACCAGTTTTGTTAGAGCCATAGTGCAACCCGGGAACATTGGTTTCTTTCTCTGTACACAGCACACAGCACAGGGGCAGGTTACAGAGAGGACATCATGGAAAAAGTCAGACTCTTTCTAGGATTTGAATCGGGAGTCTGAAGAGGAGAGGGGTGGATGTGCAGAGGCTGCCAGGCAAGGATCAGTGATGTGGGGTGGTTAAGGGCTTGCACGTTTGCTGAGCTGGACCAGAGAACCTGCTTGGAAGAAGTGAGAAGCCATGCTAGCAAAGGCCAGGTGCTTGCAGGGGCTCAGAGCCTGGCAGTTGCATTAGTTTGCTGTGATGCACAGTGCAAAGAGGTGGCTGGTCAAGGACCAGTGGCATGGTGAAGTGTCTCCAGGGTGCACCGCTTTTGTGGCAGTTTAGTGTGGACAGAGTCTGGGCTGGCTCTGTGTAGCAAGCCTGGCATGAGAGGTGAGGACCGAGGTGGAGGTTGGTGTGACAGGAACAAGGAAAGGGAAGAACATAGAGCAGGAACACAGGAGAACAAAGAAAGGTCAGGACCGTCAGCCTCCAAAGGTCACTGAGGACGAGGCGCCATCCACTGGAATGGAAAACGAAGACATACCTGTGGGGAAAGGATCTTAAATTCGGTTTAACAGAGCAGGCCTTCAGCAAATACAGGAATTCTTAATTTCAGGTAGGAAGATACTAGCAGTGTCTTCTAATATTTGTTTTCGGAAAGATTTATGTCATTTTAGTTCACACAACTCTGTCTGCCAGCATCATTAACTTACCTAACTTGTTTAGAAACAAAAATGCTAACAGCACCACTGAGACCTTGCTAGTCTAAGTGTGGTTTGGAGACCATTGGCATCAGCACCATTTAGGCACTTGTTAGAATATAGAGTCTCCGGGCAAGGTGCGGTGGCTCACACCTGTAATCCCAGCACTTTGGGAGGCCAAGGCAGGCGGATCACATGAGGTTAGAAGTTTGAGACCAGCCTAGCCAACATGGTGAAACCCTGTCTCTACTAAAAATACAAAAATTAGCCAGACACGGTGGCACACGCCTGTAGTCTCAGCTCTTTGGGAGGCTGAGGCAGGAGAATTACCTGAACCCGGGAGGTGGAGGTAGCAGTGAGTCAAGATCATGCCACTGCACTCCAGCCTGGGTGACAGAGTAAGACTCTGTCTCCAAAAAAAAAAAAGAATGTAGCGTCTCCAACCCCAGCCCACCTGAGTGAGAATCTGCATTTTAACAAAGGGGGCTGGGGGGATTTGTGTGCAAAGCAAAGTATAAGGCACTCTGCTCTAACACACTGCCTTCCTATGGCTTAAAAATAAAATTATAACTTAAAATATTATGGCATATTCAGTTTTATTTTCTGAAAGGCTGTAATAAATACCCAAAATACCATTTTAAAAGTGCTTATACGATCAGTTATAGAATTGATGATTTAGCAAGAAATACATAGTTTTCACTGTCTGTATTTCTACTCTGGAGGGCAAACTCCATGGGAAGGGCCTCATTCCACTGCCTGCAATGGAGTTGGCACACACAGGTGCTCAAAAAATATTTGTGAAATTTTGTACAATAGATGAAATTTAATTATATATTGATGTTTTAAATTACTTCTTCTGTGTGCACATTTTAGAACTATGCCTTATGTTGATCAAATTAAAAACTTTAAATTATAAAGATAAATGCTTATTCATTGATAAAGTAGAAGGAAAGAAAAGTACATATATAGAAAAATCACCCTTTACTCCCACTACTTATAGATAACATTTTAGGATACTTCCTTCTGTGAAAAAAAAAATATATATATATATATTTTGAGATATATATGTATATTTTTGATATATATATATATATATATTTTTGAGATATATATATATATATATTTTTTTTTTTTTTTGAGACAGAGTCTCACTCTGTCGCCCAGGCTGGAGTGCAACGGCACAATCTCTGCTCACAGCAAGCTCTGCCTCCCAGGTTCACGCCATTCTCCTGTCTCAGCCTCCCGAGTAGCTGGGACTACAGGCGCCCACCACCATGCCCAGCTAATTTTTTTGTATTTTTAGTAGAGATGGAGTTTCACTGTTAGCCAGAAAGGTCTTGATCTCCTGACCTTGTGATCCACCCGCCTTGGCCTCCCAAAGTACTGGGATTACAGGCATGAGCCACTGCGCCCAGCCTGTGACTATTTTTACATAGTTTGTCCTACTACACATCTTACTTGTATCCTGCCTTTTCCATTTATCATCATGATACAGTAACTAGTTTATTGTATGTGCCAAGCTTCAGACTAGACATTTGAGATACTTTTCTTGTTTACTGATTATATCCACATAAGGCAGTATAATTACATCACATTTTCACATGAGGAAATGCAAGTTGAGAGTTTGTCTATCTTGCTAATAGTCATAGATTTAGTCCAGGATCAACTTGAGATTTTAACTTGGTAGCGTTTTCTAGAGCCTGTGCTTTTTCCAGCACACCAGAGTAAGCATTTCCTAAGTTAAGACTTTTTGTTATAAAATCATATTTTGCTAGGTGAATATGTTTAATTTGGCTAATAGTCTCTATTCCTCAATATTCTAGTTATTCTTGTTTCTCAATGCTGCATATAATACTACTATGAATGTTTTTGCATAGAAATTTTTTCTATATTCTTCCTAGGATAGATTCTTAGAAACATTTTTAAGTCTCTTGAAATGTAGAGAACTTTCCAAAAGATTTGCACCAATTTTCATTCCCACCACTCACTGTAAGTATTATATTGTATATTTGAATGCATATAGACAAAGCAATATGCTTTTTTCATGCTTCCACAGAAAAAATACATTTAAATGTATTTTATTTTTGCTTCAAACAATATGACTTTTGTTTCACTTAATTTAATTGACTTTTGTTACTGAAATACTTAGCTTTCCCTAAATATCAGCTCTATAGTACATAGAATGTTAGCATGACATTCATATTCTGCCCTGCTCAAAACTTTAATACAATTCGCAGTTTCTTAAGAAGATGTAGGCCGGGCGCGGTGGCTCACGCTTGTAATCCCAGCACTTTGGGAGGCCGAGGCGGGCGGATCACGAGGTCAGGAGATCGAGACCACGGTGAAACCCCGTCTCTACTAAAAATACGACAAATTAGCCGGGCTTGGTGGCGGGCGCCTGTAGTCCCAGCTACTCGGAGAGGCTGAGGCAGGAGAATGGCGGGAACCCGGGAGGCGGAGCTTGCAGTGAGCCGAGATCGCGCCACTGCACTCCAGCCTGGGCGACAGCGAGACTTGGTCTCAAAAAAAAAAAAAAGAAGATGTACATTTACGTTGATATATATTTCTTTTTTTTTTCTTTTTTTGAGAAGGAGTCTCACTTGGTCACACAGGCTGGAATGCAGTGGCGCAATCTCCGCTTACCGCAACTTCCGCCTCATGGGGTCAAGTAATTCTCCTGCCTCAGCCTCCCAAGTAGCTGGGATTATAGGTGCCCGCCACCACGTCTGGCTAATTTTTGTATTTTTGGTAGAGATGGGGTTTCACCATGTTGGCCAGGCTGGTCTCGAACTCCTGGCCTCAAGTGATCCACCCGCCTCAGCCTCCCAAAGTGCTGGGATTACAGACATGAGCCACCGTGCATGGCCAACATTGATATATATTTCTTAATATCAGAATTCTTCATAAACTATGGGGGTTTTATGGTTATACAACCCAGTTATTCAACTTTAATGTGTATTTAATACCACTTCTCAAAAATCATAAGATGTCATTCTTAGACTATTGTATAGTGTTTCTTTCTTTCCTTTTCTCCCTCCCTTTCTTTTTTCCTCCTTCCTTCCCTTTCTGCCTTCCTCCCTCCCTTTATTTCTTTTTGGTAGCAGGAAAGCAGATGACATGCAGAGAGGAAAACCTATGCTTGTAACAACAAACTGAACTTTACTTATATATAGCTTACTTTGATACTTTAATAAAACTTTTGAAGAAGGAAGTATCTCCTACTGCTAATATTTGAAGTCATAACAGATCATTATAAAATATAACAGCTCTGTATTGAAGACAGTTTCGTAGAGGAGATAACAAAAATATATGAACCTGATGTGAGTATTACACATTGTATGCCTGTATCAAAATATTTTGTGTGCCCCATACATATATACACCTATGTACTCATAAAAATTAAAAATTAAACATTAAAAAAGTATATGAAAGAAGGAACACCGTCTTATTCGTTTAGCCATGTTTATTTTATACATGGCATGTTTATTTGTAGTATAGGTTTCTCAAATATAATCACAATTGCTTTAATATGGCAAAAATGCATTCTGTTATTAAAACAGAGCCTCTTATAGGTAGGTGTTATCTATTATATGTATGATTTTTGTGGTCTAATAGTGCCTCTACTAGAATGGAAATTTAAAAATAGCATTATAGTTTAATAATTTGTGTGTGAGACTAATAAACCAGCAAATTTGGAAAACAAATACACGTGTGTGCCTTCCAAAATGTGTTATGAAGTTTTGCCATTTTGAAATACTTGATAAACTATAGGACGCTAATATATAATTGCATAAGCAGTTAAGGACTGGTGAGAATGAATTGATTTTGTTAAAATTTAAATTTTAAATACCCTATTTCTGACTTCTTTAAATAAATGAGGTGTTTTTATGCCCTGCCTTTTTTTGCATTTATGCAAGGCTGCCCATAGCCTGAAGGCAGGGGCCAGCTATGCCTGTATGAGTAGGAAATTAAAGGCCTTTACTATTCTGATTTGAAATTTTGAAAGAAGGACATGGTAAATATTGGAGATAAATGTATATTTTTGGTTAAAACATGTAACTTTTTTTTCCTATCTCTATTCTTCTGAAATAGAATTAGTTTTATATAGCTTTGAGAAAATATTGCTTTCTTTTTGTGCACTGTGCTCCTGTTCATTAAAAAATTATAAGTGCTATATTTACCTTTTAAGGTAACGTTTTCATAGCAAGTAGCAGCGATTGCTGTTTTGAGGTTGTTTTTCTTAAGTGGGCTTTTCAAAGACTAGAAGTTATTTTTAGGCTGAGGTTGGCAATCAGTGTGTAGGTAGAAAAATAGATTTGTTATTTTCTATTGTAGAAATATATTCTTCGAAACACTGTATTTACATATTAAATTGGTAAAATTTAACAATACAGTTATGGAATGAATACGTCAATACATAATTATGTAGTTCTTAAGACGCGTTGGCCAAGTCAAGAGAAAATTTTATAATTATGATAGGACTCCTAGCTTAAGAAGTGGCCTTTATAATGCCACCTTTAGTACTTTTCAGCATTCTACAGGTGAACAATTCAAGAACTATATTTGCAAAATAATGTTTTAAAGAGAGCCAACGGTAAAGGCAGGAAATCATTTAAAAGATTTTGTATGTTCCAGAGACTACTCAAATATTAATCCTGTTGACTACTCAAATATTAATCCTGTTTTCAGGAGTAACTTCGTAGGCATGGAAAAGATTTTTATTTATTTAGACCAATTCATTATTTATTAACTTCATTCAATAAATAGTTACATTGTACCTACTACATGCCAGGCACTATTTTAGTGAGTTTTTTCACTCAGTAAATCAGCTCTATAACATGGAAAGAAATGGGAACAATTTCACCTATCTCATAGCCACCTTAAATAGCTCAGCATAGATAGTTTTCTGTTCATTTGCTTCTCAGGCTGTTCACTCACTCACTCATTCACTCATTCATTTGCTTATTCATCAAGTACCCATTGAGGGCATTCTGGGTGCTGAACCTTGTGCTAGGTAGGCACTGTGTGGGTGTGAGTTGTGTTCTAAAGGGTGAAGGCTGAGGATCTTGAGAGCCCAGAGGAGGGATCCAGCCCGACCCAAGGGACCAGGAAGAGTGGTCTGGAACCAGCGCCTTTTGGACCTAGGCTAGAGGCTGAGCAGGAACCATTGAGGAGAGAGGCAGGAGGTCAGTGGCCCAGGCAGGAACCCTCACACCCAAGCCCCAACATTTTTATTTTGTTTTGAGAAATGTATGGGATTAAAGTAATAACTGGAAAGGAAATAAATGGAAACATGGAATGGAAACATTTCCTATTTTCCCTATTGTCATCTGAAGACAAACTTAATTTTTATGTTGCTACTTTCTCTCCTAAATATCCCCTTACTAAATAGTCTGTCAATTAGACTGGGTAGTCCTAACTCAAGAAAGCATTTGGCAATTAAAAGGTGGGGTACTCAGGGTCTGACTGTTTTCCTTGGCCTTCATTTGGCTTTCTCTCTCTTTTCTCCCCTCCTTCTTCCCAGGCCTGGCTGGCTGGTGCCTGGACACCATTTGGGGCTCTGAGAGGGTTGTGGCTGCCAGCCCCCAGTCGCCAATGCCTGGTCAGGCACTCGTATCCCCTGTCCTGTTCACCATTTCTCCTCTCTCATTGTTCTCATAATTTGTCCTGCTTAAAACTCCTAGGTTCTAAGGGACACCCCTGCATTGCTTGCCTTTCCTTTGCTAGACACCTGAGAGAGGCTAAAAAGTGAAATGTGGCCTGGTGCAGTGGCTTATGCCTATGATCCCAACACTTTGGGAGGCCAAGGCGGGTGGATCACTTGAGGTCAGGAGTTCAAGGCCAGCTTGGACAACATGGCAGAATCCTGTCTCTACTAAAAATACAGAAATTAGCCAGACATGGTGGCCCATGCCTGCAGTCCCAACTACTTGGGAGGTAGGAGGACGGCTTGAGCCTGGGAGGTCAAGGCTGCAGTGATCTGAGATTGTACCACTGCACTCCAGTCTGGGTGACAAAGCAAGACCCTGTCTCAAAAAAAAAAAAAAAAAAAAAAAAAAAGTGGGCCAGCCACCGTGGCTCATGCCTGTAATCCCAGCCCTTTGGGAGGCTGAGCAGGGTGGATCACCTGAGGTCAGGAGTTCGAGACCAGCCTGACTAACATAGTGAAACCCTGTCTCTATTAAAAATACACAGTTAGCCGGGTGTGGTGGTGGGTGCCTGTAATCCCAGCTACTCAGGAGGTTGAGGCAGGAGAATTGCTTGAACCTGGGATGCGAAAGTTGCAGTGAGCTGAGATCATGCCATTGTACTCTAGCCTGGGCAACAAGAGCAAAACTCCATCTCAGAAAAAAAAAAAAAAAAAAAGTGAAATTCTGTTTTTGTCATCTTGTTGTTGAACTTGTCTGTATTTTAAATTACTTCCATGACTGAGTATATTTTGCCATACGCAGGAGATGCATTCTTCATGTACGTGTGTGCTAGAAACACATCAGTCGGAGCAATAGTCCATAGGAATTAAGGGTCAAAGGCCCGGTTATTATCGTTGTTAGGGTACCTCTTAGAGAGCGGCTCATTAATGATCTACCTGTAGATAATTACTACCTCAGGCTGTAGGAATGGACTGTCCAGCCTCCTGCTTATTCTTCCCTTCCGTGGGGAGGAAACCCAGAGTCAACTAGCCCCGAAAGTCTTCCCATCCCCTGCCTGCTACAGGCTAACAGCTTCACTGATCTTGGTGAATTTCATGGCTTCTCAGCACCAGCCAGTGTATTACAGTCTTTTTGCTGATAAGATGCAAGGCCGTATCACAAGCAGTTAACAAAAATAATCAGAAACTGCAGTGGCTGTAAATGCAAACATCGCTGTACACACAGGGGCCATGCCCTCTGGAGATGGGTACCCCTCCAGGCCTGAGGCGCCCCTGACCTGCAGGGATATCTGGGGTGAGCTGGTGGTGGCTACAGACTCCCATATTCCCCAAAAGGGTGGGCACATGATAAAAACAAGTCTGAACAGAAGACTGGACCTATTCCAAACATTTGTGAATCAAACACTCATAAACTAAATGGCTGGGGTGATCAGTGTTTTTAGAGGCATGCCGTCCTTTAGATTAAAAGGTCCCTAAAGGTCATGGTTTGAGTCATGTCTGAAAAACAAATAAAGTCTTTCCATGAAGTTCCCCACAGCTGTCTTCTGGTAAAGGAAATAAGCACATTTACTTTTGTTAGTGAAAGCAGTTTTACAGGTTCAGGTGATGAAGGTCTTATGTCTAGTCATTTTTTCACCCCGTAAGGACAGTTCATCAGATGAAATGGGAAGTACGAATTTTGTAGGACATGGGTGGTTGGTTCACTAAACAGGCACGTATTGGCGACCTGTTAAACTCCACATTCTGTCGTAGGTGGTCAGGACAGCAGCATGTAACAGAGATGGGGTCCCCACTCTTGGGGACTTCCATTTATTCAAACAAACAATGACACAAATATCAAATAGTAATAAGTGCTCTGCAGAGAATTAAAATATAGAGAGTGATTGGAGACATATTTATATATCTTTAAAAAGAATATTAGAGAAGAGAAGATCAAAGATAGCAAGTAGCCTTTTTCAGATTTCATCAAATATGGTGTTGGGGGCCCTCATTTGTCCACAAAAAATATGGTGACAAGGGATGATGATGTGAGTCAGAGTAAACACCATTTACTCACTTTGCATCACTGTTTATTAGAAGGGCTGTTTGGACTTTCTAGTTGCCAAACTGGACCGTGTATGCTGTCTGAAGAGCGGGCGTTTTCTTGGTCATCTTTGCATCCCCAGCACATAGCACTGGGCCGGCTGTGTACTCGGTGTTCAGCAAACATGTTTTGAATGAGTGAGTGGAACAAAACTAAATTCATTGGAATTTTTCCTAAAGCCCTAAGTATAGAAAAGGTCACTTTTTATTTATTTTAAACTGAGGAACATTATCCAGTCATGACTTAGATGGGTGATTTTAAAATTAAATGTCTTGCTTTAAAAAAAATTTATTGCTTTTTTTAAAGAAAATTTACAATTTTCTCTTAGATAACTTTGGTGGAGCCAAGGAACAAACTGGAAAACTATTAATTATTTATTAGACTATGATCCTGAATTTTATTGTTTTTGTTTGGCCTGATTTCTTACTCACCCTCCTAGTTATTTGGCTTGGATGGAGTTGATGTTTTAATCCTTCCGGGAGCAGGCTCAGTGTCAGCTGTGTACTATGGGAAATGATTGAGAATTGGAAATTTATCATGGATCCTTATAAGATGTGGCACAGTGGAGTGTGCAGGGCATGGAGTTGGACCTGGGTGACTACCTGTCTCTCAGGCCTGTTGGGAGGAGGAGACCTCATGAATGAGATAGAGCCACTGGTATTACTGTGGGAGTGATTTAACTTTTTAGGAAAACCACAGGTAATGAGTTGATTTTATAATCTGATTTGTAGCAGGATTCAAAAAGGGACATTCCACGGATGCTGTCAAATCATATATGAGATTTCTAAGGATGCTATCTGTAATATATAAAGGAAGCATTGAGAGGACTTTTTTTTTTACATGGAAATGAAATAACCACTTCTTTTTTTTATTATTATACTTTAGGTTTTAGGGTACATGTGCACAATGTGCAGGTTTGTTACATATGTATCCATGTGCCATGTTGTTTTGCTGCACCCATTAACTCGTCATTTAGCATTGGGTATATCTCCTAATGCTGTCCCTCCCCCCTCCCCCCACCCCACAACAGTCCCCGGAGTGTGATGTTCCCCTTCCTGTGTCCATGAGTTCTCATTGTTCAGTTCCCACCTATGAGTGAGAACATGCGGTGTTTGGTTTTTTAAAGTAAGATGCTTTCAGAATAAATCAGGCATTTTCCTTTTGAAAAATATTCTTAATAACAATATGAATCATGTCAAGAAAAACCCTTCAAATAAACCATTTCCCATTTTATTTTCCTTGGCCACCGTCTGAGGGAATAGGTTGCTTTTCTTCTTAGACCTTTGATGTAGAGTTTTCCATTTATCACTTCCAAGACACCTTTCCCTTTTCTACATATGGAAGATGCTCTGTTTAATAAACCGTTGAATGAATGCCACGTGAACAGGGTGCTGAAGAAATCACTGTTCTTCCTTCCTGTCATAATATGAGTAGAGACAAGTCTTTCTCTTTAGTTGGTGAGTGATATCAAAGCTTTTGTGTTCTGTGGCACTGGCTGACAGATATTCCTTTCTCTGTGATTGCTGCAACATCTTTGAATTAAGGTTGAGGCCTCCAAGTTGCTCCCATGATAGTTTCCCGTGTCTGAATGGTGTTACAAAGTAAGTTCAACAAATTTGGAAAACATAGCTCATTGCAGAAGCAGTAAATTAATCTTATCTATTGATTGTTGCCACAGTGTATTCAAGTTAGAGCACTTGAGATATAGAACAGTAAAAATGAGCTGACAGTCCAGGAACCACAAGTACAGACTGCTTGGGGGCTACATTCAGACCATCAGTCTCCTGTGAAATTGGAACATTTCAAGGCTTTATTTAGTGCTAACTTTTACGTGTTCAAAGCACATATTTTTAGTTTTTAAGTCAGCCCTTATCAGATTATCAGACTCCTTTTTATAAAACCCTTTTTTGTTTTTCTTGGCACAGTGGGGAGGAGTTAGCTAAGTTGAGAGATTTCACAATTAAAAAGGAAAAAACAACTTTTTAAATAAGAGAATGAGCAAAAGTGGCCTTTTCCCCCCTTTTTTAAATTTTGAAAGGGATGCATTAAAAATCTTATTTATACTACTTATATGGATAATATAAAAAGTGATCCTCAAATCACTTGTATTTGTTTTTGGAAAAAAATGCAGAAGACTGTCTTGGGGGGTAACCTCATATAAGTGAGGACTGTTCTCTACTTCTTGTGGGTTCAGTTCACTGCCAGCCCTGTGCTAAGGGTGCCCTGGGCCACAGCTGGGCACTGCGAGGCTTCAGCTTGCCACTCAGTGAATCACTCATTCCCACATAAGCAGGATTTGGCTATCTTGTATTGAATCGCCCCATTATTCTGTTTGGTTGGCTGTATGATATATTCCGTCGAGAAAATTGTATCAAAGCCACAACCGAACCACAGGGATGTAGAACAAGTAAATCACCTTAAATGATGCATTTTTCTCTTTAAAAGGAGTGTAAATGTAGGAAGCGTCTGTGGTGACAACTTGAAAACAGAGATGATTAGAGCAGTTTCAGTCGTGACTGTTCAACCTCCCCGCTGTACACACACTTTGCACTGAAGAAGACCCCCTTGATCTTCTTGCCCCTCACAACAGTTTTTTTCATTTTTTATTGTCTGCATGTTTTGAAAAGTGTACGCAGAACTTTTGTTTTCACATTAAATTCTATCAAAAAACATTTTTAGGTCATGGTAATATTCCATCTGGTTATTTATGAGTCATTTATTCTATTGTAGAAAGTTTTTTCAATTAATTTTTTAAATTGTGGTAAAATATACATAACAAAATGTGTCATCTTATCCATTTTTCAAGTTTACAGTTCAGTCATGTTAAGTACATATACACTGTTTTGCAACCAATCTGAAGAACTCTTCTTCATCTTGCAAAACTCCAACTCTGTACCCATTAAACAACAGCTCCCCATTCCTTTCCCCACCTCCAGCCCCTGACAACCACTGTTGTGCTTTCTGTCTCTATGAATTTGACTATGATAGGTACTTCATAGAAGTGGAATCATACAGTATTAATCTTTTTGTGACTGGCTTGTTTCACTTAGGATTATGTCCACAAGTTTCATGCATTTTGTCACATGTATCAGAATTTTCTTTTTTTTTAAGGCTGAATGATACTCCATTGTATGTATATCACATTTTGTTTATCCATTCATCTGTCCGTGGGCACTTGAGTTGCTTCCACCTTTTGGCTGTTGTGAATAATGCTGGTATGAACGTGGGTGTACAGCTATCTGTTTGAGTCCCTGCTTTCAATTCTTTTGTGTATATGCCTAGAAGTGGAATTGCTAGATCGTATGGTAATTCTCTTTTTTGAGAAACTGCCTGTAGTTTTCCATAGTGGCTGCACCACCTTATACTCCCACCAACGGTATGCAAAGGTTCCAGTTTCTCCACATCCTTTCTAACACTTATTTTGTTTTATTTTTGATAGTAGCTGTCCTAGTGGGTGTGAGGTAGTGTCTCATTGTGGCTTTGATTTGCATTTCCCTAGTGATTAGTGATGTTGAGCTTCTGTTCATGTGTTTATATAGCCATTTGTATATCTTCTTTTGGAGAAATGTCTATTCAAGTTCTTTCCCCAGTTTTTAATTAGGTTGTTCATTTTTTGTTGTTGCTGAATTGTAGGAGCTCTATATATTCTGGATATTAACGCCTTATCAGATATATGATTTGCAAATATTTTCTCTAGTTCCATAGGTTGGTTGCCTTTTCACTCTGCTGATTATGTTCTGTGAGGCACAGAAGTTTTAAATTTTGATGTAGTTCAATTTATATACTTTTATTACCTGCGCTTTTGGTGTCACGTCCAAGAAATTGTTGCCAAATGCAGTGTCATAAAGCTTTTTCCAATGGTCTATTAAAACCCAGTTTTTCTCTATTCTGGATAATGTTGCAACAAACAGCTCCATGCATGTAGTTTTCTTTTCTTGGCATTGTTTTACTCTTCTTTCAGAAGGAAAGATGAAATACCAAGCGAGTTTGTCTTCTTAAAGCCCATTTTTGATGATAACAAGCAGAGCAGAGGATATCACTTATCCTTTTGGCAAAAATTGTGTTTCTGAAGGCGAGGCCTGAGGCATTAGAGAAGCATTCAGTGTTGCCCTTTTTGCTAATTGTACACAGTTAACTCCAGTGGTCCCCTGGGTCTGTGATTTTTAAACAGCATGGGTCCCAGAAAAGCAGAGCTTCCATTAAGAGCAGCAGGGGTGAGTACATGCAGTTTTTCCTTCAACTCTCAGATCTCAGGTCTCAGGGCTGCAGTGAAAGACGTGGATGACAGCTGTGGGCTGATTAGATTCAGATGGCCCCGTGCTTCGTTTATAATCCCCAGGAGTCCAAACCCCCTACACATTTGAAGGGGATAAAAGTATTTTGGAAAATTCTAAGAACTAAACATTAAATAAGTTTAGAACATTTTCAGAAAAACGAAAGACAAAAAATTCCAGCTATTCACTACTTTGGGCAGTAAAATTGCATTTAAAGAAACATACTCAGGGACTGTTTTACAGTAGTGATGCCCGCTTACCTAAGTGAGAAATGCTCCTTTGAGAATCAGATATATACATTCTCTTGCACTGTGTTTCAGGAAATAAAATCTTCATCAGTCCAATTTTTAATATCTTGGAGAGACCTTAAAAAAAATTTCCAAGGCAATGTTGGCGAATATCAGAATGAGGATCAATTGCTTCCTTTCATTCACAACAGGTTTTCTACCTGTTGTGACTCATACAGAGAGATTTTAGAGCCGTTTTATTACTGATGGTTCATTTTAAAAAAGCAAATGCAGTGAACATAAGAGGCCCTCTCATGAAAGGATTCCAAAAGACACATTATCTTTTGTAGAACATATGTATGTTTGTTTTTTAATTTTTTTTTTAGAGACAGGGTCTCACTATGTTGCCCAGGCTGGTTTGGAACTCCTAGTCTCAAGCAATCCTCCTGCCTCAGCTTCCCAAAGTGCTGAGATTATAGATGTGAGCCATCATGCCTGGCCTTGTTTTTTAACTTTTTATTTTGGAAAATTTTATACATCTTGAAAAGCACATAGAATCATTTAATGAATTCTGATGTTTTTGTCACTCAGCTTCAATAATTATCAAGTCAGGGCCAGTCTTGCTTTATCTGTCTTCTGTTCCCTTTTAATCTCTTTGCCCCAAATTATTTTGAAACAAATCCCAGTCAACATATCATTTTATCTGTAATTACTTTCATATATCCCTCTAAAAAGTAGAAAATCCTTTAAAATACAGCCACAGTACCATTGCACACCGAAAAAAAGAATACTAATTTATTAGTATAATCAAATAGTCATCAATGATCATTTATCTGATTGTTTTTCTTTTTAATATTTTTCTCTTTGTCATAAGGAAACACATACAGTAAAGAACTTTTACAGTATAAACATCAATGTAACTATTATCCAGGTAAAGTTATCAGGCATTTTCAACACTCCAGTGCCCTCCTTTGGGCTCCTTCTCAAATGGATATTCCCCCAGAGGTAGCCACTGTTCAGACTAGAACATTAGAAGTCATCATTAGAAGTCAGAATAGTGGTTTTGGATTTCATATACACGGACTCATCTAGGATATACTCTTTTGTGTCTAGCTTCTTTCACTCAACATTATTGCCTACGAGATTAATTCATGTTATTGCATTGAGTGAATATGCTGCAATACTAGATCTGTTCTACTGTGATGGATGCTTGAATTATTTCCACTTTGAGGCTAGTATGAATAACACTGCTATTAACATGGTGTATGTGTCTTTTGGGGGAGCATAATCATTCATTTCTGTTGTGAAAATTACTGGTTTACCCAGTAATCCCATGATTGGGTATATACCCTAATGAATATGAATTGTTCTGCCATAAAGGCACATGCATGTGTATGTTCATCACAGCACTATTCACAATAGCAAAGACATAGAATCAAACTAAATATCCATCAGTTGGAGACTGGATGAAGAAAATGTGGTACATATACTGTGGAATACTATGCAGCCATAAAAAAGAATGAGATCATGTCCTTTGCAGGAACATGGATGGGGCTGGAGGCCATTAGCGTAAGCAAACCAATGCAGGAACAGAAAACCAAATACTCCATGTCCTCACTTATAAGTGGGAGCTAAACACTGAGTACACTTGAACACAAAGAAGGGACCAACAAACAGCAGGGTCCACTTGAGGGTGGAGGGTAGGAAGAGGGTGAGGATCGAAAAACTACCTATTGTGTACTGTGCTTATTACCTGGGTGATGAAGTCATTTGTACACCAAACACCTGTGACACACAATTTACCTATATAGCAAACCTTTACGTGTACCACTGAACCTAAAATTAAAAAAATTAATGACAACTATATGTGCATAAAATTAAACCACTGTTAAGTTCATTAGAGGCTGGATGCAATAGCTCACGCCTCTAATCCCAGCACTTTGGGAGGCAGAGGCAGGTGGATCACTTGAAGTCTAGAGTTTGAGACCAGCATGGTCGACGTGGTGAAACCCCATCTCTAGTAAAAATACAAAAATTAGCCGGGTGTGGTGGCATGAACCTGAGGTGCCAGCTACTCGGGAGGCTGAGACACAAGAATCACTTGAACCCGGGAGGCGAAGGCTGCAGTGAGCTGACCACTGCACTGCAGCCTGGGTGTCAGTGCGAGACTCTGTCTCAAACAAAAAAATCATTAGAACAAATAATAAAATTATCAAGTTCATAATAAAAGAAGTTACTAGGGTAGGCATATGTTTAGATTTAGTAGACACCGATAAGCGATGCAGGAGAATACTAGTTGCTCCACATCTCACTAACGCTTGATATTGTCAGTCCATCCTGACAACCTGATGAGTATAGTGGTATCTCATTTTGGTTTTAATTTGGATTTCCCTGATAACTAATGATTCTCAGCACTTTTTAATATGTTCATTGACTTTTGAATACCCTCATTTGTGAAGTGCCTATTTAAGATTTTGGCCATCTTTTTAGTAAGCTTTCAGTCTTTTACTGATTCCTGGAAGTTTTTAATGTATCCTGAAGATGAGCTCTTAGCTGGATATGTGTATTGCAAATATCTTCTCCCAGTCTGTGGTTTGCTTTTTCCAATCTCTTATGACTGAACAGAAATTCTTAATTTTAATTGTCTTGATGTCTGGTCAAGTAAGCATCTAGCTTTGTTGCTGTTCTTCAGATTTGATTTGGCTATTCTAAATTATTTACTTTTCCATATAAATTTGTTTAATTTTTTAAAAAACTTTTAAGTTCAGAGGTACATGTGCAGGTTTGTTACACAGATAAACTTGTGTCATGGAGATTTGTGGTACAGATTATTTCATCACCCAGGTATTAAGCCTAGTACTAATTTTTTATTTTTTCCAGTCCCCTGCCTCCTCCCACCCTCCATCCTCAAGTAGGCCTCAGTGTCTGTTGTTCCCCTCTATGTGTCCATATGTTCTCAACACTTAGCTCCCACTTACAGGTCAGAGCATTCAGTGTTTGGTTTTCTGTTCCTGCATTAGTTTGCTAAGGATAATGGCCTCCAGCTCTATCTGTGTCCCTGCAAAGGACATGATCTTATTCCTTTTTATAGTTGCATAGTATTCAATTGCATACATGTACCACATTTTCTTTATTCAGTCTATCATTGATGGGCATTTCGGTTGATTCCATGTCTTTGCTAGTGTGAATAGTGCTGCAGTGAACATACATGTGCATGTGTCTTTATAACAGAACAATTTATAGTTTTTTGGGTATATACCCAGTAACAGGATTCCTGGGTTGAATGGTATATTAGTTTGTTTTCACGCTGCTGATAAAGATATACCCGAGACTGAGACTGGGTAATTTATAAAGGAAAGAGGTTTAATTAACTCACAGTTCCACATGGCTGGGGAGGCCTCACAATCATGGCAGAAGGCAAAGGAGGAGCAAAGTCATGTCCTGCATGGCAGCAGGCAAAGAGAGAATGAGAGCCAGGTGAAAGGGGAAATGCCTTATAAAACAATCAGCTCTCATGAGGCTTATTCACTACCGTCCCCCATGATTCAATTATTTCCCACCAGCTCCCTCCCACAACACTTGGGAATTACGGGAGCTACAATTCAAGGTGAGATTTGGGTGGGGACACAGCCAAACCATATCAAATAGTATTTCTGCCTCTAGGTCTTTGAGGAATTGCCACACTGTCTTCCACAATGGTTGAACTAATTTATACTCCAACCAACAGTGTAAGAGTGTTCCTTTTTCTCCACAACCTTGCCAGCATCTGTTGTTTTTTGACTTTTTAATAATAACCATTCTGACTGGTGTGAGATGGTATCTTATTGTGGTTTTGATTTGCATTTCTGTTTTTTTTTTTTTTTTTTTTTTTTGAGACGGAGTCTCGCTCTGTTGTCCAGGCTGAAGTGCAGTGGTGCAATCTCGGCTCACTGCAGCCTCTGCCTCTCAGGTTCCAGTGATTTTCCTGCCTCAGCCTCCCAGGTAGCTGGGATTATAGGCATGCCCAGCTAATTTTTGTATTTTTAGTAGAGATGGGGTTTCACCATGTTAGCCAGACTGGTCTCAAACTCCTGACCTCAGGTGATCCGCCCGCCTCAGCCTCCCAAAGTGCTAGGATTACAGGCGTGAGCCACTGCACCTGGCCGTATTCTTTTAAAGATAAAAAATTCAATGAGTTTGCTTTTATTCTTCCAGTTTGTATTCTGGACTATAAGATTTAAAAGTTTATTACATCCTTTTTCGTATGCACAAAGTCCTGGGTCCCAACAAACACTGACATACTTAACAGATTGCTTTCTCACATACTATGACCCAGCAGCCTTAGAATAACAGTACCCACTTGTCCAATAAGAATATGATTACTGAAAATAGTTAAGATTTTTCTTTTGGCCACGTTTTGGGGTCAGTTTTTAAGGGTATTTCACAATAGGGATATACTGTCAGATTACTGTGTTGTAAAGACTCTTGGGCTAGTTCTGCTATGGTATTATGTTACCAACTAGATTTGCTTTTAGGGACATTTAAGTCACTTTCTTTTGACTTTAGGGGTTGCATTATTAACATATAATTCAGTATTACTGTGAATAATTTTTACATTCCAAAATGAAGTCTATAAAACAAGATGTACAAAAGGGAGCTTCATTTCCATCCTTGTTTCTTCTTCCCTATTCCCCTCCCTCACCTTATAGGTATCAATTTTGAAAAAAATGTTAGAGATTATCCTACCATTGTTTTTTCAATATCAGCAAATATTTAGTCTTCTTTTTTTTTAAAAAAAAAAATAGGTTTTTCACTATGGTTTATTTCACTCGTCCCATTTTTTGTATATCTTTTGGTAGTTAGAAAGGTTTGTATTTGGGTTCTAATGCTTATACTCAGCCTTCACATAGCACTCCCACTCCCCTCTTGTTTGGTCTTTGTTGGTTCCAAATATGAGCAGTATTGAAATGAGCTAGGAGCCTCTTCCTCCCCCTCCATAGCACTGGTTTCGAATCAATGACCTTCGTACTCTTTGGGAGCATATCCAGATCTCCAGAATGAATGCATTTTGTATAGAGACACATGCATGGTCCACAATTGATTAGGATGCAGATGCAGTAAGTTAACTTAGGATCACTTGCAATAAGTAAACAAACAAACAAACAAAAAACGTGGGCTGGGTGTGGTGGCTCACACCTGTAATCCCAGCACTTTGGGAGGCCGAGGAAGGTGGATCATTTGAGGAAGGAGTTCGAGACCAGCCTGGTCAATATAGTGAAACCCCGTCTCTATTAAAAATACAATTAATTAGCTGGGCATGGTGGTGCCTGCCTGTAATCCCAGCTACTCAGGAGGCTGAGGCAGGAGAATGGCTGGAACCCAGGAGGCGGAGGTTGCAGTGAGCCGCGATTGCACAATTGCACTCCAGCCTGGGTGACAGAGTGAGACTCTGTCTAAAAAAAAAAACAAACCAAGGACCAAGTGAACCATGTTAGATCGAGCTCTTCCAACAGCAAGTGATGTGCAGCCTGAGAGGACAATTGCCCGTCCCGCAGTGCATTGTCACGTGCCTGATGCACCTGGGTGCTGTGGGGAATGCAGACAGTTCTTCAGGGAGGGAAAATGGTTTCCTTGGGTTGTTGCTTTGGTTTTTTTCCCCCCACTTAAATGATAAGATGGTATGTGAAGTCGAAAGGGCCAGGTTAGGTACCATGAATAATTAATTGCCACAGCTCTCAGAAACCTAATTTTAGCCAAGAATAAGAAGCAGATGTGGCAACAGTAGGCCCTAGTTTCAGCTTCCTTCATTTTTCAAATGGCAAACTGGCTAATATATGAGCAGGGAAAGGGAAAAGGAGGGAAAAGCTGCAGTACTCAGCACTTGATTGAGACGTGTCTATTCCTGAAAGGCAGAATTCTGTGTCATGCCTTCCTTCACTGACTCGGATTTGTGGAACACCTGCTATGTGTGTAAGGTGGATATGATATATATAGTAGGGTAGGGTAGGAGCCCGTACTGTTATGCCCATATAGTGCTATGGAATGAGAAAAACTAATGTGTATTTTGAGGCAGATTGTGGGGATGACAGATGCTGTAGAAGTGTGCTGTTTGATCTAGGTTCATGGGTGTGAGCACTGGTTAGGGATTCCTCACAAGGGAATTGACCCTCCCATTTTTTTTTCATGTGAGTTTAAGTAACCTATTAAATGGGATAAGCAGACTATTATTAACTGTAGAATTTAGGTAGGTACTAAGTAGATGAAAAAGAAAATGGTTGCCGAAGGTTAATGTTTAAAATAGAGTCCTAGATCTCACACACACTCTCTTTCTCTGACACACACACAGTGTACCAGAAGAAAAATGAATGTGTGTACCCTTTAATTCAGTAATGCTACGTCTAGCATTTTATCCCAGGAATATATTTGGCCTTGTCTGCAAACACATATGTACAAGATGTCCATTAGGCATATGTGTGTGTATATACACACAGTCACACACATGTAAGTGTGCACCTTCTCTTTCCCGTAGACACACACATACTCTCACTTTGCATATATTCTGTATTTATAGTCAGAGATTGAATAAATTGTTTCATCCCTTTTTATAGTGACCATATAGTATTTGCATAAGAAAAAATCAGTAGAATGATTTTCATTTAAGAAGGTAATTACATCTAGCTTTTCCTTTTAGTGCAATTTATAGAGATCTGGATTTTGTACTATTTTGGATTTTGAAGCAGAACATTTATATTTTTTTATTCTTTAAATTGGTATTGATTTGGTTTCATTTTTGCCTTACAACAAAATCAGATGATTACAGGGGGGGAATGGCTGACTCCTAGGGAGGCATTCCTAAGGTTCTCGGATTGATGAGTGAGTTTGTGAAGTCTGACTCAGTGAAGAGACCCTTTGATCTACTCTAGAAACTATACTGATTTTCTGTGTTGAACATTTGTAACAAGTTTTGCATTTTAAAAATGATCTAACTGGTAACTGTAGAAGATTATTTAAAAAATGAATAATAACTGTCTTTCTTTGGCCATGTTTTTGTAGTTGTCACATTGTTTCTACCTTTTTTTTTTTTTTTTTTTTTTTTTTTGAGACTCACTCTCTCGCCCAGGCTGGAGGGCAGTGGCATGATCTTGGCTCAGTGCAACCTCCACCTCTTGGGTTCACGCAATTGTCCCTGCCTCAGGCTCCCCAATAGCTGGGATTACAGACACCTGCCACCACTTGCTGCTAACTTTTGTATTTTTAGCAGAGATGGGGTTTTGTCATGTTGGCTAGGCTGGTCTCCAACTCCCAATCTCAGGTAATCCGCCTGCCTCAGCCTCCCAAAGTGCTGGGATTACAGGCGTGAGCCACCGGGCCTGGCCTGTTTCTACTATCTTTATATTTACTGTGTCAGCTCTTTAACAGCCACAGTTACAAAGTTTACTAAGGCAGTGTCTGTTATAATTTGACTTTTTGTTTGCCTTGCTTTGAAGAATCAGAGGCAAATTCTATCCTGGCAGATAGAGCTGTAAACCACCTTACCTCTTTAACTTCTTTATTAGGGTAATTTAATCTGCTTGATGACCTTAACTTCTTTTATCCAGTTAGAAGGATTATATGGTAATCATGATATGTCAAATGCTTTTAAAATAAAATTTTACAATGAAAATAATTTTATTGTGTGTGTGTTTTTTTTTTTTTTTTTTTTTTTTTTAACAGAAATCATAGCCCACTAATGAGTTTTGGAGCCAGCTTTGTCAGTTTTTTGGTAAGTTGATGTCTTAAGACCTATTGGCATGAAGGAAACAATTATATAAAGTAATGTCTGTTAGTGGCTACCAGTTGTATAGATATACTATTGTAGAAAGTCTTTTAGAGTTTAAAACTGAAATAAAGTTTTTGCCTATTACCCAATGCCTATGAAATAATCTGCCTTCCCTAATTTTAAATATAAAATGCTTACATCTTATTTATAGGATATTATATTTTAACCAAAGTCCTTTTTAGAATAAAAATGTAATGGAAAGACCTTCAGTAATTAAAACTGCATTTGAGGTAGAAAAAAGGTCTGGGTTTGGGTAATAAAGGTTTGCTCTGAAATTATTGAGTAAATGTGGACTAGAGGTCAACTTAAATGAGCAGAGCTAAAATTTGTCAGTTAGTATTACATTTCCAAATACGAGTATTTGGGAATTGAGGAAGTAGGTTGCAGTTAGTTTTAAAGTACATTGGGCAATGTGGAAAATGGGATACTTCGATTTTTCAGAAACAGTAATAACATCACACAAGTTACTTTGAAACACATAATTTTTTTAAAAGACTATTAAAGAATTGTGTAACAGCAAGAAAAAAAAAGACATCATAGAGACTGAAAAAGAGAAAGCATTTAGATCCAAGATTGAGAAAGATGTCAGCAAATGGGCATGTCACAGCCTGGCAGTGCTCAACCACAGGTACCACGCCAGCTTCCAGTGAGAAGTTTTTATTCAAGGTATTTATTTCCTCTTATTGCCAGTTAATGCAACAAAAATGTTAAGGGCTATTGTTTGAAAGAATACATTATTCCAAACCCTAAGGAAAATGGTACTGGGTGGCGGTTGTAACATTAGTACCCCAGTGATTACAAGGGCTGCAAATGAGATATAACCAAAGGGTCTTGGCTGAGTCTGGTGGTGGAGGAGGAGGAGAAGCAAGGCCACAGCAGGGCTGAGATTTCAGCAGCTTGAGAGGAGGGTTGGGAAGAAGAGTGTGGCAGGGAGGCCTGGGCCGAGGTTTGGCTAGAATGGAAAAGTAGGTTAGAGCCATACTGAGGAAGCCTGAAAGACCAAGATGGAGCTGGTGGAATTTGATAGGAAATGAGGAGCTAGAGACAGTAGGTTCATCAGGTCATTCCAAGAACCAGGTATCCCGCAGCAAGTCTGTCTCTGCCCCTGTAAGCCCATTCATCTCAGAAACCTCAGTTCTACTGTGTAAAAGTCACAGGTGTTCAGCAGAGATTCAGTAGATTTCCCCTACTTCGTTAAATGTGGCTTGAAAAAGTCCACCAGGATCAGGTGCCTGGAAACAAGCTGTCATGGAATTTTTAAACATAGACAATATAAAATGAATTCCTTATAAGTGAACCTACTGGAATTGCAGTCCCTGGAAAGACTGAAGATTTTCCAAGAGTACCTACAAGCTGTTATTTCATTAGCATTTCTGTGCAGTACTTGGCGGAGCCAGGGATCCATATGCAGGTAGAATGAACTTTTGCATTAGACACCATTGTAAAAACTGAGTTGAGCAGACCAGTCAGAAATTATAGAGAATTTTTGTTACTGTGTTTAATAACAGCAACAACAAAAATTGTAGAACAGTAATGGCAAGGACATTTATTACCATATTATTTTCATGATGATGCGATAGAGGTATAGTCTTATTTCATGTTGAGATTATAGTTTCTTTAAATGAATAGATTATGCCGTAACATTGTGATTCTTTTGCTTGCAATAAATAATTTAAGTGTTTTTTTTATTTGGAGTTTTCTTGTAATGAATTGGCTTAAATTTTCAGATACTAATTCATTTATTCATTCATTCTTTCTTTCTTGGAAGAATGCCATGATGACATTTGAGGAAGAAAAAATGCAGTTGGCATGTGATGACTTAAAAACCACAGAAAAACTGTGTGAAAGTGAAGAGGCTGGAGTAATTGAAACAATCAAGAATAAAATTAAGAAGAATGTAAGTATTGTGGCTTTAGGCTGTGGACTGTGTGCCACTTATTTAGAATATCATTTTTGTTCATTTAGAACAAAAGCCATTTGCGTGGTTTTAGTGTTTAGAATATGACTGAAAAACCACTATGTTTCTTATGGTTTTTGGTTATTTAAAATGTATCTCATATAAAAACAGAAGCTGCTTTCAGTCATCCAGAGCCATTCAGTGCATGTTCTTTTGATATCTTAGAATCATTTTCTTTCATAATGGGCCGTGTGGCAAGGGCTGTTTTAATGAGGTTTTCCTATATGTAATTCAAATAGGATATGATGGCAGTTGATGAATAATAGAATTGCATTTTGGTATAATTCTGGAATTCAACTGTTTACCAATTTTCCCCAGGCCTCACCAGCCTTTGGTTACAAATAGTCATAATACCATCAGAATCCAGTTTTCCTGATTTTGCCCTCACCATTTCAGTGCAAAAGTGCTAGGCTATGCAGAGGCATCCTCCTAGCCTTGATGTTATTTGGAGTGTCCAAGGGTCTCACATACGTCACTGACAAATCAGTCTATTGGATATAGTCATCAGAAGCCACCTGTCTTCTGCTCCTGCATGCCGTGCCCTGCCTATGAAGCATCATAGGAGAGTGCTTCACCTCTGCTCTTGTTTATGGTGTCCACCATGAGAAAGCCACTGATGGGCCAAGTGTCCCGCCTCCTGATGCTCCAGAGGGCCAGAGTTTTCCTAGCTTCCTCTCTCTCCAGCCTGACACATCCTGCACAGTAGATGTTATTACAAACGAGGAAACAGAAGCATCTTGACATTTTCTCAAGTGAATAGAATAGTGAGTGCTGGGGCTAGATTTGGAACATCGGTGACCACGATGGATTATGCTAAAATCTAGAAAAAAGGGAAACAGATTATTCTGGTGTGTCTGCTGTGTATACTGTTGACATATTGGCAAAAATCCTATTATTTCTTCTGTCATTGTGATAGCATATGAAAGCTATTTCACTTATTTTATTCAAGTTTGTTTTGTACTAAGAATGCAGAATGTTCTATTCTGGAGTGTTTATTCTTCATTTCAGAAACATTATGATAAAGACCAACATTTTATAACGTCTAATCAATGACCAAGTGCTGTTGACTCTTTTTCTTAATACCTCTTGAATTCATCGACTACTGTCCATCCTCACTGCCATCTCTGTAGGTCAGACACTATCCCACTTGTCTAAGACACATGGGTATTTCTGCCTCCAGTCTCACGGTTCTTTAATGTAGGGGTCCCCAACCTCTGGGCCATGGACCTGTACTGGTCTATGGGCTGTTAGGAACCAGGCCACAGGGCAGGAGGTGAGCTGCAGGGCAAGTGAGCATTACCACCTGAGCTTCGTCTCCTGTCAGATCAACAGCATCATGAGATTGTCATAGGAGCATGAACTGTCTATGCAAGGGATCTAGGGTGCACCCTCCTTATGATAATCTAACTAATGCCTGATGATGTGAGGTGGAACAGTTTCATCCTGAAACCATTAACCCATCTCCTCCCACCCACCCCCAACCCAGTCCATGGAAAAATTGTCTTCCGTGAAGCTGGTCCCTGGTGCCAAAAAGGTTGGAGACTGCTGCTCTAATTCATTGACCATAATATAGTCACTAAAATGCAAATTTGTTGCTTGCTTGGTTTTCGGTGGCCCCTCTCACTAGCCATTGCCGTTATAATAAAGTACAGACTCCTTAATGTGGCTGACTTGGCATTTACGTTTCCTCTGCCTGGAACATTCTCCTCCCTCGTTTCCTGGTTCCTACTCTTCTTTAGTTCTTTCTACGTGTCCTTTTCCCCAAGGACTCTTGCTTGAGGCTCCATGTCCTGTTGAGTGTGTCTCCTATAGGTTCCCGTAGTTCCCTATCATACCCTTCAGAGAGCTTTACACAGTACATAGTAATATGGTCTATATTTCCTCAGTAGAATGAAAGCTTATTTACATGTCTGTCATCAGTATCCAGTACCACGTCTAGCACCTGTGTTAATAATTAACATTTGTAATGAGTCCTTGCAATTTAAAAAGCATTTTCACATTCAGTGTCTCATTCGCCCTCCCAACAATCCTGCACAGTAGATTTTATTACAGACGAGGAAACAGAAGCATCTTGACATTTTCCCAAGTGAATAGAATAGTGAGTGCTGGGGCTAGATTTGAAACAACAGTAACCACGATGGATTATGCTAAAATCTAGAAAAAAGGGAAACAGATCATTCTGGCGTGTCTACTGTGTATACTGTTGACATATTTGCAAAAATTCTATTATTTCTTCTGTCATTGTGATAGCATATTAAAGCTATTTAACTTATTTTATTCAAGTTTACTTTGTACTAAGAATGCAGAATGTTCTATTCTGAAGTGTTCTATTCTTCATTTTAGAAACATTATGATAAAGACCAACATTTTATAAAAAGTGATTTGACTTTTTGCATATTTGTATTTATATGACTTATATTTCAAGTAGTTTGTGATTTATTCAAAGCTAATTTTTAATTCCAGAATATTTTCTCCTTAATGGAAATGTAATCAGTTTCTGATCCTTACATCTCAGGTGCATGCACGAAAAGAATGCCCCTAATGTTATCCTACCTGAAGGCAGGTGGCCGCAAAGTTGACTTTTCAGGTTATCTACTTTGAGGAATATATTGTACCTTTAATGATTTTTATTTTGGATAAGAAAGACTTTATATTTTTTTTTTAAAAAAAGGTGAAACTCCGAAGTTTTCTGTTGCTTTTCGTATTTCCCATGAATTCAGCTTGTATCACTTAGAATATTTTTGTCTTTGAGTTACAGTGCTCAAACAAACAAAACAAAGTTAGACTAATGGGAATTTGGAGCTGCTAGGCTCATAGGATAAACTTGGTCTTGGCTTTGAGTGCCAGGTTTCATAATTCCTATGTGAAATTATTTTGTACAATAACCTAATACTGTTTGGGGGAACTATCGTTGTTATGTGTGATTTATCAGTGTGGACTTTCTTTCTGCCAAACAGGTTGATGTCCGAAAATCCGCCCCCTCTATGGTTGATCGGCTTCAGAGGCAGATAATCATAGCTGACTGCCAGGTTTACCTGGCTGTGCTTTCATTTGTAAAACAAGAATTGTCAGGTATGCTGAAGCATTATTTTTAATGGTTTTCAGTATTCAGTGCACACAATTAGTAATGTGCTTTTTTAAGAATGCCTTTTATTTCAGTCTTTGAAAACATGTGGCGCCTCTTTGGGGCATGATACTGATTTATTACTGGGGAAATTGAAACCACAAGTGTTTAATGTGTGTTTAGTGGAGCAGTTTTTGTGCCAGAGTCTGTTTCATCCTCTTGTCTCAAGAGAATTCTGTCATACTTACAGAAATTGCTAGTGCCTTTTATATGTATGTTGCTGTATAATACTTTTTCTTTGTGGGAATCAGGTTGTGATAATAACCTTTAAAGTGAAATGTAACTGGCTTAAATTTAAGGTTTTCAGGAAGTTGTTATTAAGGCCTGAGTGCCTTCAATGGTTTCACTTATATTAGGAGATCGTTAAAGATCATTAAAGATTTGCTAATATACTGGAATGACCTGCATTTTAACAAACTTTAGTGAGGGATATAAACTAATTTCTTAATTAGTCTGTCCAAGACAAATGTTTTCTAGGCTTAGCTTGAATTTCTTGAGTGAAATAGACTCAAGTGAGCCTCTAAAGCTTGTCCTATGACTGAGTCTAAAATTGACCTAATTCTTTTAATTATGTGGTTATGGGTGTCTCTGATATTGACAGCAGAAACTTGCCATTTTGGTAGATAGAATTTGCTTGAAAAAACTGAAAATTCTGAAAGGAAATCAATTAAAATTCACTGTCAGAAAGATATTTTCTCCTAAACCTTAAATGAAGAAGGATATATTTCTTTTAAATTATAACATACTGTTTTCTTTCTAGCCTATCAGAAGCCAGTTTTTCCCCCTTTTTCATGTTTCTCTTGCTCTTTCTATCTTTGTCTCTGTCTCATACGAAGGATGCTTTGCTTCTGTTTGGCTGAAGTCAAAAGTGGAATTTAACTTCTATTTTGACCTCTGAAATTTGGACTTGTAAGAATTGATCTTTCTTTTAAAATATGTTCTGTGATGTACATTCACTGTTTGCTTTGGTTCAATAATTCTTTTTCTCCTTAACCCTCTTCTCAGGACTCTTCTTACAATACCTTACTTATATGGTCAAGAACTCATGGGTCATGTGAATTTTCTATAATGCAGTAATGTCAAATCCCCCATTTGGAGCGCACTGCTGACTCAGATATAAAACAGTACCAGAGCTTATCGGGACTTTGTTGGTCAAGACAAGAGCTCTGTGATTTTGTACTTCCTTTTCCTGACACTCAGGGACTCTCGTAAGGAGCTAATTTTAACCATTAAGAAAATATCTGGCCAGGTGCCTTGTCTTACACCTGTAATCCCAGCACATTAGGAGGCTGAGGCAGGCGGATCACTTGAGGTCAGGAGTTCGAGACCAGCCTGGCCAACATGGTGAAACCCCGTCTCTACTAAAAACACAAAAATCAGATGGGTGTGGTGGCGGGTGCCTGTAATCCCAGCTACTTGGGAGGCTGAGGCAGGAGAATCGCTTAAACATGGGAGATGGGGGTTGCAGTGAGCTGAGATCACTCCACTGCACTCCAGGCTGGGTGACAGAGCGAGACTTAAAAAAGAAAAGAAAAGAAAATACCTGTTGAGAGAGGAGGATAAAGCAAATGTAATAAAAGTTAAACTGTGAGAGTATATCAGAACTTTTTTGTTTTTTGTTTTTTGAAATGGAGTCTCGCACTGTTTCCTAGGCTGGAGTGCAGTGGTGCGATCTTGGTTCACTGCAATCTCTGCCTCCCAGGTTCAAGCAATTCTCCTGCCTTAGCCTCTGGAGTAGCTGGGACTACAGTTGCCCACCACCATGCCCGGCTAACTTTTTGTATTTCTAGTAGAGATGGGCTTTCACTATGTTGGTCAGCCTGGTCTTGAACTCCGACCTCGTGATCTGCCTGCCTCTGCCTCCCAAAGTTCTGGGATTACAGGGGTGAGCTGCCGCGCCCAGCCAGAACTTTCTAAATGAGTATGTCTGTCTTTCATTTGTTCAATCATTGATACATTCAACAAATATTATAGAGCGCATGCTGTGTGCTAAGCACTTAGTTAGATAAGCAAACACAGGCCTAGTCCCTGCCCTCGTGAAGCTGAGAATTATCAGATAATAGTATTTATATTTAAGATTATTCTGATTGTAAAATTACTAAATATTAGTATGGAATATTTTGGAAAGATAGAAAGCAAGTCATCATCTCCAGTTTCACCATTTAGAGAAAATCTCTTTTTATTAATAATCTGCTTTGTATTTCTCTATTTTTTTGCAAAATTGAATCTATAGTATTTTGTATCTTGTTTTTTTCTTTTCAATTATACTTTGGATATTTTCCCTATGACTTACTTTCAGAACATAATTTTAAATAATAGTGTGTTAGTTGATCATATGGATATGCCCTAATGTATTTAATCAATTCCTCATGAACGTTTAGATTGGTGTGCATTTTTGGGGGGTATTGGTGAGGTTGAATATGCTTTTGTATTTTATCCATAAACTATATTTCTTTCACAAATTATCTTCACAGCCTTTGCCTATTCTTCTAATAGTTTGATATTATTGTTACTTAATCCTGTTCATCATATTATTTGACAGCATTCCTGGTTCTTCCTGAAGTCCTATGATTTGTTGAATGTGATATTGACATTGAAGTGAAATTCTCATAGGCATGAAAGCCTCAGCTTGTCATAAACTTATGTAGTGGTTATTTGCTTTGTGAATAGCTCACTATTTGTTTCAAACAGACACAACCAACAATGTGCTCTATTTGCCTTTCAGACACCCAGCGGGTTATTAAGCTACAAATAATTTGTTTACTTCATTGTTGGGATCCATATTTCTTAGAAAACATTTTACATGGATAATTTTCTTGGGGGGGCGGAGCAAAGCTCCTTGTTGGAGATGTTTGTTATGGGTGGCTCTCCCCACCCTTGGAGCAGGGCAGCACTGAGGGGCCAGGGGCACACACACAGGCCAGAGCTCTGGTAGGGATGAGCCAATGCGAACTTTTTAATGGTTCATGCTTTTTTTTTTTAAAGACAGTTTCTCGTTCTGTCACGCAGGCTGGAGTGCAGTGGCACAATCTCGGCTCACAGCACAATCTCTGCCTCTCAGGTTCAAGCGATTCTTGTACCTCAGCCTCCCGAGTAGCTAGGATTACAGGTGCATGCCACCACTCCTGGCTAATTTTTGGTAATTTTAGTAGAGACGGGGTTTCACCATGTTGGCCAGGCTGGTCTCGAACTCCTGCCCTTAAGTGATCCACCCGCCTTGGTCTCCCAAAGTGCTGGGATTGCAGGCGTGAGCCACCATGCCCAGTCAATGCTGCTTACTTTTAAAAAAGCTTGTGTTTATCTCATTTAAACTTCCTTATAATGAATTACTCCATCATCTCTTTAATTTCCCATACTACTTTATATCTTTTTAACTATGTTATCCAAGTGTCTTTTATTGCAGCAAGAATATATTACTTTTGTGATAAATTATTTTTAAAACATATTTTATAGCACTTGCCACCTTGTTTTATTGTAAGTTTCCTTTATTTCCTTTTGGATTTGAAGAGAGGGCCCATGTCTTTCTCACCTTTGTATTCTTGGCAACATATATACTCTAGTTTTCCTCAGATAGATTGTTTTCCTTACTTGACAGGTGAGACAGTTGCAGTTGAATGCTTTATGCAGCTTGTTGGTGATGACAGAACCAGGGCCTGAGCCATGGTTTTCTCATTTCCTAACTGAAATCCTGATGCTGTCCACGTGCTCCCATCTTAGTTTGGCTACTTGTGCTATCACCTTCCAAGTGGCCCAGAAACCCAGGTTTCTTGGAGTCTTCTCCCTCGGGTGCTCCCTGTGCCCTGGGGAACTAGCTCTGGGCTAGAATAGTAGCCACACTGCCTCTTGCTTCCCTCTGGGCCACACACTCCGTTGCTGCTAGAGCATCTTTCCAGAACCGCTTAAACCCATGCTTTAAACACTTAGCTGGCGTGCCTCACCTGCAAGGGAAGGTCTGAATTCCTTTTGTGCGGGGCATATAAGACCCTGTCTCTTTCCCAGCCACCTGCCCTTCCACTACCTCATCTAGCTGAGCCGAGATTCTCACACTTCCCTGAATACCCCCTGCTGCCTCGAACTTTTATTCACCTTACCCTCTCAGTGTGGAACACCCCTAACCCCTTTATCTTTCTCTTATGCTTAATGAAGTGCAGCCCAGGCCTTCCTCCTTTGTATAGCATTCCCTCCTCATATCAATCCTGCTTCTTTTTTTTTTAAGAGGCAAGGTCTCATTCTGTCACCCAGGCTGGAGATCATAGCTCACTTCAGCCTTGAGGTCCTAGGCTCAAGTGATTCTCTTGCCTCAGCCTCCTGAGTAGCTGGGACTACAGGCATGTACCACCACACCTGGCTAATTTTTAAAAAATTTTTTGTAGAGATTGGGGTCTCACTATGCTGCCCAGGCAGGTCTTGAACTCCTGGGCTCAAGTGATCCTTCCACCTTGTCCTCCCAAAGTGTGGCATTACAGGTGTGAGCCACCATGCCCAGCCAATCTGGCCTTTGTTGTGCTATTACTTATACCCTGTACATCACCATTTACCACATGTATCACATAGCAATACTCATATTTATTTACATGTCTGCCTAAAGTATTAGGCTACGTACTCCTTGAGGGCAGGGACTGTGCAATCTACCTGCTGTTTCACCTCTTCCCCACATATGTTGAGCGTTTCCTATGTGCCCACATGCTGTGAGATGATAGGTGCTGGTAGTCTAGAGATGAATGAGAAACATCTCATGCCCTGGGGGAACTCATGGTTTGTCAGTAGGAACAAATAAGTAAGTAAATAAATTCTAATTCAGGAAGATACTTCAGCCATAGACACATAAGTTAGTCATAGAGGTTGAATAGGAAACAAGTGATTCTGAATCTTTAGGAAGATCAAGGATCCCTTATCCCTGAGGAGGTTTATAAAGCATGAAGGTCCGTTTCCTTCTCTGTGTCTTTAGAACCTGGTAGGATGTTTTTGCCTAGAACATGGTGGGTGGATATTAAAATCCATTCATGCCTAGCGTTCCATTATTGGAACGCTAAGCATGTGGGAGTTATTTATATCCTACTGTTCAAGGTCATCGCCAAGATCTGATTGCAAAAATTCACAAATTTGCAACCTCAGGCATAATTAAAGGGAGGCAATGGAGGAAAGGTAATGCCATTCAGGAAGATATTGGGATTGGAGAAGTGAGCCTATTAGAAGTCTGTTGGTGACACATGAAAAAATGCTCATCATCACTGGCCATCAGAGAAATGCAGATCAAAATCATAATGAGATACCATCTCACATCAGTTAGAATGGTGATCGTTAAAAAGTCAGGAAACAACAGGTGCTGGAGAGGATGTGGAGAAATAGGAACACTTTTACACTGTTGGTGGGACTGCAAACTAGTTCAACTGTTGTGGAAGACAGTGTGGCGATTCCTCAAGGATCTGGAACTAGAAATACCATTTGACCCAGCCATCCCATTACCGGGTGTATACCCAAAGGATTATAAATCATGCTACTGTGAAGACACATGCACATGTATGTTTATTGCGGCACTATTCACAATAGCAAAGACTTGGAACCAACTCAAATGTCCATCAATGATAGACTAGATAAAATGTGGCACATATACACCATGGAATACTATGCAGCCATAAAAAAGGATGAGTTCATGTCCTTTGTAGGGACATGGATGAAGCTGGAAACCATCATTCTCAGCAAACTATTGTAAGGACAGAAAACTAAACACTGCATGTTCTCACTTATAGGTTAGAATTGAACAATGAGAACACTTGGACACAGGGCGGGGAACATCACACACTGGGGCCTGTTGTGGGGTGGGGGGAGTGGGGAGGGATGGCATTAAGAGAAATACCTAATGTAAATGACGAGTTAATGGGTGCAGCACACCAACATGGCACATGTATACATATGTAACAAACCTGCACATTGTGCACATGTACCCTAGAACTTAAAGTATAATTAAAAAAAAAAAAAGTCTGTTGGTGAAGGTTGAAGATAACGAGGCAGTGGGCTGACTAGTGAAAACTAAATCATCTTTTGTCCTTCAAAGTCTTGGGCCAGGAACAGTGGCTCACACCTGTGCATGGTGGCTCCTAGCACTTTGGGAGGCCGAAGTGGGTGGATTGCTTGACTCTAGGAGTTTGAGACCAGCCTGGGCAACATGGCAAAACCCCTCTCTACTAAAAATACAAAAAATCAGCCAGGCTTGGTGGCATGCGCCTATAGGCCCAGCTACTCGGAAGGCTGGGGTGGAAGAATCACCTAAGCTTGGGAGGTCAAGGCTGCAGTAAGGTGAGATAGTGCCACTGCACTGCAGCCTGGGCAATCCAAGTGAGACCTTGTCTCAAAAAAAAGAAAGTCTATTATTTGGGACACAAGAAAGGCAAGCCTGAATTACCATGGGTTAACCAGCCTTCTTCCTGGACAGTTGGACAGACAGGCTTTAGTAGATGCTTGCACCAGATACAGTCCCCCTGAAAAATTACAAAATTTATCCAAGATCAGTTTCATGTAACTCGATATTCCCATTTTGCAAGCAGCTCTTGCCCTTTCCCAGGGAAGACTTCTGTCCCCGTATGGGGCAGGATTTCCTCTCGCCCCCTCCATCTCTCAGCTAGTTGTTGCCTGGTCCTCATAAGGTGGGACAAATTGTCTGTTGCCCAGGCTGGAGTGCAGTGGCACAATCTTGGGTCACTACAACCTCCGCCTCCTGGGTTCATGCTATTCTCCTGCCTCAGCCTCCTGAGTAGCTGGAACTATAGGCACCTGCCGCCATGCCCGGCTAATTTTTTTTGTATTTTTTAGTAGAGACAGGGTTTCACCATGTTGGCCAGGCTGGTTTTGAACTCCTGACCTCAAGTGATCTGCCTGTCTCAGCCTCCCAAAGCGCTGGGATTACAGGCGTGAGCCACTGCGCCCGGCCTTGTCTGTGGTTTTCTGCTGTCTCCACCTCCCTCCACAGATAGAGATAACGACAGCTGAATGATTTATACTTGACCTTTCAGAGCAGCCAGATGAAAGGCTGTGCAGATCATATGGCTCTTCAATAGCGTGTTCTCTGCTTGTTGGGAAGACGTGCACTCAGCTGCTATGTCCTTGCGTGGAGCCGCTGGAGCGGCCCCTGTAGGAGCCACGGTGCCGAGCATGCTGTTCTCTGTGCCGCATCCTCCCCCAGCCTCTGCCTCCTCCCGCTTGGTCTGGCTGTGGCTGGAATTTTTGCTTCACAGAGTGTGGGATGGAGAGTAGGGCAAGTCCCAAGAACCTGTTTCAGTGCCAAGTTGGACGCAGAATGTAGTAAAAGCAAAGCCTCTCTCGACATGGGCATTAAGTTTGTTTTGACATACTTCAGTTTATCATCTTTGACTCAGTCAAAAATGGTGGGTTCTGTTTCCTTGGCTCAAATTAAGGACCTTACAGCTTGTTACCATAGACTTTAACATGTGCTTTCAGACATTGGCACCCATCTTAGGCACAAAATTAAAGACGGATTGAACTCATTATATTCTTATTCTAGAAGAGTGGGGTTTTCACCGTGGAGCTTTCTGTTATGTTTTATTGATTTAGTTCCACGCACTCGGGAGTGGACGGATTCTAAACATTTGTTTCCAGTTCTACCATCCGTTTCTGTAGCTCCTCACCTGAGGTCAGAATTGTTAGCATTCATGTCTGTAATCCTGGTCCCTTCGACGTCACGTTGAGAGATGCCATTTCTCCAGGAGCAGGTGTTCACTCCTCTGTTGGGCTTGCACCCTTTTGTCCCAGTGTGCCCCCTGCTTCACTCTGCCTCCAAGCCACTCGCCCATCTGCTCCTTCCTACTGGCATACCTGCTCCTCTCTCCTGGGGCATTCCCTTTCCCTTAGTGCAAGCTTCACTTCCTTTAATAAAGCTGAGGTAGCCTGGAAAATACAGGATAAAATGGAGTTAAATTTATCCCTCCAAATTTCCAGTTAAGAATGGGTAGGAGTAAAGTGTTCTTCCGAAATCTTGCAATAACTATTTTGCACTCTCTAATTTATATATGTGTTTACTGTATGGAAAACTACTTAATGACAGAAAAAGGAGATAAAAAAGAACAATTCACTCATCATCTCAGCATTATTTGTTTTCACTCTTTCTATATATGACCCAATAAAGCATTTAAATATATATGTTAAGTTGCATGCTTATTTTTTCCTTTGTGTTTATTTTCTTTTCTAATTTTATTGTGGGCATTAGGCGGGATTGGACTATGTTTTATAGTTCTTTGGTGTTCCTCAGATGGCAAGCACAGTGCCAGGCACATAATAGAAACAATAGCCAATCGATATTTTTAGGGTTTTACAGATTTGTTTAAAATCTGCAGCCAGTGATTATTTGTTTTCAGTTAGATTCCAGTTGCCTCTGTGCTCTCAAGAATATATATTCTAGTTTCTGTTTTTTTCTGCTTTTCTGTTAAATCTTTGGCTTTTTGGATTGTAACTGAGCATCATCTTTCTTGTTTGTGGGTATGCTGGATCAATCCAGACACTTAAAAATCCACTTTGTTAGTATAAAAGAAGCTTCAGGGTTTTCTCCAGGCTTTCTTTTCCCACAGTGCTTCCATTTAGGAGGGGAAAAAGTCATTGAGCCTCTTAAAGGAAAGATCTCTGTCTTATTTCACTTCAATTCACCCAGAACAGTGCTTGAAATGTGGTGTTTGTACAGTAAATATTCTTGTTAAGTAGAATGAATGAAAAGAAATTGTTTCAAATGTATTACTTTTATTATTTTAAAGTTACTAAAAAAACTTTGTGGATTAATTTGTTTTACTTGTTCATTCTACCCTATAGCATTCTTTTTAGTGGACGTAGACTATAGGACATTAATCACCCAGAAGTTGTAGGATAGTTGTTTTTAAATGTGATCCCATGGGTGATATGTTCATCATTTGTCAGAAAATTGATGCATTTAAGTAAAATAATAGCTTGATACCATGGACTGGGGGTCCCCAGGATCACCCCCAGGTTTGATGACATCCATGCAAGACTCATCTTACAGTCGTATTTTCAGCTGTGACTTCTTACAGCTAAATTATGTTGCATTCTTATTTTTTCATTTGTATTGGTTTTCTTTCCTAATTTTATTGTAGATATTTGGAGGGCTTAGATTATGTTTTGTAGTTCGTTTGTGTTCCTTAGATACAAAGGAAAATCAGCAAAGGGAAAAAGCACATTTGGTGGCAGAGTCCAGGGGAGACCAGGCACAAGCTTCCAAGGCTTTGCTCGCCGGGGAGTCACACAAGATGTGCTAATTTGCCCCAGCAACGAGTTAGGACAACACAAATGAAATGTCACCAACCAGGGAATCTCATTAGAGACTTAGTGCCAGAGTTTTTATTGGGGGCCGATCATGTAGGCACCCCTGCCTTACACATAGACAAATTCCAGACTCCCAGAAGAAAAATCAGTGTTCAATGTACATCATATTATTTGTGCGGACAGTTTAGGTGCACACAGTGAGCCACTCTTATCAGTCCTGGAAATGGTAAGAACTTGCCCAGAATCCAAGCTCCCATTCCAGCCAAGGGCCAACCTTGTTAGCAGTTCTGTTGAAGGACAGCAGTCAGGCCTGCTGCATCAACTCTTTTCTACACATCTATTCTTAGATCACACTGTCAATTCCAATATTGGGTTTTTGTAAATCAGATTTTATTTCATATATTTTCTGAAATTTAAAAATGCCTTTCTGAAAACCTCTTTTCCTACTGTCTAAAGGGCCTGGAAGTCTGACGGTTCATGTTGTCCATTTGTGCATGAGGGTCAGAGTTGGTATCATACTAATAACTTTGCCAAGTGGATAAGCTCTCTCATAGTTATGAGAGAACTTTATTTTACAGAAAATTCCCTACAGAAAATCCTTTCCTCAAAAATGCGATGATGATGCACTCAGATAGTCCCATGTAAGTTGTCCTCCCCCTGCCCTTCCTACTCATCTGAAGGTAAAAATATTCCTAGGAGGAGTGGCCAACAGCAGGGTCCTGACAGGGGCCAGTGGTGGAGGGAGGTGGTAAATCCCATGTCTTACCTCTTATACTTCAAGTTGTCTTTGTGGTATGTGTTCTTAAGAGGGCTCTGTTAAGAAAAATTGGCCCAACAGAAAATAGTGGAAGTGGCTTTAAAGATAAGAGATTTGCACCTTCTGCTGTGCAGTAACTTTTTTATTGCTATTTCACTGTGGTTGGGGCAGTGGATAAACCCCAATTTCATAAACCAAATAAAGCCATTCTGATAAGGTGTGCTTAAGCCACACAGTAGGCCTCAGATATGCATGAATTGGGAGGTCTTTACATTTTGCATTTAACATGAATGACTTTTTTGATAATAAACTGGCTATTTGTTTACCCAGTAAATATTAATCTTTTTTGCCTGTTTGTTTTATTATTTTATTTTTATTTTTGGCAAGATGCAATGCTTGGTGCTTGGGTGTACATTTTTTTCTTTCTTTTTTTTTTTTTTTTTGAGACAGGATCTCACTCTGTTACCCAGGCTGGCATGCCGTGGCACAGTTGTGGCTCACTGCAGCCTTAACCTCTCGGGCTCAGGGAATCCTCCCACCTCAGCCTCCCAGGTAGCTGGGACTATAGGTGTGTATTACCATGCCTGGCTAAATTTTGTATGTTTTATAGAGATGAGGTTTCTCCATGTTGCTCGGCCTGGTCTCAAACTCCTGGACTTAAGTAATCTGCCCACCTCGGCCTCCCAAAATGCTGAGATTACAGACATGAGCCACCGCGCCCAACTTTGGCTAGAAATTTAATGGTCACCTAGACCTAGACCAAGAACTTGCTTTTGAGGAGGAATGTAACACAGGGTAGACAAATGCAAGGATTATAAAAAAGTTTATCAGGAAAGCAGTATAGTAATTCAGAAATGCAACGGAGGGTTTCACAGAACACGTGAAAAGACGTTGGATTCAGGTGATTCATTCATTCATTCAATGCATATTACATACCATTATGTAGGTACTGCGTGAAGGGCTTCATAGAACAATGAGCAGAAACACACATGCTTACCAATCATCATCCAGTGTAGGGAAGGGAGACTGATGAGAAATAAGACAGCACTATAAGAATACTGGGTACAACAATACATAATGATTTTTATGTTTTTTACATTTTTGGCTTGATTTTCAGGTTACTGTTCAGTATCCTTTACTATAGAAATAGAAAAATTATTTTGAATGTTTTTGAATCTTTCCTTCCCTTCTCTTTTTAGCTTATATCAAAGGTGGGTGGATCCTTAGGAAAGCCTGGAAGATTTACAATAAATGCTATCTGGACATCAATGCGCTTCAGGAGCTGTATCAGAAGAAGCTAACTGAAGAGTCCTTGACTTCTGATGCTGCAAATGATAATCACATTGTGGCTGAAGGGGTGTCTGAGGAGTCTCTGAACAGACTGAAAGGTGCTGTTAGCTTTGGATATGGCCTTTTTCACCTTTGCATATCCATGGTGCCCCCAAACCTGCTCAAAATCATCAACCTGCTGGGTTTTCCTGGAGACCGCCTACAGGGGCTTTCTTCACTGATGTATGCAAGCGAAAGTAAGGACATGAAGGCCCCTTTAGCTACGTGAGTAGCTGTATTGCAATGCTTTGGTAGATAATATAGTGTTGAAAGTAAGTAAACGACAATCAAAGACTTTAAAGGAAACTTCAGGTAAAATGTATGGTTGGTTGACAGGATACTGTGTCTTATGTCTTTCAGTGCAACACCAAGGACTGTGTTCTGTGGTCGTGGTGGTGGTTCTAAGCTGACTTTAGTTAGAGAACAAGGTGTTGTTCACTAGTCTCACAAGTCATGTATTTTGAAACCTCAAACGATTTTATAAGCAGTTTTTGTGACTTTGACCATAGTCTCTGAGATTCACGATTCTGATTTTTGGACTTAGGAGGTGCAAATTTGATAAGCTTTTTCTGTGGTTCTGAAATTTTTATTCTTATAAAGAATCCTCACATTGGGTAATTTTCCTTGAAGATTCAAGGTGGTTTCCTATATGTGACATGGATATTTTGTGCTCTTCCACTAAACTGAGTCATGTTATGTTCATTGGTTTAAACTTAAATAATAATTATTTAAGCAGGAGAGCATGAGGAAGCTGATATAACTATCTAGAACAAGAATTCACCAATTTCTACATGAGTTAAAAGTGATGTGTTTTTTGTTTGTTTGTTTTAGTCTGGCAAATATCTACCATTTGTAACTTGAGTAATTTAACAAGATTCCAGATGTTCTTTGTCTAACTTTACAGCACTTGTCAAAATTTTCCCCAAAAATGTTGATATCACAGAGGACCTTACCTCTATTTCTACCTGTATCAGTATTGAGAAATTTGGATGTTAACTCTTAATCAACTGATAGCTATTTAAAATATCATTAATTTTTCATTTAAAAAAATTATGCCTCCCTAAACTCATTCAAGTACACAGTTGTCCTTTATTAATGTGAATTAACAGGTTTGTTAACTTGTGATCATTTGTCTGTTTATATCTTAATATTTTATGCTTATCTCTGATAAAGAAATGAATAGAAATAATGTAATTAGTATGAGCTCCGTAAGAGAACCAAATTTATAAGTACACCAGAAGTATGCATTTACATAAAAATATTTGACATGTTGGTTAAACATTTTTGTCTGTTTTTGTTTTGTTTTGTTTTGTTTTGTTTTTGAGACAGAGTCTTGCTCTGTAGCCCAGGCTGGAGTGCAGTGGCGCGATCTCGTCTCACTGCAACCTCTGCCTCCCGGGTCCTGGTTCAAGCAATTCTCCTGCCTCAGTCTCCCGAGTAGCTGGGATTACAAATCCCAATGACTGTTTTGTTTACCTAGTTTAACATGGCCATTTTTTTTTTTAAGTAATGAGTTTGGAGCAAGGGAGTCTGAAGTAATTTATTTATTTGCTTGTTTTTTAAATTGAGCATCTTCAAAGGCCAGAGAAAGAGCCCTTTGTCTTATCCTCTCACTTATTTTAACCCAACTTAGTATAATTTCTGTCTGTGGTTTCCATATTTAACTTTATTCTTTGTTTTGAAATTTTCTTTTTCCTTTTGACCTATTTATTTGTACATGATATTTAAAGTTAGATTCTAGTTTTATACCCTAAGTTTTGTGAACACAAGAGAAAACATTTTCCTTTTGCCAAAAATAAATAAATAAAGCTTTTATTACAAGGGAACAGTAAACTCATGGTGACCAGTTACCATTTCTAATTGGTGCATTGATGAGTAAAGTGTAGAATTCAGAGATTTATGTCAGCCATCTCTTCAGCGATCCATCTAGAAGGCTCGGAAAAGCTAAATGCTCCTGTTACTTTATTCTCCTCTCCCCTGAGGGAAGGGTGTCTTCTGATTTATATATTGTGCTAAAGTTGTAGTTTTCCAAATATTAACATTAAAATGGGGAAAGTCTCTGATTTTACTTCTTCAGAGACTGCATAGTAAGCTTTTTGGAAAGAGTAGCATTGGAAGAACACATACTGGAGTTTTGAAAAATGAAAACGTTATAAGAAAAGTTATGTGCTCAATGTTTCTCTCCCTCTTCCTCTAGATTAGCTCTGCTCTGGTATCATACTGTAGTCCGCCCGTTTTTTGCCTTGGATGGCAGTGATAACAAGGCAGGCCTGGATGAAGCTAAGGAAATTCTCCTTAAAAAAGAAGCTGCTTATCCAAATTCTTCCCTCTTTATGTTTTTCAAGGGACGGATACAACGACTAGAGGTACTGTACCTTCCTCATCTTTTTAAAATAAAGCTTCCAATGATCAAATCTCTGATTCTCACTTGACACTGGTATTAAAATGAGCCAGAATGTCACAGGGCCCGGGAGCATTTTGTTCTTTTGCCTTTCCTTGCATCATTGCTAGGGAAGACTCTTCCAGGAACCCAGGATGTTAGTCAGTTACCTTCTGTTCAGAAGATGTGGGCAAAGTAGGGGTAAGATTCCTCATTGCTAATGACACGAGATTGGTGCACTTCCAGCCTAAGGCATGTGAGCATTATTTAGTTGCTGAGTTGAAAAATACAAAATACATTTTTTTTCCCTCTCTGAGTTACTAATAATCTCTTTCTAAACTTTGATCTTGGCTAACAATTGACTTACACAAAAGTTACTGCCTTAAATATCAGGGCAACATGAGCTTTGAAATATTAGGAGCTTTTATCATATTTTTATGTGCTTAATTTGGCTCAGTACTGTGTCAAGAGCTTTACACACGCTCTCCCATTTCATCCTCAGAACAACCCTGTGACATAGGTATAAAATTGTCATCTGCATGTTATAGAAAAAATAAACAAGGATCTAAGATGGCTTCAGGCAACTTTCTGTGCTTGCCCAGTGAGTGAGCCTGGGTTGTCTCACTCCAGAACCAGAAATGCGCTGGCCTTTGGAGTCTACTTCTCCTTTGCATATTTTTTTATCTGCTTGTTTGAGGTTACGCAGATTTGTAGAAAAATGAAAATAAAAGAAATTAATCATACCTATGAAATAAGATAGCTGTTATAATAGCTGCTCTGTCTACATTGTTACCAATAGTTATCAGGGAATCAGTTTGAGATTTTAACAACATCTGTCCTCCAGTTAACCAGGCACTCTGAGAAATCAGCCCCCATGAGTCCTTTTGAAGATTTTTGCCTAGAAATACTTTCATGGGCACAGGAATGATTTGTTCTTTTTGGGGTGGGGATGCAGGCAATGGAGTGTATATTACTTTCCCAGTCATTTTTCTCCTTCATAAAGTGACTCCTTAAATCTGAAGACCATGCAGAGCAGTTTTCTAAGCGCTTTGTATATGGAAGATGTGTTTTGGAGATTATCTTATCAGTTGAAAATTGAGATACAAGCTGGGCATGGTGGCTCATGCCTGCAATCCCATCACTTTGGGAGGCCAACGCAGGTGTATCACCTGAGGTCAGGAGTTCGAGACCAGCCTGGCCAACATGGTGAAACCCTGTCTCCACTAAAAATACAATAAACTAGCTGGGCATGGTGGTACATGCCTGTAATCACAGCTACTTGGGAGGCTGAGACACGAGAATCGCTTGAACCTGGGAGGCAGAGGTTGTAGTGAGCCGAGATTGCGCCACTGCACACCAGCCTGGGTGACAGAGCGAGACTCCATCTCAAAAATAAATATATAAAATAAAATAAAATAAAATAAAATTGAAATATAGTTCAGAAAGCCCACCAAGATCTGAATTATTTAAACCTGTGTCCAAATTGTTTTTGTTCTCATTATCTTGAAATTGTTTTTCTTTGCATACAGGCTCGTGAGCCCTTTTTCTCTCACTGTTTTTTTTTCTTTTCCTTTTTGAGACAGGGTCTCACCTGTTGCCCAGGCTGGCGTGCAGTGACACAGTCATAGCTCACTGCAGCCTCAGCCTCAACCTTCCAGGCTCAAGCGATCCTCCAACCTCAGCCTCCAAAGTAGCTGGGACTACAGGTGTGTGGTACCATGCCTGGCTAATTTTTGAATTTTTATTTTTAGAGATGGGGTCTCCCTGTGTTGGCCAGTCTGGTCTCAAACTCCTGGGCTCAAGAGATCCTCTAGCCTCGGCCTCCCAAAGTGCTGAGATTACAGGTGTGAGCCACTGTGCCTGGCCTCGGGATGAGTGCTTTCTTAGATTTAGATTTCTTAAAGGGCAGACATAAGTTCTGAGTAGCTTTGAACACGATGCTACAGGGTTTAGTGTTTAACAGAGATTTGCTGGGTTTAGTGTTTAACAGATACTTATTACAAGGGGACAGTAAATTCATGGTGACCGGTTACTGTTTCTAATTGGTGCATTGATGAGTAAAGTGTAGAATTCCAAAAGGCCCAGAGGATGAAAAGATTTTAAGGCTAACTTGAAATATGGTTGTTATTATCCCCAAGGTGTCCAGACAGCAGTGTTTCATTGATCTTCCCAGGTATGTGTAGGAAGGTATCAGAAATGATGGTGTCATCCTTCATTTGCAGATGAGGAACTCTGCCCAGGGAGGCTGTGATATAGCCCTTGCCAAAGGCTTTCTGTAAGGCCTCAAAGGCCCTGACTCAGTTTATGAAACAAACATGACTCCTTCCAATGAATTTGCTTACAAAGAACTTTTTTTTCTTTTTCAGTGAGCATTCAGGTTAGAAATAGGGCCCCTTGAGCTCTTTTTATCAACACGTACTCACAGAACATGGTCTAGGGGCTTTAATTTAGGGCAGGCGCATTATATGACACCATCTTTGTTTCTTCAGTGACTCAGAATCTGTGAAATTATTTGAACAGCTGCTTTTGTGTAAGCTTGCTAACATGCAGGGTGACTAGCTCAATCTGCCCGTCAGTGTTCATTCTTCTGTACTCATTATTTTCAAATCCTGTTCAGTGCCCACTTTTTCTTTTAGTTTTGTTAACTTTTTACGTACTTTGCCCTTCATTGTTTGGGACTCTGTAGAGTAAATATAGGAGGATTTCTTCCACAGATCTGCTCCCGTCATGCCACTTGCATAAACCTCGTTGTGGTGACTTCGCTGTTTTCTGTTATGGCCTCAGTTGATGTTGCAGTGAGTGCTGCACCATGGTGGTGAGGTCCGTTTGCACCCCAGCTGGTGAGCACAGGATCCTCTTTGCCAAACTGCAGAAAGAATTCCCTTGTCTCGCTGCCTCCGCTTCTCCCCGCTGCTTGTCTATAGTACTGTGCCTCGAACTTTCTCTGCCCACTTATGTTGTCCTTACAGCTGATCCTATTTTCCTTGACTCCTCCCATGTGACTTACTACATTGCTGGGGGGAATGAATGTGTGAATACAGTACCTAGCATGTGGCAAACGCTGTCTAAGTAATGGTGTGATGGTGGTTATTATTCCTACTGAGTGCTTAACCGTGGGAAGTCAGGTATCAGATTTTCGTGTTTTGTTTTTTCTTTTGGGGAAAAAGAACTTGTTTGGTGTTGAGAGCTGTCAATAAAGCAAGGCCTGTGATTGGCAAAATTGGTTATGAGTGTAGCTATAGGAGATGTATGTACTATACAGCTGTTTACTTGTCCCTGAATTTCCACAATGCAAACAATGTTTAGGAGGCTGACCAATGGGTTATATAGGAATCTCAATTTTCAAATGTGAATTGGTAGTTATAATTTTGAATTTCTGTATTTTTCATTAATGTTCACTTAATTTTCATTCAGTTAAACCTATGGTAGTGTTATGTCCGTTAAGATACAAGCAATTAATGAGTATTTTTCTTGATTATTTTTATAATATTAGGGACAAGTCTGTATTTTCATAAACTGTTTTCAGTTCTCTCTGCTCTTCTTTAAGCAATACAGATTTACACAACTTTTTTCTCTTTCAGGTTTAACAATCTACTTTGTGACATGTAAAGATCTGGTTTTCTGTAAATACATGCTTTCATACACATACCTTATATGGTGTGACTATTTAGTAATGTAACTAATTTTTAATATTATTTACCTCTAAGTGTTCAGATATTCAAATAAATGAAAGTAGTTTTCTATAAAGTTAATGAACATATTCTAACAAAGTTCCTATGCAAGCATTTTGAGAACTGTTTTTTTTTTTTTTTTTTTGAGACGGAGTCTGGCCCTGTCGCCCGGGCTGGAATACAGTGGTGCAATCTTGGCTCACTGCAACCTCTGCCTCCCGGGTTCAAGTGATTCTCCTGTCTCAGCCTCTCGAGTAGCTGGGATTACAGATGTGCACCACCATGCCTGGCTAATTTTTGTATTATTAGTAGAGATGGGGTTTCACCATGTTGGCTAGGCTGGTCTTGAACTCCTGACCTTTATTTTGAAACTGTCTCCTGAGCTTGAGCCCATACGTTGTGAATATCCTGCATGCTGACATTTTAAAACCTTAGGTTTGGTTTTTGGAGATCGAAATCTGGGCCTAGCATAGGACTGGCCCTCAATGTATGTTTGCTGAATGAATAGATGAGGCTACTGGTAGAAAGATCTATTGCTCTATGTCATTTCTTTTTTAAGAAATGGCGTTGGTTATCAAGGACTATTTACTTTTCTTGTGGCACCTAAATGTGTTTCTGAAGTCAGTTCCAAAGAAGAAGTTGCAAAAATGTCTTGATAATTGAAATAAGATGATCTCCTAAGGAGGGGACCAAATCAGCTATTTAAATTCCAGTGTGCTGGCTAAACAATCAGTTTCATTTCTTGAGAGTCACATTTTTATTTCAAAATGGGGTTATAAAGAACCGAATTAAATTTAATTGAAGTAAAAAAGTAAATACATTAAATGAACTTTATCTTTTATATTTGTATTGGTGTGTATTTGTCACATACACATACATGCAAATAGATGTTAACATACACACAGACATAGGTAAAAATCACGTTGGTGTCTTCACCTCATCTGCAGCTCTTGGCTCTGAGTGAGCTCCAGATGTATTGGCAGCATCATCTGTAGGGAGTCAAGAATGGAACAGTTCGGATTTCAGTAAAGACTAGGCAGTCCTGCAACGTTGAAGTCATCAAGTAGCTATGGTCCTGCCCTGGGAGCCTCATTATATAATCTTTCTCCTATTTGAAGGTGCCTTGTTTGTTTTTTCAGAAAAGACACAGCCCTCTCTGCCCGTCCACCACTCTGTTGTGTCCTCCCCTTCCCTCACTCCGTTCCTGCTGAGAAAGGGACAATGATAGGATGCACTTCCCCCAAACTCTCTCAGTGTCTGTGGGGATGGCTTTGATGCTTGACCTTTACGTCGCCATATTCATGTCACCCGGGTTTGCTGGTTCCTTTCAAGAGGGTGGAGGTTCTTCCCCCTCATTTTCAATTCCCTACGAAGCTCTGTGTGAAAGACTTTCTTTACACTTCTATTCCCGGTGCACCTGTGTTCTGTCTCTGGACCTTACTTCCATCCATGACTTCGGGTGCCATCAACTATGAGAGATGCCTTTTAAAAGTGGGCTTTAGTGTTTTCTTTCTGTATGTTTATTAAGGTAAAGTTCCATTTTCCATCAGTGACCCCCAGAATTAATGGGAGGTCTCTGTGATTCTTTAGCCCATCAGTTCATCATTGTGACAGGGACAGGAGAGCAGACGTTGACCCCTTTGGTGATTTATTTATCAGATAGAAGAAAGAACAGGGAGACCCTGGGGGATCATGGAGAATATGGCCAGTGCAGAAGGGCCTGTGCTCTCTGCCATCTCTAGGGTACATTGACATTATCAGAGCTGTTTGGTGGCTGTGTTTCTTTGCATCTGTTGAAGGGCAAGCCTCCCTCTTGTATTTGGAAGCATGCCTTGTCAGCATGATGTAATGTTTTTATTTATAGGATCAGGAAAAAGGCAATGCAGGAAGAGAAATAATTCCCTGAAGTTCTGTTAATTGTAGTCTTCTCTTCCTGCATCCTACATGGTTCTGTTAATGTTCAGGCACCAAAAAAGAAGGTTTCTGTTTATTTTTAGAAGTATACAAAATGAGAGATTGATCTAATTTGGTGTAGAGGATATGAAGGATGTATTTGTATCTTACTTTCCAGTGAGATAAATCCATATTGTGTGGCTTAATGACTGTTTACCGAAATGAGAAGATGTTAGTAACCCCAATACGCTTGCTCTCCTTTTAACCCTACCTATCTGTTGGGTTGAAAAGCAAGTAGAAGGTTAATATTGATTTATATCCCTAAGCTTATTATGTGTGCCTAAGAGGATGAGCTTTCCCTTGCCTACATAGTCCTAAGGGTAGGGGGCAAAAGCATAATCTATTGCTAGGTGACCTTTCTAGCAATATTGCTAAAGCGATTCTGCCACTCAGCAGCATTAGTGCTGAATTGCACGTAAGTAAGTGGGTTGTTGCAACGTGTCCTTCTGCTTGCTACAGGTGACAAGGAGATACTCTCATTTCAAAACATATACATAATTATTTTAAGATGTTAAGCAATGTCATAAAAGTAACCTAGTGATAATTACATTCTAAGCTGTTTTACTTAAAATTATTTTGTAATCTTTATACATACGAGACTTTCTGCATTTTGTTTACAAATCTGATGTTTACAAGTATTAACATAATTTTTTAGGTAAATAATTGATATGCAGGCAGACTACTTAGATTTCCCTTGTGTTAATAATCTACTATTTTCCTGTTGTTGGGAAATTGTGGTTGGGATATTTGACTGTTGTTTCCCAATATTTCAATGTGATAGCAAGTACTGTAATAAATATTTCAGTATATATATTTTTAGCTCCTTATTAGATTATAGCTCCAGTGGTAGCATTATTAAAATCAAGGACTATAAACAGCTCTGTGTAGCTCTTAAATGATGAGAAATTCTCAAGAAATAGGGGGCCAGAATACAATTATTCATTATTCTGTGCACGGTATCTGCCCCATAGTTTTGTTTGCTTATTTTTATTTCCATAATGATACAAATTAAAGCAGTTTAACATTTTTAAAAATACTACTGAAAAGATATCCATGTTTTGTGTCAGAACTCTGAGTATCGTTAAGATGGCAGTACTTTTCTAATTGAGCTACAGATTGAATGCAGTGTCTATCACAATCATAGCATTTTATTTTTTTTGCAGAAATTAACAAACTGATCCTAAACTCAAGGGCCTCAAAATAGCCAAAATAATATTGAAAAAGAAGGAAAAAATGGAAAGTGGAAAAAGAAAACTCCACTTCCTACTCTCAAAACTTACTACAAAGTAATCAAGACAATATGGTATGAGCATAAGAATAGACATATGGATCAGTGAGAATTAAGAAATAAAATCTTACATTTATGATTAATTTACTTTTTTTTTTTTTTTTTTTGAGACAGAGTCTTGCTCTGTCACCCAGGCTGGAGTGCAGTGGCATGATCTTGGCTCACTGCAACCTCCGCCTCCCAGGTTCAAGCAACTCTCATGCCTCAGCCTCCCAAGTAGCTGAGACTATAGGTGTGTGCCACCATGCCCGGCTAATTTTTGTATTTTTAGCGGAGATGGGGTTTCACCACGTTGGCCAGGCTGTTTTCGAACTCCCGACCTCAGGTGCTCTGTCCGCCTCGGCCTCCCGAAGTGCTGGGATTATAGGCATGAGCCGCCACGCACGGCCTTGTGATCAATTTGCTTTTGACATGGACATCAAGACACATCAGTGGGCAAAGAATAGTCTTTTCAGCCAGGCAAAGTAGCTCAATGCCTATAATCCCAGCACTTTGGGAGGCCAGGGCAGGCAGATTGCTTGAGCTCATGAGTTTGAGACCATCCTGGGCAACATGGTGAAACCCCATCTCTGCAAAAAATACAAAAATTAGCCAGGCGTGGTAGTGCACATCTGTAGTCCCAGCTATTCGGAAGGCTGAGGTGGTAAGGATGGCTTGAGCCTGGGAGGTGGAGGTTGCAGTAATCAGAGATCATGCCACTGCACTCCAGCCTGGGTGACAAAGCCAGACCATGTGCTGGGATAACTGAGTATTCACAAATGCAAAAGAATGAAGTTGGACCCTTATACTATACACGAAAATTAACTCAAAGTGGATCATAGACCTAAATGTAAGATCTAAAACTATAGAACCCTTGGGTTAGGCCTTGGTTTCCTAGACATGACACTAAAAGCACAGTGACAAAAGAATAAATAAATTGAACTACATCAAAATGAAACATTTGTGCTATAAACAATACAATCAAGAAAGTGAAAAGACAACCCACAGGATGGCAGAAAATATTTGCAAGTTATATATCTGATACGGGACTTGTATTCTGAATATGTAAAGAACGGTTACAACTCAATAATGAAAAGACAAGCCAATTTAAAAATGGACAACAGGGCCAGGCGCGGTGGCTCATGCCTGTAATCCCAGCACTTTGGGAAGCTGAGGCGGGTGGATCACGAGGTCAGGAGATCAAGACCATCCTGGCTAACACAGTGAAACCCTGTCTCTACTAAAAAAAAAAAATACAAAAAATTAGCTGGGCGTGGTAGTGGGTGCCTGTAGTCCCAGCTACTTGGGAGTCTGAGGCAGGAGAATGGCATGAACCTGGGAGGTGGAGCTTGCAGTGAACCAAGATTGTGCCACTGCACTCCAGCCTGGGTGACAGAGCGAGACTCGGTCTCTCAAAAAAAAAAAAAAAAAAAAAAGACAATGTATCTGAAGAAACATTTCTCCAAGGAAGATAGGCAGTATCATAAATCACTAAGGAAACAAATCAAAACCAAGTAAGATACTGTTTCACACCCACCAAGCTAACTACAGTAGACGAGACAGCCAATAACAAGTATGGGCAGGATGCAGAGTGACTGGAACCCTCATTCATTGCCAGTGGGAATGTGAAATGATGTGGCTGCTCTGGACCCAGTTCAACAGTTCCTCAAAATGTCAAACTATATGAAACAGCAATTTCACTCCTAGGAATATACACAAGAGAAATAAAAACACCACTCCATATTATTATCCATAATAGCCAAAAAGTGGCAACAGCTCAGATGTCTATCAACTGATGAATGGATAAACAACATGTGATACATTCGTACAATGGAATATTATTCAGCAGTAGAGAGGAATGAATGCAGATACATACTATAGCATGGAGGAACCTTGAAAACATGTTATGTGAAAAAAGCCAGTCACAAAGACCATATACTGTATGATTCCATTTATATGACATCTTTAGGACAGGTACATCTACAGAGGCAGAAAATAGATTATTGCTTGCTTCAGTGTGGAGGTAGGGGAGGGAACAGTGTGGAGTGACTGCTAATGGATACATGGTACATAGTTTCTTTGGGGGAATGAAAATATTTTAGGCAGAGCACAATGGCTCACACCTGTAATTTCAGCACTTTGGGAAGCTGAGGTGAGTGGACCAATTGAGCTCAGAAGTTTGATACAAGCCTGGCAATGTGGTGAAACCCCATTTCTACAAAAAATTAGCTAGGCTCACAGCTATAGTCCCAGCTCTTTGGAAGGCTGAGGTGGGAGGATCATCTGAGCCCAGGATGTTGAGCCTGTAGCGAGCCGTGAAGGCACGAGACCCTGTTTCAAAAATATATATATTTTAAACTTAGATTGTAGTAGTAGTTGCATAACTATAATATTACTCTATGAGTATTCCAAAGACTTATTAAATTGTACACTTTAAGTGGGTGAATTTTATGATTTTTGAATTTTATCTCAATAAAGATGTTTTATAAAAGTATTGGCCGGGTGCAGTGGCTCACGCCTGTAATCCCAGCACTTTGGGAGGCCGAGGCAGGCAGATCATGAGGTCAGGAGATCGAAACCATCCTGGCTAACACGGTGAAACCCCATCTCTACTACAAATACAAAAAATTAGCCGGGCGTGGTGGCAGGCGCCTGTAGTTCCAGCTACTTGGGAGGCTGAGGCAGGAGAATGGCATGAACCTGGGAGGCAGAGGTTGCAGTGAGCCTAGATTGTGCCACTGCACTCCAGCCTGGGTGACAGAGTGAGACTCCTTCTCAAAAAAAAAAAAAAAAGTATTGAGAGTGTACATTTTCTGTATGATTTTATACAGTCTCTTTTTCTTCAGATATAAGCTATTGATTAAACCAAGTTTGATGACTTTCAACTAAGATATACAGGCATACATCAGAGACATTGCGGGTTTGGTTCTAGCCCACTGCACTAAAGCAAATATCACAATAAAGTGAGTCACATGAATTTTTTGTTTTCCCAGTGCATGTAAAAGTTAAGTTTACATTGTACTGTAGTCTGTTAAGTGTGCAGTAGCTTTTGGCTGGTGGAGGGTGTTGCCTAGATGTTGATGGGCTACTGGCTGATCAGGATGGTGGTTGCTGAAGGTGGGGGTGGCTGTGGCAATTTCTTGAAGTAAGGCAACAGTGAAGTTTACCCAGCCGATTGACTCTTCCTTTCACGAATGATTTCTCTGTAGAATGTGATGCTGTTTGATAGCATTTTACCTATAGTAGGACTTCTTTCAAAATTAAGTCACTTCTCTCAAACCTTACCACTGCCTTATCAGCTAAGCCTATGTGATATTTTGAGTCTTTTGTTGTCATTTCAGCAGGCTTCACGGCATCTTCACCAGGAGGAGATTCCATCTCAGGAAACCATTTTCTTTGCTCACTCATCATAAGCCCCTCCAATCTCTTCATGTTTTGTGCTGCGATTGCAACAAGTCAGTCCCATCTTCAGGCTCCACTTCTGATTCTAGTTTTCTTGCTATTTCTACCACATTGGCTGTTCCTTCCTCCACTGAAGTCTTGAACCTCTCAAAGACATCTAGGAGGGTTGGAATTAACTTCTTCCAAACTCCCATTAATGTTATTTTGACCTCCTTCTATGAATCCATGTTCTTAATGGTGTTTACAATGGTAAATCCTTTCCAGAGGGTTTTCAATTTACTTTGCTCAGATCCATCAGAGGAAGCCATGTCTATGGCAGCTATAGCCTTATCAAATGTATTTCTTTTTTTTAATTTTATTATTATTATACTTTAAGTTTTAGGGTACATGTGCACAACGTGCAGGTTTGTTCCATATGTATACATGTGCCATGTTGGTGTGCTGCACCCATTAACTCGTCATTTAGCGTTAGGTATATCTCCTAATGCTATCCCTCCCCCCTCCCCCCACCCCACAACAGTCCCCAGTGTGTGATGTTCCCCTTCCTGTGTCCATGTGTTCTCATTGTTCAATTCCCACCAATGAGTGAGAACATGCGGTGTTTGGTTTTTTATCCTTGCGATAGTTTGCTGAGAATGATGGTTTCCAGTTTCATCCGTGTCCCTACAAAGGACATGAACTCATCGTTTTTTATGGCTGCATAGTATTCCATGGTGTATATGTGCCACATTTTCTTAATCCAGTCTATCATTGTTGGACATTTGGGTTGGTTCCAAGTCTTTGCTATTGTGAATAGTGCTGCTATAAACATACGTGTGCATGTGTCTTTATAGCAGCATGATTTATAATCCTTTGGGTATATACTTCTCAAAAGAAGACATTTGTGTAGCCAAAAAACACATGAAAAAATGCTCATCATCACTGGCCATCAGAGAAATGCAAATCAAAACCACAATGAGATACCATCTCACACCAGTTAGAATGGTGATCATTAAAAAATCGGGAAACAACAGGTGCTGGAGAGGATGTGGAGAAATAGGAACACTTTTACACTGTTGGTGGGACTGTAAACTAGTTCAACCATTGTGGAAGTCAGTGTGGCGATTCCTCAGGGATCTAGAACTAGAAATACCATTTGACCCAGCCATCTCAAATGTATTTCTTAAATAATAAGACTTGAAAGTCAAAATTACTCCTTGTTCCATGAGCTGCAGAATGGATGTTGTGTTAACAGACAGAAAACAACACTATATCTCATTGTACGTCTCCATTAGAGCTCTTGGGTGGCCAGGTACATTGTCAATAAGCAGTGATACTTTGAAAGGAATCTTTTTTTTTTTCTGAGAAGTATGTCCCAACAGTGTGCTTAAAAAACTCAGTAAACCATGTTGTAAACAGATGTGCTGTCATTCAGGCTTTCTTTTTCCATTTATAGAACACAGGAAGAGGAAGAGTAGATTTAGCCTAATTCTGAAGGGCCCTATGATTTTCAAAATGTTAAGTGAGCATTGTCTTCAATTAATGTCACCAACTGAATTAGCCCCTTAGAAGAGAGTCACCCTGTCCTTTGAAGCTTTGAAGCCAAACATTGACTTCTCAAGCTATGAAACTTCTAGATGGCATCTTCTTCCAATAGAAGGCTGTTTTGTCTCCACTGAAAATCTGTTGTTTAGTACAGCCACCTTCATCAATGATCTTAGCTAGATCTTCTGGTTTTCTTGCTATGGCTTCTTCATCAGCACTTGCTGCTTCACCTTGCACTTTTCTGTTATGGAGATGGCTTCTTTCCTTAAACCTCGTGAACCAACCTCTGCCAACCTTGGGCTTTTCTTCTGCAGCTTCCTCACCTCTGTTAGCCTTCAAAGAATTGAAGAGAGTTAGGATCTTTCTCTGGATGAGGCTTTGGTTTAAAGGAATGTTGTGGCTGCTTTGATCTTCTTTCCAGACCACTAAAACTTTATTCGTATCAGCAATAACGCTGGTTTGCTTTCTTGTCATTCATGTGTTCACTGGAGTAGCACTTGTAATTTCTTTCAAGAACTTTCCGGCTGGGCGCAGTGGCTCACGACTGTAATCCCTGCTCTTTGGGAGGCTGAGGCCAGTGGATCACCTGAGATCAGGAGTTCGAGACCAGCCTGGCTAACATGGCGAAACCCCATCTCTACTAAAAATACAAAAATTAGCTGGACGTGGTGGCACATACCTGTAATCCCAGCTACTTGGGAGGCTGAGGCAGAAGAATTGATAGAACCTGGGAGGCAGAGGTTGCAGTGAGCCAAGATCGCATCATTGCACTCCAGCCTGGGCGACAAGAGTGAAACTCCGCCTCAGAAAACAAACAAACAAAAACTTTTCCTTTGCATTCACAACTTGGCTAACTGGCATAAGGCACCTAACTTCCAGCCTTTCTCAGCTTTCAACATGCCTTCCTCAGCTTTCAACATACCTCCCTCATTAAGCTTAATCATTTTTAGCTTTTGATTTAAAGTGAGAGACTTGCAATTCTTCCTGTCACTTGGACACTTAGATGCCATTGTAGGGTTATTAATCAATCTCAATTAATGTGTCTCAGGGAATGGGGGGCCCAAGGAGAGGGAGAAAGAAGGGGGAATGGCTGGTTAGTGGAGCAGCCAGATCACACACAGCATTTATCAACTAAGTTTGTTGTCTTATGTGGGCATGGTTTGTGGTGTAACAAAGACTGCACTGTAAAAAAGACTGGGAATTTAACCATGTCAGTGCAGTCTTTTTTACAGTGCAGTCTTTGTTACACAATTAACTGAAGAAAAACCAGTGCTCTTTAAAATTAGGAACAAAAAGAAGTCAGAGGGAGCCAAATCAGGACTGTAAGGTGAATGCCTAATGATTCCCAAGGAAATTCTCAAAAAATTGGCCTTTTTTGATGAGAGGAATGGACAGGAGCATTGTCACAGTGGAGGACTCGCTGATGAAGCTTTCCTGGGTGTTTTGCTGCTAAACCTTTGGCTTTCTTAAAACAATCTCATAAGTAGCAGATGTTATCGTTCTTTGTCCCCACGCCCAGAAAAGCAACAAGCAAAATGCCTTGAGCAACCCAAAAAAACTGTTGCCATCACCTTTGCTCTTGCTTTCTTTGCTACAACTAGGCCACTCCCACCTCTTTGTAGCCATTGCTTAGATTGTGCTTTGTCTTCAGGATTGTAGTGGTAAATCCATGTTTCATCTCCTATTACAATTCCTTGAAGAAACACTTCAGGATCTTGATCCCACTTGTTTACAATTTCCATTGAAAGCTGTGCCCATGTCTGCAGCTGATCTGGGTGCAGTGGTTTTGGCACCCATCAAGTGAAACTTTGTTCATCTTTTTTGGTCAGAATGGTGTAAGCTGAACCAATTGAGATGTCTATGGTGTTGGCTATTATTTATGCAGTTCTCTTCAATTAGGGCATGAACAAGATTAATATTTTCTTTGCAAATCTATGTAGATGGTCTGCCACCGTGGGCTTCATCTTCAACATCGTCTTGGCCCTTCGTAAACTTAGTTATCCATTTGCAAACTGCTGATTTCTTTGGGGAATTATTCCCATAAACTTTTTGTAAAGTGTCAGTGATTTCACCATTCTTTCACCCAAGCTTCACCATAAGTTTTATGTTTGTTCTTACTTCCATTTAAATGCAAAATTTATGTTGCTCTGATAGGGGCTTTTTTCAAGTTGATGTCTTATACTTCTTAGTGCCTCAAACTAGATCCTGCTCAGGCATGTTATAACAAGTTAGTATGGGCTTATTTTGGTGTAAAAAAATTTGAAATTCATGCATAGTTTTATTATACTGCACATTTTCTATGACCATTTTGAAGACCCTTCCTATGTCTTAAATAAAAGAAGAATATCATTATTGCTTTTAAAATATATATTATATTATTTTTTATCCACTTGTTCTTTCACATGTATACGTAACTGTCAGTTTCTCAGGTTCTCTGTATTATGGGGAAATTTAAATTGATACTATGTTTATAATATTTCTTATCAGTCACTGAGGATATATCTTCATTTACTCATGTCACCTTTTATTTCTCCCATTTTGACCATAAAATTTTTGCATATGTCTGTCCTGTCATATATAACAAGCAGGGGTCTAGATGAGATAAGTACTTTGTGAAAGTGTACATAGTTATTTTAGGATTAAGTAAGACCTAGAATTCAGGCTTGCTTTCTTTCCTTTCTTTTCCTTCCCTCCCTCCCTCTTCCCCCTTTCTCCTTTCCTTTTCTTTCTTTCCTTTCTCCTTTCCTTTCCTTTCCTTTCTTTTCTCCTCTCTTTTCCTTTCTTTTCTCCTCTCCTTTTCCTTTCCTTTCTTTTCCCTCTCTCTCTCTCTCTCTCTTGCTTTCTTGCTTTCTTTTCCTCTCTCCCTCCCTTTCTTTTTTTTTTTCTCTTCTTTTCTGTTTGTCTCTTTTTCTTCTCTTTTTAGATGGGGTCTCGCTCTGTCACCCAGGCTGGAGTGCAGTGGTGCAATCTTGGCTCATTGCAACCTCTGCCTCCCGGTTCAAGCAATTCTCCTGCCTCAGCCTCCTGAGTAGCTGGGAGTACAGGTGCCCAACACCACACCTGGCTAATTTTTGTATTCTTAGTAGAGATGGGGTTTCGCCATGTTGGCCAGGCTGGTCTCGAACTCCTGACCTCAAGTGATTGCCCACCTCGGCCTCCCAAAGTGCTGGGATTACAGGCATGAGTCACTGCGCCCAGCCCAGGCTTTCTTTTTTTAATCCAGTGTTTTTTCTAGTATATCCCACTGCTTTTATTGGCTAATAAGTTACAGAAATGTGTCTGTGTGTGTGTGTGTATATATATATATGCATATATATGCATATATATATAAAACGTGTGTGCGTGCGTGTGTATATGTGTGTATATATATATATAGATAGATATGTATATATACACACACACACACACACACACACATATATATATGTCTTAGTTTGGGCTGCTATAAAAGAATACCATAGATTGGGTGACTAAAACAACACACTTTTATTTCTCACAGTTCTGGAGGCATAAGATCAAGGTGCCAGAAGATTGGGTGTCTAGTGAGGACCATGTCCTGGTTCATAGATGATGACTTCTCACTGTGTCCTCAGATGGTGGAAAGGAGGCTAGAGAGCTCTCAGGGGTCTCTTTTATGAGGGCACAAATTGCATTCATGAGGGCTCCACCCTCATGATCTGATAACCTCACAAAACTCCCACCTCCTAATACAGTTCCAGTGAGGGTTAGGATTTCATGTATCAATTTTGTGAGGCAGGAGCATTCAATCCATAACAATGTTATATATAATATATAACTGATATATGTAACTTAGCAATTAATATGTATATGTATTTAAATGTGAATATAAATATTTCTGGGACTTGTTTTTACTAGGCTTTAGGAATAAACCTGATTTGTTTTTAATGATTTGGCTAAAAGCATATCTTTTTTATATGCTTTCTTATATCTCCATATTTTGGAGAAACAGATCACTTAAAGTAATTAAACTGCCATTAAACATTGGAAGGAATTCTTATGTAACTTACTGCTGTGAAATCCCTTTTGAAATCAGTTTTTTAATAACTTCCCTTATTTCTTCTGTAATGTTAATACATAGTTACTTATATCCATTTTAGTTTTATATTATAGTTTTCCATTTCTACGTATTACTTTCCAAATATATAACTGAATACTAGTTTCAGATCTGTAAAAATGTGGTATTATTTTATTAGACTAATTTGTGTTTTCTTAGTTTTATGATTAAGCTTTTGGATTATCATATTGGTTTTGAGAGAGAGAGATTGATTTTTTAATCAACTCATTTTTAAATTTCCATTGTTTCTAGTTTCCCTTAACTTAGCTTGTTTTATAGTTTTTCTTTTCTTTTTTTGAGACGGAGTCTCGCTCTGTTGCCCCGGCTGGAGTGCAGTGCGCCATCTCCGCTCACTGCAAGCTCCGCCTCCCGGGCTCACGCCATTCTCCTGCCTGAGGCTCCGGAGTAGCTGGGACTACGGGCGCCCGCCACCACGCCCGGATAATTTTTTGTATTTTTAGTGGAGATGGGGTTTCACCGTGTTAGCCAGGTGGTCTCGATCTCCTGACCTCGTGATCCACCCACCTCGGCCTCCCAAAGTGCTGGGATTACAGGCATGAGCCACCGCACTCGGCCTTATAGTTTTTCTTAATAGTTTATCAGAACACATTTGTTGTATTAGAATAGTTCGATATTTGTGTTCTGGGATTAGGGATTTGATCACATTCAGGGTGTTTAGGGAGCCTGAAGGTTTTATGAAATGTTCATTGTGATGTGTCTTAATTATCTGGTTATGATTATGATTCATCTTACATCCTTTAATAAACTGTGTGGAAGGCCTACTCTGAGACTGTGGCCCTTGTCCTCTGCCTGGCAGAAGCTTGGGGTTTAGGGCTCACCCCTGGAGGCCACTGTTGGGACGAATCCTGGCCCCTCCACTCTGGCCGAGTGACCTTGGCCCTTCACCTCTTTAAGCCTTGCTTCCCTCCTCAGTGAGATGGGGACCCCAGTGGTACCTTGGCACAGTTTAGCTGTTAGGATTCAGTGAGGCAACCCAGGAGGCATGTGCAGCACAAGGCTTGGAGTGAGTGCCCAGTCGTTGGCTGTAATGACAGTGGCACTACAGTGTGACTGTTCTTAGGGTTGTGGCCAGAGTGGAGGGCATTTATTGACATAGGGCTTCCGAGCTTCAGTTCTTAGTGTGAGGCATTGTAGAGAGAACATTGGACTACAAGTCTGTGGATCTGGTTTCTAGCTTTGGCTCTGCCATAAACAGTAAAAATTATTTCCTAATGGTTGCTCTCACGTCAGGCATTTGGAAGAGGTGGGAGACCTCAAACCAGTGGACCTTCTCTGGTGTTCTTTTTATTCACCAGGAATGTTAGAAGGTTGGAATAAGTCAGGGTTTTCTGAAGCATTAGCCCAGTCTCACTGATTTGATGGCCTGTTAGTACATGTCCCATGAAAAGAGGTTCTGTGTTGGGTTAATTGGGATATCCTGGGACTTCTCCCAGGCTTTAGTTTTGCACGGTGATTCTCCAAGGGGAAGATAAGAATATGCAGGGATGCTATGTTTAACCAGCTTATTTGACCGGGAAAATTCCTATTTATACTGTAGCCTGTGAGACTGGAAGCGTTCGGTAGAACATACTTTGGGAAGCAGTAGGCTAGATAATTTGTGAGATCTCTTCCAACTTTCAAATGTTATGGTTCTGTGAATATACTAAAAACCACTTAATTTTATACTTGAAAAGGATGAATTTTCTGGTTTGTGAATTATATGTCAATAAAGCTGGTAATAAAATCTTCAAAACTAACTACCTGGGATTATTTCTGCTTTTTACAACTTGGCTTTAATTTTTCATTTAAAAAAAAAAACTGGCTGGGCACTGTGGCTCACACCTATAATCCCAGCACTTTGGGAGGCCAAGGCAGGCGTATCACCAGGTCAAGAGATTGAGACCATCCTGGCCAACATGGTGAAACCCCATCTCTACTAAAACTCAGCTGAGGCAGGAGAATTGCTTGAACCCAAGAGGTGGAGATTGCAGTGAGTCAATATTGTGCCACTGCACTCCAGCCTGGCGACAGAGTGAGACTCCGTCTCAAAAAAAAAAAAAAAAAATCCACATAGCAGCTTGCCCGTTGAACACCTTTTACAGAGAGTGTCATTCAGGTCTAGCAAACGTTCAGTGTCACTTTGCTGATTATAACTTTGGTTTGTTTCTCTTATGCCAGTCTTGACACATATTAGGTCTTCTCGGCTTTCTAGGTTTATCTGTTTGTCTTGAAATGCTGTCTTCATTGGAGTTGTATGGCTGTGTTTGTAGACTAGTGTATTCTGTATTTCTATGATTTTTGTTTTTCTGACTTAATTCTTTGCGTTATCTTCTTTGCTGTTATTTTTAATTCTTTGATAACATCTTTAACATAAGCACATTTCTTTTAAACTTACTGCTATGTTTCACATACATTTTTCCCATCATTTTAAAAGGCATTTTGGTGTAGTGGAGAGAGCACTAGGCTCATCTCAAAATGGAGTCTTCAACTTACTGGCCCAGCCCAGCTTTCTGAGCCTGTACCCCCATCTGTAAAAAAGAAGGCAGTACCTCCCATTAGGAGAAGATGTCAGCCTTCAATAATGCAGCCTGGGAAGGGTAAAGCACTAAGCACAGGGTTAGTTTATCAAGTGCTCCTTTCCTATCTAGACAAAATCATGTCTGAATTGTAAATCCCACTACGAAGCACTTTCCATCACAAATGTCAAAATCCTGCCATAACTGTTGAGAGACCAAGGAAATTTTGTAATTGGTGCATTGTTCATTTCTTCTACCATTAGTGGTGGATTCAGTTGCATAACTCACTTTTTCAAGGCGATTGCTATTCATTCATGTGGAGATGCTGAAAACATAACTACTCTATCCATTATTTGTAAGTAATCAACTATTTATTGGCTGTAATGTGAAAGGCCTTCTGGGGATGAAAATTCCCTGCCCACAAGAAACATGCAATTCAGTTATGAAAAAAGCAGTGTGCGTACACAAAAAAGCAAGAAAAAGCACCAAGCGAATGGGTGGTTGCTGTGGGTGGAGACGACTGGAGAGGTGGGGACTGTCTTTAGGATGAGGAGGCTGTGGAGTGAGGAGGTCCACAGTGCTGGCTCTGGAGTCAGACTGAGCAGGTTCCTGTTTTGGGCTCCACCTCAAAGGCTATGTGGCCTTCAGTGAGGCCTGGAGATTGTACATCTGGCCCACGAGGAAGGTTTGCCATCTTACCAGGCACAGGGTTAAGAGCACCCCACATGTTGGCCCCCTGATGAAGAGGAGACCAGGATAAGCTTATTAAAGCAGCTTTGCTTAAAAGCTCTTTACCCAGGCCAGTGTGCTGGCTTACGCCTGTACACTCCCACTTTGGGAGGCCGAGGTGGGAGGATTGCTTGAACCCAGGAGTTTGAGACCAGCCTGGGCAACATGGCCAAACCCTGTCTCTACAAAAAATACAAAAATTAGCCAGGTGTGGTGTGCACATAGTCCCACCTATTCGGGAGGTTGAGGTGGGAGGATCCCTGGAGCCTAGGAGGCGGAGGTTGCAGGGAGCCGTGATCACGCCACTGCATTCCAACCTGGGCAACACAGTGAGACCTTGTCTGGAAAAAAAAAAAAGAAAAAAAGGCTCTTTACTTAGCCTCTCCTTGCTCCACATCAGAATGTTAATTTCCAACTGCCTCATTCTGTCTAAATAAGTCATATTCATTTGAGAATGTGGTGAAGTACAAAAGTATGTCAAGGTACAGATAAACGTCTTGCATTCCAGAAATATATACTATTTACATTTGCTCAATACCTGAGTATTATTGACTATAATTATCAGTTGGAGATCTGTCTTCTAAATAGTCATTCACAGTAGGCACGGGAGGTGTTCTTATGTCAGAAATTTATACAGATCCTGAAAGGACAAATGGAGATGTGCAGAACATCCTTGTGGTATGAAAATCTGAGTGTAATTGGCTAATCTGCAGTTGGTCTGCATAGCCAGCAGTAACAAACAGCACGCATGTGGTCTGGTTCTTAGGAACTCACTGAACTCCCCTACCTTGTCTCCTATAGGGCGTATATTTCAAGGTCAGCATCAGCTTTTATCTGCTGTATGTGTCTCTTTCACATGTGATGTTGTTCACATTGGAGAGTCACTTTCTTATACTATATGGAGTTTTATTAATGAATTAGGAATTTCAGAGGCCACTTCTTTCTGCCCTTCCCACCTGCCGCTCCTCCTGCCCCAGTCCCAGCCAACACTGTTTTTCTCCTGGATGGTCACATCATCCTGACTCTCTGCGTGAAGGGGTTTTTTTGTTATTTGTTTATTGTCTGCCCCTCTCCATTAGAATGAGAACATAAGCTCCACGAGGAGCTTTTGCTCTTCTTGCCCTGCAGTCTGCTCTATCTGTCAAAGTAACTTCGTTAGTAAAATTTAGGTTACATTATGTCATGTCTCTGTACAAAACCCTTAAATAACTCCCCTTCCCATTCAGTGCGAAATCCCACATTCTCTCTCTCTCTCTCTCTCTTTTTTTTTTGAGACGGAGTCTTGTTCTGTCACCCAGGCTGGAGTGCAGCGGTGCCATCTCGGCTCGTTGCAACCTCCACCTTCTGGGTTCAAGCGATTCTCCTACCTCAGCCTCTCGAGTAGCTGGGATCATAGGCACTTGCCACCACACCCGGCTAATTTTTGTATTTTTAGTAGAGACTGGGTTTCACCATGTTGGCCAGGCTGGTCTTGAGCTCCTGACCTCAAGTGATCCACCCACCTTGGCCTCCCAAAGTGCTGGGATTATAGGCATGAGCCACCGCACCCAGCCCCAAATCCCAAATTCTTATGGTCATCAGGGCCTGCATGAACTGACCCCCTGTTGCCTCTGCAGCCTCCTTGCCCACCCACTATGGCCATCCCCACTCCACCCCTGCCCCACTGGCCTCCTTCCTTCCTTAAATGCACAGGGCGCAGGGCTGCCTCGGGGCCTTTGTGCTTTCTGGGTCCTGCCTAGGACATTTTTACCTTTGATATCTGCTGTCACCGGTTCCTCACTTCCTTGAGTTTGTTCAGAGTCACCTCCCAGGGAGACCACCCACCTCATCCCTGCCCAGAGACTTCTCTCGGGACACTCTGCGTGAAGGGGTTTTTTTGTTATTTGTTTATTGTCTGCCCCTCCCCATTGGAATGAGAACATAAGCTCCACGAGGACAGAGACTTCGTTTGGGCCACTGCTTTATCTCAAATGCCTAGACCAGTGCCCAGCGCTTAGGGAGCAGGGTGTTTATATATATATATGTGTGTGTTTGTGTGTGTGTAGTGTGTGATGAATGAATACAAAGTACAGTCTCTTGTTCTTTTCCTTGCAGCTGTGCTGTGATGATGGTTATGTTTCTGTAGCTCCTGGGCTTTTGTCAGAATGGGAGCAGCCATATTTATGGCATGTAGAAACAGTTCCCTAATTATGCAAAATTTATGAATTCCACATCCCCAGTAGTATTAAAAGCTCCATCTCCCCCATCAAGGACTTTCTAAACATAACTCTAAAACCAAAACATATTAAGAAAAGGATTGATAAAATTGATCAAAAGATTGATAGAATTTACATAAAAATAAACTTCTGTATTGTAAAAATATCATAAGCAAAGTTCAAAAAAAGAAAAAACCCTGGATGCTAACCTACTAAAGGTTAGCATCTTTAGTATAGAAAGAGTTACTTTCAAAATTAGGACATAATGGAAGGATAAATAAATAAAAACACAGAAAAAGAAAAATACCAAAACACCTAAGCTGGGAAGTCAGGAAATAAGATATACACATGGCCAATAACATGTGAACCTTGCAAAAATCCAGGAAATGCAAATTAAAACAACATGGAAAAATGGTTGGCTAATACTGAAAACATTCAGTGTGAATAAAAGATACAGGGAAATTGACCCTTTACAAACTGTTGGTACATATGGAAAGTCAATAAAATCTTTATGGCTGATGATCGGGTGTTTATACAAATTACTGTTATAATTTGCCAACCTAAGAGGGAAATAAATGTATTATGTAGGCATGCATATATGAAATACATATGCACGCACACACACACATGCCTGCACTCACACATACACGCACACACACACTTGTAGGCAGGCACCACACTGGCCCACCTTCGTCACCTGTGAGAACTCCAGTGGTGGCTTCTGAGTGGGGTGTGGGGAGCACTGTGACTTACCTCACTTGAGTCAGGTGCTCACCCTTGCCCTTACACCAGAGAAAGATACTTCCATGCCACCACATGGGTGATGGTGGACAGAGGTGAACGGATCCCCAAAGAAGGGACACCCCTGACCGTTGGTGTCTTCGTTTCCTATGGCTGCCATAACAAAGTATCACAAACTGGGGACTTAAACAACAAAAATGTATTGTCCCCCAGCTCTGGGCTAGATGTCCAAAATTAGACTCAGCAGAATTGGTTCCTCTGAGGGCCGTGAGGGAGAGCCTGTTCCATTCCTCGCTCCTGGCTTCTGGGGCTTGCTGGCAAGCTTTGCCACGTCCTGGCCTGTAGAAGTGTCACCCCCATCTCTGTCTCCGCCTCCGCGTGGTGTTCTCTTTGCACTGGCCTCCGCGTCTGCATTCTCCCTCTTTATGAGGGAGTCAGGACCCACCCTACTCCAGTGTGACCTGATCTAAACCTAGCTCATCATATCTTCAACAACCCTTATTTCCAAATAAGGTCACATTCTGATGTAGGAGTTAGGACTTTAACATGAATTTGGAGGGACACAATTCAATCCATAATGGTTGACATCCAGTGCCAATTAGTGTCTCCCCACAGGCAACTGGGCGTTTCTCTCCCTTTTTATGCAGATGCCATTGGTGCCCTAGCCGCCTCCAAGTGCACCACCTACACATTCTTCCAGAGGTCTCAGAACAGAAAGATTCTCACACCAAATTAAAATGGGCTGGAATCACGCAGTTTACTGAATTGATGTAAATTGCTCAGTGAACAGCCAGGGGAAAAAGAAAGCATCAGTTAGCACTCTCAGGGGAGGCTGCAGGCGGGGTGGGTGGGAGGACTGTGCGACCTGGGTGCTGGGGTGTGCGATGTGCAGTGTCCTCCCTCCCTCTGCACATCCCTGTTCCTCACTGATGTGGTTAGGAGGACCAGTGTTGTGTTTGAGAGAGGGGGCCTGCAGGTGGAGGGTATCCTGGGCTGTGGCACGTAATTTATCAGAGACCCATGGGGATGAGTACACCTGGCCATAGTGCAGCAGACTGATGGACAGCCATGGGTTGTTTTGTTTTGTTTTGAGACGGAGTCTGGCTCTGTCACCCAGTGCAGTGTCACTATCTTGGCTCACTGCAACCTCCACCTCCTGGGTTCAAGCAAGTCTCCTGCTTCAGCCTCCTGAGAAGCTGTCATTACAGGTGCATGCCACCATGCCTGGCTAATTTTTGTATTTTTAGTAGAGACGGGGTTTCACCATGTTGGCCAGGCTGGTCTCGAACTCCTGACCTCAAGTGATCCGCCCGCCTCGGCGTCCCAAAGTGCTGGGATTACAGGTGTGAGCCACCATGCCCGACAGGCAGAGGATACCTGGCAATATATTCTGGGCCAAATCCCCAAAAGAACTCGGCCTTGTTTCCATTTCTATTCTTTTTGCAACTCTAGACATGGAACCTTTTGCTGGGTTTTATTGGTGTTTTACTGGGCAGAGGATACCTGGTGCCTGAATGGGTGTCACCAGTGGATGGTCAAATTAAGACCTCATGAATATTAAGTTCTCATGTATATTTAGTATTCTAAACTTTTAGTGTTGTTTGTATGTTTAATCTAATGTCTAGTTAGCTCCCAAATGCCTCACGAATATTAGATATCTCTTAGGCCTTTCATCCTTCTCTAACACACACAGACACACACACACACACACACACACACACACACATGCATGCACACTCTACTTTCTGAGTGCTTCTTTTATTCTAAATACATCTCATGAATTTTGCCTATTCTAACTGATATGTTTTGGCTGTGTCCCCACCTAAATTTCCTCTTGAATTGTAGTTCCCATAGTCCCTATGTGTCATGGGAGGGGCCAGATGGAGATAATTGAATCATGGGGGCAGTTTACCTCATCCTGTTCTCGTGATAGTGAGTGAGTTCTCACGAGATCTGATGGTTTTATAAGGGGCTTCTCCCCTCCTTTGCTCTGCACTTCTCTTGCCTGCCACCATGTAAGATGTTCCTTTGCTCCTCCTTCGCCTTCTGCCATGATTGCAAGGCCTCCCCAGCCATGTGGAACTGTGAGTCCATTAAACTTCTCTTTTTTGATAAATTACCCAGGCTCAGGTATTTATTTATAAGCAGTATGAAAATAGACTAATACACTAACAAACTTTTGTTTTTGAGACAGGGTCTCCCTCTGCCACCCAGGCAGGAGTACAGTGGTACAATCACAGCTCATTGCAGCCTCGACCTCCCGGCTCAAGCGATCCTCCCACCACAGCCTCCCAAGTAGGTGGGGCTACAGGCATGTGCCACCAAGCCCACCTAATTTTTTGTGTTTTTGTAGAGATGGGGTTTCACCATGTTGCTCAGACTCTAACAGGCTGTTTACTTACTAGTTGCTTAAAACATCTTAAAATAGAATGTGCTTATGTTTTACAAACTGCAAACTTATTTATCTAACAGATTTAAACATTCTCAAAGGCAAATGCACATCAAAGTTATAGAATTGGGGAACAAGGGACTATTGTGTTCTGTGATTTGTCCCTGCAAAAGTCACCTCTTGTCCGATGTTTAACCCAACAGATTGAAGTGACACCAACATTATTTTAATGCCAGCAGACAGGGCTCAACTGAAACCTTTGTGCATGTGAGCTTTTTGTCATTTAATGTTAAATATGATTTGGAGGTGGCACAAAAGGAAACTGCTCACTTGGGAAGCAGAATCTTGTGTTACAGATTCGGGGAGGGCTGGAACTTGACATCCCTTTGGCAATATAGTCTGGGCCAAATCCCCAAAAGAACTCGGCCTCGTTTCCATTTCTACTCTTTTCGCAACTCTAGACATGGAACCTTTTGCTGGGTAGCTGAGTTCAGCAAGTCCTCTCATTTAGGTATTGCTGGTGAGCATTTTTCAATAGAACAATAAGGAATATTAGTACACCCCAGGCTTCATGTGTTGACTCTGAAAATCATTCGGACTTTTTTGTATCTTCATATTTATATGTTGAGATCTTTATATAGGGCTTTAAAAGTACATTAGTATGGAAATATCAAGAATAGCTTGAATTTTTTAATTGTGTGGAAAATGTCACCTGTAGTTGCTTCATCCCTTTATAGTACATGGTTTATTTCTTTTTGTCCCTTCTCTTGCCACAGAACACGCATGTGTTTGTTTGGATATTAGGCAAGAGTACATTCTTCTGTATTTATGATAGAATCTTAAACGATCTTAATTGTGCCTGTTAGATAAAATCTGGAATTCTCCTGGTGAGTCTGAAACAATTGGTAGGAAACTTAATTGCCATTTACTGTGAGTGTATGTTCAGAATGTTGGAAAACAATATTGTGGATTATTTCCCACCACTATTAACAGGTGACACTTATTTTTAAAGACAAGGTACCTTTCCTAAGAGTATTATACTTAAATGAAATTTGTTTCAATATCCCAGCTGAGTGCTGTGGCTCATGCCTGTAATCCCAGTGCTTTGGGAGGCCAACACAGGAGGACTGCCTGAGGCCAGGAGTTTGAGAACAGCCTGAGAAACATAGCAAGACCCCCGTCTCTCCAAAAAAAAAAATAAAATAAATAAAAAACACACACAAAGTTAAAGGATTAGCCAGATTGGTGGTGTGCACCTATAGTCCCAACTACTCAGGAGGCTGAGGTGGGAGGATTGCTTGAGCCCAGAAGTTCAAGGCATTCCAGCCTGGGTAACAGAGCAAGACCCTGTTTCAAATAATAATAATAACAATAATTAAACTTAAAAATTAAAAAAATTCAGCAGTGAGCTGAGATCGCGCCACTGCACTCCAGCCTGGGTGACAGAGTGAGACTCCGTCTCCAAAAAAAAAATAAATAAATAAAAAAAATAAATAAAAAATTAAAAAAATTCAACATCCCCTGAGAATATAAACAAAGCAAATTATTTCCTAAGGTTCAAACTTGTGTTGATTATAAAGTTGGCCTAGAATTGGGTGGTATTGTCTAAAGTCTAATATTCTTTGTTACACTGTGTGGCCATTAAGAAAAAAATTTAAATTATAGCGATTTAAACATTTAATTATTCAGTTGAAACGCATGGCTTTAAAAAGTGAACTAGTTATTTATATAGTTCAGAGCACAGGAAATATGAAAATATTTGCAGCTGGTTCTGCAAGTCTGGCATTATCCTGATAACCAAAAAGCACTAAATGAAAAATGATTGATCATGCATTCCCAATATAGAAATTCTAAATAAGCCAGATGCAGTGGCTCATGTCTGTAATCCCAGCACTTTGGGAGGCTGAGGGAGGCGGATCACCTGAGGTCGGGAGTTCGAGACCAGCCTGGCCAACATGGTGAAACTCTGTCTCTAGTAAAATTCCAAACAATTAGCAGGGTCTGGTGGTGCACACCTGTAATCCCAGCTAATCGGGAGGCTAAGGCACGAAAATCACTTGAACCCGGGAGGCAGAGATTGCAGTGAGCCAAGCCGAGATCACGCCACTGCAGTCAAGCCTGCACAACAGAGTAAGACTCTGTCTCAAAAAAAAAAAATTTTAAATAAATATTAGCAAATTAAATCCAACATTGTAATTTTAAAATGCTATATTATGACCTAGTAGGACTTATTCCAAAAAGGCAGCCATGGTTCAGCCTCAGGTAATATGTTCCTATTATTCCCTGCATTAAGGAAATAATTGATAAAACCATACAGTCCTGTCAATGGTATTTAATAAAATGTACTACTCAATCCAGATTTAAAAAAAACTGTTAGTAAGCTATAAATGGGAAGGAAATTTCTTATTTAGTAAAAAATGGCATCTACTTGCAGCAAGCCCTATTTAATGGTGAAACCATATTTAATGGTGGCCTCATTAAAGACAGCAATGCAGTGTGCTGTTATAATTCAGTATTTTAACTGGTGCTCCTAGCCAATTAACAAACAAATTTGTTGTAGAAGGAGAGACAGTACTGTCACTTGCAAATTATTTTAATACCTCCATGGAAAATCCAAGGAAATTAAATATATATATATATATATATGAGAGAGAACTCCTAAGAGGATGATATTGTGACATACACAAAATCAGCTTGCCAAAATCCAGAGTTTTCCCACATACCAGCAACACTCACTTAGAGAATAAAATGGAGCAACGAATACCTCTTACAGTTGCTAGAAGAACTAGAAAATACCTAGGAATATACCTACAAGAGGGCAGGCTCAAATAACTGGAAAAATATGCTCCATCTTTAGTAACAATGACATGGCTGCAGATTATGCTGATGTGAATTTGTCAATAAATATGCCCTACTTAATTTGGCAAAGGTTTGTGCTTTGTGTTCTTCATGGCTTTTGCTGGAAGCAGATAAAGCTAGCCAATATTGTTTCTCATTTTACTAGTGAGGAAACTAAGGCTTGGAGTGGTTTTTGTGACACAGTGTGTCCAGGTATAATTAATGAGACAAAAGCCTAGATGGCACTAAGTCAGTCCTGGCCTAGTGGCTTTTTTATACCTGCCCATTTTAAAGAAAATGCTTTTGAGGTCAGAGTATCTGTATTTCTTTAAAATTGAACTGTGAATCAAGTATCCAGTTGAAGATAATTCTTTTTCTGGTCCATGGTGGACCAGAGAAAGACTTTTTTTTTGAGATGGAGTCTCACTCTGTCACCCAGGCTGGAATGCAGTGGCGCTATCTTGGCTCACTGCAACCTCCACCTCTCGGGTTCAAGTGATTCTCCTGCCTCAGCCACCTGAGTAGCTGGGACACCATGCCTGGCTAATTTCTTGTATTTTTAGTAGAGGTGGGATTTCACCATGTTAGCCAGGCTGGTGTCGATCTCCTGACCTCGTGAGCCACTGCGCCTGGCCTCTGTGAGAGTTTTTATGATGACAAATTAAGATATCCATCATGGGCTGGGCACGATGGTTCACACCTGTAATCCTACCACTTTCTCACAAAGTGAGGCCGAGGTGGGTGGATGGATCATGAGGTCAGGAGTTCAAGACCAGCCTGGCCAATATGGTGAAACCCCATTTGTACCAAAAATAAAAAAATTAGCCGGGTGCAGTGGCACACACCTGTAGTCCCAGCTACTCAGGAGGCTGAGGCGGGAGAATCACTTGAACCCACGAGGCAGAGGTTGCAGTGAGCCGAGATCACGCCATTGACTCCAGCCTGGGTGACAGAGCGAGACTCTGTCTAAAAGAAAAAAACTCTCACAGATCATTTTTTCTTTTAAATTTTTTTGGTGAGACTGGGCATGGTGGCTTATGCTTACAATCCCAGGACTTTGGGAAGCCGAGGTGGGAGGATCACCTGAGCCCAGGAGTTTGGGACCAGCATGGGCAATATAGTGAGATCCCTGTCTACAAAATATTAATTAAAAAAAAATTTAGCCAGACACAGCAGCGCATGTCCATAATCCCAGCTACTTAGGAGGTTGAGATGGGAGTATCGCTTGAGCCTGGGAGATTGAGGCAGCAGTGAGCTATGAATGCGCCACTGCACTCCAGCCTAGGAGACAGAGCAAGACCCTGTCTTTAAAAATATATATATATTTTTTTTTTGGTGAAAAATATGGGAAAATCTATTTCAACTGTGTTAATGGCTGTTCATCATAATTCCTCACTCAATGATCAGGATAGAACTAGAATGAATTCTGTAGTTCTGCTTGCTCTCGGCATAATGCCATTGAGCTCCCCAACCTGGTCTCAGTGCTTTCAAGCCCTCTGGAGGCTGCAGGGCGAACGCTTCCTTGCCTTTTCCAGCCTCTGGTGGCTGCTGGCCTTCCTTGACTTGTGGCAGCATCACTCCAGGCTCTGCCTCCACGGTTGACAGTGTCCCCTTCTGTCCTATGTGTGTCACTTTGAAGGATACATGTGATTGTATTTAGGGCCAACCTGGCTAATCCAGGATAATCTCTCTCATCTCAGGATCCTTGACTTAATCACATCTGCATACACACTCCCTGAAGAAAACACACTTTAGAGGCAGTTGGGGCAGAATTTTGACTACTAGTCAATTGTTACCTTGTTGACCTTGACCAAGCTCCTTAACTTCTTTGAACTTTACTTTCTTCATCCGCAAATGGAATTAATACATACCTACCTCAGAGAGTTTGAAAGGGTTAAGAGAAATGATTTGATTGAAATACTACCTGGATTTCTTTTTCCTTTACTTAGATTCAAAGCTTTGTGTGGACTCATCTTTTTATCTCCAGAGGCTGTCCCTGGCACATAGCGGTTGCCCAGTAAATGTTTCCTGATTAATTTTCTGTCCTCTGAAGGACAGCGTGCTGTTGCACTGTCATGTACTGTGAGGGACAGCGGCGGGGACAGCTCGGTGGTGATGGCCCATCTAGAAACATTCTGTATGTGAGAACTATGTCATTAATTTAGCAAAGTGAGAGAGATGTGTGCAAGCTGAACCCCTAATGCTGTGGTTTCTGTATAAATATGCTAAATGGAGTTCATATCTGATTCAGGAAAAGAACTGTTGATCCCAAAAGGGAAAAATTAGACATAGGGTGTGACATGAATGTCTAGATACCTACACATGCACTCATGCACACATTCCTGTGTCATAAAGGATTGTTTTTTTTTTAACCTTGGTGTTTTGTATTTGAGCTGTGTGCTAACAGTCAGTGTCAATGTCTGCCTTCCGAGCTGTGGGCGATTCCCATTGCTGTGAGGTTTCCTCCAACTGGACATTAAGTTACTGAGAACAGGAATCAGGGATGCGGTGGCGCGTATGTTCTGTGGCTACCTGGTCAGCATTCATAAATGGTGATAATGGATTGAATGCTGCAGTTTCAACCTTCCTGACAGCAGAGGAGAGTGTTACTTTGGGGCATGAACAGTTATTGATCCAGCTGGGCCTTGGTTAATGAGTCATTTGGCTTACAGTGTTCCCGAGTCACAGGCTGTCCTGAAGATCACCTGCCGACTCATGGGTGCCCTTGTTTCCCCGAGGCCTCCTGCAGTGACGTGCCGAGGAAAGGAGCCCAAGTCTGTGGGTGGGGGACCCGTCCTCTGAGAAGCCTGCAGCTTCTCCTCCAGGACCCTTCCACCCCACCTGGCTGGCTGTGGAGAGAATGGGCAGTTGGGAGCATTGGAGGGGGAGGGAGCATAGAGGAAGCAGCAGGAGACACACCTGGAAGCCCAGGGGAGGGAAGTCCACCTCCCTGCAAGTGTAGGGCAGTGAGAGGAGCCCTGGCACCAGCAGAGCAAGAAAGAGATGCATGCACCGTTCAGAATAAGCTGTCACGTCGTCTGGGTGTTTAAGATTTATTTATTAATGATACGTGACATTTAGCATTTCTCAATGCCTAAGATTAATGCTTTGAATCCTGATAATGCTTTTGAGCTGCTCCTCTTGGGTACTTGTGGCATCATGTTGGCAGACCCTGAGTGAGATCTTTAGTGGAGTGGAAAACAAAATGTATTTAACTGGGAGTAAGTAGAGCAGACATTTGAGAGTTTGCTGGGTCCCAGACAGTGTTATGTGAATGAAAATGTTGGAAATGTAATCTGGATCCTCAGGGAATTTCTGAAGTGTTGGGAGAGGAGATTTGATGAGCAGAAGCAATTGGAGAACAGCATTCTAGGCTATAGAAGCAAACTATCAACTGTATGGTGAAGAGTTCACTGAGGACCGGGCTAATGGAGTGGCTTCGTGCGTTCACTCAGTAGCGATCGAGAGACTTCTGGGCCAGGGCTGGGTGCACACGGGGATGAAATATAGTCCCTTCCCTTTCCACACCTATGTGGTAACAAGGAGCTAGATTAGCAAACAATTAAAATCCAACACGTCCTACTGTACAAGTATGAGAGAATGCTGAAGGAGAAGGCGGGTGCGAGCTGAGCCTTTACCACCTGAGTGAAGGAGAAGGTGGGTGTGAGCTGAGCCCTTAACACCTGAGCAAGGAGAGGTTCTCTGGCTTAGGTTAATTTCACAGCTGTTTGGGGGCAAATTGGAGTATTTTCCTAGCAATCTTTAAACCACTGTCTTCTATACTGCTTAATCTGTTTAAAATAACTATGAAGGAAAAAGATGCTTTTGAATTATGATGATTGTAATGTTATTGACAGATCTTAGATGGTAATTCTGTTTTCCTTTTCTCCTTAGTGTCAAATCAACAGTGCCTTGACATCTTTCCACACTGCTTTGGAACTTGCAGTAGACCAGAGAGAAATTCAACATGTCTGTCTGTATGAAATTGGTAAATATGAAATGTCTGTCCAGCCTCTTGTTAGGAAGTAGTATTAATGCAGTATTTTAGCTTTCATGCCATTCGGTGTGTGTCTGCAAAATGCTTGGTGCCTTCTGTAGTAAGAAGGACTTCAGTTATTCCCGTAGCACATGCAATGATACTTCTCTCTGATTCTCATTACGTCTTTATAACATTTTTTCTTTACAGCATTTCGATTTTTTAGGATAATAGGTGATGTTAAATGAATTGATTAAATGACCAGAAATACCTTATTGGACTGCATTAGAATTCAAAGCTCTTTGTTCCTCCTTCCCACCAATGTTTACTTGAGAAGAAAAATAGGAGACAGGAGATAGTTGGACTCAGGTCCCAGTGTTTTTCACCAACTAGCTCTGAGACCTTGGACAAGTTGCCCAAACCTTCCTAGCCACATAATTGCCATTGGAGTTAAGGTGCCTCCCCTTGTAGCTGCTGTGAGGTTTAGATGACATGACGTGTGAAACCTCATGCAGGGGGCCTGGCACGGAAGGCCCTCCATACATGTTAGCTGCCACCTTCTGCTTCTCCCTTACTGGAGAGACAGTCACAAACAAACCTGGAAGGATTTATCTGCCTAAGATTTTCCCCATTCTCCTCCAGAATTGTTGCTATGGGTCTTTGCTGACTGCACTAAAACTCTGATCCTATTACATTAGTAATTGCAAAATCTTTCTGTGTAACAGTTTCTCCATTGTGCTGGGAAGAGTAAACACAACTTTGAACTTGAAACAAAAAAAAATTTTAAATAAGGGACTCAGACTTTTCAGAGTTTCAGCTTAGCTAATGCTACAGGGTCACATCATGTAGCACATAAAAAGGAATGACAGAGGCAAAGAGAAAGGAGAAATGATGAGATAGTGATGAGTCTCCAAAGGGAAAGAAATTGAGACTTAAAAAGCTTTCTGCGGAGGGACAAGGAAGTGGAAACAGAATGCTCAGGGAAGCAGTTGACACCTGTCAGTTTGGGGGGGTCATGCCCTGTGCTGCCTGCCACTTGCTTTGCCTGCTGTGGACACAATTGTCTTCCTGAATCCTTTTAAGGAAAACTGAAAACCAAAAGATTGCGAACTGCCCAATAAACAATATTACGTTTTAAATGCCTGTTGTGGTTTAAAAAGAGGAAATGATGTTTAATCCAGTGGAAAATGTGTTTTTGTGTCTTCTACACTCTGCTGGAGCTCTGCTTAGTAGCCGTAATATAGAATGAAATGTGTTTCAAAGAACTTGAATGAAAAACTCTAGCTTTGATGGCCTTTTGTTGGTGCATCATTTCAAGTCCTATGACAGGATAGGATGTTAGAGCAGAAGGAAGCTTAGAAATCACCCAACCCAGGCCTTAGGAAGGTTAACTCAGGAGTTGGTAGTAACTCGGGCTTCCAATTCAGGCTCAGAAGCTTGAGTTTAGTACTTTTTTCTGAGTTATTCCTGACTTATTCCTGAGTTATTCCCGACTTATTTCTGAGTTATTCCTGACTTACTCCTGAATTATTCCTGACTTATTCCTGAGTCAGTGCTTCCTTCCATCTCTATTTTGTATTTAATTCAGATCTTTCTCCGCTATCTATGCTAGGATAAAAATAATCAGCCCAGGCCGGGCACGGTGGCTCACGCCTGTAATCCTAGCCCTTTGGGAGGCTGAGGGGGGCAGATCGCCTAAAGCCAGGACTTCGAGACCAGCCAGGTCAGCATGGTGAAACCCCGTCTTTACCAAAAATACAAAAATTAGCCAGGCGTGGTGGTGGGTGCCTATAATCTCAGCTACTCAGCAGGCTGAGGCAGGAGAGTGGCTTGAACCCAGGAGGCAGAGGTTGCAGTGACCTGAGATCCCACCACTGCACTCCAGCCTGGGTGACAAAGCGAGACTCTGTTTCAAAAAAAAGCCCAAATTTGTACTCTAAACTATGTCAACGTCACATCCCCTAGAATTTGACAGTGAATTTTCTGAAGTGTATATCTCACCCACTCTTCCTCCCACAGTTTAAATGGCAAGTCTCAGTTTATACAATTACGTAGTGATGCACCTGATAACAGAATTTTTTTTTTTATGGAGGCAGTATCATGTAAAGGAAAGTGTGTTGAATTTTCAACACAGTTCTTCCTTCTTAGCTGTATGGCTTCAGCAGGTAATGTACCTCTTGATACCTTAGTTGTTTTTTTTTTTTTTTTTTTTATAAGACAAGGTCTCACTCTGTCATCCAGGCTGGAGTGCAGTGGTGCAGTCTCAGCTCACTGCAGCCCAGACCTCCACGACTCAGGTGATCCTCCCACCCCAGTCTCCCAAATAGCTGGAATGACAGGTGTGCACCATCACGCCTGGCTAATTTTTTATAGAGATGGGGTTTCACCATGTTGCCTAAGCTGGTCTGGATCTCTTGGGCTCAAGCGATCCTCCCACCTCAGCCTCCCAGAGTGCTAGGATTACAGGCATAGGATTAGTCCTTGCTAATACAAGGACACTATTAGCCACCTTTGCAAGGTTGTCATAAGGATTAGAGAGCGTTACATGAAGTGCTTACCACAGCACTGGCACACATTAGGGGCTCAGGTGATGGGGGATACTGTGATGAAAAGTGGGAATAAAATCCTTTACATTTTAGTTGCTGCAGTTCCTTACTAGAATGCCCATCTAACTGTTTTGATCTGGGAAGGTGGGGTTCTTTCACTACCAGTGTGCTGAGGGAAGGTAGGGAAATGCCTAATTTCTCATTGGCTTGCTGTCTAGATCTTATAAAGTTTTGAGAATGAGTAGGCCGAGCACGGTGGCTCACACCTGTAATCCCAGCACTTTGGGAGGCTGAGGTGGGCAGATCACTTGAGGTCAGGAGTTCAAGACCAGCCTAGCCAACATGGCGAAACCCTGTCTCTACTAAGAATACAAAAATCAGCCAGGCATGGTGGTGGGTGCCTGTAATCCCAGCTACTTGGGAGGCTGAGGCAGGAGAATTGCTTGAACCCAGGGGGCAGAGGTTGCAGTGAGCCGAGATCGTGCCACTGCACTCCAACCTGGGCGACAGAGCAAGACTCCGTCTCAAAAAAAAAAAGAATGAGTGGTAGTCACTGAGTACATAATTGAGTGGTGTTGCTTCCACTGTTTCTTATTGCACCTGTGTGTACTCTTGGAGAAGTACTGCTGTGCTTGGGTTAACCTCACGACTGTTAGGATGTAAATTGGAGTGTCTTTCTAGAAATCTTTATGCCATTCTCTTCTGTGCTGTTTTATTGGTTGTCTGACTCAAACCTAAGTGCCTTGTCTAATTCAAACTTTACATTGAAAGTATTTAAGGGAAAAAATAATTTCTTAGATTTTCAGGTTAAAGTTTTTTACGCATTTCATAGAACATGCACAGAGAATGATCGCCATATCAGAGACTCGTGGCTTAAATATGGGTCATAGAGCTCAGAACTTTAGGGTCATGTGCTAAAAATATTTCTTTCATAGGTTGGTGCAGCATGATAGAGCTCAATTTCAAGGATGCATTTGATTCCTTTGAGAGGCTAAAAAATGAGTCCAGGTGGTCCCAGTGCTATTATGCCTACTTGACTGCAGGTGAGTCGCCCATGGTCCCTCAGTGTGCCTCTCTCTGTCGTGAATTAGCTCGCCTGACGTGGGCAGATGGGAGAACGATGGCAGGAGGAAGCAAAAGTTGTACCCTTCCACAGCCTTCCCCAGCATGTTATTTTTGTGCAACCAAGTAAATAGTGCTAGAATACTGTGTTCACTGACCCAGGTGAACACCCAGAAATTCAGTAGTGTCCAGGGTGCCCCTTCACCACATGCTTCCCCTCTGGGCCTGGCTTGGTCCTGTTTTCTGTCTTGGAAATTCATATTGTGAGATCTTCCCAGTTATTGTACATTTTGCCCTAAGTTGCCTCAACCTGTCTCTATCCCTTTACTTAATATGCTGTGTTTTTTATTGGGATTCTGAAGAATTTTTAAGAATTGAACAGTCTTTTTTCAATGTGTTAATTTTTTTTTGAGTCTGGGTCTTGCTCTTTTTCCTAGGTTGAAGTGCAGTGGCCTGATCACAGCTCACTATAGCCTCAACCTCCCAGGCTCAAGTGATCCTCCTGCCTCAGCCTCCAGAGTAGCTGGGACTGCAGGCATGCCCCACCACGCCCAGCCAATTTTTTAAAAAAAATTTGTAGCAACAAGGTCTTGCTATGGTGCCCAGGCTAATCTCTAACTCCTGGCCTCAAGCGATCCTCCTGCCTCAGCCTCCCAAAGCACTGGGATTATAGGCATGAGCCACAGAGCCTGAACTGTGCAAATATTTTTGTTTGGTTAGTGCCCTGGTTACAAAGTTGCATAGGTCTGAGTCATCTGCTCCAACCTTGTTTTACCTCCTAACTCTATTATATTTGCAGTGTAATATTTCAGATGCAAGGTATTTACATTGCATATCGTTATTAACACCTGTATTCTGTTTTGAATAAGTGTTTTTTTGCCCTTGTATGAGGGGATAGAGATGTGCTGCCACCTGGTGGCCAAAGTAGTTGTCTGCATCCTTCAATACCTAAAGGGCCATGTGATTCAGAGTTGTAGAGGTGTGGAATTGAAGAAAGCCAAGCGGTTGTACATTTTCTGCCTTTAAGCAACTTCATGGAAGCCCTTTCTGGTTTATGTAATGAACTCTCCTCTTGGAGCCACATAAGTGGTTCTTTTACTTAAAATTCAAGGCTAATCCAAACATTATTTTCAATACCTTCTTATTCTTTTTTTTTTATTATTATACTTTAGGTTTTAGGGTACATGTGCACAATGTGCAGGTTTGTTACATATGTATCCATGTGCCATGTTGATTTGCTGCACCCATTAACTCGTCATTTAGCATTAGGTATATCTCCCAATGCTGTCCCTCCCTGCCCCCACCCCCACAACAGTCCCCGGAGTGTGATGTTCCCCTTCCTGTGTCCATGAGTTCTCATTGTTCAATTCCCACCTATGAGTGAGAACATGCGGTGTTTGGTTTTTTGTCCTTGTGATAGTTTACTGAGAATGATGGTTTCCAGCTTCATCCATGTCCCTACAAAGGACATGAACTCATCATTTTTTATGGCTGCATAGTATTCCATGGTGTATATGTGCCACATTTTCTTAATCCAGTCTATTGTTGTTGGACATTTGGGTTGGTTCCAACTCTTTGCCTTCTTATTCTTAACGTTCAGATTTAATGAACCATCTTCCACTTCCATTCTGCCCTCTTAACTGATCTATTTAAAATAAGATAGGATTGATTAACATTGACCAATAAGGATATTCTGGATATCTTAAATTCCCTATAAAATTGCATCGGTCCATTAGCAGTCCCCTTTTGTCCATATTCTGCATTGCAATCCCTGTTGACAGGCGTGTTCTCATGGCTCTGTCCCTGATGTTTGAATAAGCTTATTTTTCATATACTGGATAATATGCTATGTCTCACACTTAAAGGGTTGTTTATAGAATTTGAAGACATCTCAGACGAAAGTAGCAGCTATTTGTTGAGTGACTCAGTGTGTTTAATACGTTGAAGAGTGGATGAACCCAGATTGAATGGCCCAGAAAAGAGAGGCCTGCACACAACTCAGTGGCCATTAGGTGTAATTGGGCCGCACAGTCGATGGTGGACAGCTATTTATTTTTTCATCTCTGTTGAGTTTCAAATATATAAATGTACGGTGTGGCTGTATAGAGGAACATTAATTCCCACCCCCCCAATATTTGGCAATCCCAGAACCATACCAATCATAGGAGATGATAAGCATGAAAGATTCTGATATCTGTTTCTGCATTGGGATTTTGTAGAGAGGATAAGATGTGGGTGAATAGCTCCACTACAAACAGTACATGAGGCAAGGCCAAGGCAGGCTGATCAAGAGATCAAGACCATCCTGGTCAACATGGTGAAACCCCGTCTCTACTAAAAATACAAAAATAAGCCGGGCGTGGTGGCGCACACCTGTAGTCCCAGCTGCTTGGGAGGCTGAGGCAGGTGAATCACTTGAACCTGGGAGGCAGAGGTTGCAGTGAGCTGAGATCGCTCCACTGCACTCCAGCCTGGCAACAGAGTGAGACTCTGTCTCAAAAACGAAAGAGTACATGAGGCAGGGAAGGAGCACCATTACACCATCCTGCAGGAGCTGCCATTTGGGCTGGCCGTGAGCTAGAGGGGATGGGCATTCAGGGGCCCCAAACACTGCCACCAGGGCTTAGCTCCCCAGCATGTTAATGTTTTGTGTGACTATGTCAATAGTTTTGTACTTTTAAAAATTGTGATAAAATATGTAGCATCATTTACCATTTGAACTTTTTTAGGTGTATGTGTCAGTAACTCCAGATAACGCTCAGATTGTTTTGCAAACATCACCAGCATCCATCTCTGGAATTTCTTCATCATCCCAAACTCTACCCATTAAACAGGAACTCCCCATTCACTTTTTCCCCAAGACCCTGGTTACCACGCTTCTACTTCCTTTCTCTATGAATTTAAGTAATCTACCTACCTCGTGCATAAGTGAAATATATTTGTCCTTTTGTGTCTGGCTTATTTCACTTAGTATAATGTCCTCAAGGTTCATCCATGTTGTAACATGTGACAGGATCTCCTTCCTTTTTTCAGGCTGAATAATATTCCATTGTATGTATATGGCACATTGTTCATCCATTCATTCATTGATGGACATTTGGGTTGTTTCCATCTTTTAGCTATTGTGTGGAGTGCTTACCTGGAACATTGTTATACAGATATCTGTTCCAGTCCTTGCTTTTAGTACCTTTGGGTAGATACCTAGAAGTAGATTTGCGTGATCACATACCTCTACTATTCCTGCAACTTTTCTGTAAGTTTGAAATTATATCAAAATTATAAGTTACCAAAAATATTAGAATATCACATATGGGATTGTGTATACTTAGTCTTATTGGAAGAGTCAGTCATCCTAAGCTTTGTTTAGGCCTCATATTTTAGGATAAACCAGAGTCCCATGACTTTAAACATCTGTATTTTTTAAAGCAACTATCTGGCTGGGGATGGTGGCTCACCCCTGTAATCCCAGCACTTTGGGAGGCCAAGGCGCACGGATCACCTGAGGTTGGGAGTTCGAGACCAGCCCGACCAACAACCAACATGAAGAAACTCCATCTCTACTAAAAATAAAAAATTAGCCGGGTGTGGTGGTGCATGCCTGTAATCCCAGCTACTCAGGAGGCTGAGGCAGAAGAACTGCTTGAACCCAGGAGGTGGAGGTTGCGGTGAGCCAAGATCGTGCCATTGCACTCTAGCCTGGGCAACAAGAGCAAAACTCTGTCTAAAAAAAAAAAAAAATCTATGTATAATTTTACTGCGAGAGAAATAGGTGGTGTTTGTTCTTCAGGGTCTGAGGTATGGATGTTATAGACCTTTGGGGTGGTTCAGATACTGTTGCTGTTTATGACTGGCTTTAATTATGCGACTCTATAAGAATGTTCTCAATGATCTGAGGAACACCTCAAGCTAGGGACAGCAGAAATATATTCTTTTTCATTGATTTACTGTGTGACCTTAGGCAGTGCTCAGCTTTTCCAGATCTTTGCATCCTCTGATCTAAAAATAATGGGGTTGGTTGCACAGTACAGCCACTGAGCTTCATTCTGCTTTGGAAATGTTACAGCTGTAATTGATAAGGTCATTTTGGACCAGAGATGCCCCAGTGACTGGGAAAGGAGTTGTCCCTTCCTTTGAATATTCAGCCTCATCACTCTTAATCCCTGTAGGAGGAACCTGCCGTCTTTCCCAATGTCTTTGCGTCCTCAGCTCTCTCCGAGCCTCAATTCTTGGGCTCTGCCGATGGTAGCCTATCCTGGTACGTGCACGTCTGGGATAGGCGACTGCTTGACCATGCCCAAATGCGAGTATGGGACCAACCTACTTTTAGGGGTGCTCAAGTAAAGAAGGGGGAACTAGCCAGGCACAGTGGCTCACACCTGTAATCCCAGCACTTTGGGAGGCCGAGGCAGGCATATCACGAGGTCAAGAGGCCAATATGGTGAAACCCCATCTCTATTAAAAATACAAAAATTAGCTGGGCATGGTGGTACGTGCCTGTAGTCCCAGCTCCTCAGGAGGCTGAGGCAGGAGAATTGCTTGAACCCGGGAGGTGGAGGTTGCAGTGAGCCGAGATCACGCCACTGCACTCCTGCCTGGTGACAGAGCAAGACTTCATCTCAAAAAAGAAAAAAAAAAAGAGGGAACTAGCAAATCAACTTTAGTGCATTCCAACTGAGGAGTGAAAAACCACATGTGATCTAACAAAAATGAATAGAAATTGATTCTGCACCATCAGAGTTGAGAGGAAAGGACAGAGTTGTGTTAAAATTTCAAGCAGGTAGTGAGGCTGCAGCCAGTGCAAAGTTTGCATGAGGGACAGAGAAGACACAGCAAAGGGAGGGTCATGAAATCTTTGGGGCCTGAGGTGAGAAGAAGGTGTGCACACGATCAAAATCTCACTCCTTCCTCAAGACTCCGCTTGACCTCTCCTAGCTCCTTACAGCGTCTGGTCACTCCGGAGAGAAATGATCCCTTCTCTTTCTGAGCCTTCTAAAAACCACTTTGATTCTCCTACCCTGACTACTCCTATCACTACATACATTGCAGCTTGTGGGACCCTATGTGCATGTGTGAGCATGTGTGATCTTTTCAATTGTAATTTCAGTTTCTTTAGGGTTCAAGCACATGTGTTTCTTCTTCACATTCTTGCTGGTGGCTTATAGGTAGTAGGCAGCCAAGGAACTTGGACAGGACAGATTGTCCTGTCCAGACTTCCTAGGACAGAGAAATCCTCCTTCCACCACGAAGCTTTCATGATCCTCTGGGATCTTCATTGTTCTTTCCTAGGTTCCTATTTATTCCACTTTCTGAGTATGTGAGCCCTAACTAGGTTGTACACTGTGACAGTAGCTAAAGATTTTGTTATGTGAAAAACTGTCTCCCCAGCAAGAGGACAAGGACCATGGCTTTCCCCAGGTCCCCCAAAAGCTCTGGGAACACAGGAACCTGGAAAATAGTTGAAGGACTGCAGGATGGTGCAGTCCTTTGTGGAATGGTCTTTTTTTTTTTTTTTTTTTTTTTTTCTGAGACAGAGTCTCATTCTGTCGCCCAGGCTGGAGTGCAGTGGTGTGATCTCGGCTCATTGCAACCTCTGCCTCCTAAGTTCAAGCGATTCTCCTGCCTTAGCCTCCCAAGTAGCTGGAATTACAGGCATGTGCCACCACGCCTGGCTAATTTTTGTGTTTTTAGCAGAGATGGGGTTTCGCCATGTTGGCCAGGCCGGTCTCGAAATCCTGACCTCAGGTGATCCACTCGCCTCAGCCTTCCAAAGTGCTGGGATTACTGGCATGAGCCACCACGTCCAGCCCATTGTGGAATAGTCTTTAAACATATTTGCTCCTGCTTTTTTTTTTTTTTTTTCAAGTATCATCACTTCAGGTATCCCTTATGGCATTTTCCCTGACTTGTACTTAAAAAATATAATTATGGTTTCTTACAGTTTGTCAGGGAGCCACTGGTGATGTGGATGGGGCACAGATTGTCTTTAAAGAAGTTCAGAAACTCTTCAAAAGGAAAAACAATCAGATTGAACAGTTCTCGGTGAAAAAGGTATGTTGGAGCCTATTGATCTGGTGTATTACTTATGATGGGCATTTGTAACCAACACTGCCTTGGCCCGCTTTAGGAAATTATATTCAAGGCTGCCTGTTTACTTGCCACATAAAGTGCAGTTCACTGCCATGCAGAGGATTCTCTCCATGATTGTACATCTGCTCTGAATAGAAGATTCTTGCCTTGCTGCAAATAATGAAAGCAGATTTTTAAAAAATCGATTAGCCCTGCAGATACAGGGCCTCAAAAAATTGGGTTAAGGCTCAGAATGGTTCCCCTTCATGGAAATCTTTAGCAAAAGGTGAAAGATGTATATGATCTGAAGGGTAACTGGAGTATACTTTTTTTTTTAATTTTAATGAAGACTTTTTTTTAATTTTAATGGAGACATTATACATTCTGCAGAGCTAACGAACACGCCTCTAGAGAGAAGGGATCAGTCTAAAGAATTGGGTGGCTTTGGAAGAATACAAATTGGCAGGGCCTAGTGAGAAATGCAGGCTGTCTGGGGTTGAGAATAGAGAACACATCACATTTTGATGTAATAAAAAGCAAATGCATGTGTCACAGTGTCACAGTTGCCAGCAGAAAGGCCCAAGACTGTAGAGACAGTATTCCTAATGTATTCTGTACTTCTGTGAATACAGTGTTGCCGTATTACCTTGAGTTACATAGTGTCTTATATCCTGAATTATCAGTTATTTTAGTTTTATATGTTTTTATTGAATGAACATTTAATGAAGCTTTTGAGTATAAATTGGATTATAATGTACAGCAGAGAGCACTGGCACTCAGTAGAAAAGTTTAAAATCAAGAGAACTGTGACTAAAAGGCATCTAGTCTTAGTTCCTTTGGTGTGTGTAAGCCCGTTGAACTATTAGCTGTCACCAAGCTTTATAAATTCCGTCGATCTAAATGCACGTAAATCTAGTTTCATCCCCAACTTTTCAGAATATACACTGCATCTTTTTTGTTTTTGTTTTTGAGACGGAGTTTTGCTCTTGTTGCCCAGGCTGGAGTGCAATGGCACAATCTTGGCTCACTGCAACCTCTACCTCCTGGGTTCAAGCAGTTCTTCTGCCTCAGCCTCCTGAGTAGCTGGGATTACAGGCATGCGCCACCACACCCGGCTAATTTTGTATTTTTAGTAGAGACGGGGTTTCTCCATGCTGGTCAGGCTGGTCTCAAACTCCTGACCTAGGTGATCCGCCTGCCTTGGCCTCCCAAAGTTCTAGGATCACAGGCGTGAGCCACCATGCCTGGCCCTATCCTGCATTTTGATAGTAGGTTCAGTTGAATAATGAATGAAAGGCATAATTTCCAGTCTGTCAAAAATTGAAAGCAACATTTTTTATAGAGAGAAGAATTGTTATTCTTAGCTTTGAAGGAGAGGGTCATTCACATTGATGATGAACTGTGTGCTTTTAAAGTGTCTGAGGTATGTTTTTTACTTGAATTTGTTTTTGAAAAATGTAGCCTGTTTATTCTAACTCCTTGCAGGCAGAGCGATTTCGGAAGCAAACCCCAACCAAAGCACTCTGTGTGTTGGCATCCATCGAAGTGTTGTACTTGTGGAAAGCTCTTCCAAACTGTTCCTTCCCCAACCTGCAGAGGATGAGTCAAGGTAAAAAATTTTAAAAAACCCAAAACTGTCTACTGGACACACTGGCTTCTTCTGTCAGTGCTGCATTCTTCAGTTTCCCGTTTATTTCATGTTTATCTCATTGGAGTCAGGGAGAGTACACATCTCTCCTTCTTAGATAGAGGGTGTCGTGATGAAGAAAATCCTGTCACTTAGGTGATGGGAGGAGGAGGCAGCACTGCTGTGGACAGATATGCTTGCCTTAAACATGTGATGCTTTTGTTATAAATGTTATTAATTCTGTAGCTGTGGGAGTTGCTGGAAGCATACATTTTTTCCCACCCCGAGAGTACTTTGTTTCCTTTAGGTGTGATTCACATAAATAAAAAGATACTAAAGTGTGGCCTGGTGGGGTGGTTCACACCTGTAATCCCAGCACTTTGGAAGGCTGAGGCAGGCAGATGGCTTGAGCCAAGAGTTTGAGACCAGCCTGAGCAACATGGTGAAACCCTGTCTCTACTAAAAATAGAAAAATTATCTGGGCGTGGTGGTGTGCACTTATAGTCTCAGCTACTTGGGAGACTGAGGTGGGAAGATCACTTGAGCCCAGGATATCGAGGCTGCAGTGAGCTTTGCTCATGCTCCACCACTGCAGCCTAAATGACAAGAGTGAGATCCTGCCTACAAAAGGAAAAAGGAAAAAACAGAAATACGTTCTTCTTCATATATGTGCTGTGTTTTCCCAAGAAACTTAGTATTGACAATGTAGACATAATATTCCCGAAATAGTTTGTAAGCCACTGTAGCAAATTTTTCAGATTTTTCTCCAGTTACTCTTGTTTTTGACCAAATATAGCACGATCCATTGTGCCACATATTTTTATCATCAGATTTCCTGCAAATCTGTTTTGCCTATTTCTTTAAAAAACAAAACAAAACAAAAACAAAAACAGAAAGGTCCTTCCTCAAATGTGAAAACAAAACATTGCCAATTGCCAATGTTGCTTTTCCAGAGATCAAAGGAATGAAACTCCGTAAGAAGTTTTGTACAGTGGCCCTGTAATTTGAGTAGATGTGTAACCCTCCCAAGGAGGAACTAGCAAGGAAACAGAATATTCTTGGATGTGTTAAATTCTGCTATGTTCTTTTTAATTTTTTTTTTTAATTTTTAGAGACAGGTCTCATTCTGTCACCCAGGCTGGGTGCAATGGTGTGTTCATAACTCATTGCAGCCTCAAACTCCTGGGCTCAAGTGGTCCTTTCACCTCAGCCTCCTGAGTAGCTGGGACTACAGGGGCATGCCACTCCCCCCAGCTATTAAAAAAAAAATTGTAGAGATGGGGTCTTGCCATGTTGCCTAGGTTGGTCTTCAACTTCTGAGCTCAAGTGATCCTCCCGCTTTGGTCTTCCAAACTGTGGGGATTCCGAGCATGAGCCACCATGCCCAGCTACACTGTAAACATGTTTGTTTTCCAGGCGCTGCAGGCAGAGTGATCCTGTTAAAACCTAATCATGTTGTGTCACTCTTCCCAGAATCCTCTGTGGTCGCTCATCTCATTCAGAATAAAAGCCCAATTCCATTCAGCGGCAGGCAGTGCTCCCAGTCTGTAAGCCCCGAGGCCATTGTCCCTCCCTGCTCTTCTCCCTTGCTCAGCAGGGTCCTCCTCCCTGCTCTCGACACACCTGGCCCCTGTGCCTTTGCACTTGCTCTTCTCTCTGAGAAGGAATTTTTTGTTTGTTTTGTTGTTGTATTCTAAGCACCTAGAATTGCCTGGCAAATAGGTGCTCAATAAATATTGAATGAATGAATTAGTGTAATGAATGAATGAATGAGCAAGTGAATGAACTGCATTAAGGTTTCCTTAATGTTGCTGCCTTAAGAGTCTCTGAGTTCTTTTTCGTATGAGCGTATTCCCAGCCTGGCTTTCTGGGGCAACTCCTGCTTCTACAAGATCAGCTTCTATTCTTCACATTTACCTCTTCCTCTCGCCTTCAAATTACTTGTTCTGTAACTTCAGTTCTCTCTTTCTCTCTCTCTATCTATATATAATATTATATAAAATATAAATATGTATATATAAAATAGTAAGATATATATCTTATTGAATCTCAGTATCTTTATTAGTCTTTGGAAATAATGGTGTTACTTCCTTTCTTCCTCATCAGCCCCATCATGTTTCCATTCTGCATCTTTCTCATTTTCTTGGAAAACTCCCATAACATTCTCTAACCTGTGTGTCCATCCCCCACAGCTTGCTGTTGAAGTGGAGGGGTCAGTTCTCATCCTCTCCCACTGACTAGTACAGTACCTCATACAAACATGGAAAGGTGCCTATGGCATGGCAATTTAATGTGAAGTCATTTTTAAGAAATTAACATAACTTCTTTTATTTAGAGCAGTTTTAGGTTCATATCAGGAGGCAGAAACATGAACTGAAACATTTACCTCACTCTTCATGATATTGAAGGAATTAAGTGAATGCATTTCCTTACTGCTGTGTTCACTCCCCTTCTTTTTAAGCTTGCCATGAAGTGGATGACTCATCTGTTGTTGGATTAAAGTATTTGCTTCTTGGTGCCATACACAAATGTCTAGGAAACTCAGAAGATGCTGTTCAGGTAAACTGTTAATGTTGTCAGGGCTGAAGAAAATAAGTCACGAACACCTACATACGTGCTTGTGAATAAGAAAAATGAAAAAGCACTGAATAAAACCGAACCTCCCACTATAAACTTTATCCAATTGATTTGATTAATGCCATCTTCTCAGATGCTAGAAGTTGATGATGGTTAATACTAGTTTTTAATTAACTTGAGATTCTTAGAATGCTTCTTTATATATGGCCTCCGTTTCTGGCACTAGTATTTATCAAAGATGACAGCCTCCACTGGAGAGAGGAGGACATGAGGAGGCAGACAGTTTTGAAGGAGCGGAGTGAAGCCTCATAGTTAGACAAGAACAAAAATGATCAGACATGTCAGTGTGCATTCAGTTTTCTCTCTTTATAACTGCGGATTATTGATGCAGCCCTGGGGGTCGAGCGAGAGAGTTGTTTTTTTGTTTGATTGCTTGTTTTGGAGAAGTATATATCAGTGTTACTTTGACTACTCTTTGAAAGAATCAGTGTATGGTGGCCGGGCATGGTGGCTCACACCTGTAATCCCAGCACTTTGGGAGGCCAAGGTGGGTGGATCACTTGAGGTCAGGAGTTTGAGACCAGCCTGGCCAACATGGTGGAACCCCGTCTCTACTGAAAATACAAAAATTAGCCGGGTGTGGTGGTGTGCACCTGTAATCCCAGCTACTCGGGAGGCTGAGGCACGAGAATTGCTTGAACCCAGGAGGCAGAGGTTGCAGCGAGCTGAGATTGTACCACTGTACTCCAGCCTGGGCGACAGAGCGAGACTTCATCTCAAAAAAAAAAAAAAGAATTACTGTACAGTAATAGGAGACTTTTGGCTTTTAAATCCTGGATGATAATGTCCTTGTAAGTTTAATCTTTCAGTATGGGCTTATGATAATTACAGCCCTAAATAGCTTATTTTAGATCAAATTCTTATGTGCTAGCAAGATACAGTCAAGATGCATGTCAAGAGATCGTAGTTACCTTGTGTGTTTTCTGTTTTAAATATTAAAATGGGATGTTTAGACTCTTAGATGCAGATAAAAGATGTTCTCAGTGATAAAATCAATAGAGGCTAATACGTCCCCTGGAAAAACAGTAGCACAAATTAGGCAGTCCAATATATTCTGAGGAATGCACATCAGGCAGCATGTAAAGGACTTCTAAGATGTAGATAGGAAAGAATGAAGATGAGGAAAGAAGAGAAAATCTGATCTCGAAAACAGAGTATGAGTCCCCCTTCCCGCCCCCTCTTGAAGATTATAATAAGCCTTATGCTAAGTAGGAGAATGAATTCATCCAATAACATTTGCATTCCTTTCAGTACTTCCAGCGAGCTGTTAAAGATGAATTGTGTCGTCAGAATAACTTATATGTTCAGCCGTATGCCTGTTATGAACTTGGCTGTCTTCTATTAGACAAACCAGAGGTAAGGTCTTATATATATAATATAATATATATTTTTAATGATGTTCAACAAAAACGTGGCAGTGAGTAAACACAAAGCACCCTTCATTTAAAACAAACTGAACACAGTGTTCTTCATTTTGTTTTCCTTGATTTTACTTAGAATGAGTCCAAGAAGTTAGTAATACTACCTTACTGTCTTTAAGGAGGTAATTTCTTCCCTAGCATTCAAATTACAGTCATACATCTCTTAATGACATTCTGAGAAGTGCACTGTTAGGCGATTCCTTCCTTATGCAAACGTCACAGAGTACTTACACAAACCTAGGTGGTATCACCTACTACACAACCAGGCTGTATCTATAGCCTATTGCTTCTGGGCTGTAATCGTGTACAGCATGTTACTGTATTGAATATTGTAGACAACCATAACACAATGTTAAGTATTTGTGTATCTAAATATAGAAAAAGTGTAGTAAAAATACAGTTTTTAAAAGATAAAATATGGCCAGGCTCAGTGGCTCATGACTGTAATCCCAGCAGTTTGGGAGGCTGAGGTGGGGGTATCACTTGAGCCCAAAAGTTCAAAACCAACCTGGGCAACAAAATGAAACTTCATCTCTGCAAAAAAAAAAAAAAAAAAGCAAAAAACATAGTCAGGCATGGCAGCATGTGCCTGTAGTCCCAGTTAACCTAGGGGGCTGAGGTGAGAGGATCTCTGGAGCTTGAGGTTGCAGTGAACCATGATTGTGCCACTGCACTCCAGCCTGAGCAATAGAGCAAGACCCTGTCTCAAAAAAAAAAAAAAAATAGTTTATAGCTATATATAACTTACTGATTCAGGTAAAACTTTTTGATAATCATTAATTTTAAGATTGTTTAGTAAGACTTTAACCTAAGATATTATATCTTAGAGTTTGCCTTTTATAGACTATGAAAAATTATTTATCAAGTAATTATATATCAAGTAATGTCCTCATGTAAATGAATAAACATCTTTATATTAAAAAATATTGGGGCTGGGTGCAGCGGCTCACACCTGTAATCCCAGCACTTTGGGAGGCCAAGGTGGGTGAATCGCTTGAGGTTTGAGACCAACCTGGCCAACAGAGCTAAACCCCATCTCTACTAAAAATACAAAAATTAGCTGGGCATAGTGGCAGGTGCCTGTAATCCCAGCTACTCAGGAGGCTAAGGCAGGAGAATTGCTTGAACATGGGAGGCAGAGGTTGCAGTGAGCCAAGATCATGCCACTGCATACCGCACTCCAGCCTGGACAACAGAGTGAAACTCCATCTCAAAAAAAAAAAAAAAAATTGGAGTCATTATACTTGAATGAACAGTTGACTCATTGCTATGTCTACTGTGAATTGTTTTAATTAACATAGCCTCCTATTATACCATTTTCTGCCTGCGTATATATAAACACAGATTTTATGGGATAATGTGTTTTTCTTATAGACTGTAGGAAGAGGCAGAGCACTACTTCTTCAAGCAAAGGTAAATATCCTGAATCTACCTTTCTCCAGTGGCCCTTCTTATCCCATACAGTGTATCCCTGAGTCTGAATTCAAGAAAGTTTGTACAGTGATGTTCTGGTTGGTAATATTTCCGGAAAGGAAAAATGACAACCAATTGAATCAGTGAGTTTTAAGGGACATTACAAGATCATAAGGAACTCCGATGAAATTGTTCATCCTGTTTTAGAAACACTCTTAGTCTTTGGGTGGGAAGATAACTTTTGATTTTATAACTATGTCCCTGAATTAAGAATTTCTAATAGTAACTTATATTGAGCACAACGTAAGACTACTTTTTCAAGAGTAACACCAGGAAAATTGTCCAAAGAGAACATTATTGACATTCAGTTGACATTTTTAAAAATGAATACAAAGTTTGAGGTTTGAGTAATATGAAAATCAAGTGGATGGGAAACCTTTACTGGGAGTGTCGAGATTTTACTTTGGGAAATGCAAAATTGAGTGTGCTTTATACCACAGCACCCTGTGCAAGCTTAGCTAACAGAGTGCATAAATATCTTTGCTCTTACAGGAGGATTTCTCTGGCTACGACTTTGAAAACAGATTGCATGTCCGCATCCATGCTGCTCTGGCCTCTCTGAGGGAATTGGTTCCTCAGTGACAGACCCGGAACACCCGCTCTGCCCCTCCCTACCCAGGGTCTGCACTTTAAAATAAAAGCAGAGGACAAAGCTCTTGTGAAGATGGGCTTTTCTTCTGAAAACCACCTGTGCCAGGGACACATTTTCCCAGTTAAGCTGACATATTAAAGATCTCCTCTTTTAAACATGTAGCTAAAAAGTAATAATGATGTTGAGGAGGATGATGATGGTATTAATAACTAACCACCTGGGGAGAGGGTTAAGTGACCTTGCTCAAACGTTTTAGTTTTGTGATTTATTATTTTTAAAATAAAATCAAACGGAACATCCAACCCAAGATCCTGTAGGAACACCTACCTTAAGCACATATCTGAAAGGGTAACATGACGAGGTACCTGTAAAATTATTAACAATATCATGACATAGCATTTATATTTGTGTTTTGAAAAAATAAAAGTGCTTTCTAGTGTTTTACTTTATCCTCAAAATACTCCAGTGAATAACATAGCACAGATATTCTTAACCCCACTTTGCAGACAGTGAAACTCAGGCACAAAAAGGCAAATTGACTTATCCCAATTAATTATTCCTGTTATCAGCAGAGCAATGAATAGAAAGCAGATCTCCTGACCACCAACTGACTGTTCTTTTATTGTAAAACTAATTCATGTTAATAGGCCAGAATTCCGTGTTTTACTTATTAAAAGAAAATCTTCAGCTGAAGTTATGTCACCAGAAATACTCATCTCCAGATTGTCTACAGAATGTTTCAAAGCGATGGACACTCTTTTTCCTTTGAAAGCCAACCAAGTAAGAGCAAATATTAATAGAAGATAATTTTACAACTAAAAGTGTGATTCTTTTGCTAATCTATTAGCCTAGTCTATAGATTAGACAAACAGTATCTACATTTTAGGAGTTTACCTTTCTTTGTGAAGATTGTCAAATTCCCAACTTTTGGAAATCTTTTGACACATTACTTGAAAAGGTTATTCGTGAATGAACATAGATTTTGGCCTCAAAATATTTGCTGGTGGAACATTTGCTGGGCTACACAGTGCCAGGATTTAATCATTTTCCCCTTAGCTCAGGTTATTTAGATATTATAAAAGGAATTCCAAGTTATTTTTTTATTCTTCATTGCTAATTTTTGTCATTTAATTTACCTCCATGGCTGGTACTGCAAACCTGTGGTTTTGAAGAATCTAAATACCTCAGTCACTTTTAAGAATCTCTGCCATAATTTGGCTCAATGTTTAAGGTTAGATTTTTAAAGAAATTTTTATTGAGCTAAAGGATATCATTTTAGGGTATCATTTATTTACAAATTCTTTTGGCTGAAACATGATCTCATATTAATATTTTAATATTTCTTTTCAAAATAAAACATGAGAAAAGCAAGTAGAATGTTGGCACATTTAATCTGATTTGACCTTGTTTTGAGGGAATAGTCATAATTTCTTTGAAAGAAGTTATTTCTCACTGATTTTGGCTAAACTGTATTCATATTTCTTCATCTCTGTTACCATTTTTCAGTAGACTGTTTCCAAAATGTTTATTCATATTGACTTTATTCCTGATGTGAATTCGGTGTGGGTTTTAGATAATAGTAAGAGAGAAGAGATTGCTCTCCTATATTCAGTGAATGAGAAGGGAACTTTTTTTCTGAAGAGCAAAATTGATGTCCGAAAATATTGGATATCTGTTTTTTGGTTTTTTTGTTTTTTTTTTTTTTGAGACAGAGTCTCGCTCTGTCACCCAGGCTGGAGTGATCTTGGCTCACTGCAACCTCTGCCTCCCGGGTTCACGCCATTCTCCTGCCTCAGCCTCCCAAGTAGCTGGGACTACAGGTGCCCGCAACCACACCTGGCTAATGTTTTTTTGTATTTTTAGTAGAGACGGGGTTTCACCGTGTTAGCCAGGATTGTCTCCATCTCCTGACCTCGTGATCTGCCCACCTCGGCCTCCCAAAGTGCTGGGATTACTGGCTTGAGCCACCTTGCCCGGCCTGGACATCTGGTTTTAACTAGATGGAAGGGAAGAACATTATGAATCTTTAAAATATGGGTGTTGCCATTTTGCTCTCTTCTTAACATGCAGCATAGGTGACGAGCTTTTCTGTCATGATCATGGAGCATTCTGAATCATGACATTTTTGTTTGAGAGTTCATTCTTGAATTTTCAGTTCAAAATATTGTTTGAACTATTATTCCACATTCAAAGATTATGTAAGGTCCTGTGCTTTTGAATCTTTTTCAAAAAATTTATTTCTGCCTGCTTAAAAAAAATACTTTTATTTCCCCACAGAGAGTTCAGGACTTCAGATTAGTTTGTGTTCAGCTCACTGAACTGGATAGACAATTTTGCGTTTTGCAACACCATCCTGTAGGTTTTCTTTACTAGTCAAAGTGTAGGTCTTTTTAAAATTTTTAATCTTTATTTTTATTTTTTTTTTGAAACGGAGTCTCACTCTGTTGCCCAGGCTGGAGTGCAGTGGTGTGATCTGCGCTCACTGCAACCTCTGTCACCTGGGTTTAAGCGATTCTTCTGCCTGAGCCTCCCAAGTAGCTGGGATTACAGGTTCCTGCCACCGCGCCTGGCTAATTTTTGTAGTTTTAGTAGAGACAGGGTTTCACCACTTTGGCCAGGCTGGTCTTGAACTCCTGACCTCATGATCCACCCACCTTGGCCTCTCAAAATGCTTACAGGCATGAGCCACTGTGACCAGCCAGGTCTTTTTTTTTTTTTAGAGAGTCTATCCTAGGCTTGGTACAGATGATGCCTGTGGTAAATCTGTGTTAACATGGTGGTAGACCATGGAGAGTGGGTAGAGGGAGCCTCTAGACTACAAAACAACAAAACCACAGTGAGAGTACACTGTCCCATTAGGTTGACTGAAGTCTGAGTACATTTTCTGGCCTGCGTGCTGTGACTCATCCAATCTGTGAACTGATTGTGATCTGCTTGGTAACTTGGTTTGGTGTAAACTGCTCTTAACCCTTTGCTGATGAAGAAAATAATCATATAAGTGGAACTATTTGCATCTATGTGTGCTTATTTTTTTATGTTGTCATCACTCATTCCTTCCCCTGTCCTATTTTGGAGGCTCTCAATGGATCTTCTAACTTATAAATGTCAAATATATTTTTGTATTAGATTGTGCCTATGATGAGAGAAATCTCTAATGTATATTTTATGTATGCTGAACACATTTTTATAATTTGACACACTTGGAGGCATGGTCTAGTAATAATAATGTAATATGTACCTTGCTGGTTAATATAACTAAGATTTTACCTTTATTGGGTTAGGTATCTTTTTTTATTTTAGCACCTGATAGCTGTCTTCTACTGAGTAAAGGATTATAACTTTTAGATGTCACAGAAAATTAGAGTATTTATTGTCACATATTGTGTAAGTCAATTATTTACTGAATTTGCACTTTTCTGTCTCTGCCAACTAAAGTTAAAGGACAAGTCATATCTGATTTTTTAAAATGAGCACATGAGCATGCATGCACACACACACGCACACACACACCTTTGCTGTGTAAACTTTTCCAGTGGATTTCTTCCTTAAGCAAATCGTGGTGGCAAGTATTCAGATATGGTTTTCACTATGAAGATACGCATTCACAAAATCATGATGTACTGTTTTGGTTTCTGTGGATGGTATATTTTGTAGAAAGAAAATTGTTAAATCGAGACCATCCAAGAAGATATATAGTCGAGGCAGATACTTTAGAAGATAGAAGAGGAAATGCAGAAAGAGAGAAGGATAAGGGGAGCAAGAGAAAGTTGGTTCATAACAGATATGCTCCTTTTTCAGTAAAGTATGCAGAAATCACCAAGAGCACAATTTAACTGGCTTTCTTGTGAAAGCTAGCAAGGGGGCTGAACTCTGTCACCTAGTTGACTTGGGTATGAAATAGAAGCAACACACTTGAAACCCAGGTGACCTCTACGTAATGCCTAATTCCTCCTCCCAGAGGCCAGTGGTTGTCAATTTCTGTGTTTTACATAGAGATTCTGATTCGATAGGTCTAGGTAGGGCTGGGGAAGGCATTTTTAACAAGCTCCTGGGATGATTTCTTATGCAGGTGATGTGGATTAGAGAAACATTGCCCTATTCATCTTTTGTTAAGGATTTAGTAAATCTGGGAGAAGAGTCAAACACAAGCAGAATTACATAGAATTATATAGCAAGGATAAGTCATAGAGCATACATCATGGGGCCACTGAGAAAATGCTTCTAACCCACTGGCTTCCTAAAGTAGGAGATTTCTGAGATGAGCTCTAAAGGAGAAGCAGGATGCAGTCAGGTGAAAACACTTGCTGGAGCAGCATCCAAGGCCTTGGACCTAATGAGCAAAAGCACAGAGGTGACAAGTGACCTGTGTGTTCAAGACTCTGGAGGGTCAAGTGTGAATCAAATGGTGAGAGATGAAATACGAGAAGTATGCAGAGGCCACACCCACAACCATGGACTTCCATAAGGTAAGGATTTGGGGTGTGGGAGAGGGGCAGTAGAAGGTACATTTGCGTTTTAAATCACTGGTGACCAAAAAATAACATACTGGTGACTGAAAGGGAGATGAACACAAGGCCAAGATCGTGAAACCACATCAAATCATTAAGAGTTCAAGAAATCAAAGCAGCAGATGGGCAGTGGTTTGAAAATTCTTGGTTAGATGTTTTCATTGTAACAATTTGCATTTCAGAATGACTTAGCCAAACAGTCACTGAAGAAAGAGAGAGTAAAATCTTGTTTTTTGAGTTACAGGTATTTCTGCATAATACCTTACACCTAATAGATGTTTGAGATGACCCACCAACGTTAGGTTAAAAAAACCATAAATGTCTCCAATTCCAAAAGACACCATAGATGAGGTACTTAGGATTTTCAGTAGCTCAGTTCATTATGTCTCTGACAGCTACATGTGTTATAAACCAAGCTATCCGAAACCATGACAGCCTCATCTCACTTTTATTTACATTAACAAAGTGGTGCTGGAGGCAAGTGATGAAGGATGAAAAATATCTGCAGACCCACCAACACAGTCTAAAAAAATTTCTCCCTTTTTTTTTTTTGGTTTTTTGTTTTGTTTTGTGAGACGGAGTCTTGCTATTTCTCCCTTTTTAAGTATGTAATCTTCCCGAGAAAAGGGAGCTTTCCTGGCACTCAGTAATAATTGTTAAGTGGATTAATGAATGGCACCAGATAATGCTGACTGAGGCCTTAACATTGCCTTTTATTGCAAAGTGCTCTGGAAGCCCTAATTTTTTCTGAATTAAAAAATAGGGTTTTTTTGGGGAGGGGGGTTGGTTGTTTTTTGTTTTGTTTCGTTTTGTTTTTGGTCAGATATCTGCCCTGGCGATGCTCTTTGGTTTAAAGTAGTTGCTTTTTAAACATTTGAAGATGGATCAAAATTAACGCTGCTTGTACTCTGATAATCACGATTACGGTGTTATTTAGAGCCCAGCCCAAATACCTGAGCCTAAATGAGTGAAAGAGCAGAGAGTGGGCGTTTTGGTTTTTTTGTTTGTTTTTTTTGAGAAGGAGTCTCGCTCAGTAGCCCGGGCTGGAGTGCACTGGCGCGATCTGGGCTCACTGCAACCTCCGCCTCTCTCTGCCTCAGCCTCCAGAGTAGCTGGGATTACAGGCGCCCGCCACCACGCCCGGCTAATTTTTTGTATTTTTAGTAGAGACAGGGTTTCACCATCTTGGCCAGGCTGGTCTTGAACTCCTGACCTCGTGATCCACCCGCCTCGGCCTCCCAAAGTGCTGGGATTACAGGCGTGAGCCACCGCGCCCGGCAGAGTGGGCGTTTTTAAATGCAGTATTCCTTTACTTTGGTAAAATTGAGCTGAAGTTACACACAGTAACTCCTTGACTTGTTGCTGACGGTGTGCTTTGTGGGGATAGTTGGTGTCTGATCTCAACTGTGGAGAAACAGGAAGTTTCGGGATTTATGCTAAACTCCCATTCCACAGGCGAGTTTCACAAAAGAAAAAGTGCTCTGTTGCATACAATTATTCACTCTGTGTCTACAATGTGGCAGAAATTATTATTCCTAAAGGTCACCGAAGAGAGCTATAGTTCATGGGGCCAGGAGCAGTGTGTGGAATGGAGAGGCAGTGACAAGATAGCACTGCCATAAATCTCTTTCTTTCTTTCTTTCCAAACAAGCTCTAATTTTAGGCCCAACGACCAAAGACAGAGAGGCAGTCGCTTTGAGCTACTCCTGGCCGTTTGTTGGGAAATCACCTAAATCCGTTCAGATTTAGCCAGAAAACGGGAAATAAGTCTCCCTCGCTGGCCAAATTACGGCCTTTGTCGCTTTCGGCTCCCCATTGGCTGCGGCTGCTGTGGCCCCGCCTCCTTGCGTGCGTGCGGAGCTTTGTGATGCGGGGCTTCGTGGCGCACGCCCTGATGCCTCCGGGGATATAAAAAGGCTCGCTAGCGTTAAGCCTCATCAGGAGCCGCCGGCAAGGGGGCAACGAGGAAGCTCCTAAGAGCGCAGCCGGAAAGCAGGTGGGGAGAGTCTGGAGAAAAGGCGCACCCTGCGGCCTCGGAGACAGTTATGCCTCAGGGAGTCTCTTGCAATGGGAGAGGTCGTCGGAGCCTCAGGTGTCGGGGAAGGCGGAGGGTCCTCAGAGTGGGGACTGAGGTGGCGTCCTGTGGGGCGGCCCCGGCCCACACTGGGGAGTGCGGCGACCAGACGGCCAGCTGCCGAATCTGGGGCCTCGGTGGGTCCGTCGCCCGCCTCTCCTGAACAAGTCCAGGCGACGTGAGCACTCCCAGCCTCCTACATTTCACTCCCGTCTCTCCCAAACAGACCTAGTGCAAAACGAGCACTGACACAACGGGGACCCACACACCGGAGGTTCTTTAGGGAGAGGTCGGGGAGTGCGGTTACCTATGGCTCCGAAGTCTCCGCTGGCATCCTGAAGGGCATCGTGTTTCTCGCTTAAGGCGTTACCCTTGTGGTAGTGGGCGCATGGACGTTTACAGTTGGGCGGGGCAGGATTTAAATTCTGCCAGTGTTGGACCAGTATTGGTGATAGGAGAGATCTGGGGAGAATTATTAAACTGTCACTTTTAAATAACCCTGATAGTGTTTGTGACAGTTTTACCCGTTGACTTTTCTCAGCTTGCTCAGGACAGTTCTTTGTGGGGAACTGAACTTGTAGGACGCTTAGCGTCCCTGGCCCCACAAGTTCCCAAAGTCGGGGTGAGAACTAGTGGGAGGGGGGATCATGGAGTGCGTGGCCGCTGTCCCCACCTTTGGTAGCACCAACTTCTAACTGCCTCCTGAAAGGTTGTTGGCGCCATCATGGTTTCTGGGAGCCACTTTCTTTTTTTATTTTTATTTATTTTTTTTTTGAGACGGAGTCTAGCTCTGTCACCCAGGCTGGAGTGCAGTGGGCGCGATCTCGGCTGTCAGCTCCGCCTCCCGGATTCACGCCATTCTCCTGCCTCAGCCTCCTGAGTAGCTGGGACTACAGGCGCCCGCCACCACGCCCGGCTAATTTTTTGTATTTTTAGTAGAGACGGGGTTTCACCGTGTTAGCCAGGATGGTCTCGATCTCCTGACCTCGCCTCGTGATCCGCCCGCCTCGGCCTCCCAAAGTGCTGGGATTACAGGCGTGAGCCACAGCGCCCGGCCTCTGGGAGCCACTTTCAAAACGGTCTATCTACTCACTTTGGGTACTTAAAGAAAATTAGACATATGATATATATGAGTATGTATCAAATATATATATGTATCAAATAGTATATATGTATCAAACATGTCATTGCTGCCTATGCCCCTTAGCATTTAGCATGTGGGACTGCCGAATCCCCACTTCTGATTTTTTTTAAAAATTCTTTTTTTGTGAGTACATACTAGGTGTATATATTTATGGGGTACATGAGATGTTTTGATTCAGACATACAATGTTAATCACATTGTGGGGAATGGGGGGGGCATCTATCCCCTCAAACATTTATCCTTTGTGCTACAAACAATCCAGTTACACTCTTTTTGTTATTTTAAAATGTACAATTATTGACTATAGACACCCTGTTGTGCTTTCAAGTAGTAGGTTTGATTCATTTTTTATACCCATTAACCAGCCCCACTTTCCCCTCCCCCACCCAGGCCCCCATTACCCTTCCCAGCTTCTGGTAACCATCCTTCTCTATGTCCATGGGTTCAATTGTTTCAATTTTTAGCTCTCACAAATAAGAGACCATGCAATGTTTTCCTTTCTGTGCCTCACTTATTTCATTTAACATAATAATCTCCAGTGCCATCCACTTTGTTGCAAATGACAGGATCTCATTCTTTTTTAATGGCTGAATAGTACTCCATTGTATATATGTACCACATTTTCTTTATTCATCTGTTGATGGACACTTAGGTTGCTTCCAAATCTTAGCTATTGTCAACAGTGCTAGAACAAACATGGGAGTGCAGATATCTCTTCTGTATACTGATTTCCATTTGGGTATATACCCAGCAGTGGGATTGCTGGATCACTTCTGGTTTTTTAAAGATGATTTAATTCAGTAAATCTGTTGAATGATATTGTAAAAGGAAGTTTTCATTAAGGGATTCAATTATACTTAATTATATACTGAAAGGATTTGCTTTGGCCAGTACAGATTCATTTTGTCCTGACCTTTGGGAAGATGAGATGTGCTTTTAAGTATTGAACATTTTGCTATGAGATATTAGTTACTTTATAATAGAAGCTGTGCCCTTCTATAATTGTTGTAACTAAACTATGCCACTTAACCCCATGAAACTCATTATTTACTGTAGGGATGTTGAGGACATGGTTCATTGTATCATACTATTTGCTTTATAAGGACTTGGGGGAGAAATTTCTCCTGGGTTTCAGTATCCAGAGTAGCTGTGGTTCTCCCAAACGGATGTGTTTTTCGCCTCAGGAAACCTGAATCATTTAACCACCTATCTCCTATTTTGTGATGGCTGCTTGGTAGCTTAGGGACCGATTTGATGCCCATCTTTATCAAAGTGAAGGAGCTATGGCATGCATTGGAGTGCTAACTTTACCTGTAGCTTCACTCTGTTTTTCCTACCTTAGTTTTCCCCTCACCACTTTAGGGATTTTCTTAAATATTTAATTTTGTTCTTTAGAAGCCTTAGGTGATTTTTTAGAAGGAGTCAGAATACATACACCCTGACACAGTTTCAGGTGGCAGCCTCTGCAACTCTGAGAATTACAAGTTGGTCTGTGCAATATCTCTGATACCACTTAAAAGCCAGAAAGGCAGAAGCGGAAACATAAGGGAAAATCTGGGAAGAGGGTAAGGGAGATATGAGAAAAGAAAGGTACAAATGACAGTGGGTGGTATAATAATGCCACAAATAAATTATACCCACACTGATTAATGTTAAAAACAAAGTTATTCCTGCAGGTACAAAGCAGGCTGGAAAAACCCCAAAATTTAAAGCTAAAAAATGCACACTTAAACATGAGCAATGGTCGGGTGCGGTGGCTCATGCCTGTAATCCCAACACTTTGGGAGCCTGTGGGTGGATCACAAGGTCAGGAGTTCAAGACCAGCCTGGCCAAGATGGTGAAACCCCGTCTCTACTAAAACTACAAAAATTAGCCAGGCGTGGTGGCCGGTACCTGTCATCCCAGCTACTCGGGAGGCTGAGGCAGAGAATTGCTTGAACCCAGGAGGGGGAGGTTGCAGTGAGCTGAGATTACGCCACTGCACTCCAGCCTGGGTGGCAGAGCGAGACTCTGTCCCCCCCCAAAAAAAAAAAAAAGCAACATGTCTGAGAATATATTTAGAAAAATAAGGAAAAACATTTTCTTACAGAAAAAAAACTATCTTGTAACTGTTTGATGAATATATGTACAGAAAGGCCAGTGCCTGTGTGGTTTGGAAGGACTTGTTTAGAAACAGATACATGAAATGTTAACTGCACAAAATATTCACTGAATTTTACAGAGGCAGGTTTTGTTTTTTGTTCTTTGTTTTTAATGTCCTCAGGGTCTTGGCAGGGCTTTTCCTATGGATTTATATAATGGTACTAGATTGCTCATCTGCACATAGTAGGCTATTGTTAGTAGGGTTGTGTTTTTTTTTTTTTTAAACTCCCATCAAGAATTAGCCCATTTTACTAAAATGAATATCTACATATTAGAACTAAAGCTGATAATTTTAATAGGAGATAGTTTATTCTTGGAAACTATAGTTAACTCATAAGGACTATTTTAGTCACTTTGGGAGGCTGAGGTGGGCGGATCATGAGGTCAGGAGATCGAGACCATCCTGGCTAACATGGTGAAACCCTGGCTCTACTAAAAAATACAAAAAATTAGCTGGGTGTGGTGCCATGCGCCTGTAGTCCCAGCTACTCGGGAGGCTGAGGCTGGAGAATCGCCTGAACCTGGGAGGCAGAGGTTGCAGTGAGCTGAGATCACGCCACTGCACTCCAGCCTGGGCGACAGAGTCTCAAAAAAAAAAAAAAAAAAAAAAAAAACTATTTTAGTAAAACTAATTACTTCTAAGACTTTGTTTTTCTCCATTCTAGTTGAGTTACAGACATCCTGCCAAAATGATTTCTTCAAAGCCCAGACTTGTCGTACCCTATGGCCTCAAGACTCTGCTAGAGGGAATTAGCAGAGCTGTCCTCAAAACCAACCCATCAAACATCAACCAGTTTGCAGCAGCTTATTTTCAAGAACTTACTATGTATAGAGGTTTGTTATTCCTTTATATATTTGCTGCTTTGAAAATGAAAACATTTTAAGTTAGGAATTTCATGTATCTGTATTTGATTTCCTGTATTGATTCCTTCAGGGAATACTACTATGGATATAAAAGATCTGGTTAAACAATTTCATCAGATTAAAGGTAAGTACCACAAGTAGTAATAGTTTTAATAATGATGTTTATTAATTATTGCATCATGACTAGCATATATTCAAACTTAAGAATGGTGCCCACAAATTATTTTATGTTTAATCATATTGGTCCTTTTTAATATATATATATATATATATTTTTTTTTTTTTTTTTTTTTAGAGACATGCTCTGTCACCCAGGCTGGAGTGCAGCAGCACCGTCATAGCTCAGTGCAGCCTGGGCTCAAGGGATCCTCCTGTTTTAGCCTCCCAAGTAGCTTGGACTGCAGTTGTGAGTCACCATGTCCAACAAATTTTTTATAAATTTTTGATAGTGATGGAGTCTTGCCGTGTTGCCCAGGCTGGACTTGAACTCCTGGATGCAAGTGATCCTCCTGCCACAGCCTCCCAAAGTGTTGGGATTACCGGCATGAGGAGAATTGGATTTCATAGTAATAAAGACTCAAATTATGAGATTACTGAGGAAAGTTGTATAAATACTTTGTTGGAAGGTTTTTTTTTTTTTCCTTTGCAATGGAGTCTCACTCTGTTGCCCAGGCTGGAGTGCAGTGGCGTGATCTTGGCTTACTGCAACCTCTGCCTTCCAGGTTCAAGCGATTCTCCTGCCTCAGCCTCCCGAGTAGTTGGGACTCCAGGCGCCCACCAGCATGCCTGGCTAATTTTTGTATGTTTAGTAGAGATGGGGTTTTGCCATCTTGGCCAGGCTGGTCTCCAACTCAGGTGATCTGCCCGCCTCGACCTCCCAAAGTGCTGGGATTATAGGTATGAGCCACCGCGCCCAGCTGCTGTGAATGGTTATTAGTGAGTCTTGATATTTTTGGATTATCCCAGTGAGAGTGATGATGAGCAAGGAATCAGGATGGGAAAAGCTGACATGAGCAGAGAGCTATAGCATATAACAAACAAAATGAGAATAAAATAAAAATTGGCAGCTAGGCCTTAGATGCTACAGAGTACTAAAAGGAAGGAGATCTGCCAGTCCTTGAGTGAGATAAACAGGTAACACTTTCCACAAAATGGAAACATTTTAAGCAATGAATGCAGCTATGTCAGAGACCAACACCTAGAGGGCAGGGCATGATGGCTCATGCCTGTAATTCCAGCCTTTTGGAGGCTGAGGCGGGAGGAGGATCACTTGAGCCCAGGAGTCCAAGACCAGCTTAGGCAAAATAGTGAGACCCCCATCTCTAAACAAACAAACAAAAGAAAACAAAAACACCCAGCGACCAGTTATGCCTCTACCAGAGGTAATGGAGAGCAGCATAAAAGGACATGTGGATCAGAGACAGAGCTTACCTCAGCACTCAGGAGTTCAAGACCAGCCTAGGCAAAATAGTGAGACCCTGTCTCTAAACAAACAAAAGAAAACAAAACAAAAACACCCAGAGACCAGTTATGTCTCTACCAGAGGTAATGGAGAGCCAGCATAAAAGTAATGTGGATCAGAGACAGAGCTTACCCCAGACTCAGCTTACCCCTCTTTAGGAGGAGAACCTTTAATAAAGGAACAATAGCCCAAAAGACTCACTAATTAACCAAAAGACTTTTAAACTAGAAGGGACAGATTTTTAAACCAAGATCAAGTTCTGCTATTGGGAAATAAGCATTTTAATGCAAGATGAGATCAGTTAGAGAAAGTAATACTTTTCTGGCATATCTAAGTCACAGTATGTAAATTTTGACCCCTTTACAACAGCATGGCATCCAAAGCTTTCTATGATTTCCGTCTGTCCTACCTTTGCGATCATTGCAATCATCTCATTTCATAGATCTCATGTGCCGTATATTTAAGACAATCTGTCATCTCCTGAAATGTGAAATTTCAAATCATTTGATTTGGGCTTATGTTCCTTCTCCCTCCAGGAGTTCCTTTCAACTCCTTTTTCTACCTTTTAAATCCTATATATCCTTGAATTCCGATCCATAATTTCATTTAACAAATATTTAAATTCCTGACAATTTCCAGATGCTGTGCTAGGTGAAATTCAGCAGAGAGGGAGAGATTTTCATTTCAGCTATGATAGAGAAGCCAGTATTGGACTTATCCTCCAATCATAAACAGACATAAAAGCGGTATAAATTATATAAAACAAAGTCCAGCACCTAGATTCTTGGGAGAAAGGATTCCTAGAAATTCAGCCTATATTCACAGAGGCTTTCTTCCTGAGGACACTTTCAAATTCTTGTGCAGGGTAATACAGCCCAAGCAGTGAGTGAAATCTAGGGAGAGGTGACAGAGGAGCAGAATTTGAGTCTTCCAGTGTGGCTGGGATGTGAGTGACAGTACCAGAAAGGAGGCATTTTCAGAGAAGGACCTCCAAAAGTTTGCACAAAAATTTCCCTTGGGTTTTTGTCCAACTCCTAAGCTTGTCATGTGTGGTGTAAGACTTGAGGAAGTTTAGCAGAAAAGAGCTATTGGGAGACTGAAAGCTAAGTTGAGAGATCAGAACCGTTTAGTGTTGGGAGAGGCTTTGCAGGTTGTGCCCAGCCAAAAATAAGAGATTTCTGTGAAACCCTGGCAATTCAGTTGAGACCTCAGAAAGGTCATACACTATGAATAAAGTGTACCTTAAGGTATACATAGTGCACTGTCATACACTAGGAAGAAAGGTCATACACTGTGAATGTGCTAGGAGTAAGAACAAAGCTGAAGTATGCCCACTTTAACAGAATTTATAATCAAATCTCAAGAGGATCAAATTGATTTGCCATTAGAACAAAATCAGTACCATTTAGAAGAAAATAGCAATCAGAGCCTCTACAATGTGTCATTTACAGTTTCCGGCATAAGTTAAAAACTACTAGACATTCAAAGAAGCAGGAAGAAGTGACTAATAAGGGCTAAAACAACACACCCACTAGAAGCAGACCCATAGAATATCCCGATACTGGAATTACTACATGAGGTGGATAGAAAATAACCATGATCGATATTTTGAAAAGATGGAAAATAGATGAAAAGATGCAGAACTTCAACAGAGTTAGAAACTACAAAATAAGAAACATTTATTCCATAACTGCAAACTATAAAATTATATGGCTTTATTAGAAGACAGAATTAGGAAACTAAAAAACAAGCCAACAGACAACAACCAAATTAAGGCAAAGAGAAAAATAGAAAAGAATGTAAGAGATGTAGATGGAACATTGTCAAAAGGTCTGTGTCCACCTGTAATCTCAGCTACTCAGGAGGCTGAGGCACGAGAACTGCTTGAACCTGGGAGGCAGAGGTTTCAGTGACCCAAGATTGCACCACTGCACTAAAGCCTGGGCGACACAGCAAGACTGTCTAAAAAAAAAAAAAAGTCTATGTCATTGCAGTCACAGGAAAAGAGTAAATGGAAAAGTAGTAGTATTTGAAATGGCTGAGAATTTTCCCACTCTGAAGGACAATAGTTTACAGATTCAAGAAGTCTAATGAACCTATGGCAGGATAAATACAAAGAAAATGACACACAGGTACATCACAGCTAAACTGCTGAAAAAGACAAAATCTTGAGAGCGGGCAGAGGGGTAAAAGGGCACATTACTTTTCAGGGGAACAATAATAAGACAAATAGGTGATTTCTTAATAGAAACCATAGAAGCCAAAAGACAATGGAATGACATAAAGTAACCTAGAATGCCAGCCTAGAATTAATATATACCCAGTGAATATATCCTTTAAAAAATGAATGCAAAATAAAGACATTCTCAGGCAGACAAAAACTGAGAATGCATTGCCTACTCTACAAGAAATGCTTTTAAAGAAGTTTATAAGCAGGGCATGGTGGTTCATGCCTGCAATCCAAGTGCTTTGGGAGGCTGAGGTGGGAGGATCACTTGAGGCCAGGAGTTTGAGACCAGCCTCAGCAACATAGTAAAATCTTGTCTCTACAGAAAATTTTTCAAAAATTAGCTGGGCATGGTGGCACACACCTGTAGTCGTGGATATTCAGGAGGCTGAAGCTGTGATCACACCACTGCACTTCAGCCTAGGTGACAGTGCAAAACCATGTCTCAAAAAAAAAAAAAAAACCTATAAGCAAGCAAGGAATAAAAGGGAACTTCCTAAATCTAGGAATGGGTACACACAAAAAAACTTACAGATGATCCAGTTGACCCATTATACCCAATGGTGAATATTGAATGCCTTCCCCTCAAGATTGGGACCAGGACAAAGATCTCCAATATTACCATTTCTATTTAGCTTTGTACTGTAGGTTCTAATCAGTGCCATAAGGCAAACAAATTTTTTTTAAAAAGGAAAGGCATATTAAGAAATAAAACTATTCACAGATGACATGACTATGATGTAGGAAATCAAAAATAATCCTCTTCTTTTTAATCAGCTTTATTCTATAGAGGAGAGGGTACCATGGGACACAGCCCAGATGTTTATGGGCAGAAGGTTTAAAAAAGCACAGATACATTATCTAGTAGCTGTAAATCTTAAGATAATGAATTCAACAAGTACCCAGAGAGAAAATGGGTATTATGGAAGTCATAGATTAAAAAACAGATATGGTATCTAAAGAGCAGCATTTAACACAATCCCCCTCTGTCATGTTTCTTTATGATTTCTAATTTATGCCTCATATCAGTTTGGAAAGCTTTCAGCTGCAAGTAACAGCAAACCAATTAAGAGTGACTTTAAGAAAACAACGTATCTGAAAAGGTGTTCATTCTGCTCCTAATATAACTTAATAATAAGTATCACATATCTAGGCATTCTGCTGTGTCATTCTTAGGATGTTTTACATGTCCCCTCATGCTACTGCTCCAGGTGTTATTCCTGTGTTTACATCAGGAAGGAGGAGAAAGTGGTGGCACTAGTGACATTTGTTCCTTTGATTAAGAAAGGAACATTTTTGCAAGTTTTCCAGCAGATTTCCACTTCTGTCCCACAGGCCAAAGGAGGCTGATAAAATTTATGGTAAGGGACATCAGAATTGTCCCATGTATTGTAGGACATCTAGCATCCCTGATCCTGCCTCCTAAAACACTAATGCCTCCCAGGTATTGAAATAAATAAAAATGTCCCCTCTACATCTATGAATACTCTCAGTGGAAGGGGGATACTACTACCCCTTGAGAACCAGTGTGCCATTAGTGGTTTATCACCTGGGGCTGGGTACATTGCTGCCACTAATCTAGCTAAGATTATCTTGGCAAAGAATAAGGGACTGTCTGCTATTCCACCCACCCTGCTTTAATTCTTTGCCCTTAAGTGAAGTTGGGAGAGATGAGGTTTGGTAAAAATGTGGGGAGGGGAGGATGTGTTGGGAGTGATGGGGTGAGGCAGACAGAAACAGACCCGGAAGAGAAGAGGGAAGGACGAAGCCAAAGAGATGCCAAACTGCATTTGGTGTTGCTCCCTGTGGCCCAGAGAAGTTTGATGGCAGTGCTGGAGAACCAAGAGGAGAGTGAAGGCAAAGGGGCATGGCATGGGAGAGATTACCTAGGATAGGCTGAATGGCTATTCTCCCTCAAACTGGCCATGCCATCTTTTGCTTTCCACCTCCTACAGTCCAAATTACTAGCCACTTTCACACGTGTTCCTTATTTCTAAAGCTTAACCAAAATTACCTAAAAGCCACTGTACCCCATACATATTTCAGTCACTGTGCTGACTACATTGTCATATAATCAATCATCCGCCTGTATCCTTAATCAGAATGAGATCTTTAGGAAGTCTTATTCCTCTTTGATAGATGGTGCAACTAATGTTTGTTGAATGAAGAAAGAGTGGAAGGAAGGGCAAGGAGGAAGAGGGGAGAAAAGAAACAAACTACCTACTTTATAGTCTCTGGTATTCTCATTCCAATCAGTTCAATACAGACTAGCTGGAATCTTCTGTTGTAAATTCTTAAAAGACCATGTACCATACATATTCCTGACTTTAAGCACTCTCTTTGAGCTTCCCACCTCCAATTCTTTTTTTTTTTTTTTTTTGAGATGGAGTCTCACTCTGGCCCCAGGCTGGAGTGCAGTGGCGCAATCTCGGCTCACTGCAAGCTCCGCCTCCCGGGTTCACGCCATTCTCCTGCCTCAGCCTCCCGAGTAGCTGGGACCACAGGCGCCCGCCACCGTGCCCGGCTAATTTTTTGTATTTTTAATAGAGACAGGGTTTCACCGTGTTAGCCAGGATGGCCCACCTCCAATTCTTATACAGCCTCTCGTATCTCTTGTTAGGCCCTGCTGCTTATACACTTCTGGTCTTTGATACCTTTCAGATTTCCCATTCCATGCCAGAATATGTCCTTTTCCTTACCTTCTTGGGCAGTTATGTACCCCAGTACCCTGAATCTCCATATGAGTTGTGCGTATTTAAAAAAATACCATATGCTTGGAATTTATCTCTTTATCTTACTCGTTTCATGGAAAATCAGGATTCTGCAATGAATTTTAAAGTTAGCCAATTTGAGTCCTTTTATTATACTTAAAAAGGAACTTTTTTACAAGAAGGAATGCCTTTAGTTATGTTCCTAATTCTTAGTGTGTATAGTTTTGTCAGCTTAAGTAGAACCAGATCACCGAAGTCATAGTGGGTTAATCTTCATAAGATTGATAAGATCAACCTTTAGCAAACCTAGTTTACAACTTGAAGAAATTCTGTCTTATACAACTGACATAATCTCAAGGTTACAAGTCAGCGACTGTTATAAGTATTTAAAGCCAACCTTAAAACATTAGAGAAAAGCTTTTTACCCTTCTTAATAATGACATGAACTCAATATAGATTTACATTATGTGTATATAGTAACTAGTGAGTATATATTTGCCAACATTCTTTCATGTATTCCAAACAAAGCCAAATGGTTGATCTAGTGTTCGCATTTTTTTTTTTTTTTTTTTTTTTTTTTAAGATAGAGTCTAGCTTTGTTGCCCAAGCTGGAGTGCGGTGGCACAATCTCAGCTCACTGCAACCTCTGCCTCCTGGGCTCAAGCAATTCTCCTGCCTCAGCTTCCTGAGTACCTAGGATTACAGGCACGTGCCACTGTGTCTGGCTCATTTTTGTATTTTTAGTAGAGACAGAATTTCACAATGTTGGCTGGGCTGGTCTCGAACTCCTGGCCTCAAGTGATCTGCCTGCCTCAGCCTCCCAAAGTGCTGGGATTATAGGCGTGAGCCATCGCGCCTGACCTACTGTTTGCATTTTCAGAAACACTATAAAAGTTTAAGGCATCTGGTCTGTTTTTTAATTATGAAAAAATCCACAAGTATATAACACATATATAAAGAAAAAACATCCTGTATTTTACCACCCAGTTTAGGAAATAGCCAATTTAATTTTAATCAAAACTGAATTAAAGATATTTGAGATTTATATTTTTAATTTGATATCACATTTTCAAAACTTTTCTGTATTGCTTTTTAAACGGGTATTGATTCATTCCTTCCCCATTTATATGCGATTTAGAGTTTATTCAGTGCTTTCAGATATATTATTTCACTTAATGTCCACAGAAACTCCATGAAGTCAGAGTTATAATCCCCATTTTGCAAGTGAGGTGGTCTGAAGCTTGGGACAGTTGACTTGGTCATGCAGCTATTAAATCTCAGAGCCAGGACTGGAACCTAGGTTTTCTCATTAACTCTTTTACTATGAGAAAGTTGCAGGGAAGAAAACAATATCATACATTCCCTGGTAAATTGTTAAGGATTCATAATTATAAATGCTTTACCTTTCCAGAATGGTGGTTATAAGGGATGTTTTTGTTTAACAGGGGACTTCTAGAGACAAAAATATTGAGCTTTTTTAACATTTAAAAAATTACATTTTAATCTCCTAGACGTAATTTCAGGTACCATGAACCTGTGAGGGAGACACTTTTAATTAAAAGAGCAAGTGGTCCTTTCCAGAGTTGCCTAAATCATACCACAAGCAACCTGTCGGGTCCCATGCAGGCAGTCTAGGGATTGCAGTAATCCAATCCCTAGATTGGCTGCGTTCTTGATAAACGCTCATGGTAAGTAAATCAGTGGTTGGAGAATTTAAGACCTAATGGGGGAAAATAGTTAGGGAGGCCTTGAATTGGTGTGGGTATGGGGAGGTGAGTCTGGTTAGGAGTTGGACTTGGGTTTTGTTGTTGCTTTCATTACCTTCACTGTACTACAAGCCTCAAAACCTAGGAGAAGGCTGCCAAGACCTTTTGCCTGAGGGGGGGGCTGGGGTGCCAGAGGGTATTTCTCAGCATCTGTGGTTCCCCCTCAGCTTTCAGCCTTCTCTGCCAGCATGCCCCACAAAGGGCATCCCTCTCCAAACTCTTGCCCCCCTCTCCTGGTGGCAGCCTGCTGTCTCTTGTTTCTTAGCCTTGGGCTGGTTAGCAGTGCAGGAGGTTCCCTGTTGTTCTGGGCCTGCCTTAGGCCTAGGCTGGACTTGTGCACCTGGGCTTTGGACACGGGGCTTTCTCAGTGTTCCTGCCCTCCGTCATGTGGTAGCCAAACTCTGCCTTCTCTCTGTGGTCAGTCTTGGGCTAGTGTCTCCTGTCTCTGCTCTGATAATAGGAGAGCTCTCTCTGGCCTTCAACCCTGTCTCCATCTTTCATGTGAGGCCCGTGGAAAAGTGTTTGCTAATGAGTGTGAATTCTCCTTGGGTCTGGAGTCCCAGGTAATTCCAGACTGACATCTAGTGCACCTTTGGCCTTTACCAGTACATTAAGATTATAGGTACATTCTTACCAGCTGGTGTGATGGCAGCCTATTCTTTCTGAGCCCTGCTGCAGCTGAGACTGTTCTTATGTCCCTTTTCTCCTTGGAGAGGGGCTGGTTCCTCTTTTGAAATCAGATTACTTGATTACTTGGTTACCTTTTGACTTCAGCTCTCTGCTGGACTCAAGAAAAGTTATGATTTTGTGGCTTATCTATCTGGCTTTTTCCTGTTGTTATGATGGAAACAGTGTATTTTGTAGCTTTCTATATCCTAAGCATAAGAGTAACTATCCCAAGGTCAGGCTTAAGTAAGATTTTTTGGCTGGGTGCGGTGGCTCAACCCCTGTAATCCCAGCACTTTGGGAGGCTGAGGCAGGTGGATCACAAGGTCAGGAGTTCGAGATTAGCTTGGCCAACATGGTGAAACCCTGTCTCTACTAAAAATACAAAAATTAGCCAGGCGTGGTGGCGAGCACCCATAGTCCCAGCTACTCAGGAGGCTGAGGCAGGAGGATTGTTTGAACCCGGGAGGTAGAGGTTGCAGTGAGCCGAGATGGAGCCACTGCACTCTAGCCTGGGCAACAGAGCAAGACTCCATCTCAAAAAAAAAAAAATTTTTTTTCCTTCCTCTGAACTCCAAGATCTTTATTAGTTCCAATTAGGTATTTGTACTTTTTAACCTATATTTGTCTATCTTATTTCCCCTATTAAATGTAAGCTATATTGAGGTCTCGTCTTAATAGTCTTTCTATCCTCAGCAGTGCCTAGACCATTCTTACATGTAGCATGTAGCACAAGCACTCAGTCAAATGTGTTGGTGGATAAAAGGGCTTTCCTAAAAAGTGGATGGGAAAGTCCTGAAGAGGTGAATGGCTAGGCAAATGAGGTTATTGTTCTAAGCAGAGGGAGGTAACGATAGATGTGGTTTTCTCTCTTTTTGAATCTTTCTCTGTATGTGAGCATTTGGTATAATGTCCATGTCCCGAATTAGAAATCTTAATTGAATTTATAGAACATCAGCAGCCAATGTCAAAGGAGACACTGCAGGACACTGCTTTTCAGAATGCAGCTGAACCTATTGAAAACATGTCTCCAAAGTTTTGACTTGAGCCAAATATATTCTTATGAAGCAAATTCTGCTTTTCTTATAAATTTCATTAGAGAAATGCTTCCCAAAGGAAAATTCTCAGCAAACAGATGTGAAAACTTTTGGTAAGTTAACGACTAAGGTAGTTAGGTGTGTGGGTGATGCACATAAAATATTACAGCAGTTTTCCAGCTCTAGGATTTTGTATATGTCATCAGCTGTTGTGACCTTCCAACCCATGAGAATTTTCCTCATGCCTGAGGATTCACTTAAGTCTACACTTTCAGATCCAGAGATATCTTTCTTTTCCTCTTGGCTGGGTCAATCTGACTTTGGCTGCATGATCACACATCACTAGCAGGTGCTACAATTTTTAGGTTAGAATATGTGACCTTCTTAAAGTAAAAAAAATCCTATAGTCCTCTAGCTTATCAATTCATTAAGTTAAACTTTATATACCAATTTTCTTAAATGGAGGAATGCCTTTATTAATATGCAGCATCTGTGTCATTACTAAGTTACTACACCAACAAAGATGAAATAATTTATTGCCCAAGTTGGTCTCCCCCCCACCCCACCCAACCTTTTCCCCCAGTTTTGTGTGGAAGTTTGATCAGGAGCTTTTTCCATGGAGGTTTTCAGCTTCCTTATTTCTAGGCACAAAGTTATGATCTTTCCCTTGATGCTGACCACCTTAGGATGATATCTGATTATTAGCCTTGCTATTGCACTATTAAGAGTCACTTATTTCTAAGGAAATGAATTGAGGGTCTTGGAGTAGATAAGGACAGGAATGTTTTATTACCCACACTACAGATGTTGGAAAACAAAGCTGAAAACTCTTCTATATTTGTGTCTATACTGACATCTGAATGATGCTTAACCCATTATTGCTTTTTTTTTGCGGGGGTGGGGAGGTGTAGAGATGGGGTCTCACTGTTGCCCAGGCTGGTCTTGAACTCCTGGGCTCAAGCGATCCTCCCGCCTCAGCCTTCCAAAGTGCTGGGATTACAGGCATGAGCCACTACATCCCTATTATTGCCTTCTTTAAAAATCTTTTTTTGGGGGCATAGATGCTAATTAACCCATCTTGTTGTTGTGTTTTAGTAGAGAAATGGTCAGAAGGAACGACACCACAGAAGAAATTAGAATGTTTAAAAGAACCAGGAAAAACATCTGTAGAATCTAAAGTACCTACCCAGATGGAAAAATCTACAGACACAGACGAGGACAATGTAACCAGAACCGAATATAGTGACAAAACCACCCAGTTTCCATCAGTTTATGCTGAGCCAGGCACTGAGCAAACAGAAGCAGTTGGTGATCTTTCTTCCAAACCAGCCACCCCTAAGACTACTACCCCACCCTCATCACCACCTCCAACAGCTGTCTTACCAGAGTTTGCCTACGTCCCAGCTGACCCAGCTCAGCTTGCTGCTCAGATGTTAGGTAAAGTTTCATCTATTCATTCTGATCAATCTGATGTTTTAATGGTGGATGTGGCAACCAGTATGCCTGTTGTTATCAAGGAGGTGCCAAGCTCAGAGGCTGCTGAAGATGTCATGGTGGCTGCTCCTCTTGTGTGTTCTGGAAAGGTGCTAGAAGTGCAGGTTGTGAGCCAAACATCTGTCCATGTAGATTTGGGTTCTCAACCTAAAGAAAATGAGGCTGAACCATCAACGGCTTCCTCAGTCCCCTTGCAGGATGAACAAGAACCTCCTGCTTATGATCAAGCTCCTGAGGTCACTTTGCAGGCTGACATTGAGGTTATGTCAACTGTTCATATATCATCTGTCTATAACGATGTGCCTGTGACTGAAGGAGTTGTTTATATCGAGCAACTGCCAGAACAAATAGTTATCCCTTTTACTGATCAAGTTGCTTGTCTTAAAGAAAATGAGCAGTCAAAAGAAAATGAGCAGTCACCACCAGTTAGTCCCAAATCTGTAGTAGAAAAGACCACCTCTGGCATGTCTAAAAAATCTGTAGAGTCTGTAAAACTTGCACAGTTGGAGGAGAATGCAAACTATTCCTCCGTATATATGGAGGCAGAAGCAACAGCTCTGCTCTCTGACACATCTTTGAAAGGTCAGCCTGAGGTACCTGCACAACTCCTGGATGCAGAGGGCGCTATCAAAATAGGCTCTGAAAAATCTCTGCACCTTGAAGTGGAGATCACTTCAATAGTCTCTGACAATACTGGGCAGGAGGAGTCTGGGGAAAATTCTGTACTTCAGGAGATAGAAGGCAAACCTGTGCTCTCTGGGGAAGCTGCAGAAGCAGTGCACTCAGGTACATCTGTAAAGTCATCTAGTGGCCCCTTCCCTCCTGCTCCAGAAGGCCTTACTGCACCAGAAATTGAACCAGAAGGGGAAGCAACAGCTGAATAAGGTTTGATGAAGCCAGGTAAGAAAATCAGGTATTTCCATTACAAATTGCATTTCAGGTGACATCTGTATTTCAGGTAGCCATCTCTGTAGGCTCCCTGCAGATTGGTCAGTCTTTATTTTCAATAGATTTTTTTAAAATGCCAAAGCCATTTAAAGGTTTTGTTGTATTTGAGATTCTACTACTATGAGAGGAGTGATTTTAAAGTGATGTCCCCAAAGCCTGGCCTCAGAGTTTGGTCATCCAGCACTTTTGTGTTATTCTTTTGGACATATTATGTAGTCAACAACAGTATAGCCTGTTGTCAGGTACAAAATATATTCATGTGATCTGAATATGCTGATTGCAAAACTGTAATTAGAGGGTGTTTGAAATTTTCCTCTTGTGAATCTAAAATTAAACTACAGCAATGAATTTACATAGGCTATGGCATTTTAAAAAGTGAAAAAATGGTGGTGTGTTTGACTGCTTTCACACTGAGTCAGGAGAGCTCTGTAACCAAGTTTGGGGTGCTGGGCCATGCGTTTGTTTTCTGCCTGGGAGCTTCCTGCAGCCGAAGGAGCAGCTTCATAGCTACATGGAGAGGGGAAAGGTCAGGGGAGCCGGGAGGTATCAGCAGCAGAAAGGACAGCCCAGCACTTGAACAGCAATAGACGCAGTTCACGTAATTGGCTTCCTTTGATCAGTTCCCTCTCCCTGGCAAGTGCCAAAATCAAGCTGCTTTCTTGGCTGTTTAACTATCACCATGTTTTCCTGTGACAAAGACATGATGTGACCTTCATCTCCATCTAATTATGGCATTTGGTCTGCTCACCTTCCTGCCTTATGGATAATTGCAGGGGCCCTTCTCTTTTTAGGGACAGAAGGGACATGCATGAGCCAACCCCCCATTCCTTTTGCAAAAACTCTCTCAATCCTGACTCTTAACTGAGCCAGAGTGATTCAAAAAGTGTTAGCAAAGCAGGTATTTAGAAAAGATCACATTTTGTCTGGCAGTGTGACAGGGATTCTGCACAGCTGGAAAGGCAGAGGGCAGCGCTGGGAGTGGAGCGTGTGGGACTGGCACTATATTTGTGGCTTAAGCAGCACATCCAGACCAAGTCACTGTTTTCAAATGCTTAACTATTTCTAAAGGACAACAGTCCACAACACTAAGGATGTTAACCAAAAATTCAGATTATCAAAACCTCTCTCCCTGTGAGACAGCTGAAGACCTGGCTTGTACATATATTTCAACAAGCTTAAAAAAAAAGATTACTTGAAAGTATCTGGAGCTATTGGAAAAATGGCCACTTAATCATGTGCGTAGTGTTTTTTTTTTTTTTTTTTTTTTTTTTTTGAGATGGAGTTTTGCTCTTGTTGCCCAGGCTGGAGTGCAGTGGCGTGATCTTGGCTCACCACAACCTCCACCTCCCGGGTTCAAGTGATTCTCCTGCCTCAGCCTTCCGAGTAGCTGGGATTACAGGCATGCACCACCATGCCCGGCTAATTTTGTATTTTTAGTAGAGATGGGGTTTCTCCATGTTGGTCAGGCTGGTCTCGAACTCCCGACCTCAGGTGATCCACTCGCCTCGGCCTCCCAAAGTGCTGGGATTACAGGCGTGTGCCACCACGCCCGGCTCGTAGTGTTATTTTCTTTTCAGGGGAAGCAAAAAGGCTGCACCGGGGATAGATGGCCCAGTGTTCCAAAGGTGAACTAGGCACATTTGGGCAAAGTGAAACTCCTCTATTGGGAACCTTTTCTCCGAGGTCCCATCTTCTGGGACTTGGTTCTCCCAAGACAGTACTGTCTTCAAGAGGCAGGTCACACTTGCATTATAGATGGCACTCCTAAACCTGTTTTTCTCAACCCAAAGAATCCCTGTGGGACCAACCAGCCTTTTACTGCCGCCTAGGATCTATGATTTCAAGTCTTGCCTAAAAGGGGTGCTCTCTGGGGTTCTCAATCCTAGATTATGTGACGTTTTATGTGTGGTAACAAATTAATGGGAGATAATGGTGCCTGTGAAGGGCCAGAGAGATTTTGATTATGTGGTGAAGATGATACCTAGTGCTAACTTCTTTAGGAAATAAAACACTATGCAGATGCACTAACGCGTCCTTTAATGGCTTAACACACTCTTCAATTGACTTGGGTAAAGCTAAAGGTTGTGTTGACCAGTTTCGTCTGCGAGGATCCTATAGAAGCCACGTCTAAAGTTGAAGTAGCTGGAAACCACAACTTAGAATAAGAGTGCTTCTTCAGCCACAACTATAGTGTCCCTGCCACTTGCCACCACAACACTGTTCTCGTTTTTCAACTGTGGAGAATCTCTTTCACACTGTCAAGCAAACACGATTATGCAGCCCTCTCTATAGCATGCTCTATGGTACATATCACTACAGCTGTTTTATATGTAAAAGAGACTTACAAAGACATTACTATGCATAGTGCCTGATACAGAGACCAAAACTTTAATTCCTGCAAAATTTTTTTTTATAGCAATGGCAGCAAGTGAACGAGGACAACCACCACCATATTCTAACATGTGGACCCTATATTGTCTAACTGATAAGAATCAACAAGGTCACCCATCACCGCCACCTGCACCTGGGCCTTTTCCCCAAGCAACCCTCTATTTATCTAATCCTAAGGATCCACAGTTTCAGCAGCATCCACCAAAAGTCACTTTTCCAACTTATGTGATGGGCGACACCAAGAAGACCAGTGCCCCACCTTTTATCTTAGTAGGCTCAAATGTTCAGGAAGCACAGGGATGGAAACCTCTTCCTGGACATGCTGTTGTTTCACAGTCAGGTGTCTTGAGATGTGTTGCAATGCAAGTGCCCACTGCTGTTCCTGCAGATGAGAAATACCAGAAACATACCCTAAGTCCCCAGAATGCTAATCCTCCAAGTGGACAAGATGTCCCCAGGCCAAAAAGCCCTGTTTTCCTTTCTGTTGCTTTCCCAGTAGAAGATGTAGCTAGAAAAATTTCAGGATCTGGTGACAAATGTGCTCCCTTTGGAAGTTACGGTATTGCTGGGGAGGTAACCGTGACTACTGCTCACAAAGTTCGCAAAGCAGAAACTGAAAACTGGTAGGTACAGTTTCCTACCATAATATTTAGGCCTTAACACACGCGCGTTTTAAGCATTTTGATTTCTTGACCTAGGGATTTAGAGATTTAAAAACAATTTGAGATAATAAGTTGGGGTATACTCTAATTTCCTGGGGTTATTGTCTCCAACTTCCTAACCACCAGTTACTAATAAATGCACAGCAGGTGCACTGTACCATAATGACTCATGCCAAGGATTTGACGCCTGATACACGAAACTAATGAACTCACTCGCCTTTGACTACCTAGCCCATTGCCTAACACAGTGGTAGATGCAAAAAGGGGATGGATTTTTAAAACAGGACAATTTAGTTGGCATGTTTAGGGAGTAGGGAGGAGATGGGAACAACTGAAGAGCAAGGTAAGAGAGAAAAGTCTTGATTATGTAACGGAGCACTTAATCCACGTGGTAAGAGGCAGTAGATGGATAAGTGAGAGGCAAGAGTAAAGAGCTAAACAACAGCTGAGATTAACTGTGGATGAGAGAGTTTGATCACTCACAAATCATTTTTTAATTTTTCATTCATACTTAATGGCAAGCCTTATGCTAGCCGTCCTCCCCTATGTGTGGACAGTAAAGTGAGCAAAAACAAGGGACCTACATCTTAGTTGGGGAGACAGACAAAAAAGTGTATTACAACATGTAAAGTAAAGTATTATGGAGAAAACAAGGTACTGACACAGGCCTACCTTTGTCACTATTAGATAGATAGGGTGTTCAGGCTCAGATGTAAACTGACACCCGAGCACGAGAAGGAGCCAGCTTTGCACAGTGCACCCAGGCTGTATCCTAGGGCAGAAAAGAACATGGGGGTTCCAGAGACAGCAAAGTAGGCCACAGTGAGACTGGCTGGGGGGGAAATGGGGAGATGATTGTATAAAATGAAGAAAGATTTTGATTGAAAGTTCAATGGGAAGGCAGCACAAGTGTTTTAAGCAGAAGAATGACTGATTGATTGATAGAATCAGATTCCTGTTTTTATTAGATCCCTTGGGCTGCTATGTGGAAAACAGATTAGCAGTAAGGGGGAGGTCAACAGAGGAAGTGGGGAGATGAGTTGAAAGTACAGAAGTGTTATATACCAATTAGTTACTTAAAATAATTAGTGGGAATTTTAGGTTGAACATCTGAGAGATCGACAAAAGCTAGATTTCATTCATAAGCAGGCTCAAGGACAAGTTACTATATTTAAGGAAAGACAAAATTATCTTAGGGCTACATGTACTTCTTCAAACTCTTTATGAACTTCTAGTGGAATTGCCAAAATGGCTGTTTTCAGCATGAAATTGCTGGGATATTTCAGTGCAAAAGCCCATAGGTAACTAGTTAAGCTTAGTAACAGAGCAGGAGGGTAAACCTTGCATTTCTGATCTTCTACTCATTTCACATGTTCAGTTTCATGTTTAACTTTAAACAATTCAATGTTTGCATTATTCCTAACAGATCCAGAAATGACGCTGTTTGGGTCAACATTTCAGGGAGGAGTCTGCCACCAGTGTAATGTATCAATAAACTTCATGCAAGCATACAATTTTGTATTGCCTTTTTTTGTAATTTACGAAGACTACAACCAACCAACCAAACACAAAAGGCCTATCTTTTCAGACTTATAAAGCAATAGCATTTTCCAACTCCTATGTATATACTTTTAAACCATTCCCACTCTAACAAACAGATCTAGTAACAAATTTTCTAACCAGGTAGTTCCACTTGATTCTGCATTTGAGATTCACACCGAATGAATACAGTAGCACCTCTCTATGCTGTGTCTATCCAGAGATTAACTGAATGCTAAATGCCTACTTACCACTATGCATGCATGCCAGGTAATTGGTTATCTCCTTGGCCCTGGGAGCTATGGTACCACAAGGACTTCTTTCATAGGACACTTCTAACAATTTGGGATAGTATTAAGTGGCAACATTAGTATATTTGAAATTTTAAAAGAAACCACACTTTTGGGGAACATTCTAAAGCCTTTATTTAGCATCAGGTAGATTATTTCATTATAACACTTGTTAACTTCAAGACAGCAATTAAAATCATGGACTGGCAGCTACCTAAGGCCCCTGGGAGCAGTATCTCAGTCTGGGGTTTGGGTGGATAAATACTATAAGATTTAAGATTAATGTGCCCCAATTAAAGGGGCAAAACTACTGTACAGTAGGTCTCCACACATATTTTAAGTACACAGGTACCTTGCAAACTTGAAATGCACAAGACCTCCTTTTATATAGTTTTATACTTACATACATGAGTGCAACTTAATTTCTCTAGTGGCATTTGCCACTGGAAGTGGAAGCATTTAACAAGGTTTGTTATTATGTAATAGTGATTAAAATCTATATTTCTAGGGCATTTTTGTGAATTGCTAGATTTTATACATATTTTCAGTTCAAATGTAAACTTAAACATTTTAATGATACTGACTGCAGAAAACTGTAAAAGTAAATTCAGAGCACTAAGTAAACGAAATACTTTTCCAGTTTAATTCTTTAGAATTTTCAAATCAGAAATATCTATTCTGATTATTCAGGCATTTTTTTTTCTTCTTGGAAGATGGAAGGGGTAAAATTGGGAGGATTAGTATGAATAAAAGCCATCTTATCAATGGAGTCTTTATAAAATGACATAACCTCTACATTTGAGCAATAAACATTGTATAGGAGGAGAGTTCTAAATATGTCAAAGGTTACATCTAAAACATTCAAGCATGACAGCATAAAAATATTCAAAATAACTTGATTTGGGATTACTATATAGTTCCATAAAGCTAAAGTTACATTTAGGTATAAACCTTCAGTAAATATGGCAACAGCAACCATAAAAAGCATATTCCCCAGCAGTTTTCTCTTACCTCTATATAAAATAGTATTCCAAATAAGTACGTTTTATAGCAAAATTATGCGTTTTTCCTAAGACTTTCATCACCAATATCACCTTATACCTTGCTTTTGTTGGGTGAAATGCAGTTATCTCATGAGTGTTTTTTCTTTTTCTTTTTTAAAGATAAGTAGAAACCAAGGGAAAAAAATTTAAAAACATAGGTTTAAGACTTATTTGTAGATTAGCCAAACACCCTGACTTGTATGCATTTTAATAAATGTCAGGCAAATTGAAGTAATTTCTGTCCCAGTAGCTGCCAGAGTAAATCCAGTCCTGTGCTCCATTGTAGGGATTAGGACCTTGATGGAACCACCTGTTAAAAGAAAAAGGCCAAGACTTACAGGGGAAACTGTGGAAAATCACAGGCTGTTTCTTCACTAGCTTGCAGTATTTTTCTATTGCAGCAACTCATTCTGTGAGTGAGGGATTTCTAAAGAGATGCTGAAGTGATGATGCTGTTTTTCTGCTTAGGTAGGGAACAGGTCTGTGGAATAATATTCCAAAAGGGGTAATGATAACATGCAAAAGGCATATGGATTTCCCACCAGAATCTAGCAAGCTACTTGACAGAAGCAGGGTCTTCTAATAGGTTGGTTCAAAACAATGTATTTGTCTAACCGGTTTACCCTCTAGCCTGGGTCTTATTTTCCACAACAAGGCATTTTTTTAAGTAGTTGGGAATAAATTAGGATAACGAAATTAACATTTACAGCATACCCACAGCAATATGTAAGGCACTGGTTCAGTGTAAATGCCCTTCAAACTCTTTTTTTTTTCTTTGAGAAGCAGTTTTGCTGTTGTTGCCCAGGCTGGAGTGCAACGGTGCGATCTCAGCTCACTGCAACCTCTGCCCCCGGGGGGAAAGCGATTCTCCTGCCTCAGCCTCCCGAGTAGCTGGGATTACAGGCATGCACCACCACACCCAGCTAATTTTGTATTTTTAGTAGAGACAGGGTTTCTCCACGTTGGTCAGGCTGGCCTCGAACTCCCGACCTCGTGATCCACCCACCTCGGCCTCCCAAAGCGCTGGGATTACAGGTGTGAGCCACCGCGCCTGGCCTCAAACTCTTAAACCTCCATTTTACAGATGAGAAGCTGAATGTCGAAGCAGTTAAATAACCTGCCCAACCTAGTAACTGATGGCAAATTTAGGTTTAAGGTTAAAGACCATGATTTTTCTAATATACCATGCTACACATAATCCAAAAGACATGAATAGACATTTCTGAAGACATACAAATAGCCACCAGGATACGAGAAAATGCTCAACATCACTAATTATGAGGGAAACGTGAATAAAACCCACAAGATTATCATCTTACACCAGTTAGGATGGCAATTATTAAAAAGAAAAACATGCTGGTGAGGATGCAGAAAAAAGCGAGCTCATACACTGGTAGTGAAAATATAAGTTAGTACAGCCATTATGGAAAACAGTATGGAGATTTTTGGGGTTTTTTTTGTTTTTTTTTTTTTTTGAGATGGAGTCTTGCTCTGTCTCCCAGGCTGGAGTGCAGTGGCGTGATCTCGGCTCACTGCAAGCTCCACCTCCCGGGTTCACGTCATTCTCCTGCCTCAGCCTCCTGAGTATCTGGGACTACAGGGGCCCGCCACCACGCCCGGCTAATTTTTTGTATTTTTAGTAGAGACGGGGTTTCACCATGTTAGCCAAGATGGACTCGATCTCCTGACCTCGTGATCCACCTGCCTCGGCCTCCCAAAGTGCTGGGATTACAGACGTGAGCCACCGCGCCCGGCCAGAGATTTCTTTAAAAAACTTAACTACCATAGGATCCGGCACTCCCACTACTGGGTATCCAAAGGAAAGGAAGTCAATGTATCAAAGGGATACCTGCATCCCTATGTTTATAACAGCACGATTCACGATAACAAAGATACGGAATCAACCTGTGTCCATCAATGGATGAATGGATAAAAGTCAGTGGAAATAACTTTTTTTCAGGCCTGGGACAACTCTGCAGGGTTTGTGTTAGATAGGCCCTTGCTCTGGGGTCACAGTGTCTGGCATCCCTGCCTTGTCTGCACACAGTAGCCTGCCTGAGGGCTCAGCCACACCCCCTGACTCAGGCACGCACCTCGTCTTCCAGTCCTCTTCTGACTTGGACCTGTTTTTGCGGGCTGCTCTTTGTTTTTCCTCAAGTCGTTTTTTTTCTTCACTAGCTTGATCTAAAATAAGAACACCAATACAAACCATTAACACTACATAAAGGATGCCAGGCACAGTATTAAGCACAAGAACTTCACAAAAGAACCGTCTACACGTATCTCCCTTTTATTAGAACACAAATACCAGTCAAATATCAAGCAAAAATTGTAACAGATACCTGGGCTAGTAAGAGGCAGAGCTGGTATCACAGACGCAGCATCTCTTTGACAGCCCATGCTCTTAACAACCTTGCCAAGAACAACCTGTTTATTCTTAAGGCCAAAACAACTGTGTTAAAATTCTTCAGTGAAAAACTGGGTGTAAAAACTAAATAAATGTGAAATTATTCTAAATTCTTAGTGAGACCTCACAGAGCTCCTTCAGATGCCATTCTTAAGAAATTTAAACTGTCTTCCAAAATACTGTTGCTGTGTCTCACTTTTTCTCCACTGTGGCACTATGACATGTTAGATGTGATGGCTCTATCATAAGAGGCTGCCTAGTGTGGGAGAGGATGTTTAGCAGCATCCCTGGCCTGCAGATGCCAGTAGTCCCTCCTAAGAAGTGACAACCAAAGTCTTCCGACTTTGCTACATGTCTCCTTGGGGGGAAAAATGTCCCCCTTTTGAGAACCACTGAGTTGGAAGAAATTTAACACTATAAGATAAAAATGGGCTGGGTACAGTGGCTCACGCCTGTAATCCCAGCGCTTTGGGAGTCTAAGGTGGGCGGATCACCTGAGGTCAGAAGGTCCAAGACCAGCCTGGCCAACAGGGTGAAACCCCATTTCCACTAAAAATACAAAAATTTGGCACATGCCTGTAGTCCCAGTTACTCAGGAGGCTGAGGCACAAGAATAGCTTGAACCTAGGAGGTGGAGGTTGCAGTGAGCCAAGAGTGCGCCACTGCACTCCAGCCTGGGACACAGAGCAAGACTGTATAAAAAAGAAAAAAATGTTGTAATTGATACCCCATTTACCCTGATGTGATTATTACATATTGTATGCCTGTATCAAAATATCCCACATACTACATAAGTATATACACCTACTTATACCAACACACAAAAACATTTAAGTTATAATTAACCAAGGGGAGGCCACACTCTCCTCTGAGGCTGACAAGGTGCCTGAAGTAGACAGTGACTTAATTAGTCGGAATATGCCTCTGGCCATCTCCAGTATATTAAATTCTCAGGGGAGTATTACCACAATAATATGAGCTAAGGTCTGCTCAGATTTCCAAATTTAAAATAAAAGTTACTGAATTTAAATGGAATGTTAACTCAAACTTAATCTCTAAGAGAGACTAAAAATGCTAGTATCCCAATGATGCTAACAATCACCAGGAATAAAACAAAGCATCATCCCCCGAGAAATGAGTCTTCACTGGTGGCTTCGGCACATGCTAGTTACCTATCTCTCCATTTTCCATGGCTCTGATATCAGGCCGTAACCTGCAGTCTGTCTTGGGAATCACACTCTCCATGTCTTTGTCTACTTCATTCAAAACCATTGCAAAACTAGTAAAATTATACATCTGAAAAGAAGCAAAAAGATGAAATTAAAATATGCCAAGGCATAACGCAAAACGAAATGTCCTGAAAGTAGAAGAGGGTTGACTTGACAATGACCCCCTCCCTTTCGTGGTAACAATGGTCAGTCTTTCTCAGATCACACATATCTAAATGTTTTCACCAAAATCTTCACCATCTGTGGGTATCTCTCAAAAAAATCTCAAAGCAGGCTTTGCAGAATAAATATTCTCTATCATGATCAACTTTAAATAGAACTCTAAGCAAAAATCAACATTCTTTTATCTTCATTAAAATCATTCCTTGCTGGGTCTGGAGGGCTGGTACTGACTAGGCTGCACCAGCTTATATTTAATAAGGACCAGTTTTACCGCTAAGTAGTTATTAAAGAAGCCCCAGTGAAGTGCTAACCCAACACATCCTCCCAGCCAGATGCCAGAGGGATGGACCGCACGATGCACTTACGACGTGCTGAGCTCAGGCAAGAAGGGAGCACCCGGGAGCCAGTGGGGGCTCAGGATGCCAACCTGCCTGTCTCCATGCTGCCTGGGCTGACCCTGCACGTGCCAGGAAAGAGCGCCACAATGCTGAACACAGACAGTGAGGCCACAGCCAGCAAGCCCAGTCTCACCTGGGCAGAATTTGGAGGCCGTGGGGCTATTCGCCATAGAAGAACACTTCCAGGGATAATGAATACACTTTCAGAATCCGGCATTGGCATTTCATCCGACTCCTCAGAGGTGCTCAACTAGAAAAACCAACCAATGAACAAAATTTAAGTAGCAAGTTTTAAGATACGGTCAAGCACCACGTAATGACATTTTCAGTCAACAACAGACTGTAAATATGATGGCAGTCCCCTAAGGTTATAGCAGAGCATGTATAGAAATCTGCTATATGGCATTTGATATTGGCACTGCAGATCAAGTAAGGGAAATGACTGATACTCAGTAATGGTGTTAGGACTTTTGGCTTTCCACATGAAAAAAGAGATATACATAAAAATACATACACGATCTAAGTTTGTGTAAGTACACTGTATGAGGTTCGCACAATGATGAAATCACCTAAGGATTTCTTAGAACATATCCCTGTCCTTAGGAAAATACATATACACTTACAAATTGTAAACCATCGTTTATTGCACACCACTAGAATGTAAACTACATGAGGGCAGGGACACTGTGACTTTCTAATTCTTATATGCTTACTTTGAACACAGTGTGGGAAGCCAACAGATACCTGCTGAATGCCCAAGTGGGTGCTAAGAGTCTCACAAGCTTCGTGTGTTGTGCCACTTAGTGTTATCCGCATTTAAGTCATTATCATCATCACTCTTGCCTATAGGGTTTTATGTTTTTAAGGCTGTTTCCTTTTTAAAGACAAAATAATTCATTTGAGTATTTATTTTTAATATTTTTGAGATAGGGTCTTGCTCTGTTGCCCAGGTTGAAGTACAGTGGTGCAATCACAGCTCACTGTAACCTCCAACTCCTGGGTTCAAGCAATCCTCCTGCCTCAGCCTCCCAAAGCATCATTTGAGTATCTACTAAGGAACTACTGGAGGCCCAGCCACTGGGGTGCTAGAGAAGTACCATCACTACCTGACTTTCGTGGAGCTCACACACTAGAGAGGAACAATCTGAGAACAACAAAAGGTCACATTCTTGGGGAAGCAACTAAACCTATCAATGGCACAAAACCAGGAGGGATCCTGAATGTATCTGAGGAAAAGAGAATTTTTCATTAGATGAAACACAGGGAGCCAGCGTTTCCTCAGGCTCCCCTCCCCGCGGCCCCAGCTATGCTAGTGCTCTATGTATGTGGTCTTTATGCAACAACCCCTCGAGGAAAGGTCACGACCGCTTTTTAGACATATGGAATGAAGGCTTTGGAAGGGTAAGTCATAGTCCCAGCATCACACAGTGAACAAATCTAGAACTACTGGCTGAGACACATTCAGTGAATATACAGTTTACAAAATAGCACAGAGGTGACAACGCTAATGACACAAACTTCCCGCAGCGTCTGTGTTCAGGAACATCAGAAATCCATGGTAGGCAGATGACAGGAACACAGGAATGAGAGAGACCAGAAAAGCAGCGGATGTGTGAGAATACCTGCTCTCTCCAAGGGGGAAAAAAAAGCACTTTTTCACAGACTGACTGGGAATTTAGGGAGTATAAGGAATGTTCTCTGGAATTTCACCAACATTCTTGGCCATCCCCACTCTGTGAAGAGGTTGGAAGGCAAGCGTGTTGGGGAGGTTGTCTTTGTCAAGGTTCCTCCTATTAGCAGGAGCTGCCGCCAAGGAGTTTGTGCCGGGGGTCCCAGAATCCCGGACATGCCCTTCTCAGCCCCGTCAGTTTCCTGCTGGCTGTGGAGCACCGTCGGTGCAGTTCCAGTGGGCAGGAACACGGGATATAAAGAGGGAAGCAGAACTGTGCACACACAGCTGAAGGGAAACAAAGAAAGAAAGAAACAGCCCCAGCCACAGGAAAGCAGAATGCTCTGGCCCTTTAATAAACCTCTTTTCACTTTGCGAGCAAGGCTAACTCCGTCTAAAAAGAAAGTCACTCATAAATACACCTTCTGCTTTTGAGGGATCTTAGGGCTTCCTGAACATTCACATGCATAAGAAACGCTAAAGAGCCCCAGAGACTGGTCTTCAGTAGGTCTGAGGTGAAGCTGGGCCGCCTGCATTTCTAATGAGCTCGCAGATGATGCTCAAGATGCCAGTCTGAGGAAGTACTTTTGGCAGAAATGACTTTATCAGTCTTTACTATGAGCAGATACTATTCTGAGCCCATTATGTTTGTTAACTCAATTAACAGGTAGGTGCTATTATAGTGCCCGTGTTACAAATGAAGGCACTGAGGCAGAGAGATGAGAAATCTCGGCTTGTACTGCTCATCACCGGTGGGGCTAAGATTCTAACCCAGAGTTTGCGCTCGGAACCATTATCTTGGTTACTGGAAAGGAATACGTCCTCAAATATTTCCTGTCCAAAGAGGTGCAGTCCTCGAGCATTTATGCCTGGAGGGAAGGGGCAGGAGTTTGCTAACCACTGGAGCCTGCTTGGGACCACGTGACAAGAAGCCACGTACGTGCCTCCCCTGCTGGGATTTAACGGTCCCACAAAGAAGAAAGTTTAGTAAGAAGAGGAAAGCAGCCCGGGCATGACTCCTTTAACTACGACAGTCTTAACTTCGGTAATTTCATGATAAGGAACAAGGCAACAAAACTGATGATAAGCATGAAAATGTCAGAGAGAATTTTGGAGGAAATTTTAAATCTTCAACAATTTCAACTTTCGATGCACATAAACAGGAGGAAAAGAAAATTTGTTTCATTAAGATGAACTCCAACATTCCAAAGCTATGTGAATTAAAGCAAAGCTCCACATATAACTGCTCCACAGTTAAAAAACCGATAGGTGTCCACACCCTATACAAGGCTATGCCGAGTACTTATTAAAGCAAATGTCTGATCATTAAAAAGAGAAAAGTGACATGCATTAGCAACAAGGCAGAAGAAAGTCAAAACTGTGACCCTAGAACAGGCCAACTCCAAAAGGATTAGTACACATTGAAGAATCCAGTTATTCCTTCGATACCACCTTACAGGATGTTCACCTGTTTGCTGTTCTTCTTCTCTTCTGTATTTTTCTTATCATTTTTTTTGTAAGCGTCAAATGTGGCAGGGTCAACACTGTATAAACATTCAGTCCACTTCCCATAGAGGGCACAGAGCTTCTTTTTGCTGTCAAGAAAAACTGATGTTTAGTTAACAAACCAGGGTTTGTTTTTTTAAAGCTGACAGCACCTGGTATTCCCAGGTGGTCTCCTATCCAAGTACTAACCAGGCTTGACCCTGCTTAGCTTCCAAGAGCAGATGAGATCAGGCGTGTTCAGGGTGGCATGGCCATAGACTGTTTTGCTGCAATTGAATATTACTATAAAGGTGTGTACAACTCACAGAGTCTCACTCTGTCACTCAGGCTGGAGTACAGTGGTATAATCATGGCTCATTGTAGCCTCAACCTCCTGGGCTCAAGGGTTCCTCCCACCTCAGCCTCCAGAGTAACTGGGTCCACAGGCATGCGCCACCACGCCTGCCTAATTAAAAAAAAGTTTTTTTGTAGAGACAGGGTCTCACTATGTTATCCAGGCTGGTCTCGAACTGGCTGCAAGCAATCCTCCCCACTCAGCCTCCCAAAGTGCTGGGAATACAGGCGTGAGCCACTGTGCTCAACCAAATCAGGTTCTTTAATGAAATAAACTTCCTTGTAGAAGAAAGATTTTTCAACTTATTAGAATGCTTGTTTCCTAGGTTATGGAAACTTTTTTTTTTTTTTTGTTTTTGTTTTTTTTTAGATGGAGTCTCGCTGTCACCTGGGCTGGAGTGTGGTGGTGCAATCTCGCCTCACTGCAACCTCCGCCTCCCAGGTTCAAGCAATTCTCCTGCCTCAGCCTCCCAAGTAGCTGGGATTACAGGTGCCCACCACCATGACCGGCTAATTTTTTTGTATTTTTAGTAGAGATGCGGTTTCACTATGTTGGCCAGGCTGGTCTTGAACGTGACCTCGTGATCTGCCCACCTCAGCCTCCCAAAGTGCTGGGATTACAGCACTTTGAGCCCAGCCGACAATGTATTTTAATACCGACATTTTATCTAGTGAATAAAATCTATACTATTCAACATTTAAAATGGAAATTTTACCTTTTATCTTGAATGTAGCCTTCAACTTTGTGTAATTCCTTACCAAAAAGGCCACATGGCTTAAAATTCAATACACATTTGTCCCCAGTCCTATAAAGAAAATATTAAGTTCAGATTATCACTTATTAGCAAAGCAGCAGCAGAGGAAAATAACTGTGATCACTTTTCTAGCAGTAGCTACTGTTTACGGATTTTCTCTGTGTGCCAGGCTCCATACTAAAGTGATAATGATTAATCCTCGACTGGTAATCTTCCCACCATAAAGAAAAGGTATGTGAGGTGCAGAAAGAATACATGACTTGCCTAAGGTCACAAAGTAGAATGGGAGCCCAGTTCTTTCTAGTAACTCCTATGCCCCGTCTCCCTGGCCCCCACTAAACAAAGGAAGCAAAATGAGCTGAGATTGGAATTAAGGTTCACAGAAGCTGTGGAAGCTGGGTTCACTCAGTCTTCCTTAATCAGAGACTTTAATGAACCCTCTTTATTAAATAAAAGGGCTTCTAGTCATTCAAGAGTTGGTTGTATTGCCTGATTTCTTTTTTTTTTTTTTTTGAGATGGAGTCTTGCTCTGTCGCCCAGGCTAGAGTGCAGTGGCATGATCTCTGCTCAGTGCAACCTCCAACTCCTGGGTTCAAGCAGTTCTCCTGCCTCAGCCTCCCGAGTAGCTGGGATTACAGGTGCCCGCCACTACACCTGGCTAATTTTTATATTTTTAGTAGAGACACGGTTTCACCATCTTGGCCAGGCTGGTCTCAAACTCCTGACCTCGTGATCCACCCGCCTCAGCCTCCCAAAGTGCTAGGATTACAGGCATGAGCCACCGCACCTGGACTATATTGCCTGATTCTTAAATTTTCATCAGCCTGTTCTAGAGCTTTTCTTTAAAAACAAACAAAACAAAAAAACTGAAGTCCACTAAAACTGCTTGATGAAAACTAAAGGAATGGACGAAGTGCCTTACTTGTGGTTTATGATTTCCACATTGCCGTACTGTTCGATCCACAGTTTACCCACAATGATATTATGCACACAGCAGGTGGGATTTGTCCACGTATATGCCTCATTGTGTCTAAAAAACAAAACCAAACCCAGAAACATAAGTGAGAGGTATCACTTTGTTTAAAAAGTACACTTGCTCCAAATGCCATTACTCAGAATAACAAACCAGGCTGCTCGAGATAACTAAGTTCTAAGACTTTAAAAATTCTATTGATGTTAACTCACCGTAAAATTGGGATCATTTGCCCATTCTTGTTCCTTAAAAGGGAGTAACAGCTTAAGAAAAAATTCTATACTTCCACTAAACTCCAAATAAACTACGTACATTATCATTTTAAGCATTCAAAAGTGTCATGAAACATTAAAAAAAGATAAAGTAGAGACAGAAAATAAAAAGTCTATTTAGCACTTTCTAGAAAAAGTACCCTCCAGCTCACCAAAGGAAAAAACTCATCTATGTGAATAAACTCCAGTTTTATAATCCTATATACCCAGAGGAATGGACATCATTCTACCATAAAGATACATGCATGGGAATGTTCACTGCAGCACTGTTCACAATAGCAAAGACATGGAATCAACCTAAATACCCACCAATGATAGACTGGATAAAGAAAATGTGGCACACATACACCATGGAATACTACGCAGCCATGAAAAAGAACAAGATCGTGTCTTTTCCGGGAATATGGAGGAGCTAAAGGCCATTATCCTTAGCAAACTAATACAGCAACAGAAAACCAAATACCACGTGTTCTCATTTATAAGTGGGAGCTGAATGATGTGAACTCATGGACACAAAGAAGGGATGAACAGGCACTGGGGCATACCTCAGGATGGAGGTTCGGAGGAGGGAGAGGATCAGAAAAAATAACTATTGGGTACTAGGCTTAGTACCTGGGTGACGAAATAATCTGTACAACAAACTCCCATGACAACAGTTTACCAACAGAACAAACCTGCACATGTACCCCCAAACCTAAAATAAAAGTTAAAGAAAAAAGAAAAAGCTTTATTATTATTTTTTATTTTTTTTGAGACAGAGTCTCACTCTGTCACCCAGGCTGGAGTGCAGTGGCACGATCTCGGCTCATTGCAACCTTCACCTCTCGGGTTCAAGCAATTCTCCTGCCTCAGCCTCCCAAGTAGCTGGGACTACAGGCATGTGCCACCACACCCAGCTAATTTATTTTTAGTAGATTCAGGGTTTCGCCATGTTGGCCAGGCTGGTCTCGAACTCCTGACCTCAGGTGATCCACCCACCTCGGCCTCCCAAAGTGCTGGGATTACAGGCGTGAGCCACCGCTGCACCTTCATATATTCGTCCTTAGATATGTGTCTTTTAATTTACATAAGGTAAAATTCATTTTTGTTGGTACTCAGGTTTATGCTTGTACAGATCTGTATAACCACCACTAACACAATCAGAATCCTAAACAACTCCTCCACCCACAAAGACTTCGCTCGTGCTTCTCCTGGTAGTCAAACCTTTCTCCACTCCTAATCCCTGGATCTCCAACTCATTCCTTATCCCCAACAACTGATCTGTTCTCCATTGCAATAGTTTTTCCTTTTCCAGATGTCATATAAATGTAGATTACCTTTTGAGATTAGCATCTTCAATTTGTATAATGCACCTGACATTCATCTGTGTTGTTCTACGTGTCAATCTTTGTGCTGAGTAGGATTCCACTGTATGGATATGCCACAGTTTGTGTGACCATTCACCCACTGAAGGGCACGTGGGCTGTTTTCAGTTTTTGGTGATGATGAATAACGCTACTGTAAACATTTGTATACAGGTTTTGGGATGAACGTAAGTTTCCATTTCTCTAAGTTAAGTACCTAGGCGTAGTATTGCTAAGTCGTGGTAAACACAAGGTTAACTATACAGAAACTGCCAAACTGTTCTCCAGGGTGGCTCTACCATTTTACATTCCAACACCAACAATACACAGGCTGAGCATTCCAAATTCAAAACTTGGACATCTGAAATGCTCCAAAATCTGACACTTTTTGAGCACTGACATGACACTCAAAGGAAATGCTCACTGGAACATTTCAGATTTGGGAATTTTGGATTGAGATGCTAAACCGGTGGGTATATTGCAAATATTACAAAATCCGAAAATATTCAAAATCCAAAACACTTTTGGTATATTTTTAAAAAGGGATACTCAACCTGTATGAGATTTCTAGCTCTTCCACATCCTTGTCAGCACTTGGTATTGTCAATGTTTACAATTATTTTGATTTTAGACATTGTAAATAGGTATAAATATAAATTGTAATAGGTAAAAATAGGATAGCTCACTGTGGTTTTAACTCTGTAGTTCTCTAATAACTGATGCTGTTGAACATCTTTTTAAATTTTTATTTTTTTTTAGAGATGAGGTCTTATTCTACTATCTAGGATGGAGTGCAGTGGTGGATCATAGCTCACTGCAGCCTCGAACTCCTCGGCTCAAGCAACCCTCCTGCCTTAACTTCCCTAGTAGCTATGACTATAGGCATGTGTCCCCATGCCTGGCTAAAATTATTTTATTTTTTTAGAGACAGAGTTTCACTATGTTGCCTAGGCTGGTCTTGAACTCCTGGCCTCAAGCAATTCTCCTGCCTCAGCCTCCTAAGTAACTGGAATTATAGGTGTGAGCCACTACAATCAGCTGACAGCATCTTTTCATGTGCTTATTTGCCATATATATATATATGTGAAGTATCTATCCACATTTTTTGCCCAATTTTTTATTGGGCAAAATAATTTTTTATTGTTCTTTTTTGTTGTTGTTGTTCCAGAGACAGGGTCTCACTCTGTTGCCCAGGCTGGAGTACAGTGGCGCAATCATGGCTCACTGTAGCCTCGAACTCCTGGGCTTGAGAGATCCTCCCACCGGAGCCTCCCAAGTAACTGGGACTATAGGTGCATGTCACCAAACCTGGCTATTTTTAAAATCTTTTAGTAGAGACAAGGATCCACTATGTTGCCCAGGCTGGTCTCTAACTCCTGGGCTCAAGTGATCCTCCCACTTCAGCCTCCCAAAGTGCTGGGATTACAGGCATGAGTCACTGCGCCTGACTTTATCATATCTTATTGTTGAGTTTTAAGAATTCTTTATATATCGTGGCTACAAGTCCTTTGTTGGCTATATGATTTGCAAATAATTTTTACTATTCTATAGCTTATCTTTTCATTCTCTGAACAGTATCTTTCAATATAAGGTTTTTAACTTAATAAAATCTAATTTATCACTTTTTGTCTTTTATGGGTTATAATTTTGGTATCATATCCATAAGAGTTCTTTGCCTAATCCAAAGTTGTAAGAGTTTCTCCTATGTTTTCTTCCAAAACCCTTTGTTTTACATTTTATGTAAATGATCTATTTTGAGCTGATTTTTGTAAAAGGCGTGAGGTCTAGCTTGAGGTTTATTTTTTAACATACAGATGTCCAACTGTCTCCATAGCACAGATGGTTGTCTGTGGAAAGGACCATTCTTCTTAGCTGTATTGCCTTTGCACCTTTGTCAAAAATCAACTGACCACATTTCTGCAGGTCAATTTCTGGATTCTCTTCCCTGTTGCATTAATCTATACTTTGTCTATAGTTTGGCCACCACCACACTGTTTTGATTACAACAGCTTTAGAGTTAAGTCTTAAAATTGGGTAGTGGGAGTCCATCAATTCTGTTCTTCTTTTTCAAAATTATTTTGGCTGTTCTATGTCATTTGCCTTTCCATGCAAACTTAGAATTTGTAACTTAGAATCAACTTCTCTGTATCTATTAAAAATCACCTTGGGATTTTGATTTGGATTGTGTTCATACAGATTTTTTATAGATCAGTGAGGGGTGAACTGACATCTTAACTATAATTGAGGCTTCCAAATATATCGAGACACAGTGTGTCTCTGCATTACTCAGGTAATCCTTGATTACTTTCAACAGTATCTTGTAGTTTTCAACATACACATCCTGTACATATTTTGACATTTGCATTCTGCCATTAAGCCTATCCCAGTTATTATATGCGATTACTATATTTTTAGTACTAAAATTTCCAAAAATACTTTTTTTTTTTTTTTTTTTTTTGCTAAAATGTCTTTTTCTATTTTAGTTTGTTGAGATTTTCCTGTTGCTTGGTATGCTGAATGATTTTGGATGTATTCTGCACACCTGAATATTATAAGACTCTGTCCTCTTAACCTCTTCTAGAGAATACTGATAAAAATTTTGTTTTAGTAGGCAATTAACAGAGTTTCAGGCCAGAAGTCCTGACTCCCCTCCTGTGGGCTTTGATTCCAGTGTCAGTTTAGTTTTCAAAGCCTCTGTAGTGCTGCTCAGATCTACCCCTCAATAGCCATCCAGGGACCTGGCTCTCAGGCCACACAGCATTTCAGATCCTGAGGCCCTTGTGTACCCTTCTGGGTCATTTCAATGCATGCGTGTAGGGATGAGCTTAGGAACTCATAATGCAGCTTTAGGGGACCCCTTTCTTGAGCTCCCTCCTCTTTGTGGTTTCCCCAACACTCTTAGACACCAGGGGGCGCTTTCTCTCCCCTCCGGCTGGCAAGCTGGGGTTTGAGCCTCTCTGCTCTGTCTTGTATCTCCCACAACTAGGTCTTCCTCTGGGGCAAAGGGGTAAAAGAAAAGAAAGAAAAACAAGTAACAGGAATTCTCGCCCACTCTTTGGACCCCAGGGGTTCCTTTACTCAGTTTCTCTGGCCAAAGAGAAGGACTCTGAGTTTGAGGCACGTGTGTGATTGCCACAGCCACCATCGCAGCAGGAGTGTAGCTACAGACCCTAGTGCTTGCTTTGGGGCAAGGCTGTGAGACAAAATTAAAACAGGATTTCCCCTATTCTCTACTTCCTGCAAGGGTATCCTAGGTCCTTTAATTAGAAAGAAAGAGTTACTCTTAGAACTTTTTCAGTCTGCCTCCAATCCCCAGTTCTGCAATTTGCTGCTCTGATTCTAAGCCAGGAGATTTGGGAGAAATATATAAAACCAGTAAACTCACTGCCATATTGGTGTTCAGGTTTTGAATTCTCTCCCCAGTCTGCCTGCTACTATCTGCTTTTCAGAGTCTTTGGGTTGTTGCTTTGTCTTCTGTCCGGGGTATCTAGTTGTAATCAGTGTTAAAGAGATAGGGTATCGTATGCTTATTCTGTCCTAACTGGAATTAACTGTGGATTTAAAGCTAATCTTGCAAAAGAAGAGAACTCTCAATTTAACGCCTAACATGTGCCACACAATTGTCATTTCATTATTTATCAGAGTGAATTCATTTTGAAAGATCTGTAAACAAAACATTGGCACAAGGATATAAAAAGGCATGTTTCATAAGAACTACCATGAAGCAATTAACTCCATCGATCTTAAAATAGATCCAAACACCAGAGTCAAACATCAAGTTAAACTATTTACACACACCCAGATTAATTAGCAATGGCTACTGCCATGTTTCTCAAATTCTTTTACATAGAGGTAGACAGTTTGCACTGTATAAAAGCTGTTGCTTTTTCTCCAGCTTTTGAACAGTAAGGTCAGCTGAGTGTGCATGTCTGCACTTACAGGCAGGTCTACATGAAAAGAGTGTAACGGCTTGATTAGAACTCACTCTAGGAGCTCCAAGGTGATGGTTCCTTTGGGTTCTGCTTCTACACTCTTCCCCCAGAATTTCAGTTTGGGATAGATTGAGCCATGAAAGATGAAGTCATTGTTTAATCCTTCAGCGTGAAATGCACTGATTGGTGGGTGATGGCTGACCTGTTCGGAGATGAGTCTAAATCCAAGGTCATCTCTTAAAATTAAAAAAAAAAAAAAAAAAAAAAAAAAAAAGCAACATTATAATTAACTCTATCATTAAACATGTACATAATTGCCCTTTCAAAGTAAACAATTCTTTTGTTGTTGTTGTTGACACAAAATCTCGTTCTGTCATTCAGGCTGGAGCAGTGGTGTGATCTTGGCTCACTGCAACCCCTGCCTCCCGGATTCAAGCAATTCTCCTCCCTCAGCCTTCCGAGTAATTGGGATTACAGGCACGCACCACCACACCTGGCTAATTTTTGTATTTTTAGTAGAGACGGGGTTTCACCATGTTGGCCAGGTTGGTTTCGAACTCCTGACATCGTGATCAACCCGCCTCAGCCTCCCAAAGTGCTGGGATTACAGGCGTGAGCCACCATGCCCGGCCAACAATTCTTTATTCTCATTGCAATGAAACAACTTAATATATGAGAAATTATACAAATGCAACCCAAACCACAAAATCCAATGTTGTAATGCTAGCTACTTGAACAAATTAAAATAAAGAAGCACCCAGATGAATTTGAATGATTTAGCATGAAAAAATATTAGTCATGTAAATTTAAAACATATCATTCCTTTTATATTAAAATAGAGAAATCCAGTGTGTCCACTTTCAAACATCTAGGGAATGAGATCAAAACTTGTGCAGAGAAGAGGAGGAACACATAGAAAAACTAAAGCCAAATAAAGTCCCTTAATCATATGTAAACAAGACACAGGCTAGCTCAAGCAAACAGAACTGCACTTACAGATGTAGTCATTGGCTTTATGCAAACAATATATACTTATGCTAATATATTTTATTTATATTTTTTAATAAAGAGATATAAGAGGGCCTCACTGTTGCCCAGGCTGGAGCGCAGTGGCTAATGACGGGTGCAACCCCCCAGTGACCAGCACAGGAGTTTTGACCTGCTCCATTTCTGACCTCCCTCTCCTGGGAGGTCACCATATTCATGCCAAACTTAGTGCAGACACCTGGCCAGCATAGTGCACTACAGCCCAGAGCTCCTGGGCTCAAGAGATCCTGCTGCCTCAGCCTCTCAAGTAGCTGGGACTATAGGCCTATGCCACCACGACCCAGCTAATAAACTTTAAACGATTATTTTTAGGAGATATACCTAAGGTTAAATGACGAGTTAATGGGTGCGGCACACCATGGCACATGTATACATATGTAACTAACCTGTACATTGTGCACATGTACCCTAAAACTTAAAGTATAAAAAAAAAAAAAACTCGATCATGTCTTATGATCTACATAAGGAAAAAAGGAGGGTGATTAATCCCATGTGATCAGGAATACCAAAATCCTTGCAATTATTTCTTAGAACAGTACCTTTTATGTATGTTTCAGTATTTTTTACAGTCTCTAAAGTAACAGCTATCCTAGAAACAAATATCAAAATTGTTAACTTGCTCCAGTCCTATATAACTGTTATTGGTGATGACCAATATGTATGTATTTCTCCTCTTCATCTGCAACGCTATATAAAGCATGCAAGTGAAAGGCCTCACCGCACTAATTCATAAGTCTCTCCCAGCAGTGGGTTGAAAGGCTTTCCAGTCCGTTCCCACTGAGAAGCAACAGCAGATACAGCAAACGCAGCTACACACTGTGGGACAGAGCATGAGAACAAGTCAAAAATAGCTGAGCTCGCTCCGCATTCTTTTAGGAACTGAAATTTTGCCGAAGACAGTAATTTACAGAATTATTCTGAGGAGTTTAATTACTTTGGAGTTTTAATATGGCTCTAGCAGTGGGACATGGAAACTTGGATATTCAGAATGAAAATTACTTTCATCACTTCCTACAGTGTCATTCCCAACCATGGTTTTCATCACACTCTAACAGTGCTACAAATTCTCTCGAGGACTTTTAAAAAACCCTCAAGTCCAAAGTTACTTTTAATTCATTTAAAATTTTTTAAAAGTATGACACTCCAGGATTGGGGAAAGAGATATAAAACTCCACAACTTAATTGGTGTTAAGTCCACTGAGGCTGGAAAATGCTGACTTATATAAATGAAAGGACAGAAAGACTCAGTTTCGAATGCTTTTGCTTTGTTGAAGGAGAACAATGTGTCCACTATACTCTGCCTCTAACTAGTCCATCCATGTACAACATATAAAATCTTCCATCTAAAAAATTAAAAAGTGCAATTCCTTGCTGTCTTTTAACATATAGCAATGTATATATATTTATATACACAAGTAAGCACAAATATATTTTTCTATTTTGTGTGTGTGTGTGTGTGTGTGTGTTAACTTCTTGGAAATACCGCGAGAAAGTCTGAAAGAAGAAAGGTTGAATTCTTCCCCTAACACAATGCTACTTTCTCAACTAAAGATTTAGCAAAAGCCAGCCGGGTGCGGTGGCTCACGCCTGTAATCCCAGCACTTTGGGAGGCTGAGGTGGGCGGATCACAAGGTCAGGAGATCAAGATCATCCTGGTTAACACAGGTGAAAACCCGTCTCTACTAAAAAAATATAAAAAATTAGCTGGGCATAGTGGCGGGCACCTGTAGTCCCAGCTACTCAGGAGGCTGAGGCAGGAGAATGGCGTGAACCCGGGAGGTGGAGCTTGCCGTGAGCCGAGACTGCGCCACTGCACTCCAGCCTGAGCGACAGAGCGAGACTCCGTCTCACAAAAAAAAAAAAAAGATTTAGCAAAAGCTAATATCCAGGTTTGCTTATGGGTCACCTCCCGCTTCTCCTGCAATACTCATCGGTCTTTGCACGATGGTGTCACCCTAACCAGAGGACACTCCAGACATGCGGACTGAGCTCTGATAAAATTGCCCAACCTCACATTGAATTTAACACTAATTGTGTGAATGTGTGTGTGTTCGGGGCTGGGTTGGTAGCGAGGTCTCTAAGAGTCAGACCTTTTCCTCCCTTGGCTCATACCTGCATCCTTTCCACAGGATCAGAGAGTGAACTGGCCTTGTGGATGAGGTAAGTATGCTCCATGTATTCAGTTAGACGCTGTAGGAAGCTCAGAGGCTCATTAAATATAACTGGCATCGTGATCTTGGATAGTTCCTATTTAACCAGAAAATTGAAAGTGTTATGTCCCATACACATAACAAACAAACCTATTGTTATCTTTACATAACATCCTCCTGAAAGGACAGAACAGAAACTAGCAACCCATGAAATTTCATCAATATTGGTTCAATTTCACAAAATCTTTCCAGAGCACCTAATACCATGGAGTATATCCTTCTAGGCCTTGAAGGAGGAAATACAAAGACTGCCCAAACATTCTCCTCGGCTCCAGGGAGCTCACTACCTGCTGGTGAGCATGCGCGGATGACTCTTAGTCTGCCTTACACCAGAATTAGGAAACGGGAGATAAAGGCAATGGAGACAGAACAAAACTCTTCATAGTGGTGTCAAAATAATTAACTGCAGGGCCATTAATTATTGGAGATGGCTCCAGTGCCTTGAGTTCCTTCATAAGCAAACCGTTGAAACCCTCTCCCCTGTCGACTTCAGCCTCACCAATCAGAAACCGCCAAACTAACCTCTATCTAGGAACGTTACACTTTCACCAAATGAATACGCTTTCTTTGTCTGGCTCCCTCAAAGCATACCTTATAAAAGCTCCCTTTCCTGCCTTCTCAGTGGAGTGTGGAACAGCTTCAGGTCTGGGGCTGTTCAAGTCATGAATCGCTGTCTGTTCAAATATATGTGTTTAAACTTCAATATGTCTACATTTATCTTGTAACAATGGGCTAAGGATTAACCACACATACCGTTTTTGTGAGTAATTTTCCAAAAGAAATTTCACAGCTTTTGAAATGACAACGAAATGAAATGATATGACAACACCGAGCTTATCTGAGCACACCAATCTAGTATAAATTATGGTCTAGGGTACTAGCAGGCTACTGCATATGTTACAGAATAGATTTTAAATTCTGTCTGCCAGAATGCCTCCATCACAATTGACTCTCAAAAATAATTTAACAATTAGGTAGGAAGTTTCTGACCTCAAGTGCAACTGTTCAATTCTGTTTACCATGTGCCACCAGCAAGCAATATTCTGGTGAGGCCTTTACAAAATTCATTAAGTAACACACTTATCTTGGTATTTACTGGAATATTCTGACAATCTTCCCAAACTTCTGTCGACCATTCCCTTGGGAATCAGGTCTTTCATAAGGCCTGCTGGCTGGTCGTGTGGGCGGGTGAACAGTCCTGAGGTGTAGTCAGGCTGAATGCCACCTGACTTACCTCTGACTTTTCCCCTTAAATATCCATATTCCCACTGAGATTTTCAATTAAAAATAATGCAACCCGCACAGAACTGAAACTGGAGCGCATTCAAAGAAAATAAGCTCATTCATTACCATAAAATACTGCAGAAAACAGATATGCAACAGCTCAGCCTAATTAAAAGAAATGGTAAATTTATTGCTGCATCACTGGGGAGATGAGGGAAAACAGTAATGTATATAGAGAAATAAAAGAAGGCTCAACTACATACACTCTAAGAGCTCATTAAACCCAGAGATTCACTACTGGGGACAAGTCAAAAAAACTGGGACTGTCAAGGCTTGTCTTAATTGAAATGTCCCAGGCTTGCTTTCTTCTATTTTTCTTTTTCTTTTTTTTTCTTTTTCTTTTGAGATGGAGTCTCACTCTGTCACCCAGGCTGGAGTGCAGTGGCACAATCTTGGCTCACTGTTACCTCTGCCTCCCAGGTTCACGCAATTCTCCTGCCTCAGCCTCCAGAGTAGCTGGGATTACAGATGTGCACCACCAGACTCGGATAATTTTTGTATTTTTTTAGTAGAGACAGGGTTTCACCATGTTGGTCAGGCTGGTCTCAAACTCCTGACCTCAAGGGATCTGATCCTCCCACCTCAGCCTCCCAAAGGGCTACGATTACAGGTGTGAGCCATAGCACCTGGCCTTCTATTTCTCAATAAAAACTATCGTTATTGTATTTTTCTATTAAAAAACTAACCGGGAAATACATAACTGTCTTAGTATAAAATATAATAATATTGAAATAAAAACATGAAAATGTCTCTTTACTTCCCTTTCCCACTCTTCTCCCCAGAGACAAAACAACAGCAACATTTGGGATACATACCTATGTATTTACACACATATGCATACATACTCCTGATTTATATTCACACACAGAGAGATTTTTCTTTTTTTTTTTTTTGAGGCAGAGTTTTGCTCTTGTCGCCCAGGCTGGAGTGCAAAGGCGCGATCTCGGCTCACTGAAACCTCCACTTAAGCGAATCTCATGCCTCAGCCTCCCGAGTACCTGGAACTACAGGCGTGCAGCACCATGCCTGGCTAATTTTTTTGTACTTTTAGTAAAGACGGGGTTTCACCATGTTGACCAGGCTGGTCTTGAACTCCTGACCTCAGGTGATCCACCCACCTCAGCCTCCCAAAGTGCTGGGATTACAGGCATGAGCCACTGCGCCCAGCCAAGATTTGTTTGTTTTAATGCATGATGTCAGCTCTGGGTATTGACTCATTACTCCTTCACTTGTGTTTTGGGGATCTTTTAGCGGAGTGTTATACACATGTAAGGTACATACATTGAGTCTTTCAAGTTCTTTCTAATCACAGGATAGTGTAATGCTAAGACCACTGAACCAGATTGAGTTCCACTGCTGGGTTCACCTTTACTAGCCGTGTAGCTTTGACCAAGTTAAACCCTGTGCCAGTTTCCTCATCAATAAGTACTAAGTACTAACATAATAGTATCTATCATAAAGCATAGTTCTGCGCACATTAGTAATGCTATATGTGTATTTGTTAAATTTAAAACAAAGTCCATATATGGACACACCATGACCTATTAAATCATATATCTTTAAGAATATAGGCAAATATGGATTTTAAGTAGATTTCTCTAAAGTGGAGTTTTTGGGTCAAGAGCATGCTCATTTAATTAATTAATTAATTTTTTTTTTAACAGATACTACCAAGCTGAATGCTTTCCAAAACAGCTTAACCAATTTATACTCCCACCAATGCTGCATGACAGTCAACATCTCTGATGCTAAAAGAGGTGTATTATTCCCAATTTGTTCCTTCTGTCATGTTTATGCTTTCATTAAACACATATTTAACTGAGCACCTACTACGTGCCAGGTACTGCAGTAAAAGCCTCATTACAACCACTTAACCTGAAATGCCCTGCTCTCTCTTCCCTTTATTCCTCTATGTCCTACCCAGATTTCAAGGCCCAGTTCAAGTCTTTCCTCCTCAAGTTTTGTAGCACTCACTGATTTCCTACTCTTTCCAACTGCTAGAGTACCAAAATGTACTGCTCACAACTGAGCATTTGATCAGAGATTGGATTCTATTACCTACTGTTATAGTATGGGTGGTAACCAGCTTATCTTGCTACATGTATAGTAATACAATTCCTTGGGAAAGGGACACTATCTTATACCCCATCTATGTCCCCCCATCACCTCACAGAGAGAGGGGAACACTGCAGGTGTGCCCTGCCCCAGATGCACCCTGCATTCTCATTGCCCCCACCCTGCATTCTCACTGCCCCCACCCTAAATTCTCATTGCTCCAACCCTGCATTCTCACTGCCCTGTGAGCTTTCCCTTTTCAGGCATTTGTCACACACTGCACTTCCCGCCTCCTTCAAAGGAGAGCTCTTTGAAGACAAAGGTCTTGCTTAATAATGCATGCGGTTAACACAGCTAAATGCTGAGTAAAAAAATTGGTTACTTTTGGAATATTATTCAGTGCTAAAAAGAAATGAGCTATCAAGTCATGGAAAGACATGGAATAAACTTAGATGCCTATTACTAAGGGAAAAAAAGCCAGTATGATTCCAATTGTATGACATTCTGGATAAGACAAAACTTTGGAGACAGTAAAAAGGTCAGCAGTTGCCCAGGGTAAGGGGGAGGGATGAACAGGCAGAACAAAGGGGATTTTTGAGGCGTGAAAACACTCTGTGTAGTACTACAATGTTGGATACATGTCATTACATGAACACAGAACACCAAGAGTGAGCCCTAGTATAAACTATGAACTTGGGGTGATGATGTATCGCAGGTTCACTGATTCTTTTTTTTTTTTTTTTTTTTTTTGAGACTGAGTCTCGCCCTGTCACCGAGGCTGGAGTGCAATGGTGCAATGGCAGCTCACTGCAACCTCCGCCTCCTGGGTTCAAGCAATTCTCCTGCCTCAGCCTCCCAAGAAGCTGGGACTACAGGCACATGCCACCACGCCCAGCTAATTTTTTGTATCTTTAGTAGAGACGGGGTTTCACCACGTTGGACAGGCTGGTCTTGAACTCCTGACCTTGTGATCCACCCACCTCAGCCTCCCAAAGTGCTGGGATTACAGGCATGAGCCATTGCACCCAGCCAGGTTCACCGATTCTAACAAATGGGCCACCCTGGTGAGGGATGCTGACAATGGGGAGGCTATGCATGTGTGGGGCCAGGGAGTGTGTGGGAACTCTCTGCACCTTCCTCTCAATTTTGCTGTAAACTGAAAACTACTTTATAAAAGTCTTTTAAAAAATAAAATTAGGCCAAGCATGGTGGCTCACACATGTAATCTCACCACTTTGGGGACCAAGGCACGAGGATCACTTGAGCCCGGGAATTCGAGACCCGCCTGGGCGGCAAAGTGAGATCCCGTCTCTACAAAAAAAATTAGAAAACTAGCCAAGTGTGGGGGTGTGCATCTGTAGTCCCAGCTACTCGGGAGGCCGAGGCAGAAGGCTTGCTTGAGCTCAGGAGATCAAGGCTACAGTGAATCATGTTCATGCCACTGCATTGCAGCCTGGGTGACACAGCAAGACCCTGTCTTAAAAAATAAAATAAAATTTTAAGAAAACAAATTTTGATGAATCATACTTTAGAAAAGATCAAATTATCCTTCTAGCCCTGTTACAGAAAATATCACAGTCGCAGTCACATGTGATAAAAGAGAATGTAAAGCCAAAAAAGAGTAGCAAAAAAAGTATAGAAGAATGTTAAGGCAATTAAAGAGTTTCTAACGATTTTGGATGTATATTGTTTGTGGTATTAGACACAAACAACGTTACTGTGGTAATAGTGATATTTACACTTCAAAACTTGTGATGATTTTTCCTCATTCTAAATAAATATTCACCTTAAAATCTGAAAGAAAAAAACAGGTTATAAAGCAACATGTTCAAAAATATTCTAATCTTGTTAAATATGTTTTTATAGACATAGAAACAAATGCTAGAAGATGGTAACATCAAAAAGTTAACAGTGGGTATCTCTAGGAGTTGGGGGCATAGGGAATCCTAATAACCTTCCTTCTGCTTTTCTGTATTTTCCAGATTTCCTAAAATGAACATGTACTGCTCTTCTAATCAAGGGTAAAATGAGATGTTACTTTAAAACCTAACAATAGGCCAGGCGCGGTGGCTCAGGCCTGTAATCCCAGCACTTTGGGAAGACGAGGTGGGTGGATCACAAGGTCAGGAGTTCAACACCAGCCTGGCCAACATGGTGAAACCCTGTCTCTACTAAAAATACAAAAATTAGCTGGGCATGGTGGTATGTGCTTGGAAATCTGGCTACTCGGGAGGCTGAGGCAGGAGGATTGCTTGAACCTGGGAGGCAGAGGTTGCAGTGAGCCCAGATCATGCCACTACATTCTAGCCTGGGCGACAGAATAAGACTCCGTCTCAAAAAAAAAAAAAAAAAAAAAAAAAATTCAGATAGGCAAAAGGAAAGGCCAGGGAAACTAACAGCCTCATACCGCAGCAGAGGGTTCACCTTATAATACACACATTTGCATTGATGCTAGTCATAAAATGGATAAGGAAAAATTGGCGTAGAAGTAATACAATGGAAAAAGAAGGGCAATAAAATACATTCAGATTAGTCCACTCCTAAGTTCCAGAGACAGGAAATTAAAAGAAGAGGTTTCTACTTCTTGGGTAAGGTTGCTAAAGATAAATAAATAAGAAAGGGCTCTGAACAGAGAGTCGAATGGTGGTTGCCGGGCTGAGGGAGGGGGAGTAGGGAAGTTGGTGTTTCAAGGGGACGGTTTCAGTTTTGCAAGCTGAAGAGAGTTCTGTGGATGGACGGTGGTGATGGTAGCACAGCAGTGCAAGTGTACTGATGCCACTGAACTGTATACTTAAAAATGGTGAAGGTGGTGCCTTTTTTGTTATGTATATTTTGCCATAATTGTAAAACCAAGGGGAAAAAAATGAGCTCTGAGATCAAACTTCCTGCATTCAAATCCTAGTTGTACTACCTACTGCTTGCATGGCAGCCAGCAAGTCCCTAACCTCTCCCCATAGTGGGGACAATTTCATTACATACCTCACCAGGCTTGTAAAGATGAGATGAATTCATTCATATAAAGCACTTAGAATAGTGCCAGGCATCTGTTAAGTGAGCAATAAATGCTAGCTATTATCACTGTTATTAATAATGCAGGCAAGATCTCCAAGTCCTCCAAGGTTGTAGGAAAGCAAGTAAGCCTCAATGGCTGGGATACTTTGCCCTGACCCAGGGGCAGCTGAGCTGCAGAGAAGCTACAGAAGCAGCATGGCATAGGGACCCGGGCTTAAAAGGTAAGGGAGTGAGGGACAGGGTGCTGCCCTTCCTGAAGCCTGGGCCAGGAGGGATCCAAACACCAGGATGGCAGGGGTTCACTGCAGTGGCAACCAGTGACAGCCAGTAGGTGACACAGACTATGCCATTTCTGGCTCAGCTCTCTTCCTGTTTTCTCCATTTCCCTTTATTGTACACAACAGCAGAGTGGGATTGATCATAAAGAAATTTTAAAAGTTTATTCATTAAAGAAAGGAAGAGCTTTACCTGTAAGGCTGATTTTGAATTTGTTTTTCCTGAAAAACACTCTTAAGGACTATCACATACTCATTGAGGAAGGAACAGATGGACTGGGCATGACATTTTAGTATTTGTAAGACAGGAGTGCTTCCCTCAAAGGGATTCTGCTTTGTTTTGTCAGGAATACTGGCCTAGGGATGTAACCTTTCAACTCTAAAGCAATGCTGCGTGCACTGCCATTTCTCCACATCCAGCTCTGTGGGAAAACACAGCACAGCAGGATGGGGCAGGCAGGTGTCCACAGCCATGGGCTGCTCAACACCAGCCACCCAGGCTTTCCAGGGGTTCGAAGCCAATGACAAAGAGGGTGGTGTGACCTCTGGAGACCAAGGCACAAAGGATGTGGGTTTATCATCAATTCAATAAGTAGATTTATTTTTTAATCATTTGAAAAGCTGCTAAAATTCTAAAAGCCTCTTTTAATAAAATGTTGTAATCTATAATAATTTAAACAGCTTTCCATTTCTTTTAGTAACTCAGAATGAACGTATTCAAGAAAATGGAAAGGCACGTGGCTGGGTCAAATAACAGAGAGGGAAGGAGAGGCAGAACCCAGATTGCCATAAAAACAACCTGGACCTTGGAAGGGTGTAACATGCTATTTTAAAATATAGCAACTTACTTGCAATTGTATTGCCTCCATCATCTGTAATTATTTTTAAATAATCTTACAATTATTTCAATTGCTAAAACCTACAGTTCCCTAGAGAGGTAGTGAAAAACTCACTGACACAAGGTATATTTTATTTCCTTCCCTCTCAGACCTCTTGAAAATTCACTGATACATCATTTTCACTTCCAATCCAATGAAGTCTGGTGTTGTATTCTCTAGATATTGTATACAACTAATATGTGTGTATATTCCAATAATAAGAAAAACAACAATTCACATTATGAAGATCAAGCTTCAGGAAGAAACACTGCCTAGAAACTTCTATCATTGACAGCTTCAGGCAGCTGGAAAAGTTAAACATTTATGCCAAGCAATTCCAGCTAATTGCAAAGTTTAAATTTATCCATGCAAATTAATAGCAACCAATGATGAAACTGCAGAGACTCCTAACTGCAATTGCTCATTGGCTGACAAACTGAGAAGGAGAGAAGGCTGCATTTTCACTTGAGCACTAGAGAAACCTGAGAGCAAGGCCAAGTTTGAGCTCAACTGAAACTGAAAATATTGTATAAATGTAAAGTCAACCACTGTAACAGGATAGAAGTGCAACTACTTAAGACTTGGGTTATACAGAGAAAAATCCCCTCAAGTGCTAGGCTAGGTGTGCCTGCTCTGTTGCCCAGACAGCAGCTTGTGGGCAGGGTGCTCCCCGGCGTGTGTGACCCAGGCCCTGGTGGGTCCCCAGGGCTCGCTCCACTGACAGCCGGGGGCTGGCGGCAGTCAGCTGTCCCCTGGATAGAGCCGTGCCTCCTGCAAGATGAAGATGGCACTGGATGTTTCCTCTATGACACCTCCACCTCCCACAGTTACCGATAATGAAAAAATTCATTGTGCTTACATTTGAGGGCATCGGAGGGCCAAATGTCTTTCTTTCCCCATCCCATGCTGCTCAGTTCCCTCCCCTCCACACAATGCCTAGCATCTCATCTATTAGTTTATCACTGCATGAGGTTCTTGCCATCTGAATACCACTGATTACACGCAGACAAGTTACTCTAAGGCGTCCCGGGATAGCTGCCTGCAGCCACTCTGGATGGGCAATTTGAAAAAAGGCCTGCTGCCCTCGTGCCTTCTGTCCTCAGTCCTCACAGGCCAGCCATGGGGGACAACAGGGGCCAGAGTGAAAGACACACAGGCAGAAACAAAGGCGCCACAGAGTGGGAAAAGGGGGTGTGTTCATCATGTGTTAACTGAACCACAGTGTGGGTACCTCAGTGCAACCAGTGGAAAAACGTGCAGAAGGTAAGAAAAGCTCTAAGGAAAATGCTAATGAACGTAATGATATTCCTTTCCTATTCTTCCTGCTTAGGAGCTGAAGAGCTTCAGAGTTGGGAGGTGGCGTGAGCCCTCCTGCTAGGGGACTTCACTAAAGGCTGGACAACACCTACACAGGAATGTGGAGAGACAATGGAAGCATGGGCTGCAAGCTTGCACTGGATCACTCGGCATTCGTGGCTTTAAGGGAATCTACTTCCACATGCATTTTTTCCTAGAAACTGGCAAGTCTCAGATGGCACCTGCACTGGAGGGACCGTGCTGCTCCTCTTTGCTCATTTCCCCATTCACAGTTGCCCTCTGCTACTAAAAAAAAAAAAAAAAAGGACTTAATCTCCTACCATCCTGAATCATAGCATAGTATTTACACCTGGAAATGTGAAAACCTCCAGGGCACCCGACAGGGAAGTTTAGATACAGTACTGTTATCAGCAAAGCTTCTTTTACTCAAGAACCATTAACTTACATTAGGGCTCCTTGAAGGCCTGTTTCAGTTAAGAGAAAGACAGGACATGAGAAATAAGGTCTTCAAGCCATTTCTCCCCAGGTTGAAACATTCTGATTTTAGACCACTGTAGAGTGTGGGGGTAGAGATACCAAATTTTGTTTAACTATCTTGCTCCTTCTATCCTCTGTCTCTCTAGTTGGTATTTATAACATGCCAGATTTGACAAAGCTCCAAATCTTATCTAGCTCCGCATCTATCTTAGAGTTGGAATGCAAGAATAACACTGTTGTCATGGTGGCATCTAGGGTATCACATGTTTATCTGAATCCAGAAATAACATCTCATCCCTTCTGACAGTTACTCTGACCCGGGGATATGTCTGGGCATGAGGTCTGGCCCCATGGCTATGTGGCAGACATTCTGTACCGGAATGAATGAGCTAAATCTTCAGTTTATGGGAAACATCTTAAGATTCATGGTGAGATAAAAGCATTTTATCAAAAACATACTGGCAAAGGTTTACTTCGGTGAAAAATATTCTAATTTTCTCAACCCTTTCTCAGTATTGCAAGGTATAACTAAGTGATAAAAATAGTTCAATGAATTGAGATCGGAGAGCTTGGGAAAAGCTTCTCTGGTGTATTTCCCAGAGGCCAAGAAGCCAACGACTAATGAAAGGTAACAAAACCTTGTGCAAGTTAGAGATTTTCAAAGCTGTGTTTTTAGTAACACTGAAGGGAGTCCTAATTGAGTTGTTAGCTTATAAATCACACACACAAAAATTTTGTAATATAATCTGACTTTTGGCATATAGTTGAGAAGGGGGTCAAAGAACTGAATGACATTACCGGACATTTTTTTAAAAACCCAAAAAACTCCTACTCCTATCTGTCTATTAATACAAGCAAAGCTCTCAATCCTTGCATCTATTCAAAAACAAGAACATAATTGTTACTGAAAATCATCTTATTCTAGCAGCAAGTGATATGCATCTCAGATATCTAAACCCAATTGAAAAAGATTCTTTGCACTCACAACATTTTACCTTTTGTTAATATTTTCATAAATTTTATAATGTTTACAATTGTAATCAAATACTAACATTTATAACAATGCAAAGAAACCTTTAGTACTAAAGTCTTATAGAATATAGCTTTTTAAATTTTAATTTTTATACATATTTCTGCAATAATGAAGTATGATAAAGTAATCGATAAAAGACCCTCAGAGATTAAAAAAATTGAGTTAACTGGGTAAATGGAGGTAATGGAAGAGAGATGATAGCTGAAGGTATGCACATGGCTTCTGGAACTCAGTTTCACCCCCACAGAAAGGACACGAAGTTAACTGAGTTATCCTATAGGAAGGATAAAATGGAAATACAAGTTAAAGGAGACATGGAAGTATAAGCTTTTCAATGACTAAAGAACAGCTTGCTCATGTATTTCTTTAACAGAATGACAGTGGCAATCAAAACTCGATGGTATGTGGATTCCACTAGCTACCTTTAAAAGAATGATACAACACTTTTCTTTCACTTTAAGTAGTCGGTATTCATGATATACCAGACCTTTGTCATCTCTTGCAATAATCCAGGACTATTCTATTACTCCAAGACATTTGAACACACACAAGGTCAGCACGCACATGGCCTTGAGCTCAAGTACCTCTTCAAATTTTGTGCTGAGGTCCTGGGGCTGGTTGCCTAAGTCACTGAGCATGAACACCAACGACCTAACCTCTGGCTGAGCTCTGCTGAGAAAGCCGCTGGAGCAAAGGGATGGAGGAGAAGAGGAGGACGGAAACAGGGTACACACAGGACATGAGGCTTTGGGATTAATGAGTCCTGTGACAAAGGGGCAACAAGCAGAAAGAAATAAGCAAAGGCTTCAAATGACTAAGCACTGTCAGGATTAGTTCTCAGGAGCCGGAGATTTGTTTGTTTGGTAAAAGCTTCAACCACAAAGAGATTTAGCGTTGAATTCCAGTTATGTAAAGTATTCATTTCACATTGTATAATCTGACATTTTGATAACATAATCCTGCCCAAAACAGACTGGGAGAAGAAAAGAAGGATGTCATCAGTATTGGAAATCAAAGTGGCTAAATGCTATTTGGAAAAAGGTAAAGTACAACGTGCAGGTGTGTGGGAGTGCAGGAGATGGGGCAGAGTGAGCCTGGCTGGGGATGGGGCTGCGGACACTGGGGGCCAAGATGACAAATGCATGGAGAAGAAACTCTTCCTTTCCTTCCTAAGACAAAGTGAGACCCAGACCATATCTGGCAGATAAGAATATGTACTGTGAATTTATAAAAGCCACATATTTTGAATAATAATAGCATTACACCATAAAATGATATCATCACAGCATACAAATCCAGGGCATTAATTGTTGTGGAAAAAGATGGGATGGGGACCCTGGTTGAGTGTGGAATTGTGGGGCTGTCACCCGCAGGATGCTCACACCCTGCACTCTGTCCTGGCATGCTCTTCACAACAACAGAGAGCAGGAAGAGCTATGGCTCAGTATTAAATTTCCTCTTCCACTCTTAAGACTTATTAGCAAATTAAGAAGCTGGGTAAATGGAGGTAAGGGAAGAGAGATGATAGCCGAAGGTATGCACATGGCTTCTAAAACTCAGTTTCACCCCCACAAAAAGGACACGAAGTGAAGTATTTGGATTAATGTGATAGAATCAGAAACATGCAGGCCCGGCATGGTGGCTCACGCCTGTAATCCCAGCACTTTTGGAAGCCAGGGTGGTTGGATCAACTGAGGCCATGAGTTCAAGACCAGTCTGGCCAACATGGTGAAACCCCGTCTCTGCTAAAAGTACAAAAAATTAGCCGGGCGTGGTGGCGTGCACCTGTAGTCCCAGCTACTCGGGAGGCTGAGGCAGGCAAATCACTTGAACCTGGGAGGCGGAGGCTGCAGTGAGCCGAGATTGCACACTGCATTCCAGCCTGGGCAATAAAGTGAGACTCCGACTCAAAAAAAAAAAAAAAAATAGTGGTAATATTTGTATTTCTCTCTCTAGACTCCTCATTTTTAATCTTTACTGTCGCTTAGTGCTTACACCTTCATTGTGTCTGCTGCCTAAGAGAGAAGGTCCTAGAGCAGACAGTGCCCAAAGAACAATATTTCCAAAAGCTAGGTGATTTCCTTTCAATCCACATTAATAAAAATGTTCTTCCAGAACATTTGTCTCCTATGAACCTCAGCAGAAAGAATTTCCAAAAACATGACTTCCCCTGAAGCTCTCTATGCTTTGAATCAATAAGTTCTAGAGATATGATTCTGAACATTCTATGGAACCCTTTCAACCCAAACAGCTCTATGTTTATTTGTTGTATTTTATTTATGATTCAGCATAAGCATTTACTTGTACAAGAAGTTCTGTGCCTAAACATAAAAGTAAAACCACATTCTAGAGAAACAGAGTATCTTTCAAAACATAGCAGGTGCAATCCAACATAACATCATCTCCTATCTTTTAAAAGAATGGTTAGTCTCGATTTGGACATAAACTAGACAGATTGCTAGTCACCTTCATGAACAAATTCATAACACCAACACTATAGCTGACACCCAGTGAAACAGGAGAGAGAAGGAGAAAGGAATCAGTCAACAGAAATACAGAAAACTGTATATTCTAAAGTGGCCAAAAAGACTAAACCACATCTGAAATGTTCATACGAACTCCTTTGACCAAATAACCTTACAGTAGAAATACAGTACAAATTCTTTAGTAACTCAGAGCAGTGTTTTTCAAATGGTGGGTTTGGTTCATTAACAAGTTGTAAAATAAACTTAATGAGCTGGAATCAACGTTACTTTAATATAATAGAAAATATAATTTGTAGTAATGATGAGCATTCTTTTGTGAAACTGATTTTAATTTTAAGGACATGCATATATACATATTTGCATACTGGATCACAAAGGTAAACATATTTAACTAAGGGTTTGAAAAATACTGACTCTGCAGAATACAAATAAATACTAATTTTTATCTTGAAATTTTCAGTTCCAAAGAGACAAACGTGTGTAACTGTCATCTTACTGTCTATATACATTTGCTTTGTCCTGTTGAATCCTAATAGAATTGAAATAAAATTAGAGCTCAAGTCTCATTCTCAGCTGTGATTAATGATAATATGAACTATTATTTATTGAGCACAATGTTCAACCAGGAATTGTCCCAGGCATTTTACATAAATTATTTATCTCTCAATACACCTCTAAGGTACAAATTATGATCCTAGTTTTACACTGGATGGAATGCTACTCAGGTAGGAACTGCAACTTGCTCGGGGTCTCACAGCCAGGAAGTGGGAGAGCGGGGATTAGATCCTACATTATCAGGCTATAAAATTTAGATGAATTACTCTCCATGCAGAAGTGAAAAAATATTTGTTTAAAACTAATGTTTATGAAATTTGTTCCTTGGAAATTACATTTAGGAAGTTTCAGATTTCATTATCCACTCAGAGAAGAGAGACATTGGAAAAATGCCAGAGGCCAGGCATCGTGGCTCAGGCCTGTAATCCCAACACTTTGGAAGGCTGAGGTGGGAGGACTGCTTGAGCCCAGGAGTTCGAGACCAGCCTGGGAAACATAGCAAAACTCCTTCTCTACTAAAAATACAAAAAATTAGCCAGGTGTGGCACGACACGCCTGTGGCCCCAGCTACTCAGGAGGCCGAGGTGGGCGGATCAACTGAGCTCGGGAGGTTGAGGCTACAGTGAGCCATGAGGGTACCACTTCACTCCAGTCTGGGTAATGTAATGAGTCCCTGTCTCAAAAAAAGAAAAGAAATGAAAAGAAAACAGAAAGAAAACGAAAAGAAAAATGCCAAAGTGGGCACCTCTGCAGCTGACAGGATTTCAAGCTGCAGAATGAAGTGTACACGAGGTCACTGTACTTCCCAGCACAGGGAAAGTTCTGGAGTGCTCCCAGGATACACACTCAATTGCAAAATGTTAAAAGGTAATGTCCAGGCAGATTCTTTCGTGCCACATGACTTACGTGTTCAGTGGTCCAAGGTCACACTAGGAAGAGTTATGAGAACTTTACCCAGAATCCTAGCCTGACTGACATCAGGGTGGTGGTGTTGACTACTACCTTCAAGGGAATCCAAGGATTTCTATAAAAGGAAATGCTGCCATCTCCCTACCTCCCCCCAAATCAGATCCACCTGCACAGATACTAAGCAGAGACATATTCCAAATATTTAATATACCACACTTACAAATTCCAAATACGAAAACTTGCTCTGTGCACAGAAGTGTAAGTGAAATTCTGTTCTCCACTGTGGGGTTGTCTGTTCTGAGAGTTTCTAGGTAAGTCTATGGGGCAATATAAATGTGCTGTGTCAACAGAAACACGGCATTTTCTGTTTGTTTTTTTTTTTCATCGAAAATGCACATTAAAGCCATTAGAGCAGCTCAAATTCTTGTCAGAAAAAAGTTGCCTACGGCTTTTCACAATTTATGATTCTCGTAGGTTTCCATAAACATGGTCGTGCACACTTTAATGCAAACTTTTAGGTTCCTTTCTAAAGAATATGCGATTAAAAGTATCTGCTTAATATCATATGACAAAACCATCAATTTACCATTCCAATACATTTTCTGAGGATGCTCCAGATACTGAAGTCATTTCTGGAAAACATAGGAGAAGGCAAACTTGTTCTGAAAAAAGAAAAGAAAAACATAAAGTTCATTGTAACGCCATTGTCAGTAGGAGGGAAGAATTGCTTTCATTCATGTGAGAGCTGCAGGCACAGAAAGACACTTTAAAAATGTGTGTCATCACAGACAGGGCTAAGCAGGGCTAATCTAGGGTTGCACCTGTTCACCACTACCTACTTTGGCCCCTGAAGGATGCTGTAGCAAATCAACTGGTCCTCTGTCTTCAGCATTGCTCTGATCTGAACTCAGTCCTCTCCGTCCTTGGGATCCAGCTGTTTGAACCACCTCAGAGATCCACTATCCTTTCATGTTCTGGCACATCTGACCCTGTTGTTGGATTTATGGCACACCTACCATGTTCTGATACTTAATACATTATCATTCTCTAGCTGCTAAATGATGTAAACAAAATGCCATCACAAAGCTTAGATACAGGTTTTTAAGAAATGAAATGGAAAATAGAAAACTTTTATAAAAGCCAAAGTATTTTTAAAAAGTAAAAGGCAAAGTATTTAAAAAAAAAAAAGTAAAAAGTATTTAGGCCCTGTAACATACATCAGTACTTCCCCAAGGAGACTAACACTGAACAAAATTTAGCAATTCTGGGTAGACTGGAAAACAAATTTACCTCTACAGAAAGAGGATCTTCAAAGCCTCTGTAGGTGTTTGAAAGTAGCCAAGGGATGACGGCTGCCTGGGGCTGAAGGTCTGTGGCTTGGATAAGCAGCACATCAGAGCCAGGCCTGGTGGGCAGGGAGCCACCCCATTTCCACAGATCAGAAAGGCAGCACCATCAGGAATGAGGGAAGTGCAAGAGGTGCCCAGACCAACTTTCCAGAACACTGTTATGAAAGTTTTCCAGTTGCCGGCTGGGCGTGGTGGTTCACACCTGTAATCCCAGCACTTTGAGAGGCCAAGGTGGGCAGATCACCAGAGCTCAGGAGTTTAAGACCAGCCTGGGCAACATGGTGAAACCCATCTCCACTAAAAACACAAAAATCGGCCGCATGTGGTGGTGCATGCCTGTAATCCCAGCTACTCAGGAGGCTGAGGCAGGAGAATCTCTTGAACCTGGGAGGCAGAGGTTGCAGTGAGCCGAGATCGCGCCACTGCATTCCAGCCTGGGCGACAGAGCAACATTCTGCCTCAAAAAATAATAAAATAATAAAATAATAAAAAGTTTTCCAGTTGCCTTCTAAAACACATCCATGTAGCTAAAATATTAAATCTTTTAAAAATTATCTTTTAAAGAACCTCTAAATTAAACTAATTAATTTGGATTATAGAAGTTAATACAATTTATATTTTTAAGTCAATAATCCATGGTGGAATTCTTCTAGTTTCTTTTTCTTTTTTAGGAACACACACTGCTCATTTGGCAGATCTGCCATCTAACCAGTCTGCTGGGTAAGTGGCCACAGATGGTATTTAAATCACATTCCCCACTATCCAAGACTATCAATCTCTGTGACATGAATAATGGATACCAGGAATAAGAATCCCTGCTATTATCTATGCTTTGCATGTATAATATAGTTTTAGAGATGTATGTAAATTAAATTTTCCATCTATTTTTTTCTTTTCTTTTTTGAGATGGACTTTCGTTCTTGTTGCCCAGGCTGGAGTGCGGTGGTGTGATCTCAGCTCACTGCAACCTCTGCCTCCTGGGTTCAAGCGATTCTCCTGTGTCAGCCTCCCAAGTAGCTGGGATTTCAGGTGCCTGCCACCATGCCCGGCTAATTTTTTGTATTTTTAGTAGAGACGGGGTTTCACCATGTTGGCCAGGTTGGTCTTGAACTCCTGACCTCAGGTGATCCACCTGCCTCGGCCTCCCAAAGTGCTGGGATTACAGGCGTGAGCTACCGCGCCTGGCCAAATTTTCCTTCTACTATCTTGGAAAAGTCCATCCAAAGTGTAGCATACCTAGAGAGTTATGAGCTTGAAAGAAGCTTGTGAAGAGGGAATGAGGGCTGTCATTCACCCCCGACGAACGCTGACATTAAATGTATAGACCGTGTGCTACCATTCTAACTAAAGGTAAGAATAGCAGAAAGGCAAGAACAACTAATATCTTGGAGGCATAAGATGAGAGACATTCGAGCTTTGTAATTATTCTCGGTTTAGAAAGTGTCAGAGGACTGTCAGCCAAGAGTCCCACCTGGAAATATCCTATACTCATTTTTATGCACAAAACTTTCTGTGATTTTATGAGAATGTAATCATTACTCATTTATAAGGAAGTCAGATTATCTGCAACATTCATTACCTATTCAGAACATAATCAGAAAGCAGAGGGGAAGGGGTTTTGAAAGGTAAACAGCCATTACAGAGCCCATGTTATTTTCTTCTGTAGGACACGCAGAGCCGAGCGCCTTGCCTCACTGAGACCGCACTTTGTGCAATAAACTGATGGGAAGCAGCGAGAGAAACACTGGCCCACGAGACACCTACGCAGCACACAAGCCATGGCTTAGTAAATGACCTCTCAGTTGTTGACCACAGTCTAAGTCCATAGCATGACGAGGTTGCCAAGAAGACAGGTGCAATCTCAGACTGCCACAATGGGGCAGCAGCCAGAGCATCCCCAAGGGCAACTTGAGCTGGGATTCAGGCTCAGGTGTCACTGTTGTTTTGGTGTTTTTTTTTTTTTTTATTTTGAGAGAGGGTCACAGTCTGTTGCCCAGGCTGGAGTGCAGTGGCATGATCTCGACTCACTGCAACCTCCACCTCCTGGGTTCAAACGATTCTTCTGCCTCAGCCTCTCGAGTAGCTGGGACTACAGGTACCCGCCACCATCCCTGGCTAATTTTTGTTATCTTTAGTAGAGATGGGGTTTCACCATGTTGGCCAGGCTGGTCTTGAACTCCTTACATCCAGTGATCCACCCACCTCAGCCTCCCACAGTGCTGGTATTACAGGTGTGAGCCGCCACACCTGGCCCAGGTGTCACTTTTAAAAGAAACTGGAACACCGCCACGCAAGAGGACTGATGCGAGGCAAGGCAAAGGTGTCTGGAAAACATCTCTTACAGGCAGTGCTAACGGACGTGCAAAGCTAGAGAAACAAAAGCTGGGGGTGTGGTGAACAGTGGGCACGAGGGGGGTCTTGGAATATCGGAGAGAGGGCCTGGGATGGCAGGAGTAATAACATCAATGCCCCCAGGTGCTATGCACTTCGGCCTGCTTCATCTTCCCCCTCCACAGCACTGATCGACGTGACATAAGGTACACTCTCTTGCTGATCGTTGATGACCTCCTACCCCCAAACAGTATGTAAACTCCATGAGAACTCATATTCTGTCTACTGCTGTGGCCCTGTTGCCTAGGACAATGGCTAGCACCAAGTGGGAGTTTAAATTTGTGGCAGAAGCTTTGGAATGTATACGACCTATTAGACATTACCTCTTTTGGAAAGAATTTGGTTTATTCTGTGCTACTCAAGAGAGAAGGACTATTACTGCAGGTGAATGCTTATATTAGGGTGGCTAATATAAAGACCTGTCTCACAATTAATTCAAAAAATAGGAGATGAGAGAGGCCTCTTAAGGAAGGGTTTCAGACAGAGGCTGGAGGATTTCACCAGTCAGGGAGGGCACAGAAAGGCACCCCAGCTCGACCAAGGATGCTGCTAAACTCATGCCAGGAACAAGACAGGCTCCACCACAAAGAATTACCCACCCACAATGTCAGCAGTGCCAGGGTCAAGAAATCCAGCCAGAGAAATACAACGAGAGCTTCACGTATAATCTCAAATTCTGTAGTAGCCACATTTTTAAAAGTCAAAATTAATTTTAGTAATTTATTTTATTTAACCCAGTATATCCAAAATATTAGCATTTCAACATATAATACATACAAAAAATGATATGTTATACTTTTTTCCATATTGTCTTCAAAATCCAGTGTGTATCCTACACTTTTAGAGCACATCTCAATTAAGCTACTAAACAGTTAACATGAAATCTAGTCTTAACAAAGTTGTTTTTAATGGAAGAACAGTTTCTGCTTCATTTTACAACTTAACTTATGTTAATTAAAATTAAGTAAAAAATCAGGCCGGGTGCCATGGCCTGTAATCCCAGCACTTTGTAATCCCAGCACTTTGGGAGGTTGAGGCGGGTGGATCACAAGGTCTGGAGTTCGAGACCAGCCTGGCCAAGATGGTGAAACCCTGTTTCTACTAAAAAATACAAAAATTAGCCGGGTGCAGTGGTGGGTGCCTGTAATCCCAGCTACTTGGGAGGCTGAGGCAGGAGAATTACTTGAACCTGGGAAGCAGAGGTTGCAGTGAGCTGAGAGTACGCCACTGCACTCCAGCCTGGGCAACAGAGCAAGACTCCGTCTCAAAAAAAAAAAAGTAAAAAAATCAGTTTCTCAGTCATACTAGCCAGATTTCAAGGGCCCAAAAGCCGCACGTGGCTAGTAGCAACTGTACTGGACAGAATGGATCTCTGTGATTACTTCTGAAAACAAAATGGTTGTATTGTTTCAAGAATAGGGTGGGGAACAAAAATCTGCCCAATTTTACAAGCCTAAAGTCAAGAACAGACAAAAAACAGTCCACAGTCTAATCATCAAGAAAATGCTAAATCTTCTGCAGTGTTATTTGAAGAAGCAGAGGGAGTAGAGAAATTAAAAAAAAAATTAGGTAGGAGATTCAGTTAAAAAAATAATTTGTGTTGAAAAGGATGTGTTTCCATATTTAAAAATTTCACTATCTGCCAAGAAAAAAAGAAGAGAGAATTCCCGAATGATATTGGATGGCAGTGTTACTCCAGGCAGAAATAAGAACAGATGAGAGCAGCAACCAGAATTTTCAGGCTGAAAGCACAGCTCAGTGATTCTCTCTCCGTGGAGTTTATCTGAGGGTCATTATCCTGCATTCTATGCTTCCTTTTTCTCTTCATACAGAGAGAACACACCCTGTACCAGGGACTGGCAGTGATATGTCCTGGTTCTATTTTCAACCACACAGATGACATTACGACTATCTAGACCACAGCACAATAACTGGTTTTTAAATGAAGAGTCTCACAGTGGTTTTATCTATGTGATGCAAATGGCTCCGCTTGCTAGCACACCATTATTTCCCTGCTACACAGCACTCCAGACAGACCCCAAAGAACCAAATTCATTTAAGAAGTGTTGACTAACAAATGCTGTGCTTGAATCCCACTTGTTCTGAAAAGTTGTGCAAGGTCAGGAGATCACGATCTCCAAAATCTTTAAATGTTATTTGGATGGCAGAAATTACATGTTATTTGGGCCATGCACGGTGGCTCATGCCTGTAATCCCAGCACTTTGGGAGGCCGAGGCAGACGGATCACTTGAGGTCAGGAGTTCAAGACCAGCCTGGTCAACATGGTGAAACCCCGTCTCTGCTAAAAATACAAAAATTAGCTGAGCATGGTGGCACATACATGTAGTCCCAGCTATTCGGGAGGCTGAGGCAGGAGAATCACTTGAACCCAGGAGGCAGAGTTTGCAGTGAGCTGAGGCTGTGCCACCGCACTCCAACAGAGCAAGACTGGGCAACAGAGCAAGACTCCATTAAAAAAAAAAAAAAAAAGAAATTGTATGTTATTTGGAAGCTGAGCCTCGCAAATTTACCTAACTGCACAGATCTCCTTTATCTACCTGCTGGACACCGAGCCCACCTCCTGCATCTGCTCCATGGATTGCTAGGTTAGACACTCAACACCGTTTGCTCACAGAAGCCCTCTGAAAAGAAGAACAAGATGATAACACAAAGGTAGGCAAAATTAAGCTTCACCTGGAATTGGCTGCCAGGCGTTTCATGCTTTCCAGGTTTGCCTCCTGATTTTCATGAGACACATGAGCTCTTCTGGGTCTTGTGTATGTGCATGCATATATTTACTGAGACATCCTTATACTTGGCAGGAGGTGGGGGAGGTGTCATCTCTTTCATGGAGTATATAAAAGAACCATGGAATGGAAACCAGAGCTAGAGCGCAAACTCTTGCTACCGCCCAGCTGCATAACCTGGGGCAAATCTTGCAAGTCGAAGCTACACAGCTGTACAATTCACCTTCTTCTGGCAGCTAGATCTGCACTAAGGAAAATGCCTAGGACAATTAAAGCTTCTCGGAAACTAAGGTTCAACTTCTTACCTACATGTCGGTTTTAAAGAATTTTAAAAATTATTTGTTATTTTTATAAAGTGCAAACATACTAAGATAAAAACACTCATTGTCAGTGGTGACATCATCTGTCCACTAAATTATCTTCTCACTATGTAGGCACTCTTTGTGTATTACAGATATTTCATTCACCACCTGCATTACAGATAACTTATCCCAAGTCTAACATTTGTCGTGTGATTCTGTTTACAGTATGATTTGCTAAACCAAATCTACCTACCTGGGAAGGCTATATATGTAATTATCATAATCTACATGTGAAACATAAACAGCTATCATTCAGTATTTTCCCAATGAACACAATAAAAACAATTCATTATTAACAGGTATTCCAGAACAAAAGGTAAATTTCTTAATTCACAACATTTGGTATTTTTCCAACGGACAAGAAAAAAGCAATTCATTATTAACAGGTATTCCGGAAAAAAGGGTAAATTTCTTAATTCACAACGATTGGTAATCTTGACCTTAAATTTTTAGGAATTCGAGTTCTATGTCAAAACCAAAACAATACACATAATTAAAACAATCTTCTTGGGCATATACCAAATGGTAGTAAATACAACTAAATTAGCGGGGGATGGAGTATGTGGTTATTTTTCAAATTAAAAAATAATTACTTTTTTTGGAGACAGAGTTTCGCTCTTTTTGCCCAGACTGCAATGCAGTGGCACAATCTTGGCTCACTGCAACCTCCACCTCCTGGGTTCAAGCGATTCTCCTGCTTCAGCCATCCGAGTAGCTGGGGACTACAGGCATGTGCCACCATGTCCGGCTAATTTTGTATTTTTAGTAGAGATGGGGTTTCACTGTGCTAGCCAGGCTGGTCTCGAACTCCTGACTGCAGGTGATCCACCCTCCGTGGCATCCCAAAGTGCTGGGATTACAGGCGTGAGCCACCGTGCTTGGCCAAAATATGTTATTATATAACAAAGGAAACAATCTACAGATAAAGGACAAGCTAGACCTCTCCTCCTGCACCCTCCGATACCAACAGTAACAGCACGAGTGCTCCTTTCCACACCCCCTGTTCACACAAACAAGGGTATACAGGTATGTGCATTTTTTAAATTGAAATATTACCCTATAGGTCACATTGCTTTTTCACGAAATATCAAGGACACTCCCCTTCATATCAACAGACACAGGTATATCTTTCTTCGTAATACGTTTAGGCACATGTACACGTATGTAGGTAGCATTTCACACATGCTGGTTTTATTTTTAATGTAGTCTTTCCCCCTTTGTTCTTTTTGCTTGTCACCCCACTCTTCCATCTCCACCACCACTCTACCACCCTATAATCCACGTTAAGAAGCTGGCATCTATTTTTCTGTGCTTTTCCACACGTTCCCAAAGAGCCACATGTAGAGCATGCATGTGTGCACACACAAAGGGGTGTGCTGCCCTTCATATTCCTAATTAGGGTACTAATTATACACACTTCTCTATGGTCTGCTTGTCAATACTGCATGCAAATTTGTTGATGTCAAATGGTATACTAATTAAGGAATGTATAATATGCCATAAGAATACTATATCTCAAAATACATTTTGTCATTCTCCATGAAAGGCACTTACCATTTCATTCTTTTGCCAAAAGAAACGATGCAACAAAAATATTTCAATATATGATGTATTCTTATTTAAATCTGATGCCTTCATTTTAATGGGGCAGAGCACCGGGGTTAAAATTGCTGGGTCAAGGAGTTTCTCTATCTCACATATCCATAGATGTGGCCAGACTGCTTTCGGAGAAGCTTTTAACAATTTCGTATCTCACCAGCAGCCTATGAGCACTCTCTTCCCGCCAGCAAGAGTTGGTGTTAACAGATGTTCTTGTCCTTTTAGGTTTTGGGTCTGACTGTGGTAGTGATGCTACCTTGTTATTTTGTTTTTCCTTGACTACTAGTGAGTTAGAACATTTTTCATATGCTTAATGAACATCTGAATTCACAGATAGTCAACTGCCTATTTATATCATCTATACCGCTGGATTTTTTTTGTTATTTAGTAAGAATTTTTTTTTGTATGTGATAGCTATTAATCTTTTGTCACCTAGATTGCACATAGTACCATCTGCAGGTTAACAAAAAACTTTTACAAACAAGTATGTCTCTTTTTTAAAACATAGCTTCTGTGTTTTCTATCTTGGTGAAGGCTTCTCCGACCCTAAAGCTGTTTCTTTTTTTTTTTGTTTTTTTAAACATGATGTTCCCATTCTTTAAATGATATATATTTCTCTCTCTCAAGTTCATATCTCTACACAAAGATAGCTAGGTCTCTTTAAGGGGTATGTCCTTGTTTGCTCATTTGGGGCCACTTGAGACTAAGATTCTTGTGCCCTCTACACCTTTCACAAACAGGGCCTGTGAAGTGGCCCTATTCCCTTTCTCCTAAGACAGAGGAGCTCTCTGTCCAACACTTCTCTTACTCCCAATTCCAGGAATCTTAATAGTCTATATTTTTATTTAGCTTCATTCCAGCTTCTACCTCGGTTCAAAAGACCCTTGATCATTGATTCGTATGTTTCAGGGAAGACAGAAAAAGTTCAGGTGTTTTTTAAAAAGCAACACTTTCACAAATGCTGTGAAATCACAATATCCCCAGGCTAGCTTTAAAGAGTTCTACTAAGATGAAGTGGATGAATACTAATGGCTAGCATTTAGTGAGAGTTTGCTCCAGTTTAGACTGTGTTAATCACTTAATGTGCATCACCTCATTTAATCCTCAAAGTAATCTGATTAAGCACTTGTATTAAATAACTTGTCCATGGTCATATATTGAATTAGTAGAATGGATTCTTTAACTCCATAGCCGTCGCTCCTGGCTTTCACAACTCTGCCACTTACTATGTGAACTTGAATATGTAACTAACCTATTCCAAACCTCGGTTTTTCTTAGAAAATGATAATACTAGTGTTTCATATGGCCATGGTGGAGTTCCCATGAAACAATGCATACAGAGAGTGTTTTTAAAACTTTAGGCCCCATTCATTCTGATCTATAGACTCAATTTAATGGTAATATAACCAGCATTTTAAAAAATGAAATCAAATACATCTGGCAAGGGTAGGTATTGTTAATGAAAATTCTGTCCCAACAATACACATACACCCCATATGTGTGCATTATGTGGTCCAATTTAATTTTATTTAAAATATGGAAATTGGTCAGTGATATAAAACATTCAGTCCAGTGCCTGGTAGGTAGAAAACCTTCAACATGAAGTAGAGATTGATATTATTGTTATTACTAATAATTTCAGGGAAAACTTTCATCTTCCTGTCTGAGTTGTTAAAGATTTAAAACTACTATTACTTTTTGGATGAAAAATTTACTAATTACAGTTTCAAAAGATGATCTAAAAATGGTTATTTATTGAACAATTTTCATAACGATATTAAGGTTTTCACAGAAAAACAGGAATGAAATTGTTTCTGTTGCCCTGGAGAAAAGCAGAAAATGAAATGGTTTTCACCACTTGTGCTTCTTTCCCCTAGGAAGCCTTTTTTAGTGTTGTTGTTTTGAGACAGAGTCTCGATCTGTCACCCAGGCTGGAGTGTAGTGCTGCGATCTCGGCTCACTGCAACCTCCGCCTCTAGGGTTCAAGTGATTCTCCTGCCTCAGCCTCCCGAGTAGCTGGGACTACAGGCATGTGCCACTGCGCCCGGCTAATTTTTGTACTTTTAGTAGAGATGGGGTTTCACCATGTTGGTCAGGCTGGTCTCGAACTCCTGACCTCAGATTGTCCTCGCACCTTGGCCTCCCAAAGTGCTGGGATTACAGGTGTGAGCCACCGCACCCGGATGGAAGGCTTTATAGCTGGATGGTGAATGCCAGCCAATGGCTCTCACCTGGGACCAGATACAGGTACAAATGGAAGAGATTTTTCAAATTAATGAACTATCCCATCCAAGAGCTTCTGCTTAGGAGGCTGCAGAATGCTAAACAAAGAATCTTTAAGCAAAGACTGTGATTAAGACATAATGAAGCAACTCGGGAGGGACTCTGACTTGGAAATGTCCCTTTCTTTCCTGCCATTTAATAATTCATTGGTATTCTTTGTTTTAATGTCATATGACTGGAGTGAAAGTGCTGGGACAATTCTGTCCAATTAACATTTTTCATTTAATTGAAATGATAAGGAACATACTAATAAATCCCAAACTTAATTTTACTGTGCCTTAAACATTCCATTGACATGATTAGATGGTATTAAAACTCATTCCCATCCAGATCCGAGGGTGCGTCCTCTCCCAATCTACCTTTGGGTGAAGACTTCAAGCATGCTCCTCCATTCAGGCTTCTCTTCCGCACCCAGACTTGGGGAATGATCTCAAACTCAGCCACGATGGCAGCAATGGGATTTTAAAAGCAACTCCAAGGTTCTAATTTAGAACAATGAAATTGGCTAGTTCTGTGCTCAGCTTAATTTCACAATTCTTTATTTTCCCTACCTTCATTCATTCCCTCTGCTGTTTTTTACATATCTGCCACTCACAGAGTGTAATCCCCCTGCCCTCTGAGACTCTGAGATTAGAGACTATGTCCTATTCTCCTCTGTGACCTCCAGGGTACAGAATATTTTGCATATGACAGGTGCTCAAAGTTTTAAAATAAATGATTTTACCTAATGTCTCAAGTTACGATGGAGCCAAAGAAAGAAAAACAGTGAAAAAATGATATGGATAAGTAAGCAATGATGTATGAAGAACACAACAATCATTTTCTGTCTTGCTCTGTCACCCAGGCTGGAGGCAGTGGTGCGATCTTGGCTCACTGTAAGCTCCGCCTCCCGGGTTCAAGCGATTCTCCTGCCTCAGCCTCCCAAGTAGCTGGGATTACAGGTGCCCACCATCATGCCTGGTTAATTTTTGTATTTTTAGTAGAGATGGGGTTTCGCCATTTTGTCCAGGCTGGTCTCGAACTCCTGACCTCAGGTGATCCGCCCGCCTTGGCCTCCCAAAGTGCTGGGATTACAGGCATGAGCCACCGTGCCCAGCCTCTTATGTCACTTAAGAGACTATTTTCAAAACCAACTTCCTTAACACACGTTTTCACTTGCGCTTAACAAATAAGTATTTGTTATTAAGTGTTATGTAGGAATCACAATTTTAGGTAGCAGAATATTGATCTGGATATTTAGAAAAGTGAAAAACAACTTAATTCTTACCTCTGATTCAAGATTAAAGAATGAACTAAAAATCTAAGAAAACTATTCCACAGAGAAACAGATTTCAACACATCTATAACTACAACACTGACAATCTGTATGTATACATGTATATTGTTATATGTGTGTTTTGCACTTGTGTGTGTATAACTATTTGCAGCTATTAGATACTTATCACCTCTCTTCTCAACTATCAGACTTCTTATCCTTTCCTCCAAATCCTTCCTTCTGTCACCCAGGCTGGAATGCAGTGGCAGTCTTGGCTCACTGCAAACTCTGCCTTCTGGGTTCAAGTGATTCTCGTGCCTCAGCCTCCGGAGTAGCTGGCATTACAAGTGTGTGTTACAACACTGGCTATGTTTTGTATTTTTAGTAGAGACAAGGTTTTGCCATGTTACCCAGGCTGGTCTCAAACTCCTGGCCTCAAGCAATCCACTCACCTCAGCTTCCCAAAGTGCTAGGATTACAGGCATGAACTACCATGCCCTGCCTACAAGTCCCAATCTAAATAGAATTTAATGACACAGCTTGTATCTTTAATTTCTATTGCCCTGCTGAAGTTTACTAAACACTCAAAGCAAAACAGTCTTCCAAATTAGGAAGTCATTAGAGCTAAACTATAAAATAAACTTGAATTCACAAAAGTAATTAGACTTTAAAATTATGTTACAGAGTAAATTACTGTAGTAATTAAAAAGTCTTACTTCATTTTCACAAATGATGCATAATCTTGCTTGAAAAAAATCTTTACATAGTTCATCTGGGATACAGCTCACAAGTCTATTCTTTAAACAATGGTTGAAAACAAATGATGAGCAGAAAAGCCTAGCAATCTCACCACTGGATAAATATATTCTGACTTACAAGTCATTTGAAAAGTACCAAATTCCATTGTTAGAAATTTAACACTCATCTCTCTACTCCTTCTTTGTCCTGGTTGGGGCATAAGGAACCACAGAGAATGCAACACATTCTCGCCATTTGAAAGCATAAGAGTTCCTACAAACACTGTTATTCACCTACCACCAATTTCTTGAGAACATGTAAAGTTGCTGCAGCAGATTTACTTACTTAAACTCTTACTACCATTAGATTCCAAGCCCTGTTGTACCTGCAGTGAATGGCATAGAACCTGTAATACAGGTACTTAGCACACATTGCTGAGATTAACTTTATGCCAGATGATTTTCTATTAATTAGGGATCTAGAATGAGTAAACTATCCCACACACATTTACAATGAGAAACAAGTATTCCACAGTATCAACAACAAAAGGCTATTGTTTACTCTGAGGAATTAAAATGTTGCATCACAGAATTTCTGATGTGCTCTAAATACCTTTCATTCCTCTGTCATTCTCTTCAAAAGACACTAACCAAGTTAACTTCAAGAACACACCATTGGTGATACCAAAGAGCACCAGGGCAGTGGCTGAAAGTTTGAGGTAGGCAACAATTACTTAGAGAGAACCCCCAAGAGAGCACTAACATAATAGAAAAATTACAAAGTGGACTTCATTAAAATTAAAGACTCTGTTCAAACAAAGAAGAAATTAAAGACTCGTTCATTATTAAAGAAATGAAAGAACAAGCTACCAACTAAGAGAAAATACTCTTGATACGTGTATTTGATAGAGGATTAGTATCCAGAATACATAAAGAATTACTACAAATCAATAAAACAAAGACATACAAATTTAAAATCGACAAAACTCCCAGGCACTTCACAAAAACAATGGCTAAGAAAAACATGGACAAGCATTCAAAATCAATAAGAAAATATAAATTAAAACCACACAATGAGATACCACGTCATACCTACAAAACACCAAATGTTGGTGAGGATATGGGGCAACTAAAATTCTCATGTATTTCTGACTGCAGTGCAAAATGTTACACATTCAGGAAACAGTAGAGTAACATCTTACAAAGCTAAACACACATCTACCCTATGACCCCAAAATTCTACCCCTACATAGTGAAGAGAATGAAAACATGACCGCAGAAAGATATCTAGGAGAACATTTATAAAAGCTATTTTGTTCATAACTCCAAACTGGAAAAAACCCAAATTCCATCAACAGGAGTACAGATAAGCCAAATTGTGGGATATTCAAACTAACATAGCATTCACCAATAAAAAGGAACGAGCAACGATATATACAGTAGGAATGAAAGTCAAGAGAGGGTGTTGAGTGACTAAAGCCACACTCAAGGAGTACACGCTCTGTGATTCATTTATAATGCAGTTCGAGATAAGACTAATCCATAGTGGCAGAAATCAGAGCAGTGGCTGTCTATGGCGAGTGGGGGATCGACTGAAAGGGAGTCAGGAAGAACTTCCTGGAGTGATGGAAATGTTCCACATATTGACTGGGATGTAACTTACATGGGTCTGTGCACCTGACAAAACTCACCAAATTTATATGTAAGATCTGTTACCTTCACTATATAAAAATTATACTGCAACCACGAAACAAATAAAAAGAAACTGTAATGTAATGTAACTTGTTGGTATAGATTAGCATTTCTCAAACTTCTGGTCTTAAGATCAATTAAACTCTTAAAAATTATTGAAGACCCCAGGGCCAGGTGCAGTGGCTCACGCCTGTAATCCTAGCATTTTGGGAGGCCGAGGCAGGTGGATCAAGAGGTCAGGAGTTCAAGACCAGCCTGGCCAACATGTTGAAACCCCATCTCTACTAAACATACAAAAATTAGCCAGGCGTGGTGGTGGGCGCCTGTAATCCCAACTACTTGGGAGGCTGAGGCAGGAGAATCACTTGAATCTGGGAGATGGAGGTTGCCAAAATCGTGAGTAGTGAGCTAAAATCGTGCTACTGCACAACAGCCTGGGTGATGGAGTGACACTCCATCTCAAAAACGAAACAAAACAAAAAACAAAAAAACCCTCACTGAAGACCCCAAAAGAGTTAGTTTTTCTTTCTCTTTCATTTATCTCTCCTTTTCTTTTTTTTTTTCTTGAGATAGGGTCTTACTTTGTCACCCAGGCTGGAATACAGTGGCACAATCATGACTCACTTGCAGCCTTGACCTCCCAGGCTCAGGCAATCCTCCTGCTTCAGCCTCCCAAGTAGCTGGGACCACAGGCAAGTGCCACCATACTCAGCTATTTTTTCTTTCTTTTGGTAGCAAGGGGGTCTCCCTATCTCAAACTCCTGGACTCAAGTGATCCTCCCACCTTGGCCTCCCGAAGTGCTGGGATTACAGGTGTGAGCCATCGTATCTGGTATAGTTTTCTTTTAATGTGGATTTTATCTATTGCTATTTACCAAATTTTTAAAAAGCTGAAAATAATTTCTTGACTTATTAATTCATTTAATAAAAGTAAAAGTGATATGTTAACCTAAATAACTTTTTGTTTTTTTTTTTTTTTTGAGACGGAGTCTCGCTCTGTCATCCAGGCTGGAGTGCCATGGTGTGATCTTGGCTCCCTGCAACCTCTGCCTCCCAGGTTCAAGTGATTCTCCTGCCTCAGCCTCCCGAGTAGTTAGGATTACAGGTGCCCACTACCACGCCCAGCTAATTTTTTGTGTTTTTAGTAGAGACAGGGTTTCACCAGGTTGGCCAGGCTAGTCTCGAACTCCTGACCTCAGGCAATCCGCCTGCCTTGGCCTCCCAAAGTGCTGGGATTACAGACATGAGCCACCGCACCCAGCCCTAAATAACATTTTTATAGAAAAAGACTATATTTTCCAAAACAAAAATAGTTAGAAGAGTAGCATTGTTTTACATTATTGCAATCTTTTAAATGTCTGGATTAAGAAAGGATAACTGGATTCTCATAACTGTTTCTGCATTCAATCTGGAATTTCTTACATCAAGTAGTCTAGAAACTTCATTGTAAACATTTAAGTGAATGATAGGAAAAAGGCACATTTTTAGTAATATAATGAAAACTGTTGTAACTTTGTTGTGCCCTGAAAGGGCCTTGGGGACCCCTACTCCCCACCACAAGAGTCCAAAATCTCCACTTTCTAGAACCATTGGCATAGACGGTCAGCAGAAGGGCTTTCCCTTTTCCTAGTACAGATTTAAGAAACTCTGAAACAAGGCAGTTAAAAAAAAAAAAAAAAAAAATCCGGCCAGGCGCACTGTCTCACGCCTGTAATCCTGGGAGGCCAAGGTGGGTAGATCACTTGAGGTCAGGAGTTCGAGGCCAGCCTAGCCAACATGGTGAAACCTTGTCTCTACTAAAACACAAAAATTAGCTGGGTGTGGTGGCGTGTGCTTGTAATCCCAGCTACTCGGGAGGTCGCACCATTGTGCTCCAGCCTGGGCAACAGAGCGAAACTCCATCTCAAAAAAAATCAATTCATTCAACAAATATTAACTACATTTTAACTACTATAAGGTTTTGAGGATATTAGGAAGCTGGATAAATAAAATATCAAGGAATGTTTACAGTTGAGATACTTTTGTTTCAAAATGTTATTTCATTTCTGGAATCTGCTTCAGAAACTTTTTTTTTTTTTTTTTTGAGAGGTAGTCTCGCCCTGTCACCAGGCTGGAGTACAGTGGTGTGATCTTGGCTCACTGCAACCTCTGCCTCCCGGGTTCAAGCAATTCCCCTGCCTCAGCCTCCTGAGTAGCTAGGACTTAAGGCACGCATCATCACACCTGGCTAATTTTTTTTTTTTTATTTTAGTAGAAATGGGGTTTCACCATGTTAGCCAGGATGGTCTCGATCTCCTGACCTCATGATCCACCCGCCTCAGCCTCCTGAAGAGCTGGGATTACAGGTGTGAGCCACCACGCTCGGCCTTCAAAAACTTTAAAACTCTGGCACTTCTCCTAAGTGGGCTTAAAAATATTTGAAATAAATAAGATAGTTTGAAACAAATATAACCTTATTTTAATAAGATAGAATTCAAAAATTTCAACCAACATACTCATCTTTAGTAGTTCACCTGACTGCCTAAAAGTTCGATATGATTTTTCATATTCTCTTAACATTTAAATCTGAGAGTAAATACTGGTTTGTAGTCACACAACTCACAGAATCTCACCTTAAGTTGATATAATTTGATTTTATCACAACGAAAATGATGCCCTCAAACAAGGGAAAATGTTTGCCCTCCAAAGGTGATAAGATGTATTCCACAGTCTTAAAAATACTATTTTTCTCAGTTGTATACTATTAACTAATACTTTAGTTGTAATGTACATGAAGATTCAAGATCCTCAAAGTTATATATGAAATAGTTGGTAAGTTTAATATACAGAAATCAACACAAAGTGTCTAAAATTTACCTATACAATTAAATTCCTGAAATGTGCCCATCCCCATTTCAACAGAAGCAGAATTTAGGCGGGTCTTAAAGAGGCCAATCACTTAAAACTCTTCCTGCATGACTGTTATTATAATGTACCTTGTACCTAGTTTCAGGTTTGAATTCAGACAAATGCAGTCATCACAAAGTTCTCTCTGCATATCTAGAATGCCATTCTGAAGCCTAGTATAAATGAGCACCAGATCTTACAGCTTAGTCAGAGATGAGGGTGACTCAACAGCTGGGTATTTAACCTGCTGTTAGACCTCTCCAACTAAAATTAGCCTAGCATCTTACAAGCAGGTCAGTACAAGTCTAAGACAAGAGCTCTAAGACTAGTCATATACCTTTTTTAGTTATGAGTCTTTAAAAAAATCCAATGACTTGGTTTCCTATTTTAAGTTTAATAATTTGATGTGGCCAGGCACAGTGGCTCACGCCTGTAATCCTAGCACTTTGGGAGGCCGAGGCAGGCGGATCACTTGAGCTCAGGAGTTCGAGACCAGCCTGGGCAACAGTGAAATCCTGTCTCTACTAAAAATGTAAAAAATTAGCCAGGCGTGGTGGCGCACGCCTGTAATCGCAGCAATCCCAGCTACTCAGAAGTTCAATTGCTTGAACCCAGGAGGCAGAGGTTGCAGTGAGCCAAGATTACAACACCACTGCCCTCCAGGCTGGATGACAGAGTAGGACTGTCTCAAAATGATAATAATAATAATAAAATCTGATGTAATTATGATATTACTATTTAATTTTGCTAATATTTCCATAACAAAATTATTTTTCATTTTTGATCTTTTAAATTACTTACCTATAGTCTATGATTGCCACTTAACAAATCTGGTTCTACACAATAAAAAGGTTAGGGTGGTCTTGTTTTACAAGAGGTTTTACTTGTTTTGACTTTAGTAAGTTAAAATTGTATGTACACAATTTTAAACTGATTTTCACAATGGATTTCTAAAATTTAGAGTTCGTTGTCAAGCTTCAAGAACAGTACGTTTTCTTTTTTATTTCTCAGTTTATCACCATAACTAGATTAACAGGAATGCTTACAGAATCTTCACATTTGAAAGCAAAAAGGAAATGATGAAAAAATATCTCTGAACCAGGCTTTTAGTTTACTAAGAAGATGTCATTTTAGGCAGCTGGATTCCCTTACTATAGGCCTGCTTCACAGAGTTCAGCACAGTCCCGGGGAAGGAAAGATGAAACAGAAAGGCAGACCTTAACCTAGGGACAAGGTCACTATTCTTTGCTCACCTTTATCTCTAAGAATAACTTAGATTTCACGCAACAGGTGCTGGAACAGATGGATGCGAAGTCATTGAAATTAAGTGAAAAGTGAGAGTAGATCACGGTCGTTAGGACCTAAAGGAAACGGTCTGAACAACAGAGAGATTAATGCAATGCATGGTGAATGCTGCACACAGATCAGAGCTAACTACTGTCATCCCTAAAGGATTAACTAGGTCTCCTGCAGTGTGGAGCTCTCTAAGGAGCAGAGAGGCTTCAAGGTGGTGAGCACACATCTACTAACATCTCTCCACATTCCAAAAAGGATCCAAAGCTGTCTTATTACTGGTAATTTTGTTGGTTGGGGAGGGGAAAGAAGCCCTTCCTGACTGTAATAGAAATCTCTTGGGCTCTCTATTGAGAAAGGTCATGTCTCAGAACTTGAACACCTCCAGCTGGATTAGGAGGCTGGTGGTAGTAGTAGGCTGTTTGGGGAGACCTGGAGTTCTCTACTAGAATGTAGGTTTGAACTCTTGATAAAAATTGTTGATCTTTGAATTTAACCCCGGAGCAAGGCTGTTTTTAATAGGCTGTATGTTATCGGGAACACTGCAGACTAGCATTTCTGATCACCAAAACAAGGGTTTTGGGGAAAACTGTGCAAAAAATACTTCACAACAAGAGAAGACAAAAAAGGAAGCAGAGACGGACTGAATAACAGAAGTGCCCTTCTGCAAATATGACTGTGTTGCTTTTCATGGCTCTGAACTTTCCAGACTAACTTCCCTTCAAACCACACCTACTTTTTCAGAATAAATACAATTTGTTTGTGCTTCGCTTTAGCTACTTCCACAGCCTGATTTAACTTTGTTTATAAATGACCTGAGATGCTTTTGATTGCTTACCATCAGAGGGATAGAATTTCTAGGAAGGGAGTTGAGTTTCCGGTTCCCTCCTGCTCTGTGATACATAACACATAATATCTCCAGGGTTCTCTGACATGTATGTTATTTTCCCTTCTGTTTCCTTTCGGATTGCTCTGAGAATAGTAAAATACCTGTCCTGCATAGGACTGCATCCTTCCCCTTTCCTAAAGCAGGTTTTTTTTCTGCTGAGAAAGATTACACAGTATCCTAAAACATACAATCAGATCTGAAATTTAGTATGGTAAAATGGATAGTTTATGTTAAATTCCAAATCCTGGCTGAACACTGTGCTGTATCAACATGATACAACAGCAGGTCATAGCCCAGACAATGAGAACACACCACATTTTATGCAATCAATGTGTTTTGAAAAGAGCTGTGTATAAACCAAATTTTTCTGAGGATTCTAAAACACAAGGCAAACCAACCAACCAACCTGTAAAGGATCTATGTGGTTTTTAAAACAATCACTTCCTTAATTTATTTACCTTGCAATTTTTTTATTATTATATATGGTGTTTTCTGAAAGAGGAAAATTCCTCCTAAGCTACCAAGCAAAGCAAATAATGCCAAAGAACTCCGTGTCCCCTGAGGCGATTTTCTCCTTTAGGCAAAATTTAGATTGGCACAGCTCCAAAGGAAAACAGATACTTCAGTGCATTTGTAGAGACCAAATCCCTTAAGTCACCAGAAGTCAAGACACCCAATTTATGATTTATTAGAAGATGTGGGCAGAATAAACAGGTTAAGGCAGACCATTAAAAGGCTGTTACTGTGAAAGATATTTCCTAGGCACTCAAAATATTGTGTTCACATGTGTTGGGAGTGGGAGGGTTGGGGGAAGAGGGTACATCTTTGGATAAATAGATTAAGATGCCAAGCAAGAATATACGTTTTAATAAATATTTAACTGCTTCTTTCTGTTGACATTCTGGGGATTATAAGTGTTTATAAAGTAAACTTGAAGTAGAAATTGGATATTTACCTAAGATATTGAAAAAGTCTATGGATCAAAAGGAGAAAATAATGAGACCTCTGAATGGGGAAAGTAGTATCAAGGGACCCAGGTACAAATAACAGAGCTTACAGCCTCTCTTCACCTCTTGTTTACATTTGACAATGTAACTTTGCAACTTTGTGGAGACCAAACTTTAGCTTTGTGGAGACCAGACACACCTTTGTATTCTCAATAAAATGAAAAACTGGCCGAGCGCGGTGGCTCACACGTGTAATCCCAGCACTTTGGGAGGCCAAGGCGGGCGGATTGCCTGAGCTCAGGAGTTCGAGACCAGCCTGGACAACACAGTGAAACCCTGTCTGTACTAAAATACAAAAAAATTAGCTAGGCGTCGCAGCCATGTGCCTGTAGTCCCAGCTACCTGGGAGGCTGAGGCAGGAGAACTGCTTGAACCCGGGAGGCAGGGGTTGCAGTGAGCCGAGACTGTGCCACTGCACTCCAGCCTTGGCAATAGAGCAAGACTGTGTCTCCAGAAAGAAAAAACAAAAACAAAAACCATGTTCATGGATTTTAAATATATGGGCAATTTTTCTTATTTCACATTTACCAATAGAAAACAATGTTATTCTAAGATCTGTACTTTTCAGCTACTTCTTTCTTAAATTCCAGTTTCAAGGGACAATACAAACTTCCAAAACTCAAAGATCTTTTCATATAAATTAAAAAGAAGGACAAAAACAATTTTATTTACCTGTTTTTGCTTAGGGTTCATCTTATTTTTTTTTTTAAAGGGGAGGAAAGATTTCAGCTCTCTCCGAGGAATAAGACTACCAACAACGATCAATGCAGTAGCAATGAGCATCCTTACCACTCAGATTGTTATTTCTAAATATTATTTCCCACTAAAATGAAATATGGCTCCTTAGAGAAATAGCTGACTCTATGTCTGGGGCAGGAAACAAATGATGTAAGCCTGAAACACTTTTTTCTTATCAGAAAGCAAGGCAGCTATCAAAGACAATGGCGTTATTGCCTACAAATATCTATGAAAAAATTACCAAAGAAACCAGTGATGGTCCTGTCAGATGGATACAGAAGCCGACCCAGAGGGGCTTACTCTGACCAAAGAGGGGGAAAGATACTGTAATAGATTTAAACAAATCCAACCCATGGGCTCATATATTACCTTTGTAGGATGCTAGGGAACCAATACATAGATCATTTTATAAGGAGGTGCTAGGAAGCTCTTCTTTATTTTTTTAGACAAGTTTTGCTCTTTTTTTTTTTTTTTTTTTTTTTTGAGACAAAGTCTTGCTCTGTCACTCAGGCTGGAGTGCAGTGGTGTGATCTCAGCTCACAGCAACCTCTACTTCCCGAGTTCAAGCGATTCTCCTGCCTCAGTCTCCCAGGTAGTTGAGGTTACAGGCACCTGCCACCACGCCCAGCTAGTTTTTGTATTTTCAGCAGAGACGGAGTTTCACCATGTTGGCCAACTGGTCTCGAACTCCTGGCCTCAAGTGATACACTTGCTTCTGCCTCCCAAAGTGCTGGGATTACAGGTGTGAGCCACTGCACCCGGTCAGAAGCTCTTCTTTATAGATTTTCAGCTAATAAATGTAGAAGGAAGGACAGGATTGAAAGACTACTGTTTGTAGCACCTAAAGAAATCAGAGAGCAAATGCTCTCTGACTGATGTCATAGGAAGTACCTATGGCTTGTGTACCTATGAATTTTGTGCTAAAAAACTGAAACATAAATCTGGCCACACCTTTGTAAATAACCATCAGTCCACAGGAAATTCAGGAGTAAAAGAACATGTGGAATGATACCCCAGGAATACAACCATCAATATCCAGATGGTAGAATACTCTACAGAACAAATGATCAGGTTTCTTGAAAAATAAATGGCAAGAAAAAAACGGGGGAGGGATGAGGAAACCTGGAGTAAAATGACTTAAGAGACACAGAAACCAAAGGCAGTATGTAGAACTCTGGGATCCGATTACTAAATACCATTTTAGATCCAATTACTAAATGACATTTAAAAGACAATCAAGGAAATGTGAATACTAACTAAATACTTCATGATAATTAAGAAATTATATACATAATAGTACTGTGGTTTAGAGGCAAAAAAGACTCCCACTGTTTTAGAGATACATACTGAGTTATTTAAAAGATGAAATGAGTGCCTGCTTTGGCAACACATATACTAAACATTGAAATGATACGAAGAAGATTAGCATGGCCCCTGAACAAGGATGACATGCAAATTCATGAAGTGTCCCATATTTTTTGTAGAAATCAGTTCAAGTAATCTACTGTACAACCTGGTTTTTGTTTTGTTTTTTTTGAGACGGAGTCTTGCTCTGTCACCCAGGCTGGAGTGCAGTGGGGTGCTTTCAGCTCACTGCAACCTCTGCCTCCCAGGTTCAAGCGATTCTCCCGCCTCAGCCTCCTGCGTAGCTGGGATTACAGGCATGTGCTACCACGCCTGGCTAATTTTTGTATTTTTTGGTAGAGATGGGGCTTCCACTATGTTGGCCAGGCTGGTCTTGAACTCCGGATCTCAGGTGATCCACCCACCTCAGTCTCCCAAAGTGCTGGGATTACAGGCGTGAGCCACCACGCCTGGCCCAACATGGTGACTCTAGTTACTAACAATGTATTATATACTTGAAAATCACTAAAGAGAGTAAAGTGTTCTCACCATAAAAAATAAACATGTGAGGTATGCATATATTAGCTCGATTCATCCATTACACAATGTGCAGTATACATATTTCAAAACACCATGTTGTACACTACAAATATACAATTTTTCTTAGTTAAAAAGCCTATGTCCTTAAAAAAAAAAAAAAGATAAAATGGTATAGCTTGGATTTGCTTTAAAATTACAGGAGGCCAAGCGCAGTGGCTCATGCCTGTAATCCCAGCACTTTGGGAGGTCAAGGTGGGAGGATGTCTTGAGGCTAGGGGTTCAACACCAGCCTGGGTAACATAGCAAGACACCATATCTGGAAAAAAAAAAAATTTAATTAGCCAGGCGTGCTAGTGACTCCTGTAGTCACAGCTACTCAAGAGGCTGAGGTGGGAGGATCACCTGAGACCAAGGAGGTTGAGGCTGCAGTAAGCTATAATCATACCACTGCACTCCAGCCTGGGCAATGGGGTGAGACCCTGTCTTACAACAAATAAAAATAAATCAAAACATTGATGTGGTGGTTTATAGATGAAACCAAGTTGGGCACACGGTAAATGTTGAGGCTAAATGATGGGAATCAAGGGTTCATTATATTATTCTACTTGTAGGCATGTTTGAAAATTTCCATAATAAAAAGTTTTAGAAATGGGATTATTCACCTGAAAATATTTTTTATTTCTCTTCATACATAAGTTTCTTAGCTCTTTGCTTTTGGTTGATTTAAGCATAGCCTTACAGATTATGGCTGCCCTGGAAAACTGCTCTGATTTACCCACAATAATCACTCATCTAGACTAGATGAGAACAAGCGCTTGGAGTCTGGTGAAAGTATGTCTCACCATCATTTGCTTAGAAAATGCTAGAACTAGAAGCAGTTCTAAAGAGTCTCAGCCCGTCTCCAAAAGAGCAACTTCTATCTGCTTTTTAAACTAGGGCAGGACGAGGTCAATGTCCTGAGGAAAGATGCCTCACAGTTTTCCAGAGTAATTCCTGGCAATAAGCTGGGCAACTCAACTTGGGTTTGTGAAGGTAATTCTCATGAATCTAGACTCAGGCTGCCTTGTTTCTTCTTCCTAACATGCTTGAAGTGACCCCATGGCCTAGCAGCTTGTTAGTCCTGGATGAGGTTTTCAAATTGGAGCCCTATTCGCTGGATAACCACTCTAGTCTCCTCCTGCCAGGCTGGCACTCCCTCTCATTTGTTACGTCTCCAGATGCACTTTTGTGGGAGAGATGGATGTCACACGTAATGAGTGTGGCCTGCTGGTTTTTAGTCCTCTGCTTCAGCTGCTGCCATTCAACTTGCCAATCTGTTTCAGGTGTCCAATCTCCACTGGCCTCTGATGACAGACACCTGCCATGGCAGGACTGCCAACAGTCCGCCTACACCACAGCACAGTGGTGCCCTCGTCTGACCTCCATGCCTTTTAGAATACCAAGCATCTTCTTCCTTTACTATTCCTCTGAAAGCTTCTCATTGCCTGCTCCTTGGTCCCTAGTTCTCTTTTCTCTCTTGGGAGAGTTGAGATAGGCTTGTGTCCAGCTTGTGAAAGAGGTGGGCTCCACAGCAGAGCTGCTTGTGCTTCTAGTGATGCTACTCATTCTTTTTATTGCAACCCTCTACTTTCCAGGACAAGTACTCTAGGCAGGGAGCCAGGAGATAAAAGGAGAGCACAGGCTCCCATTGTCTTGGGAACCACTGTTCCCTCCAGCCCCCAGCCCTCACCACAAATCTGGCTCATTCTGGGCAGGGCTCTTGCTCTTTCCCTTACTGCTCACTGCTCCTGGGTTCTCTGAAAATCAAAGGTGTAGCTTAAGTGCTCCTGGTCACTACATGATGAGGAATTAACCCAAGTATTTCCTGATAGACAGGGTGTTTTTCTACCCAGGGCACCAGAGGATCTCTCTGGGTGAGGTGACTTGCTGCTAACTCTATTCCCCGACCTAATGACATCCGAGCCTAGATCATCTATCCCATATCTTTAGGAAGTGAGATTTTGTTTTGTTTTGTTTTGTTTTGTTTTTTTTGAGACAGTCTCGCTTTGTCACCCAGGCTGGTGTATGATGGCATGATCTTGGCGCACTGCAACCTCAGCCCCCTAAGCAGCTGGGACTACAGGCGTGTGCCACCACACTCAGCTAATTTTTGTATTTGTAGTAGAAATGGGGTTTCGCCACATTGGCCAGGCTAGTCTTGAACTCCTGGCCTCAAGTGATCCACCCGCCTCAGCCTCCCAAAGTACTAGGATTACAAGCATGAGCCACCGTGCCTGGCCTAGGGAATGAGGTTTTAAAACCAAGGTAGTTTTATTCTAGTGATTAAATGTATTCATGTTAAATAATTTTTATTTACCACTAACAACATTTTCTCAATATAATCTTACTTCCTGGAAAGTATTTTCTCAGCTTACGTTTTCAGCCTTTTTGTTTACCTTCAATTCGTGGGTGCATTCCTTGTGTAAATGCTTCGTGTGCAGTGACAACTGTTATGTTACACTCCTCTTTCCTGCGGCTAAGAACTAGAATCTAAAGCAATCAGAAGGGTGAATAAACTAAGCAATCACCTGGGGTCCTAATCTACCATTTCAGCAAAATAAACCTCTCAGGTTCTTAGCCACATTTACTACAGAAGGCTTTATTCAAGCTAATCAAGTGCAAGTAATTAGAATCAGACAGAAAAAAAGTCCCTATCATATTTGTTATAAAAAATCCTTCCTTATCTCAAGCTTGTAAAGATATTTTACATTTTCTTCCAAAGTATTTAAGTTTTGAACTTCCACATTTAAGTGTTTGATTCATCTAGAATTCGTATTTACATTTATGAAAGAGATCCATTTTCTTTTTTTCTTCCGTATTAAATGATTATCCAAGCACAATTTACCAAACCATCTATTCTTTTCCTCACTAATCTGCTATGCTAGCTCTATTACATATACAAGGACAATGAATTTTCATTTTCAATAAGTTTTATCTCTTTCAGAAAGTTTCATTATTACACCCTTTTTTTCCCCAAGACTTATTCTTAGGTATGTGACTTTTTTAAAGCTACTGTAAATATCTTCTCCCTCAGTTTTAATTGTAGTTTCTGCCTGTTAATGGTCCACGGAAATGTATTTGGCTGATTTTGTATACGGCAGCCTAGCCAAACTTTCTTACTCTTATAACTTCTACAAGTTTTCTATGGAGACGAAGTCATCGTATTTTTTATTTCTAAGTTTTATGTGTGTGTGTTTGGGTGTGGCCTCCAAATAATACTGAATAAAAAAGATGACAGCAGGCATCTTATTCCTGATAAGAACTGTTTTAATATGTTATTATCAAGTAGTTTAAGTTTTAAGCAGATGAAGTTTTCTTCTATTTGTGATTTGCTAATGTATGTATTGATCATTCTGAATAACTTTAATTTTGTTGAAATGTTTAAAATCTATTAGGTTGACCATATGGTTTACTCCTTTAATCTGTTCATGTTAATATAATGAATAACATTTACAGAATCATAACATGGATCCAACAGTTTCAGATTCTGACTAATTTGCTTTCTGTTAGTATCATCTACACTGTATTTGGCGGCAAGGTTGAAGTAAATATCAGTATCTTTACCAAATATAGTAAGTTGGGTAATATTGCTAACAAGTTAGAAGATTAGAGCTCAAAATAAACATAGTAAATGAGGTCCAAGCTTTGAGAATTGCTCCCACGGAACGTGGCCAAGAAGGCAATAAACTGTGTAAATATAAACCTGACTACAGTACGGTGTCTGCTAATTTTCCAAAAAGCAACTTGATATTTTCTGGAAAAAAGTACCACAGAAATGAAGGTGGTGAGATTTTAACAGCTTCCACATTAAACTTCTGTTGCACAAACGGTTCCATGGCTAAAAAAGAAATTAATGGTTGAAAACACTTGTTCTATTTTATAAGCAAAAGTTAAGCTGGGATTTAATACTTTCTATGTGAACTACAATTTATAATATTCTCTTTTCTCATTTTAAAAAATACACATTGTCTCTCTTTAAAAAATAGTTTATAATCCATATGTTTCCCATGTCTCCCTAAATTTATGTATTTCCCAGGGGGTACTACTGGTGGTATGGGGTGAGGAAGAAATGCAAGGTTCCTATGGGAAAGTTAAATAAATCGTAAGTAAATGATTTTTTTTTAATAGTAAGGAAAATAGAAATCTACGACAAGGTCAAATACAATTTTCACATGAATTTTAAAGATAAAACACAAGACTTCAAATAAATTTTTTGGTCACTTCAGGCTGATCCCCCAGGTCATGTAGCAACATATGCCTGTTTTTCTAAAACACAACCCAAACTACTATGAATACAAATTATCCTTGATATCAATACAAAAACTGTCTATTATAATCACAGATTATTTATTATGCAATGTAGGGTGCAGGCAAGAGGGATTTGATAGCACTGAATACTCTTGTTTCCTATTCTAAAATTAAACTTTTAAATTATCTGTGGCATATGCTCTATTTATTTGATTAGAGAACTTTATGAAAAAAGGGTTTTAAAAAACTCCTATGAAAGCTACTTTTTAAAAACAGGAAATTATGTTTTCCCACAAATTACACTGCTGACAATTTCCTAAGTTTTCCTCTTTCACTTTGAACAACTGAAGAACGTCATCGTACATTTATAGGTTTAATAAGTTGCATCTCATTTATCAGCTACACTTTTCTGGTTAGGTCACCTACTTGCATTTCTTTGTATTCTTCCTTAGTGACCTGTCCTGATTGCATTTGTTTTTGAAAGTTTAATCTCATCTTAACTTTCACATTTGTACCATTCTGCGTTTGACTTTAGAACACAGAATATATGAATATGGTATAATATAATTCTGTCAAATGCAAAATAACTACTGTCATGATTATAGCACACATACAAAAGAACTACTGAGTCCTGACAAGCAATAAAGAAATCCCCTGTAGCTACAGCAGAGGACAACATCTAAGTACAATGCTTTTTCTGATATTAATAATACTGAATATCTGCACGCTTCTTTGAACTTTCCGAAGATTTCACCTGTGTTCTCACCAGATTGGCATGGTGTATGTGTTAAATAGTTAAAGACTGTCTTCTCTTTAGAGATTGGTAGGTCTGCCGAGTTTACTGTTAAATATTTCATGTCTTAAATAGAATTTTGTACTGAACTCCAAAGAAACTGATAGTAACTACAGAGGGAATCAGGAAAGACACTCAGCTGGACACATAATTTGCAATTATAAGCATGTTTGGAGGACAACCTCTAACCCAACAGAAGAAAATTGTTTTTATCTAGTTGGTTACCTAAAACTCACTAATCTTTTAAAAATAAATACAAACTAAGACATTTTTTGTTAACAAAGGGAAAATACACATAAGCCAGAGAAATGAATGCACACATTTTTTTTTCTAGAACAATAGTCAAAACCATTGTGGCCAGAACCATAGTATAGTAATGGAATTAGAGTTACACAACCTACAAATATTAAACAAAAAACTATTTTCCAGAAATTACCATTAATAACTCCTTACCCAAAAAGTAATTTTTATAATGACAACACGATATATCCTTCACTGATCATTTCATAAAATATTTTACTATAGGAACACCAGCACGCATATACACCACTGTCTCTGTAAACTTGGGCTGAAATCAGAGAACTGTGGGTATCTATTACATCTCATTAATTTGGGACAATCTCTAGCACCAAGCCATTAAGGGGATAAAAACATACTAATGTTATTAGACAGTATAAAACGGGTATGTTCAGCAAGTCCTGGGTCTTAATAAAAGTCTTTGTTTAAATTTAACTAAATTGCATCAAGAGACTAGCAATATTGCCACTCATTCTTAATAAAACCAACTAGAAGATCAAATGGCCAGAAACTAAAATAGCAATGGAAGGCAGAGTCATAAAAGATGTATGATGAGAAAGGGCGCATAGGATCAGTTTCAACAGGTAGTTCTGAATAACCTTTCTAAATCACCAACTAAAGGATTTACGTGCCCCTCTAAGAACATGATTGCTAAGCCCATGTGCTCTGTTCCTACAATTATAGATGATTCTCTTAAATGGACAGAGAAAAAAAGGGCTTAAGTTAAATGCTTTCTTTGAGGTGATATAGCAATATAAATCCCCTACATGGGGAAAAATGAAGATAAGACATATATTTCTTTATGAATCCAAATGTACTTTATCGTAAAAACGCAGCAGTGACAACTGTCAGAGGCGATCCTACCTGTGTTTCTTGATGCCATTGGAGAGAGCATCTCCGCCACCACAGTCTTTTTCTTCAGACATTCTGTGTTTTCTACCGCCCAAATGCTCTCCTTCCTCTTCAAAGGAGTGTGCTGTCACTGCTTCCAATCTACTCAGGGACCGCTGGGACTCGGAATCTGTGGCAGAGCAGGTTCATAGTTAATGAATTGAACTTGGGTGCGAGGCTTCGGTAACAATGGATCCCTCCCTTCATGCCTCAGGCTTTGAAACCTAAGCAGCCTACTTTGTCCCTCAATAATCCATCCGTTAACTACCTCCTCAGGGATTTCACAGAACCTGCACCCAATATAAGGCTGAAGTGGATTTATCAGAGGTACACTTACATAAGCTTACAAGTAAACAGATCTTACATAGTAAAAGACATCTCCAAAGATTACCCAGTTCTTTAAGAAATCATATTCAGTGGTTGCCCCCAAAATTTCCACCTCTTTCTTCCCTCACAAAGCATCTTAAGTATACCTTCCAAAAAAATTTTAATTTTTAAAACTCATGTATAATGAAAAAGCTGTAGTAGCTAGCTGTCCTTATGAGAAGTTTAAATTACATCCAATACTGTAGACATAAAAGCAAAGTAATTTTAAAATACTTTAAAAAGGTCGGGTCAGTGGCTCACACCTGTAATCCCAGTACTATGGGAGGCTGGGGTGGGAGGACTGATTGAGGACAGGAGTTCAAGACCAGCCCGGGCAAGACAGCAAGACGTCATCTCTACAAAAAGTTTAAAAACAAAAAAATAACAGCCAGGTATGGTGGTGTGCACACGTAGTCCCAGCTACTGGGGAGGCTGAGGCAGGAGGATCACTTGAGGACAGGAGTTGAGAGACTGCAGTGAGCTATGATCACACCACTGCACTCCAGCCTGGGCAGAATGAGACCCTGTCTCTATACAAAAATTAATAAAATACTTTTAAAAATACTTTTTCCAGGATGATAATATTTAAATTCTCAAGGACAAAAGCCCGAAGCATCCCTATAGTAATTGTCAGGCAGGCATTCTTAGGATGGAAAAGTCACATTTCCAATTGGCTATATATTCAGAGTGGTGCCATCTGCCAGTTTGGGAAGAAGACAACGCATTTTTGTACACGACAGTAGAGTTTTTAGGCACTTTCACATTCTTCGTCTCTTTTGAGTATCACAAGGATGCTTTAGGGGAGGTGAGGTAGGACAATGTGGTTATTAACAAGCATGCTAATGGTCTCTCATGGCTTGTGAGTGGGCAAGACAGGACTTGAACCCAGGTTTTCTGACTCCTTGTTCAATGTTTTATGTATTTTGGCTCAAAACAGCAGTCACTCAGTCTCCATCAAACTTTAAATGGTGCCTGAGTTTTTTATTAAAAGGGAAATTCACGATGACCTCCAACTTCCCATCTTAAGCAGAGGACAAGCCATTCCCTCATCCTCAGCTCTAGGAAAGGCTCTGATACACATTCCAGCAAACTTCCTATTTCAATAAATTTATCAACAATCTGCTAAATTTGTATTATAGCTAAACTGGTCAGGAAATAACAACGTTTTAGTGCTTTCTTTCTCCACTACTGCATTACATAATTCAGCAAAAATCACAGAACCTTACTGTTACCACATTAGGCTGACTCAGGAGAACAACAGTTGGACCAGCCCAAGTGCAGGTTAGATGATGCACCTTGAGCTCTCAACGCCGGACTCTATAAATGACCTAAGTTACTTGCAGAAAGGCTTTTAATGTTGGGAAAGTTTTGTTTTCTGTAAATATAACTTTAGTAAAATTTCTGAAAATATAGTTTTTTTCTGTCCTATACCTTATAACAAAGAAACTGATTTTTTGTTTGTTTGTTTGTTTTTTGATCTGGGCTGGGCGTGGTGGCTCACGCTTGTAATCCCAGCACTTTGGGAGGCCGAGGCGGGCGGATCACGAGTTCAAGAGATCGAGACCACGGTGAAACCCCATCTCTACTAAAAATACAAAAAATTAGCCGGGCGTGGTGGCGGGCGCCTGTAGTCCCAGCTACTCGGAGAGGCTGAGGCAGGAGAATGGCATGAACCCGGGAGGCGGAGCTTGCAGTGAGCCGAGATTGCACCACTGCACTCCAGCCTGGGCGACAGAGCAAGACTCCGTCTCAAGACAAAAAAAAAAAAAAGAGATGGAGTCTCACTCTGTCGCCCAGGCTGGAGTGCAGTGGTGCAATCTCAGCTCACTGCAACCTCTGCCTCCCAAGTTCAAGCAATTCTCCTGCCTCAACCTCCCGAGTAGCTGGGACTACGCGCGTGTGCCACCATGCTCAGCTAATTTTTTGTATTTTTAGTAAAGACGGGGTTTCACCATGTTGGCCAGGCTGGTCTCAGACTCCTAACCTCAGGTGATCTGCCCACCTCAGCCTCCCAAAGTGCTGAGATTACAGGCATGAGCCACTGCGCCTGGCCAGAAACGGATATTTTAATAATACATTTAAAGAGACATTTATTTTTCATTGTCAATTTTGGCAGAAGGAAACAAACTATCATTGAAAAAAATAATTAAAAACAACCTAAATAGTCAATAAGAGGGGGACAGTTGCCTGTCAGATGAAACAAGTTATTAATATTATGTTTACAAGAACAACTTAATGAAATAAGATTGTTTTTAACATACATAATGCTAAGACCAAAAAAAACCAGGATAATGCTTTGCAACTCTAAAATACAAGCAAAGAAATAATTTCTCTGCATTGAAGAAAGGCCAGTCTGGTTCAGGTAAGCAGATGTCTGAAACAATGGGAGCAATACAATGACAGAAGTTTGTTTAGGGCATGTGTAGAAAGAGACAGTCAGTTTTCTGGAGTAGGCACAGGGCTGTCAGGAAAGGCTGCAAAGGAGAGATGGCACAATGGCAAATTTTGAAACAGTAGAAATGGTGCTCGGGCGAAGGTGAGAGAGGTGCTCCAGGAGGCGGCAGGAACAAGATCTGCATCAGGGATGGTAACAGCCATCTTGGGGTGGTGGGGTGGGGGGTGGGTGTGGTTACACTCCAACATTTTGAAGTTTGTTTCACTTGAGAAAAATAAAAAATGTAAAAAGTCAAAATAATTTCATCTGTACTGGTCAGTATTATTTAAGATGCGGTATTAGTTTATGATTTAGAAGTCATGAAAATCATAAAGCAATGAAGCAAAACACCTCAAGCATTTATGCACAGGATAGTGTTTGCAATTTAAGAGACATCAATCATAAGGCAGGGACTTGCCCACCTAAAAAGAATTTTTTTAGCAAAAGCAGATATAAACATTAAACAAGAAACAGTAAGAGCTTCTATGAAGCAAAGACGGACTTCACAGAACAAGATTTCAACTCAGTGACTACATAGGCTTAAGATCTACGACCCACAAACTCATCAGTCACACTGAGAACCCCTGCGTGGGACCACTGTGCTGACCCCTAGGGATGCTCCATCAGATGACAGTGCAAACCCTTGTCCTCTGTGATTAGCAGCCCCTGAGTCACCCCCTCGGTGCCCCCTCTTTGTCCTCACTCTTCTCCCTGTCTCCCTGTGCCTCCACCTCTTTTTTCCCCTCCCCTCACCCCCCTCCTTACTCCTCCTCTATACCTTGCTCTCAAACCTCTTGCTATAATATAGTCAGTCTATCCCCACCCTTCCCCTGAAGGGCTCTGAGAAAGGTCACTAATTACTTCCACATTGCAAAGTCCAATGGTCATTTTTTAATTCTTATTTTGACTCATCCACCACATCTGATGCTGCTGAATTAATTCCTCCCTTCCTCATATCTTGTAAGGCCTGTGAAGTGAAGGAAGCATAAGATCTGGTCCCTGCGCATGGCCCAGCAGCGGGAAGTGTTTTGTGAACAAACGAGTTCAGTAGATTTCTCTAGGTGATCACAGGAGTCTGAATGGGGGCAGCGGGCCACAAAGGAGGCATCAGTCAACTTTACAGAATGGAGAATGTTGTATCAGGAAAGAACTGTGGCTGACGATTGAGCTGCATTTGCTGACAAGGAGTAAGAGTGGTGATGAGGGCAGTTACAATACAGGAGCTGTCCCAAGCAATAAGAACACCATGGTCAACAAAGCGAGGAATGCAGTGTGCAGTGAGATGGCAGCGGAAGGCACAGAATGGGTGGACATGAGACTGTGAGTCAGTCTTAAAGCTGACTACATAGGATAAATAAAAATCAAACACAGGCCAGGCGCGGTGGCTCACACCTGTAATCCCAGCACTTGGGGAGGCTGAGGCAGGTGTATCCCTTGAGGTCAGGAGTTCAAGACCAGACTGGCCAACATGATGAAACCCTATCTCTACCAAAAATACAAAAATTAGCCAAGCATAGTGGCACTCACCTGCAATCCCAGTTACTCGGAAGGCTGAGGCAGGAAGAACTGCTTGAACCCAGGAGGTGGAGGTTGCAGTGAGCTAAGATTGAACCACTGTACTCCAGCCTGGGTGAGACAGTGAGACTCTGTCTCAAAAAAAAAAAAAAAAAAAAAAAGGCAGGTAGTGGGAAGAAATATAAAATGAAGCTAGGGATGAGGTAGTCTCCCGATACATGGCATGAGGTTCTGTATACTCACTAGAGAAATCATACACTCTGAGCTTTCTAGTTTCAAAGGCAAAGAAGTAAACATCAATTACATGATTTACAGTGCCTGTGAAATAAAAACTAGTTGCTTAAGCGCCAAAGCTCAGTGATTTCTAGTGCAATGAATAGAGAGATGTGGAATGTACATAGTGTGAAATAGTTTGGGCTTACTCTGTCAGTAACAGAGAAACATTCTTGAGAGATTATACCTTCAAAGCCTTGGTCACACCAATCTATCGCTAGTACAGCATCGTTTCACGTGGAGACTCACAGTTCTACAGATATAAAACATGTTTAGCTCAATACCAAAGAGGGCATAGCCACTGTGGAGGTTGCTGATGAAAGTCAAAGCCTATCCATAGAAGTTATTTTCAAGTCTCCCTGTAAAACAAATCAGTGCTACATCTTGGTATCTATGAAGTGATAATTCAATCTTTTTTTTCTTGAGATGAAGCCTCGCTCTGTCACCCAGGCTGGAGTGCAGTGGCATAATCTCGGCTCACTGCAACCTCTGCCTCCCCGACGCAAGCGATTCTCGTGCCCCAGCCTCCCGAGTACCTGGGACTATAAGCGCGCGCCACCATACCCGGCTAATTTTTGTATTTTCAGTAGTGACAGGTTTCACCATGTTGCCCAGGCTGGTCTTGAACTCCTGACCTCAGGTGATCCGCCCACCTCGGCCTCCCAAAGTGCTGGGATTACAGGCATGGGCCGCCACGCCCCACCGATAATTCAATCTTAAAATTCTGGGTTCTTTGATGTTCCCCTACATATAAATATCAAAATGTTAGTGGGCAATATATTAATGTCTTAGTAGAAAGCAGGAAGTAATGGGAAGAGGTGCATCCTGCCTCCCATGTGCTGGCTGCAGTGCTCTCTTGCAGTAGGGTGAGGCCATGACACTCGGGCTTTCAGGACAAACAAGGGGAGGGAGGAGGGAGGAATGGGGAGGTGGTAATTAATGGGGATGAAGTTTCAGTTTGGGATGACAAAAAAGTTCTGGAGAGAGATGGTGGTGATGGTTGCACAGGAAAGTAAAGGTTCTTAATCCCACTGCATTGTACACTCAAAAAGGGTCACATTGGAAAGTTTATGTTATATATATTTTACCACAATAAAAGCAAGAACAAACAAACAAAAACCAGGCAAGCATACAAAAACCTGTCCCTAAAAGCCAATGAGCTAGCTATCATGTTGGATGCATGGACTACATTCTGGTCTGGTTAACTCTTACCTCACTGCCAGGAAAACTGGTCGATTTTTCTAGAGCTATATTTTTTAAATTATTATTATTATACTTTAAGTTTTAGAGTACATGTGCACAATGTGCAGGTTTGTTACATATGTATCCATGTGCCATGTTGGTGTGCTGCACCCATTAACTTGTCATTTAGCATTAGGTGTATCTTCCTAAAGCTGTCCCTCCCCCCTCCCCCCACCCCACAACAGTCCCTGGAGTGTGATGTTCCCCTTCCTGTGTCCATGTGTTCTCACTGTTCAATTTTCACCTATGAGTGAGAACATGCGGTGTTTGGTTTTTTGTTTTTTTTTTTTTTTTGAGACGGAGTCTCGCTCTGTCACCCAGGCTGGAGTGCAGTGGCGCGATCTCGGCTCACTGCAAGCTCCGCCTCCCGGGTTCACGCCATTCTCCTGCCTCAGCCTCTCTGAGTAGCTGGGACTACAGGCACCCGCCACTACGCCCGGCTAATTTTTTGTATTTTTAGTAGAGACGGGGTTTCACCATGGTCTCGATCTCCTGACCTCCTGATCCGCCCGCCTCGGCCTCCCAAAGTGCTGGGATTACAAGCGTGAGCCACCGCGCCCGGCCGCGGTGTTTGGTTTTTTGTCCCTGCGATAGTTTACTGAAAATGATGGTTTCCAGTTTCATCCATGTCCCTACAAAGGACATGAACTCATCATTTTTTATGGCTGCATAGTATTCCACGGTATATATGTGCCACATTTTCTTAATCCAGTCTATCGTTGTTGGACATTTGGGTTGGTCCCAAGTCTTTGCTATTGTGAATAGTGCCGCAATAAACATACGTGTGCATGTGTCTTTATAGCAGCATAATGCAGCAGAAGGAAGGTATTTTTACAATACACATAGCCAGATTTCAGACAATGGCAGCCTGTCGTTATTCTTTTTATTTCGCACTCCATTTTCCCCTTAACAAACATACACATTTCTATAACAGGCAAAACCACTCAAAAATGTTAGGAAACTTCTGACCCCTGAGAAACTGCATGAAAGATTTATGAAACAGCCCTACATTATTTACTGAACTTTTGATGAGCACTTAGGAAAATCTGTGCAGCCCTGAGTAATGACGGGAAATGGAATACTGTTGATAAGCACTTATTTGTGGGTGTGTTTACTCCCATCTAGTTCCAAAAGGATTCAGGTGACTCAGTCGATGATTATATTTTATAGGGAAACCATCAAGCCACGTGCAGTGGTGTGCACCTGTAGTCACAGCTGCTCGGCAGCCTGAGGTGGAGGATCACTTGAGCCCAGGAGTTTGAGACTAGGCAACAGAGCGAGACCCTGTCTCTCAAAAACATTAAGAAGTGTCAGAATAACACTTTGAAAAACATATATTTTACAAGATAAAATGCTCTAGTTTACAGAAGCATTGAAGGGGGACAGAATCTTTACCTGATTAGTTCCTCAATTAAAACAGCAGTATTAATAGAATTAAAATGTAAAATCCCACAAAGTTTGCTTTAATGTGATAGGTCTACAATGGCCCAGATCTTTAAAGTTCTTTTTGTTTTGTTTGTTTGTTTTGAAACAGACTCTTGCTCTGGTGCCCAGTCTGGAGTGCAGTGGCGTGATCTCAGTTCACTGCAACCTCCACCTCCTGGATTCAAGCAATTCTCCTGCCTCAGCCTCCCTAGTAGCTGGGATTACAGGCGCCCACCACCACGCCCAGCATTTTTGTATTTTAGTAGAGACGGGGTTTCACCATGTTGGCCAGGCTGGTCTTGAACTCCGGACCTCAAGTGATCCACCCAATTTGGCCTCTCAAAGTGCTAGGATTACAGGTGTAAGCCACTGCACCTGCTCTCACATCTTTAAAGTTCTGTCCATGTTAGAACTCAGAATTATTTTAAGCACATTCAGATTGAACACAGTCTCCTTTCTCATCAAAATAGCATGGAAGCCAATCAATGGCTATCACCAGGTTATGGTGACTTTAACTTTACTCTAGAATTAAGAAGATCCTGACTGCTATGCTCCTTTTTTTAATTGAGAGAACTTTCCAAGAGTTGATTTGTTAATTTTTCCTACTATTAAAAGGCTGAAAGAAGAGGCCATAAAGTTCACAATATAAACATGCCAACAATTCTTGTAAGTTATCCTGATAAGCACTTTTTTATCCTGACCTTTGGAAACCAGCCTGAGAACAAATAGTACACAAAGCAGCAAGATGGGGAAGAACTGTGGATAACGTCCAAGTCACCCTTCCTCCTGTTACTGAAGGTAACAGAAAACAGCCAGGAAACGCACACATGCTTAATTTAATACCTTTATTGTTTATGGTTTCCCATGTACCAGGCATGTTCTGAAAAAGTCCAAAGCAACCCAAGGTACAGCTTAAAATATCAGTGCCAAATTTTTATTTAGCCTTGAGGTATAACTGCATAAACTCAGAAATAGCACAGTAAATACGAAGAACACAAAGAAAGTAAACACAACCTAACACATTTAAAGTGAATCATAAACTGAAAACCAGGATGAGTCCAGAGGGGGCTGCCAAGAGACTGCTACAATAATTTACTAAGGAAGTGACAAAAGCTTGAAACAGATTCTTGGCAGCAAGCAACAAGAGTCAGAGACATTCTAGACAGATCCTCTCTGAATGATATCCAAGGTCAAAATTAGCCAAATGATAGGGTATTGCTCGTGACAGAGTTTCTTAAAAGTACCGGCTCATCCCCAAGCAACTAAATCTACTACTGTTTTCTACAACTTGTAACATCTGCACATGTAATTGAAGATGAGGAGTTATACAAACTGTAGTGTGTGGGCTGCTGGAAATCTTACGTGGATCTATTTTGGGCTACCAAATCCAGAGCTTCCCAATTTGTCTTGTTTCTCAACATTATTTTTAGGAAGGTCACATTATGCATTAACTCTACAAAGAAAACAATTCTAGAACTAAAGGCCAGTTGCAGAATAATCCATAGTTAGAAAACAAAGAATTTTCATGTGACTTCGATGAAATAAGTCAACATTTACTAAGTACCTACCACACATCAGGTAAAGTGCAAGTTGTTGAAGCAGTTTGGAAAGATGAATGAGATATGGCTGGTGCCCTCCAAGTGTTCAAGATTTAATAGATGTACTCTTACAACTGCTGAGAAATGCTAAACCTGGTTTCAATTTCATGATATATCCATCGGTTTTGCCCATCTACACTATTGGATTTTATGCATTATTCATGCACATTTCAACCAAAATAGCATTAAGGGGAAAGCTTAGCAAGAAAGCCTTTCTAGAGCAACTGATCTCAACATGTTTCTCAAAAGGAAAATGAACACACAGTAAGAAAAATAATGCGTTCTGAACCTACAATATTCAAAGAGCAGGAATTTTCCATGAAACTGCTCTCAGACTAGTTACTAAAGAATAACCACCATGAAATTAGTTATTTAACCAGTAATAAGTGTTTCAAAAACAACTCCTTAGAAGATTATGAGAGATTCCTAAAGTCATGTACCTTTAGTTTTCTCTCCTTTAACTAATTTTCATCTGCCCCCTCCCTGGTAGCAAGTATCCTATCTCCAACTTTATTGTAAGCCCCTTGGGAACAAATGTCATTTTTTAATGTCAATACTATCGCATCCCTCCTTCCTCCTTGCTACCCATCCCTACTCTCCCCCTACAGAATCCAAAGTGGTGAATATAGATGCATAAAATCACCATGCATTTCTGATTATCTTAGGCTCATTATTGAATATCAATATATTTTTAAGGAGGACAGAAACATCAATGACATTTCTTCAAAAACCTGCATTCGACAAGCATTTAGAGAACTCTGATTCTGTGCTATGTACTTCAGGGATGTAAACAGATATGGTCCCTATTATCTTTTTTTCTTTCTTTCTTTTTTGAGACAGAGTCTCGCTCTGTTGCCCAGGATGGAGTGCAATGGCATGATCTCGGCTCACTGCAACCTCCGCCTCCCAGGTTCAAGCTATTCTCCTGCCTCAGCCTCCCAAGTAGCTGGGATTACAAGCATGTGCCACCATGCCCGGATAAAGTCTTTTGTATTTTTAGTAGAGACAGGGTTTCACAATGTTGGCCAGGCTGGTCTCGAACTCCTGGCCTCAAGTGATCCACTCGCCTTGGCCCCCCAAAGTGCTGGAATTACAGGTATGAGCCTCTGCGGGGTCCTATTATCTTACAGACAAAATACAAGGAGGCTATAAAAGAGGTGTAAACTGAAGGAAACACAGAAGAAGAAACTAATTCTGCCTGGAGGAGTCAGGAAAGGCTACCCAGGAGAAGAGATATTTGAGAGCCTTGGTAGACAAAGTAGCAAAAAGAAAAAGCAACACTGATAGGGTAGAAATATATATGAAGAACCACTTTCTTCTTCTATAAAGCATTTCTATAAGCTTATTTGAAGAATACTTTATCCACAGTGGTTTCTCATGATATCTTTTTGTTTCAATGTGCGTGGATGTCTAGCCCTTTTCCCAGGAAGTGTTCCCTTACAGCTATAGCCGAAATTTCACTTGACATAACCATTTCATTCCTTAAACACACCCACTCCCACACCTACACACACAATGCGGACAAAATGTGATGCTTCATTAAATTTATCTCCTTTTAAATAAGTTTATACAATGGAATTTTATCAAATTGTGGGGAAAAAATCTGTGTGCTTTATGGAGTTTTATGAAATGTTTCATCACTGAGCTTACTGGAAAAATAATTTTCTCAAGCGATCCCGGGGGGATGCCAGGGGGCTGGAAAAATTCTTCTCCTACACTGCTGGCTCTGCACCAAGGCTTGCTTCACCCACCGTATGAGTAGATTTCCATTGATCTTGCTTATCTGAAAAAGCTTAAAGGGATATGATAAAGGGAAATAGGAAACCACATGGACTTTAGATCTAATGAAGTTATCCCTTTATTTTAAAGTAACACGAGTTAACTTTTTAAAAGATTAAACATTTAGTGAAAATATTTTTAAAATTTTTTAAGAAAAGTAACTTGAAAAATCTTTTTTTTTCATACCTTCTCAATATCAGAATCGGCTTGATTTCATCTATCATCATGATTTAGGGGTTAAAATTAAGCTTCAAATTAAGTGGAGGTTTGTATAGTTTTCATTGTTCTTTTCTAACTGTGCATCCAACTGCCTGACATCACTACTGCATCTGAGGCCTGGAGGAGGCACTGGTGCAGTAAGTGGAGGGAACAAGGGGACAAGATGAGTGTGAAGAGGCAGTAGGGTCTGGATCATGTCGAGAGCCTTGGAGGTCCATGAAGGCATCTGAGTTTCATTTTAAGTGCAATGAGAAACCACTGAAGAATTCTAGGTGAGGGAATGCGATGATGTGATTGTCAACAAAGGATCACTATGGCTGGTGTGTACAGGATGAACTTCAGCAGGCCAAGGCTGGAAGCACCAAGATCAGTTAAGAGGCTAGAGGAAAGTAGGTGCAGTGCGGGTCACCATAATGAGAGCTAATATCTGCCAGCCCCTTAGTGTGCCTGGCACTGTTTTAAGTACACTACAAATATGTATTAGTTAATTCTTTGCAATGATCCTATGACCCATTTGCAGATGAAGACATGAGGCATAGGAAAGTGAAGTAACTTTCCGAAGAGTAGGGGAATTGGTAGAGCTTTGACTGAGCAAGAGCCTTCAGCTTAAGTACCTATACTTTTAACTGCTACCCTCCATTAGTAAAACACAGATGAATTCAAGGTATGATTTGAAGGCAGAATGGCCAGGCCTTGATTCTATGTCTCACAGGAATGTCACGAATCACTCCTAGTTTCCGGCTTTAGGAGATGAAAGAGGTGCCATTTACAAAAATGAGGCCAATTCCAGGAGAAACAGCATCTGGGAGGAAGAGCAAGCATTCGTTTTTTATACATAAAGCTGACAGCTGAATATGTAAGTCTCTAGCAAGAGATCAAGGCTGGAGATATAAGTTTGGGGACTGTGGCAGTCGGGACAAGGGCTTCCCCAAGACGTCCATGTTCTAATCTCTGGAACCTGTGAATATGTTACCTTTCATTAATAAAAGGGACTTTGCAGATATGATTAAGTTACGTATCTTGAGATGGGGAGATTATACTGGATCATCTGAGTAGGTCCAGTGTAATGCCATAGGTCTTTATAAAAGAGAAGGAGCAAGACCAGAGTCACAGGCAGTCAGAGAGAGACTTCCAGATGGAGGATGGGGCCTTGAGCCAGGGAATGCAGGCAGGTCCCCAGAAGCTAGAAAAGGCAAGGCAGCAGTCTCTTCTAGAGCCTTTAGAAGAAACACAGCCCTGCGGACACCTTGATGTTGGAACTTCTGACCTCCAACTGTAACAGAATATATTTGCATTGTCTACTAAGCCACTAAGTTTGTGGTGATCTATTGTAGTAGCAACAGCAGACTAATACAGGAATTTTAAGTTAGTATTTAGTTGTACCATATTGAAAGCGTAGGTGAAGGAAGCAATAACTAAACAAAAGTCTCCTTGAGAAGTCACAAGGAGACGGGTACCAGAACAAATGAGGAAGAGATGGCCTTAATGAGGGGGGATCATTTGTTCTCTTGTAATAGAGTGAAGGAGGAAATGGGGATGGAGGCTGGTGTGTAGAGACTACAGCAGGAAGATGAAGTCATTCCCACATGATGGCTTTGATGATTTCAATGAATTGGGTAGCTAGGTCAACAGCAAGTCAGCACTTGACAGGGCATCTGAGTCTTCATTTTAATGCAGTTTCTATACTGTGCCAAATTATCCCAAAGATTTTTAGTAGGAAATAGGAGTAGCCACAAAAGAGCTACTATGTTCATGCAGATGTAACAAAACTCAGGTGTGCTATTCAAGGCAAGGAGGAGAAAATACTTGGCACCTGACCCTTGCTCCATTTCCTATAGCCATGGCAGAATGTGCTGATGAGCCCAGGCATTTGGACTGAGCCTCAGGATGCTTCACAACACAGCAATCCACAAAGCAGCAGATACTGCAAAACAATCTGAATTGGCGCTTGAGATGAAATGTATTTGCCAGTCCTGATCGAGGGACTATGGTTCTTTTTCTCTCTTCCTCCCAAAGGAGATGACTATTAAAATATTACTGAGAAACAGAAAGATAGTGGCTGCTAGATGTCTATCAACAAGAGAAGAATTAAGGAAACTGTGACATAATTATATCATGGACTTTCATGCAACCTTGAAAAAGAACGAGCTAGAGCTTATAACATTGACAGGAAAGATTTCTAAGACAAGTTGTCAGGAAAAAGCAAGTCCAGGGCAATTACACTGCTCCTTCCATTCATGACTTAAAAAAAAATCTATATATACACAAGCATATATATATGTGATGCTCAAAAAAGGTCTGTAAGAGAGTATATCCAGCTGTTTATCAGAACCTCTGAGGAGGAAAAGGAGTGCATGATTAACTGGGATAACAGGTGAAGAGAATTTCACTGGGTTCTCATGTACTTTTATATTGAATTATTTAGAATAAACATGGGGTTCTTAAATAAAATTTTTTAAAGGGTTTTTTTTTTTGTTTGAGACAGGGTCTCATTCTGTCACCCCCAGGCTGGAGTGCAATGGCACGATTACAGCGCACTGCAACCTCTACTTCCTGGGCTTAAGCGATCCTCCCACCTCAGCCTTCTGAGTAGCTGGGATTACAGGCATGCACCACCACGCCTGGCTAATTTTTGCATTTTTAGTAGAGACGGGGTTTCATCATGTTGCCCAGGCTGGTCTCGAACTTCTGGGCTCAAGAGATCCTCCTGCCTCGGCCTCCCAAAGTGCTAGGATTACAGGTGCTCAGCCACCATGCCTGGCCATAAAGTTTTATTTTTAAAAAAGAATATATAAGACAAGCAACTGAAGTATCTGGGCTGTTTTATATTCCAAGCTCTATGCATTTAGACCTATCATCCATCTTGCAATTTTCCTTTTTGGATGCTCCCCATAGAAGAAGCACCACTGGACTTGGCACAGGGTGGACGTGTAATAAATGTCAGCAGTCTTAAGTGTCACTCATTCTCCCTCCGACCTCGCTCAGACAGGCTAAATACTTCCCTTGCCTTGTCACTCATTCCATCGATCTCAAATCCTACCTTCTCTTCCCAACATGAGTCACTGTTCACAAATCCTGTATTTAATTGACAACCCATCATCACTATAATCTTCTGTCCAATTGTTCCCAAATCTGGCTATGAAAATTACTTCTTCCCTTTCTTTTACTTCTATCAAACCTATTAATAATGTTCCTATTTGTCTTAATCAATTAATCACTTCCCCATCGATGTACATTCTACCAACATCATTTTCCACGTCCTGTATTATCATACCATTTTCTTCAACTTCCTTAACCTAATCTTCAGTTCTCATCTCTCCTGTCTCTCACCATGCTTCCTCTCTTTCCTGTCCTATTATGAATTTGATCCTTTACTTCCAATACACCAAGATTTCTTGCATCTGTGATCAAGTGTTGTGAAACTCAGTAACTGTATATGCTCACCTATTATATATACATTTCATTTTCTCCCATACAACAATTAATTTTTCTCAGTCCCACTGATCTCCAACCACCCCCTTCCATGTTCCTTTCCCTTCTCCCACCCACACTTGCCTCGAAAAATTTGAAAGTAAATTCCAAAAAGGTCAAAACTACTTAGCAGTACCTCCTCTCATCCTCGAATCTCCATGTGCATTCCCCATTTTTTAGCACTGAGTATCACCAGGCACTGTTCTAACCACTATCTAAACAGAGAAATTCATTTAGTCATCACACGACCTATTGAAATGGACACTATAATTATCCCATTTTAATTATGCGGAAACTATGAACAGAGAGGTCATGGAACATGTCCCAGGTCACACAGCTGGCTAGTGACAGAAGCTCTGGAGTCTATGCTCCTTGCAGAAATGCTATGCCACCCTTTAGCGTGTGTTTCTGAGGCAAAGTTAAACACCTACTCTTCTCTGCTCCAGACACATGGTGGTCTCACCTCTACTGTGGCACTTAGCATACTGTGCTATCACCAAGCACTTGTGCTTGGTTACCTGTATTCTTTATATAAAGACCTCTTCGAAGACAGAAACTGTCTGTCTCTCCTTACAATATGTACTAATGCCTGGCACTAGGAAATGGTCACCCAGTAAAGGACAAGTCAAATGTGAGCAGTTTTAACAGCACTCTAACCCTAGCCTAGAATACATCTTCAGTATAGGCAGACTGTGATGAATTTCATTCCACACTTTCAGACTCCGGCCTTAATAACATGACACACAAAAAATCTGGGGAGCAATACTGATACATCACTATCTGTTTATTCCAGGAAATTCTAGGTAACATCTGCTCTAAGGTGGTGGACTCAAGGGGACATTGCTCATTTAGGTGGTGGACTCTAAATCACCAACAATGCAGAGGGAAGGATCCCAGAGTTACCTGACAGCGCATCATAGAACTCGTCCTCGCTAAGGATGCTGGCGGGTGGAGAGCCTTTCACCAGAGACTGCTCTAATTCATGATGTTCAGTGGCCAGCGTCTCCAGTGCTTCTGACAAGATTTTGTTTTTTTCTTGCTCTTGTTCCAATTTAAAATTCCTCACCTAGAAGAAAACAGATATATAGAAAAGACTTCAGAGTGACAGGAGACACAGATTTACTCAGAGGATGTGAAAATTAATTGCTTTTGATCCAGTTCAATTGCAATATCAGAAGTGAAAACAGTCATGTCACATGCACATGGATGAATGAGCAAAATTATTAAACTAATTTTGTTCTTCCCATGGGGCCTTTTCTGGCAACAGCTTAGCTAATGAAAATAGATTAAGAACTAGCAAACAAATTCAGCTCAAATGATCAGGATCCTGGTATAAGAACATCAATCAATTCAGAAATCATACAATTCTTTTTAAACATAAAGAATATTTCTCTCTCAACATTAAGTACACAGTTAAAAAAAACAGTTTCAGCAAGTCTTTGAACAAAAATTTAAAAAAATGCTAAATATTAAAAAGCAAACTACATCAAAGCATAAAATATAATCCCTCAGTTTACTCCCAAAATAGTTGGTAATAGTTGGTATATCAAATGAAGGAAAACAGGTTGCCTGGTAATGACTATAAACATTCTATTTTTCATTTTTCTCTTTTTTTTTTTTTTTGAGACAGAGCCTCATTTTGTCGCCTAAGCTAGAGTGCAGTGGTGCGATCTCGACTCTGCAACCTCTGCCTCTTGGGTTCAGGCTATTCTCGCGCCTCTGCCTCCTGAGTAGCTGGGATTACAGGTGTGCATCATCACACCCGGCTAATTTTTGTATTTTTAGTAGAGACGGGGTTTCACCATGTTGGCCAGGCCGGTCTTGAACTCAGCTCCTAAAGTGATCTGCCTGCCTCGGCCTCCCAAAGTGCTAGGAGCCTGTAAAGGCGTGAACTACCTGCCTGGCCTAGTTTTCATTTTCCAATTCCATATTTTGGTTTCAACTCCACATTTTACCTTTAACTTATACTAAAAAAGTCAAAAGATTATCAAAAAGGCAAAGCGTGGTTTGATTTTTTTACTGTTTGAACAAGTCACAATCTATTCCTCCTATCTAATGCAGGAGTATCTGAACCTTTGTGGTTGACCAAAACCCTCTAGAATTCAAGTCACCTAATCCTTATAAAATAGCATGTACTGGATTTGATAGGGACAGTTTTGCCTATTTTTATATCAGTAGTCTGGAAATCACTACTATTTCTTAATCTTGCTGGATTTCTGGAGCCAATGTGCCCTATAGACAGACAGGAGGCAGAAAGGCAGGGATCCATTGGTAGGTAGCAGCAGCGTCTTCTCAGAAGTCTCTTGTTCGTTAGTTTCCTCTCCTATAAAATAACAGGTTTCTGCTATCACCTAATAACCTAATCAGAAGTCTTCAACATAGTGGTCTTCAAACTACTTTTTTTTCTACTTCAGCAGCAGAACCTATTTCTCAACTGTAATCCCAACATATAAAATAGATGTTTTTGAAAGCAGTTGTGCACTGGGTGACGCTGAATGAAGCAGAAGCCCCACTCCTTTCACTTTCCCCTCCCCTCCCAGAGGTTCCCTCTAGGGCCCAAACCCAGGTGGTATCCCAACAGTTTGAAAAACACATGGTACTGGTACCAAAACAGATACACAGACCAATGGAACACAACAGAGGCCTCAGAAATAACACCACACATCTACCACCATCTGATATTTGACAAACCTGACAAAAACAAGAAATGGGGAAAGGATTCCCTATTTAATAAATAGTGTTGGGAAAACTGGCTAGCCATATGCAGAAAACTGAAACTGGACCCCTTCCTTACACCTTATACTAAAATTGACTCAACATGGATTAAAGACTTAAATGTAAGACATAAAACCATAAAAACTCTAGAAGAAAACCTAGGCAATACCATTCAGGACATAGGCATGGGCAAAAACTTCATGATTAAAACACCAAAAGCAATGGCAACAAAAGTCAAAATTGACAAATGGGATCTAATTAAACTAAAGAGCTTCTGCACAGCAAAAGAAACTATTATCAGAGTGAACAGGCAACCTACAGAATGGGAGAAAATTTTTGCAATCTATCCATCTGACAAAGGGCTAACATCCAGAATCTACAAGGAGTTTAAATAAATTTACAAGAAAAAAACAAACAACCCCATCAAAAAGTGGGCAAAGGATATGAAGAGACACTTCTCAAAAGAAGGCATTTAAGCAGCCAACAAACATGAAAAAAAGCTCATCATCACTGGTCATTAGAGAAATGCAAATCAAAACCACAATGAGACACCATCTCATGCCAGTTAGAATGGCGATTATTAAAGAGTCAGAAAACAGATGCTGGAGAGGATGTGGAGAAATAGGAACGCTTTTACTCTGTTGGTGGGAGTGTAAATTAGTTCAACCATTGTGGAAGACAGTGTGGCAATTCCTCAAGGATCCAGAACCAGAAATACCATCTGACCCAGCAATCCCATTACTGGGTATATACCCAAAGGAGTATAAATCATGCTGCTATAAAGACACATGCACGCATATGTTTATTGCAGCACTATTCACAATAGCAAAGACTTGGAACCAACCCAAATGCTGACTGGATTAAGAAAATGTGGCACACATACACTGTGGAATACTATGCAGCCATAAAAAAGAATGAGTTCATGTGCTTTGCAGGGACATGGATGGAGCTGGAAATCATCATTCTCAGCAAACTAACACAGGAACAGAAAAACAAACACCGCATGTTCTCACTCTTAAGTGGGAGTTGAACAACGAGAACATATGGACACAGGGAGGGGAACATCACACACTGGGGCCTGTTGGGGGTGGGGGGCAAGGAGAGGGAGAGCATTAGGAGAAATACCTAATGCAGATGACAGGTTGATGGGTGCAGCAAACCACCATGGCACATGTATACCATGGCACATGTATATATATGCAGAATACTGCACGTTCTGCATATATATCCCAGAACTTTAAGTATAATTAAAACAAACAAAAAGATTCAGTTAGGAGGGAGAAAAAAAAGAAAGAAAGAAAGAAAAGAAAAGCACTGGATGGAGTGACATCCAAAACCTCCTCTAGGTCAAACTTTCCATCTCGAGGTTTTGGGAACTGTGGCCCCTCTCACAAATCCTGCATTACTCACTGCCAAATCTAACCGTTTTACCTCTTGACACTCCCTCTCCCATGCTCCTCCCCACAGCCCCCAAGGATGAAGGCTCTTCTCTTTTCTGGGGTCCTGAGTTCCTGCCAGTTGCACATCAGGTACAACACTCTAAGGTCCTAGACATAGCTTAAAATACAGTTTTACTGAAATGTTAAGTTCATAGCAGAAACAAGGTTAAACCCAAGTTCCAGTTCTCAGGCACTTTAGTGTTTATCAATACAGCAGGCAGATTATTATTATTATTACAGCTGTGATAAAGACACAAAAATAGCAATAAATGGTAAGCAATCAAGATCAGAAGAGACATGAAAAATCGAAAAACAAATTACTCATGTAATTACAATTTTTAGAAAATCTGAAAAATACTTGCAAATATTCCTATAATCTAAACTGTATCTCCAGAAGAGGAAATAAGCATACTAAGGCTAGAACCAACTTAAAAAATAAAAATAAAAAGCTGTCCTACCTCCATCAGATGGGTTAAACAATTCATTTCTCTATTATATAAACAAGGACTACATGAGGCAGGCAGATACTTGAAGTCAGGAGTTTGAGACCAGCCTGGCCAACACAGTAAAACCCTGTCTCTACTGAAAATACAAAATAAGCTGGGCACAGTGGCAGTAGACTGTAATCTCAACTACAGAAGCCTGTGGCAGAACAATCGCTTGAACCCGGAGGTGGAGGTTGCAGTGAGCTGAGATCACGCCATTGCACTCCAGCCTGAGCAACAGGCGAGATTCTGTCTCAAAAACAAAAAATAAAAAATAAACAAGGACTACAAAATTGAGCAATGTCCAAAATGATCCTTTCTTTGAAAAGATCTCTCAGCACTGTTATATTTGTAGATTCTAAAATCAACACTGCAAATTCTTCACCCCTGCCTACCCCATCTCTTTCACCTTTTTACCTTTTCCAATATCAAAATGTAAATGTGCCGTTGACATCATATCTTTAAATGTAAGAATTAACCCAAGTATCCTATTTAATGAGTACATACATTTTAATACCTAAATTCATCTAGATTTTGGCAAAGTAGCAAGATAAATGATAAAGGCCCATAAATATCCAGTCCTCTCAAAAAAATCTTATTCAAAATGCAATCTACCCTTTACCCACCTAAAATAAGCATCATTTAGCTGCTAACACATTCACATCTGTTCTCACTTGTTCTTGAGAGACAGTAAAAGGGGTTGGAAGCAGGAGAGGAAGAGACTGAGGCTCTAACCACATTCTATTTCTTACTTTGTTTTCATCTTTCAATTGATCTGAGAGTACTTTTATTAGTTTCAAGCCTAACAGGATTTTCTGCACTGAAGATACCTTATTATAAAATAGCCACAAAATGGCAATTTCTCCTGTCATGTAAGTGATGTATATGAGAGAGTAACTACATATCAAAGAAAATGCACTGGTAATGAGTTTTCTTGTTACTTTAGAGAAACATCTGAAAGCATGCTTAAGTGCCATTAGTACTTTTTGGTCAGAAGGATCACTGAAACGATGTAATTCCAGATCCTCTACAATCTCCACATTTCAGAAAACCTAGGGGAAATCCTGCACTAAAAAAATTGGTGTAGAACTGCTAAGAAAGATATGCAAAGTGCAACTTCATAAAATATTCACCTTACTTTTGAACTGTTTCCAAATTCTTAGTTGCAAGCTTAGAAACTATGTTGTAACAGAAACAGTGCCTTCTGCGCAGTCTCTTAATGTCTTTGTAATTCCAGGCACAAGGCTTCACTTCTATTATGTATCAATACATGAATATTGATTACTAGATTTTATAAATTCTCAAACAACAATCATCATCCTAGTTATTACTAAAAGAATAAATAACTTCCTTCACAGAACTAGTGGGTCCCAACAGATGTTTATAATTATTAGATTATAATTGTATATGTGTTTATACATTAGAACTTTTCTAGAATAAGGCTGAAATTTTACCTTTCAAATTCGCATATGGAATATACGCCCTCAGTCCAATGACTTTCCCATGACAAAAATCAACATATACTCAAGTGAACAAAAATGTTGCACTTTTTATTAAGAAAAGCTTAAGGACTGAACCACCATATGCTTAACAGTAAACATACGCATTGATCTGTGTCTGTAGCCCCTTAAAATACAAATGTAAGCCTTTCCAGTAATCTGTTTCCTCAAACCACTTCAATATGGCAGTCTCTCATTTCACTCCCTTTCAGGCCAGAAGGCAAAATCCATAGTGACTGTTTCCAAAGTGAATGGGCGCCAGAAAGAGAATCCAGAGTTTTGACAACAGTCATGTGCTAGCCAGCTACGACACATTCACCTACACTCTCATTCTAGAAAGTGCCCCGTTACTTACCTGTGTTTCACAGGGGTTACATAAGGCAGAGTAATTCAGTCTGGCAAAGACACAGCACTAAGTGGGGAATAAGTGATTAGTATTCACAGAACACTGTGTGCAATCAGCCAGTTATAAGATAGGTAAAATTCTGGCCTTGATGGTCAGTCTTTCAATTGGCCACACTCTGGTCAGTTCAACAGGATGAGCCTTACTCTTTTCTCTTTGCTACTGCATGGATGGCTACAATTAACAAAATGTATTAGTTTGAGACTGAAATATTAGATTTTTTTTTTTTCTGAGACAGGGTCTTGCTCTGTCAACCATGCTGGAGTGCAGGCATGCCATCACGGCTCACCGCAGCCTCAAGCAATCCTCTTGGCTCATGCGATCCTTCTGCCTTGGCCTCCCAAGTAGCTAGAACTAAAGGCATGCACCACCATGCCTAGCTAATTTTTTTTTTTCTTTTCAGTAGAGACGGGTCTCCCTGTGTTGCCCAGGCTAGACTCAAACTCCTAGCCTCAAGTGATTCTCCTACCTCTGCCTCCCAAAGTGCTGAGACTATAGGCGTGAGCCACTGCACCTGGCTGATGCTTATTGCTGTGGCTAGAGGACCAACAATGTTCTCACTTCAAAACTTTTTTCAAGGTATGTGCTTTTCGGTGACTCCATGCTATTGACACACAGCTGATAAAAAGTATGGGTCTGATGATTTACAGCTAGTAAGAGCTCTTCTGCACACAAGTCTGACCATTATATTGTTAAGATAGAGGAGGATGGAGCTCCCATGTGGATGCAAATGGTCAATGTTACTTCTGAAACCATGGCCAGGCTGAATTACTCTCTCGCCTCCAGGGTCCAGGGAAGTGAAGCTTTGACCTCCTGTCTCAGGCAGGATCAAGCATGGACATATATCTTCATGATGGTATAGTACACTCTTGCTTTGTTTTATAGATTTCCAAAACACCTTTGCTCACATTAAATTTCAGGGTTTTCGTTGACTCTCTAACGTCCTCCTTCCGTCCCATCTCATCACTGCCTTTTCAAGTGTAATTGATTCCCCTATGCTCCCGAAACCTTTTTCAGTCCTTCCTAGCACTAAACAATGACACTCATTAAAGAACAAAAATTTAGGGGCCGGGCACAGTGGCTCACCTCTGTAATCCCAACACTTTGGGAGGCTGAGGCAGGTGGATCACCCGAGGTCAGGAGTTCAAGACCAGCATGACCAACATGGCAAAACCCCATCTCTACTAAAAAAAATACAAAAATTAGCCAGGCGTGGTGGCAGGCGCCTGTAATCTCAGCTACTTGGGAGGCTGAGGCAGGAGAATTGCTTGAACCTGGGAGGCAGAGGTTGCAGTGTGCCAAGATCACACCACTTCACTCTAGCCTGGGCGACAAGAGCAAAACTCCATCTTGAAAAAAAAAAAAAGGAATAAATATTTAAGAATAAAGACTAAATTAAGAACTAAGAATAAAGCCACCTAAGGGACCAAGGCAGATTTATCTGGTGGGAGGAAACTGAGATGAGTAAGGGATGTGCACAGGGCTTGCAAACCACAGCTGAAACTCTGGTTTTGACTCTGAGTGAAATGGGAAGCCAGTGGAGGAGGGGCAGAAGTAACATTATTTGATTTACTTTTTACTATGATCCCCATGGTTATAATGCTGAAAAGGGGATGGAGGAGCCAAGTGTAGAATAAAAGAAGATCCCAGCTGGGTGCAGTGGCTCATACCTGTAATCCCAGCATTTTACGAGGCAGAGGTGGGCGGATCACCAGAGGTCAGGAGTTCGAGACCAGCCTGACCCACATGGTGAAACCCCATCTCTAATAAAAATACAAAAATCAGCCAAGCGTGGTGGTGCACGCCTGTAATCCCAGCTAGTTGGGAGGCTGAGGCAGGAGAATCACTTGAACCAGGGAGGTGGAGGTTGCAGTAAGCCAAGATCGTACCACGGCACTCCTGGGCAACAGAGTGAGACTCTGTCTCCAAAAAAAAAAAAAAAAAGAAGATCCCTTAAGAGATACTTCAATAACTAGAATAAGAGATGGGTAAGAGATAGCAAGAAAAGTGATGAGAAGTGGTCAGATTCTGGATATATTTTGAAGGCCCAAATGATTTGCTGATAGACTATGTGATATAAGAAAAAAGGGAAATCAAGGATGACTCCACGTTTTGGCTTGGGCAACTTACAAGGACTGTGTCTCAAAAAATAAATAAAATTAAGTTTTTGAAATTAAATTTTAAAAATAGAAATAAATAAAATTAAAAGACTAAATAGCATCATTAAGGGAGAAAGTGAGACAGAAATGTGAAGAAAGCCATAGACTGAACCCTAGTAGAAATGCTGAGAAAGAGTCAGCAAAGGAAAGAAAAAAAAAGAGAGAGATACCAGTTGTGTGTGGTGTCCTGGAAGCCTCAAAGAGGTATTTCAAGGAGGAAAAAGTGATTAACTGTCAAACACTGATGAGAGATCAACTGCTTCAAGAACTAAGACAAGACCACTGTACTGGCGATGTGAAGGTCAAGAGTGAACTTGACAAGGGCAGCTTCAGTGAAGTGTTGTGAGGATGCTGGAGGCGATGCTCTATGGGTCAAGAGAGATAAGAGAGAGCGAGTACAACCTGTTCTTAAGAAGGTTTTTGTTGGACAAGAGGTGTTTGTTTGTTTGTTTGAGACAGGATCTTACTCTGTCACCCAGGCTGGAATGCAGTGTGATCTCAGCTCACCACAACCTCTGCCTCCTGGGCTCAAGTGATCCTCCCACCTCAGCCTCCTGAGGAGCTGGGACTACAGGAGCACATCACCATGCCTGGCCAATTTTTTTTTTTTTTTTTTTTAATAGGGACAGGGTTTTGCCATGTTGCCCAGGCTGGTCTTGAACTCCCGGACTCAAACAATCCACCCACCTTGGCCTCCCAAAGTGCTAGGATTACAGGCAAAGCCACACCACGCCTAGCCTACAAGAGGACGCTGGTTACAGAGGTTATTTTAAAAACTAAAAAAAGAGTAAAATTCTTTTAAAAAAATAATTTTTGCTCAAACAAGGAGGAGAAAGGTAGGGCAGTTGCTGGAAAGGGTTGTGGAGTCAATGAAGTTTTCATTATGGAAGACAACCCGGATTGCTTTTACATGGATAGGAAAGGTTCAACTGAAATGGGATTATGTTTGCAGAAGTGAGAGGGGAGAATTGCTGGAATAATGTTCTCGACTTTGTCAAAAAGGGAGGAGATCTAATCCACTAGTATACAGTTGGCCTCTGCTAAAGGCTCAGACAGTCCATCCTTAGTTGCAGGAGAAATGCAATGAGTATGTGCACAGATTCAGATAGGTGAGTACGTGTAACCAAGTTTTCTTCTAATTGCTTCTGCTATCTCAGAGTATATAAGGAATAAAGAGAATAAGAAACAGACGAAGATGTCCTCAACCTAATTGATTCCGACAGGTGATGAAGTAAGAAGCCTCTAGTCTCTTGACATTATACATAAGTTCATTCTGAGATTAGAAATGAAATGAGTCTCAAGGCCCTACAAAGCCTTACGAACACTAACTTGGTCAACCCAGCACATTTTCCCATTGGTTATAGCCGACTGTGATTGGCCCATGGCACCACTAAAAATGCCCCTTTCTTATGGGCATTGCCATCTTCTTCAACCTGGTTCAAGCAAAGAAAGGAAATGCCACACAGAATGACCTCTGCATATCTCTTCACTTAAGCTCCTCCATGGGAAAGAAGATAAGAACTTATCTGGTTTTTGATGTACTGACCATGCTACAAATAGAATGGCCTCAATGAAGCTTGTTCAACATCACTTTCTGCTAACAATCTGTTAGATCAATTACTTCCAAACTGTATCTTCAGACATTTAAATCAGGGTAGAATTTGGAGATAACCCCAAATCTAGGACAGAGCCCCTAAATACTTGGGGGAACAGAAGAAACACTTGGTAAATAAATGGGGCATTTTATAAACAAGGTGATAATGATACTTGGAAGAATCAATATAAACCCAGAATATTTGACACTTATTTTTGTCAATGATTTAAAAATAACTTCTCATAAAATCAACGGAAGACTAGCACTATACACAAATAACAATTTAACAAATACGTTTTAGTTTTTACATGTCTTTTACAAAGCAGATAAGATGAACGTGTCTTCTGAAATAAAAGTAGTGTTCACTCCCATGGTATGCTACCAATAGTGGATTCAATACACATTTATTCCAATGCTTTGTTAATGGCTCTGGCATTTAAAATAATTTGATGCAAGTCTCACAACAGTTTGCTCTTCAACTGCAAAGTTGAACTACTTAATGCTGGTTATAACTCTCACATAAGGAACTTCCACAGAAATTTAAAATTTCCATTACCATGTACAGTTTACAGTCCAGAAGTAGCACTTAGAGGATTATATTCCTAAAAGTACCATGCATGTCCATGTGTAATTTCCAAATTTTTTCAGATTACGGTATAATGTATTTAAAAATTCAAAAGGGTTTTATGTATCATCATGTAAATTAAAAAACAATGTTGGCAGAGCAAGATGGCGGAATAGAAGCTTACACCCTTTGTACCCCTCATAGGAACACCAAATTTTAACAAGTATCTGCACACAGATAAGCACCATCACAAGAACCAAAAATCAGGTGAGCAATCACAGTACCTGGTTTCATATCTCTGAAAAAGGTATTGAGGAGGGTCCAACAGACAGTCTTGAATCACCAACACCAACCCTCCCCTATCCCCTGGCAACAGCTGTACAGCATGGAGAGTATCTGCACTTGCAGAGTACAGCAACTGGGGGACATTACATTGAATGCACTGCTCCCCTGTCATAGTGGAGAGCAAAGCCAGGCTGGGCTCAGCCAGCACCCGCACACACAGGAGCATTTGGACCAGCCCTAGCCAGAGAATCACCCATCTCAGTGGTCAGAACTCGAGTTTGTTGGCAAGCTTCGTCACCCGTGGCTGAAGTGCTCTGGGGTCCTAGGTAAACTTGAAAGGCAGTCTAGGACACATGGACTGCAATTCCTAGGCAACTTCTAATGCTGGGCTGGGCTGACAGCCAGAGGACTAGATGGCACCTGACCTAGGAAGTCACTGGCCAAGGTGGCTAAAGAAGTGATTGCACCATCCCTCCCCCAACCCCAGGCAGCACAGCAGACAGAGATGAAAGTGTCTTTTTCCTTCTGCTTAAGGAGAAGAGGGCAAAGAGTAGAGAGGACTTTGTCATGCATCTAGGATACCAGTTCAGCCAGCCATAGCAAGATAGGACGCTGGGCAGAATTGTGGGGCCCCCATTCCAGGCCTTAGCTCCCAGACAGCGTTTTGTGGTTTTTTTTTTTTTTTTTTTTTTTGAGATGGAATCTCACTCCATCACCCAGGCAGGAGTGCAGTGGTGTGATCTCGGCTCACTGCAACCTCTGTTTCCCAGGTCTGAGCAATTCTTGTGCCTTAGCCTCCTGAGTAGCTGGAATTACAGGTGCGCGCTACCACACCCAGCTAGTTTTATAATTTTAGTAGAGATGGGGTTTTGCCATGTTGGCCAGGCTGGTCTTGAACTCCTGACCTCAGGTGAACCATCCACCTCAGCCTCCCAAAGTCCTGGGATTACAGGCATGAGCCACAGCACCCAGCCTCCAGACGACATTTCTAGACACATCCTGGGCCAGAAGGGAACCTGCTGCCTAGAAGGAAAGGACCCAGTCCTGGCAGCATTTATCACCTGCTAACTGAAGAGCCTTTGGGCCCTGAATAACCAGCAATGATACCAGGTACTACACTGAGGGCCTTGGGTGAGCCTCGGAGACTTGCTGGCTTCAGGTGATACCCAACACATTACCAGCTGTGGTGGCTATGGTCAAAGACTCCTCTCTGAAAAAAGCAGAGGGAAAGGTAAAGGGACTTTGTCTTGCACCTTAGGTACCAGCTTGGCCACAGTGAGACAGAGCAACAAGCAGGCTCTTGGTGTCATGGAGTCCAGGCCTAGGCTCATGGACAACACTTCTGGACCTGCCCTGGGCCAGAGGGGAGCCCAATGCCCTGAAGGTTGAGTCCCAGGCCTAGCAGCATTCACCATAAGCTAATGAAAGAGCCTTTGGCCTTTAAGTGAACATTAGCAGTGGCCTGGTAGAGCTCTCCCATGGGCCAGTGGTAGTGGTGCTCACAGGGAGAGGCTCCTGTGCCTGTGGAAAGGGGAGGGAAGAGCGGGAAGGACTTTATACTGGGGTTTGAGTGTCAGCTTAGCCACAGTAGAATAGGACATCAGGCAAATTTCTAAGGTTTTTGATTCCAATCCCTGGCTCCCAGAAAACATCCCTGGACCTATTTGGGGCCTGGGTAAACTTGTCGCCCTGAAAGGAAGAACAAAACCTGGCTGGCTTTGCCACCTGGTGACTACGTAGATCCCTGAGGTCCTGAGTGACCATAGGTGGTAGACAGGTCGTGGTTACAGTGGGCCTTAAGACCCACTGTGGTGCTGGCTTCAGGTCTAACCTAGAACAGTTTTAGTGGTGGTGGCCACACGGGTGTTTGCATCACCATACCCCTAGTTCCAGGTGGCTGAGCAAAGAGAGAGAGAGACTCTATTTGTTTGGGAGAAAATAAGGAAAAAGAACAAGAGTCTCTGCCTGGAAACCCAGAGAATTCTTCCAGATCTTATCCAAGACCACCAAGGCAGTACCTCTACAAGTATGGAGAAACCACAACATTATTGGGCTTGGGACCCAAGTCCCTTCGAATACCTGGAAAGCCTTCTCAAGAAGGACAGGCACATACAAGCCTAGACTGTGAAAACTACAATAAATACCTAACTCTTCAATGCCCAGACACCAAAGAACATCGGCAAGCATCAAGGTCATCCAGGAAAACATGACTTCACCAAATGAACTAACTAAGGCAGCAGGGACCAATCCTGGAGAAAGAGGGACATGTGACATTTCAGAAAGTAAATTCAAAATAGTCATTTTGAGGAAACTCAAAAAATTCAAAATAACACAGAGAAGGAATTCAGAAGTCTATCAGATAAATTTAACCAAGAGATCGAAATAATTAAAAAGAATCAAGCAGAAATTCTAGAGTTGAAAAATGCAACTCACATACTGAGAAATGCATCAGAGTCACTTAACAGCAGAATGGAACAAGTAGAAGAAAGAATTAGTGAGCCTGAAGACAGGCTACTTAAAAATATAGTCAGAGGAGGCAAAAAAGAATAAAAAATGATGAAGCATGCCTACAAGATCTAGGAAACAGCCTCAAAAGGGAAAATCTCAGTGTTACTGGCCCTAAAGAGGAGGTAGAGAAAGAGGGGTAGAAAGTTTATGCAAATGGATAATATCAGAGAACTTCCCAAACCTTAAGAAAGAGATCAACATTCAAGTACAAGAAGTTTATAGGACACCAAGCAGATTTAACCCAAAGAAGACGACCTCATGGCATCTAAGAATCAAACTCCCAAAGGTGAAGGATAAAGAAAGAATCCCAAAAGCAGCAAGAGAAAAGAAACAAATAACATTCAGGGGAGCTCCAATACGTCTGGCAGCAGGCTTTTCAGTGGAAATCTTACCGGCCAGAAGAGAGTGGTGTGATATATTTAAAGTGCTGAAGGAAAAAAACTCTTACCCTAGAATAGTATATCTTGCAAAAAATATCCTTCAAACATGAAGGAGAAATAAAGGCCTTCCCAGAAAAAAAAAAAAAATGCTGAGGGATTTCATCAACACCAGACGTGTCCTACAAGAAATGCTGAGAGGAGGTCTTTAATCTGAAAAAGGACATTAACAAGCAATAAAAAGTCAACTGAAGGTACAAAACTTGCTGGTAATAGTAAGCACACAGAAAAACACGGAATATCATAACATTATAATTGTGGTGGTTAAACTACACCTAGCTAGAAAGGCTAAATGATGAACCAATCAAAAATAATAACAACAACTGGTCAAGACATAGACATTATAAGACATAAAAAGGAACAAAAAAAAGGTAAAAAGCCGGGAGAATGAAGTTAAAAGTGTAGAGTTTTTATTAGTTTTCTTTTTGCGTGTTTGTTTATGCAATCAGCATTGTCATCAGTTTAAAATAATGGGTTATAAGACAGTATTTGCAAGCCTCACAGTAGCCTCAAATAGAAAAACATACAATACACAAAAAATAAAAAGCAAGAAATTAAATCATACCACCAGAGAAAAGCACCTTCACTAAAAGGAAGACAGGAAGGAAAGAAAGAAGGAAGAGAAGGCTGCAAAACAATTAGAAAACAAGTAACAAAACGACAGGAGTAAGTCCCTACTTATCAATAATAACATTGAATGTAAATGGACTAAACTCTCCAATGAAAAGACATGGGCGGGGCTGAATGGAGGAAAAAAACAAGACCCCACAATCTGGTGCCTACAGGAAATGCATTTCATCTATAAAGGTACACATAGACTGAAAACGAAGGGATAGAAAAAGACATTTCCATGTCAATGGAAACCAAAAAAGAGCAGGAGTAGCTATAATTATATCAGACAAAACAGATTTCAAGACAAACTGTAAGAAGAGACAAAGAAGGTCATTATATAATGATAAAGAGGTAAATCCAGCAGCAGGATGTAATAATTGTGTAACCGCCCAATGGGCTCACCTTGCCTGCTGCCTAGACAGAACCAACTTATCAAAATAGGGGAACTGCAATGGAGAAAGAGTAATTCACACAGAGCTGGCTGTGTGGGAGACCAGAGTTTTATTATCACTCAAATCAGTCTCTCTAGCATTTGGAGATCAGAGATTTTAAGGATAATTTGGCTGGTAAGAGCTTGGGAAGTGGGGAGTGCTGATTGGTCAGGTTGAAGATGGAATCATAGTGGGTTCAAGTGAGGTTTTCTTGCTGTCTTTTCCTGGGTGGGATGGCAGAACTGGTTGAGCCAGATTACTGGTCTCCTTGGTGTCAGCTGATCCATCCAATGTAGGGTCTACAAAATATCTCAAGCACTGATCTTAGGTTTTACAATGATGATGTTATCCCCAGGAGGAATTTGGGGAGGTTCAGACTCTTGGAGCCAGAGGCTGCATGACCCCTAAACTGTAATTTCTAATCTTGTAGCTAATTTGTTAGTCTTGCAAGGGCAGACTGGCCCCAGGGCAAAAGGGGGTCTTTTTGGGAAAAGGCTGTTGTCAGTTTTGTTTCAGAATCAAGCCATGAGCTGAATTCCTTCCCAAAGTTAGTCTGACCTATGCCCAGGAATGAACAAGCACAGCTTAAATGTTAGAAGTAAGATGGAGTTGGTTAGGTCTTATTTTACTGTCATAATTTCCTCAGTTATAATTTTGCAAAGGCAGTTTCTATTGTAAATATATATGCACCCAATGCTGGAGCACCAGATATATAAATCAAATATTATTAGAGCTAAAGAGAGAGACAGACCTCAATACAATAATTGCCGGAGGTCGCAACACCCCATTTTCAGCATTGGACAGATCCTCCAGACAGAAAATCAGCAAAGAAACATGAGACTTAATCTGCACTACAAAACAAACAGACCTAATAGATATTTACCGAACATTTCATCCAATGGCTACAGAATACACATTCTTTTCCTCAGTACATGTATCATTCTCAAAGACCATATGTTAGGCCACAAAACAAGACTTAAAGCATTCAAAAAAAGAATAATATCAAGTATCTTCTGATCACAATGGAATAAAAGTAGAAATCAATGACACGAGTAATTTTGGAAACCATATAAACATGGAAATTAAACAATATGCTCCTGAATGACCAGTGGGTCAATGAGGAAATTAAGAAATTGAAAAATTTCTTGAAACAAATGATAAGAGAAACACAACACATCAAAACCTATGAGATATGGCAAAAGCAGTACTAAGAGAGAAATTTACAGCTCTAAGTGCCTACATCAAAAAAAAAGGAAAACTTCAAACAAATAACCTAACGATTCATCTTAAAGAACTAGAAAAGCAAGAGCAAAACAAATCAGTTGAAGAAATAATAAATCAGTAGAATAAATCAACAGAAGAAATAATAAAGATCAGAGCAGAAATAAATGAAACTTAAGTGAGGAAAATACAAAAGATCAATGAAACAAAAAGATGGCTTTTTGAAAAGACAAACAAAATTGACAAACCTTTGGCCAGACTAATGAAGAAAAAAAGGGAGAAAACCTAAATAAATAAAATCAGGGATGAAAATGGAAACATTACAACGGATACCACAGAAATCCAAAGGATCATTAGTGGCTACTATGAGCAACTATGTGCCAATAAATTGGAAAATCTAGAGGAAATGGATAAATTCTTAGACACATACAACCTACACCAAGATTGAACCATGAAGAAATTGAAAACCTGAATAGATCAATAACAAGTATTGAGATTGAAGCCATAACAAAAAGTCTCCCAGTAAAGAAAAGCCTGGGACCTCAAGGCTTCACTGCTGAATTCTACCAAACATTTAAAGGAGAACTAATATCAATTGTACTCAAACTATTCCACAAAATAGAGAAGAGAATACTTCCAAACTCATTGCATTACAGCCGTGAAAGGAAAATAAATCTTGGGGCCCCCAAATTACTAAACTAAGGGGAAAAGTCAAGATGGGAACTGCTTAGGGCCAGCCTGCCTCCCACTCTATTCAAAGTGTCCCCTGTCCTCACTAAGATAAATGCATAATTGATTATCTACTTTGGAGAGGCTAATCACAAACTCAAAAGAATGAAACCATTTGTCTCTTATCTACCTATGACCTGGAAGCCTCTTCCCTCCTTCCAGTCTTCCCACCTTTCCAGACTGAACCAATGTTCATCTTACATATGTTGATTGATGTCTCAAGTCTCCCTAAAATGTATAAAACCAAACTGTGCTCTGACCACCTTCAGGCACATGTTGTCAGAACTTCCTGAGGCTGTGTCATGGGTGCGCATCCACAAATTTGGCAAAATAAACTTTCTAATTTTTTTTTTTTTTGAGATGGAGTCTTGCTGTCGCCCAGGCTGGAGTGCAGTGGTGCGCTCTCTGCTCACTGCAACTTCTACCTCCCAAGTAGTTGGGAGTGATTCCCCAACGCCCCAAGTAGTTGGGTTCAAGTGATTCTCCTGCCTCAGCCCCCCAAGTAGTTGGGATTACAGGCATGCGCCACCATACCTGGATGATTTCTGTATTTTTAGTAGAGACGGGGTTTTGCCATGTTGGCCAGGCTGGTCTCGAACTCCTAGCCTCAAGTGATCCGCCCACCTCAGCCTCCCAAAGTGCTGAGATTACAGGCATGAGCTACCATGCCTGGTAAAACTTTCTAAATTAACTGAGACCTGTCTCAGATTTTTGAATCCACATGTTGATATCAAAACCAAAGACACATCACAAACAGAAAACTACAGGCCAATATTCATTCTCTGATGAATACTGATGCATAAATCCTTGACAAAATACTAGCAAACTGAATTCAACAATATGTTAAAAAGATCATTCATCATAAACAAGTGAGATTTATCCCAGGGATAGTGCAGCATATGCAAATCAATCAGTGTCACACATCTTATCAACAGAACTGATGAAAAAACCATATGACCATTTCAACTGATGCTGAAAATGTATTTGATAAAATTCAACATCCCTTTATGACAAAAACCCTCAAAAAACTGGGTATAGAAGGAACACACCTCAACATAATAAAAGCCATGACAGACCCACAGCTAGTATCATTCTAAATGAGGAAAAACTGAAAGACTTTCCTTTAAGATGTGGAACACAACAAATGTTCACTTTCACCACTATTATACAACATAGTACTGTTAGTCCTAGCTAGAGCAATCAGATAATAGAAAGAAATAAAGGGTATCCAAATTGGAAAGGAAGAAGTCAAATTATCCTTGTCTGCAGATGATATGAACTTTTATTTGGAAAAACCTGGAGACTACACCAAAAAACTATTAGAGCTGATAAACAAATTCAGTAAAGTTGCAGGATACAAGATCAACATACAAAAATCAGTAGCATTTCTACATGCCAAAAGTGAATATCTGAAAAAGAAACTTAAAAAGTAATCCCATTTACAATAGCCACACATAAAATTAAATACCTAGGAATTAAGTTAACCAAAGAAGTGAAAGATCTCCATGGTGAAAACTATAAAACGCTGATGAAAGAAACTGAAGAGGATGCAAAAAAAAGAAAAAAAGGAAAGATATTCCATGTTCATGGACTGGGAAAATGAGTACTGTTAAAATGTCCATACTATTCAAAGCAATCTACAGATTCAATGCTATCCCTATCAAAATGCCAATGACATTCTTCACAGAAATAGAAAAAAACAATTTTAGAATTTATGTGGAACCACAGAGGACCTAAAATAGCCAAAAGTATCCCAAGCAAAAAGAACTAAACTGGAGGAATCACATTACCTGACTTCAAATTAATAGTGCAGAGCTACAGTAACCAAAACAGCACGGTACTGGCAATAAAAACAGACACATAGACCAATGTAATGGAATAGAGAACCCAGAAACACATCCTCACACTCACACTGAACTAATTTTCAGCAAACGTACCAAGAACATATATTGGAGAAAAGACAGTCTCTTCAATAAGTGGTACTGGAAAAACTGGATATCCATATGCAAAAGAAAGAAACTAGACCCCTATCTCTTGCCACATACAAAAATCAAATCAAGATGGATTAAGGAGTTAAATCTAAGACCTCAGACTATGAAACTACTACAAGGAAACACTGGAGAAACTCTCCAGGACATTGGTCTGGGCAAAGATTTCTTAGTAATACCCCAAAAGCACAGACAACCAAAGAAAAATGGACAAATGGAAACACATCAAGTTAAAAAGCTTCTGCACAGCAAAGGATACAATCAACAAAATGAAGAGACAACCCACAAAATTATAAAAAATATTTGCAAACTACCCATCTGACAAGGGATGAATATCCAGAATATATAAGGAGCTCAAACAACTCTACAGGAAAAAAATCTAATAATGCTATTAAAACATGAGTCACAGATTTGAGCAGATATTTCTCAAAAGACATACAAACGGAAAACAGGCATATGAAAAGGTGCTCAATATCACTGATTAGAGAAATGCAAATCAAACTACAATGAGGTATCATCTCATCCCAGTTAAAATGGCTTATCTCCAAAAGGCAGGCAGTAACAAATGCTGGCAAGGATGTGGAGAAAGGGGAACACTGTTGGTGAGAATGTAAATTAGTACAACCATTAGGAAGAACAGTTTGGAGGTTTCTCAAAAAACTAAACATAAAGCTGCCCCATACGACCCAGCAATCCCACTGCTAGGTATATTCCCAAAAAAAGGAAAAGCAGTATACAGAAGAGATATCTGCACTCCCGTGTTTGCTGTGGCACTGTTCACAATAGCCAAGATTTGGAAGCAACCTAACGTGTCCATCAACAGATGGCTAAAGAAAATGTGGTACTTACACACAATGGAGTACTATTCAGCCATAAAAAAAGAACAAGATCCTATCATTTGCAACAACATGGATGGAACTGGACATTGTCATTATGTTAAGTGAAATAAGCCAGGCACAGAAAGACAAACATTGCACGTTCTCACTTATTTGTGGGAATTACAAATCAAAACAATTGAACACATGGAGATAGAGATGAGAAGGCTGGTTACCAGAGGTTGAGAAGGGTAGAGGGGCAGGGTGGGGGGAATGTGGAGACGGTTAATGGATACAAAAGAAAAAAATAGAAAGAATGAATAATACCTGATATTTGATAGCACAACAGGGTGACTATAGTCAAAATAGTTTAATTGCACACTTTATAATTGGATTGTTTGTAACACAAAGGATAAATGCTTCAGGGAATGGCTATCCCATTTTCCATGTGATTATTACGCATTGTATGCCTGCATTAAAATATCTCATGTACCCCTTATATACACCTATGTACTCACAAAAATTAAAAATGAAAAAAGAACAGAATGCTAAATTGCCTCACAGTGGTAGACATTAAATATATTGCCAATATATTTTAATGTAATACAATAAATCAATGTAAACTATATAAGAATGGTAAAAATCTAAATCAACCTACTTGCTAAAATTCTGTAACTTTTTAAAGTCTATTTTTAAAATTATCTCTTTTTGTTTTTTTTTTTTTTTGAGACGGAGTCTTGCTCTGTCGCTAGGCTGGAGTGCAGTGGCGCAATCTCGGCTCACTCCAAGTTCCAACTCCCAGGTTCACGCCATTCTCGCGCCTCAGCCTCCCGAGTAGTGGGACTACAGGCACCCGCCACTGAGCCCGGCTAATTTTTTGTATTTTTAGTAGAGACAGGGTTTCACCATGGTCTCGATCTCCTGACCTCGTGATCCGCCCACCTCAACCTCCCAAAGTGCTGGGATTACAGGAGAGAGCCACTACGCCCAGCCTAAAATGACATCTTTTTAACTCCGTATTAAATATTTGTGCACAATTGTATCCTAGTACCTGGAATGGTCCCTGGAACGTGCTCTACTTAATCAGGATTTCCAAGAATGAACAAGGCCTGTGCCTTGTGACAGAGACTGCTAATTTCTCCCAATAGCTATTTCTCCCCTTTGTCATTAGTAAGAGCCCCAAGTTTTACCTTTTGCCCTCCAGCTAAAAGACCATTATTTCTCCATCTATCTGTCAGCTATAGACAAATGACTAAGTTCTGGCCAAGAAGAATGGAAATATTGTGCAGAGGATAGTAGATCTAATTAAAGGGAAGGGTATACCCCTTTTTCTGCCCCGTCCTCCTTCCTGCTGACGAAAATCTGACAGTAGGAACAGCCCCTAACACCTGAAACTGCCATACAGGCCCAGACTGCCCGCCTCTCATTTTCTTTACAGTGAAAGAAATATAAATCTCTAATTTAGGCTAATGTTATTGGTTTGGGGTTTTTTGCTAGATGGTAATACACTGATACATGTAATGCTTTTATAAAGCACCACGGACTATTCTGATATGGCTTTTGGATAAAAAGTAATTTAGAGAAATTTCAGTTTAGTTAAAAAAAAAATACACCAAAAGCACAAACAACAAAAATTTAAAACGTTGATGCATAAAGGAACACTATCAACAAAGTAAAAAGACAATCTAAGAAATGGAAGGAAGTATTTGCAAATCATATATCTAACAAGGGTCTAGTATCTAGCATATATACACAATTACGTAAAGAACTCTACACTCGGCAATAAGATGACAAACAATCCAATTAAAAAATGGGTAAAGGACTCAGACATTTCTCCAAAAAAGACAGCCAGTAAGCACATGAAAAGATGAGTTCAACAGGTGAATGCAAATCATAACCACAATGAGATACCACTTCACACCTACTAGAATGGCTATAATTTTTTTTAAAAAAAAAAGAAAATAAGTGTTCACAAGAATGTGGGGAAAGTAGAACTTTGCATATTGCTGATGGGAATGTAAAATGTCAGCCACTGTGGAAAACAGTATGGTGGTTCTTTAAAATGTTAAACACAGAACCACCATATAACCCAGGAATCCTACTCTTAGGTATATACCCAAAAGAATTGAATACAAATGCTCAAATACTTGCAAAAACATTCACAGCATTACTATTTGCAACAGCCAAAAGGTAGAAACAGCCCAAATGCCCATAAATGGATGTACAATGTGATATATATATACCACACTTCTTAGCCATCAAAGGCAAAGTGCTTATACATGCTACAATGCGCATGAACCTCAAAAACATTAGGCTAAGGGAGAAAGCCAGACACAGAAGCTCACATATTGTATAATTCCATTTACATGGAATGTTCAAGACAGGCAAATCCATAGAGAAGAAGCAGATTTGTGGTTTTCAGGGACTGGGGATGGGGTACCAGACAGACAAGGAGAATTTAATGGGTACAGGGTTCCTTTTTGAATGATGAAAATGTTTTGGAATAAGACAGAGGTGATAACTGCACACTGTGAAGTATTAATGCCACTGAATTGTATGCTCAAAAGAGTGAATTTTATGTTATGTGAATTCTATCGCATTTTCCCCCAAAGTTTAAAAGAACTCAAAAGAAAAAAAAAAAGACAAACATGCATTCATCATATGACCTGGCCATTCTACTAGATATTTACATAAGAAAAATAAAAGCTTATGTCCACATAAATACTTGTATATACAAATATTCATAGCTTTATTTATAATATCCCCAAACTGGAAACAACCTAAATATCCATCAACATGTGAATGGATAAACTGTGGTACAGCCACAAAATGGAATATTATTTAGCAATAAAAAGGAGTTAACTATTGATACATTCAACAACATGGATGAACCTCAAAATAACGATGCTGAGTTAAAGAAGCCAGAACCCACTCCCAAAAGTGCATACGATATGATTCCATTACTATAAAATTTTAGAAAATTCCTGCCAATGTCTAGTGATAAAAAGCTGATCAATACTTGCCTGTGGACGGGGGTGGAAGAAAGAATAAGGGGTATTACAAAGAGGCAGTAAGGAACTTTTGGAAGGAATAGAAGTATTCCATATCTCGACTGTGGTGACAGTTTCACTAGTGCAAGCACATGTCAAAACTCATTCAATAACAGTTTAAATACGTGGAGTTTACTGTACATCAATTATACATCAATAAAGCTATAAAAATGATAGCATTTAGCAATAGGAAGGGCATAGTAAAAAAACCACTCATATATTGACAATGGAAGTTAAAACAATAATACATTTCATATGCAGCCTTAAAAACATTTTTGGGCTGGACACGATGGCTCACACCCGTAATCCCAGCACTCTGGGAGGCGGAGATGGGCAGATTACTTGAGCCCAGGAGTCTGAGACCAGCTTGGGCAACAGGGCAAAACCCCATCTCTACAAAAAATACAAAAATGAGCCGGGTGTGGTGGCGCATGCCTGTGGTCCCAGCTATGAGGAAGGCTGAGTTGGGACGATCATCTGACCCTGGGAAGTTAAGGCTGCAGTGAGCTGAGACCTCTGCAGTGAGCCGAGATCATGCCACTGCACTCCAGCCTGGGCGACAGAGCAAGACTTTGTCTCAAAAAATAAAAAATTTTTTCAAATAGGTGTTTTTCAAAGAAAAATACTCACTCTGATATTACTGAAAATGATGTAAAGTATTAAACAGCAATGTGCATTGTATTTGTGTTTGCACACCCATATGAATAAGCTAAGGCACATCAAAATCCTGCTGGTGGTTGCTGGGACCTGGTTTTCATATTCTTCTCTATAAGCTCTAAAATAGCATTCTGTATACTCCTGTATATCTTCCATATATATCTCATAATTCTATAATAAGCAAAATATTTTAAAATATGCCTACTTAGGAAGTGATATTTGCATCATCAAATTTTGCATCAGATTGGCAATGCATCAGATGCAAAACGATGTTTGCAAGGTCCTCTTAAATACTGCAGAACATATGACTTTCTCAGATGTCTGGTATGGGAGCCCAATCTGAGAATTTAAGCACACTCCTGTCTCATCATGGTTGCAAAGCTTCGACCTAAAAATAGCTTACTCTTACATAATCACTAGCCACAGATTTGTGTATTTTACATATCCTCAAAATAAATAGTTTTTTTTTGAGATACGCCACCAGAGGTAAATAATCATTTTTAAAAGCAGGGAAGTTTAATCATAATCTAAACAAATCTTGTTTTCAGAAGTTGTTCAGGGGCTCTGCAATTGATAGTTTTGCTGATGAAAATAGCTAGAAACAGTTATATGTAACAGAAGTAACACCATAGCAACTAATTGTTTAAATAAACTTTATTTGAATTACATACAATACCTTTATTTTAAGTGTATGATTCAGTAAGCTTTTACAAATATATACACCATGTAACTAGCACCACCATCAAGATACAGGACATTTCCATTACCTCTCTTCCCCAAGTTCTCACGTGCCCCTTTCACGGTCACTCTCCCTCATGTGCCCCTTTCACGGTCACTCTCCCCCTTCTCTCCACCCCCTGCCCAGGCAACCACTGCTCTGACTTCAATAACCATGGTTTAGGTTTGTCTGTTTTTGAACTTCAAATAAATGGAATCATGCAGTATGTGTACTCTTTTGTATCCAGCTTTTTTTACTAGTATAATGTTCTTTAGATTCACCCATGTTGTTGCAACTATAAGCAGTTCTTTCCTTTTTACAAAGGACTATTCCACTGTACATTTATTCCGTGATTTCCAGCTCCGCTTTTTACATGCCTTCAGCTCTGTCTCTGAAAATAGCTTTCTGTATATGGTAAACATTGTTAAGCCCAGAAAGACAATCACTTTGCTTTTTTAGAATTTTGATATTTTATTCTGTTTTGACAAGTGTTTTCATGGTTCTCAAACCGAGGTAAAAAATTTAAATGTGCTGGAATCACAACTTGGGAGGTTATATGTCTATCTGAAGAAAACACTGCAAATATGTTAAAGCAGTGCTTCCCAAGTTTTGTCAGTATGTATGTTTACTTTACACCAGGTGCTGTGCTAAGTATGTGGTGTACTAGCTCATATGATCCTCCCCACCCACAATCTTGTGAGGTTTGCCACTGAACAACACGCTTAAAAATGGTTAAGATGGTAAATCATACATATATTTTACCAAAAACAGAAAAAATACAACTTTTTCCTCTAAATATTGGACTAAAACATATAGTTAGGATGACTCATATTAACACACCAACAAAACCCCAAAACACTCCGATTGCAATATTTGCCATGTATTTTTACTTGGGTCCTTGACATTATCTACAACAAAGTCACTATCAAAATGTCTATATTCTTGACATAAAATAAAACCATAGCATAAAGTAAAAATATATTCCCAACACTTTTTTTGAAACGGAGTCACACTCTGTCGACCAGGCTGGAGTGCAGTGGCGTGATCTCGGCTCACTACAACCTCCGCCTCCCGGGTTCAAGCGATTCTCCTGCCTCAGCCTCCTAAGTAGCTGGGATTACAGGCATGCATCACTGCACCCGGCTAATTTTTTTGTATTTTTAGTAGCAAAAAAATTTCACCATGTTGGCCAGGCTGGTCTCGAACTCCTGACCTCAAGCCCACCTCCGCCTCCCAAAGTGCTGGGATTACAGGCGTGAGCCACCGCGTCCGGCCTATTCCTAACATTTTAACAACTATTTACTTAATACTACTTGCAGAAAAAAAAAACCCAAAATGTAATCAGCATACGTGAATGCACCCTGGGGCACAACCATATTCAATTAATTCACAAGAGAATGTTGTAATCTAGTGATTGCCAAACTGTGAGACTATGAAAATACAGTACAGTTCCCAACAGGGATTGACGCAGGACCTACCAGTGAGGAAGCCTACACAGAAACTGTGGATGAACCACAAATCAGGCTTTGAATTCTCTTAAGGCCAAAACAGAAAGAGAAATACAATCAATTATGCTCTTTTAATTGTCCACCATGAAAAAAAAACCACCAACTGTTCCTTGGAGAAAAGAAACTCCCTCTTTGCCCTTAGCTCTAATTTCTCATCCAGGATTATATAAAGGGGAATAAGAGTATTAGAGGGCAAAATAATCATGTCATTAAGGCTAATATTTTTTGAAATGCCCTTCAACAAAAATTGAGGGTATAACTCCAACTTACAATTCAGTGAGGGCCATTTTTCTGAAAAACCAAGAAAATATAGTCCAGGCTATAGCATTCTGACAGTCCAGTTTAACGTTAAGATAAGGAATCTTAGGAAATAGACTACTTCTATATTTTCCCAAAATGTGACTTCTACCAAGCAAAATCTTCACAAAAAGATGGACAGTAATTTCCTGTTAAGAACCTGGAACACAGGTATTCTGTGCAAAATCAGAAGACATTTCAATACTCTTGGCCATCTGCTATCTTATTTCTAAATGTGGCATCCTTTGGTCCAATTGCGAAAGTAGCTTATATAGATGGCCACATCCACTTGGGCTGTCTAATGACTTTTCCTAATTCTAGGCATGTATGATATAGTTGGGCTGTTCTTTGGCATTAAATTTGGAGGCAGGATGCTGGATTCAGTTCTAAGTTTTGCCTTCTCCTAGTTACATATGCTTGGGCAAGTAAATGGCACTCTCCTCCTGGCCCTAGCCTCCTCTGTAAAATAAAGAATAGATCACTTTCAAACTGTTCTATGGAGGTACCACAGTGGATGAACGGGTGCTTTTACTTTCATCAGTCTTATATACTGGCATCCACATCCTGCCTCCACTGCCAATAAAACCTCTGAAGACCATCAGACCAGATGCTCTACAATCTAATACCGATTCTGTGACTCTGGGATTTTAAATAACTAGTCCTTAACGCAAATACCACAAATAAATAAAATATTCAAAATTAAATAATTTCTAACACAAGTAAGAAACTTTGGCCAGGCACAGTGGCTCACACCTGTAATCCCAGCACTTTGGGAAGTTGAGGCAGGTGGATCGCCTGAGGTCAGGAGTTCGTCACCAGCCTGGCCAACATGGCGAAACCCCATCTCTACTAAAAATACAAAAATTAACCAGCCATGGTGGCATGTGCCTGTAATCCCAGCTACTTGGGAGGCTGAGGCAGGAGAATCGCTTGAACCCGGGAGGCGGCGGTTTCAGTGAGCAGAGATCATGTCACTGCACTCTAGCCTGGGCGACAGAGTGATACGCCATCTTGAAAAAAAAAGAAAAAGTAAAAGAAATTTACTAAGAATTATGCTCACAAATAATTTCTAATCCAGCTGTTCAGAACCCAGAAAAACAACAACAAAAATCTCCCTCACAGAAACATTATTATAAGTGAGGGCTGATTTCTCAAGTAAACTCAAAAAGGCCCAGTGTCCTGAATGTAGCAAATAATTAGGCAAAAGAACAGGTGATGTCACCAGAGCATAGCATGTAGCATGTTGTCACTGGAGCATAGCATCTCCCTTGCCACTGTGTGTAACAGTGTGTCCATGTCTGCAGCCTGGGCGGTTATGAGCTCCCCTCTCCCAGGGGAAAGACATCTCCCCTGCATCTCTCTTGACCACTGAGCACAACCTCTGTGCTTCTTGTTATTCCCATCACCACCTGCTGCTTCCCATCGGGGTTTCTCTCATCCAACACACCATGCCACAAACCAGTTTTGCTCCGTTTCTCTCCCTGAATTGTGCACAAGTTCCTTTTAAGATATTTTCGTGAGAAGAAAACATGGAAACTGATGGGTTTCCCCTCATTGCATCTGAATGTCACAGCAACCTGTGATATAGAAAGTCTGTGTTAACGACTCCGTGTTACATAAAAGAACGTCAGCCTTGGAGTAAGTTGCCCAGAGTCGAAGAGCAAGAAAAGGGTCCCTGTTACTGAAACCTATGCCTGGGGACCCTACATAATAGCAGGTTTGAGTTCTATCATTTATGTCTTCTTCCCTGGCTTTCCCCACATTCTCCCTCTGTCTTCAGCTGGTCTGCAAAAAGAATAACACAGATCACGGGGTAAACAATGGTGAACCTTTGAGCATCTAAAGAAAACCAGACACGGTTATCCTGGCTTTTTCCTCTTTGGTGTTGGGGCCAAGGTTCTGAGAAGAAGGAAAGGGGGAGATGAATACATTGAGCAGATGGAAAAATCCTCAAAGTGTAGGGGAGAGAAAACAAGGGAGAAAGAAAAAAAGATGGAAAAGGAAACAAGGGAATGACGGTCATTCTTCTACCACTCAAGAATAGAAAAGAAAGTAATGAAGGAAAAAGAGGAAGAAGGTGAGCAGTAGGTGAGGAAAAGAAACAGAAATGCCAAGCAGTGGAAACAGGACGAGGTGGCTCAGAGAAAAAACTTGGAAGTCGTCCAAACCTTCTGTACATTTTAGGTGTTTTAAATGTTAGGGGGATAGTACCCAGACTCCATTCATAAGCCGTCCTCAGGCTGGAAAGATGGAGTCCACAAAAATACAATATTAAGAGTCTAAAAAATAAACCAACGGCTAAAGCTAACAGTGATACATTCATGAAATTACAAAATACTAGAACTACAAAATATACAACTAGAAATCCGGAAAGGAAAAATTTTGAATTATCCAGGTTCAAAAGACAGAGGATAATAAATGTTCTAAAGAAAAAAATAAAACTCAAAAAGCTGATACAGATATGTAATTTTAAAAAAGATGCAATAGATAAGAAACTAAAGACCGTTCTTTGAAAAGTAATCAAAAAAAGCTTTAATGAGACTTATAGGGAGGGACTGAGATTCATTTGAAAAGAAATTTCTTTGGAGATATCCAAGTCAGTATTAGAAAAAAGAAAATGGAAAAAGTTTAGGAAAGATATATAATTACAGATCCAACCTAAGTTAAAAAAAAGAAAGAAAATTATAAATACCTTTATAATACATTTCAAAACTTAAAAGAATTCCTAAAAATATATAACTTGTCAAAACAGACCCAAAAAGAAGTAGAAAACTAAAATAATCCTAGAAACATTAAATATATGTAGTTAGTAGTTTTAAAAAAACTTCACAAAGATAAGGTGGTTTTATAAGAAAGTTCTGAATTTTCAAGGAACAGACCATTTCAATTTTACACAAAACAGCAAAAGAGGGAATACTCCTAAACTCACTTTATGAGGTCAGTATAACCCTGATATTAAACCCTGATGAGGACAGAACAAAAAAAGAAAATTACAAGTCAATCTTACTTATAAACATACATACTAAAATAGATACTAAAATCCAAAGGAAGCCAAATTGAGAAGAATGTTAAAGATAATACATCATAACCAAATTAGGATTATTCCAAGTACACAAGGATGGCCGGCTTGGCGCTGGAAAAAGTCCAAATATATCATTTACCAGCTTAGCAAATTTAAAAAACCATACAACCCTTTTAATAGACACCAAAGAACATCTAATAAAACTCAACACCCTTTAATGATAAAAAAATTTAAACAATATATGAAAGGAAACTCTTTAAATCTGGTAAATGGTATTTGTTATATACCATTCTTAATAGTGAATCATTAGAAGTTAGAGGTATGCCTTTTTGTTTTTTTTTTAATCAGGGATGAACATGAATTCCTACCATCTCAGCTTCTATGCAACATTGTCCTGAAGGCCCTATCCAGTAAATTAAGAATTACAAAAAGAAATGAAAGGTATAAGAATTGAAAAAAAAGGAATAAAATTACAATCATCCACAGATTATGAACGTCTATGAAGTCTATCTTCATCATTTCTTTCCTCACCTCCCTCACATTTACTCCTTTGCATGCTGCAATATGGCTTATGTCAAGCTTCCTTTGTTTTTTATTTTTGAGACAGGGTCTCTCTCTGTCACCCACGTTGAAATGCAGTGGTGCAATCTCGGCTCACTGCAACCTCCCCTTCCCAGGCCCAAGTGATCCTCCTACCTCAGCCTCCCAAGTAGGTGGGACCACAGGTGCACACCACCACACCCAGCTAATTTTTTATATTTTTTTGGGAGAGACAGGGTTTCACTATGCTGCCAAGGCTGGCCTCAAATTCCTGAGCTCAGGGGATCCACCTGCTTCAGCCTCCCAAAGTGCTGGGATTACAGGTGTGAGCCACCACACGTGGCCCTATATGAAGCTTCGAAAACTTCCGTCATCAAAGATTTCAATGACCAACCACCAAGGCACACATATACCTATGTAACAAATCTGCATGTTCTGTACATGTACCCCGTTTTTGTGGTTTCTTGTTTTTTAGAAAAAATGAAGAAGAAAAAAGATTCCAATGACCACCTGGCTACCAAATACAATGGACATGCTTCAGTTCTTACCTGTACTCTGGGTAGCTTGTCTCCCTTGATCTCCCCTGTTCTAGAGTTCCTCCTGCATCTCCAGCCGCCTTTTCTCAGTCATCTCCACTGGCTCCCTTTCTTTCACTTGTCTTTTAAGTGTCAGTATTCAATCTTTTGATTTCAAACTTGCTCAAGCATCTTCTCCTAGGTGATATTATTCATTCCTTTGACCTCAATTACCATGTTGACTTAGGTGACTCCCAATGCTAATGATTCCCAAATTTTTATCAGACACCTAAGGACAATCTTACTTGAATACAATAGCATGTCCAAAAGGCAACTCATCTTTCCACATTCCCACAATTCCCTACCTTAATCACCTCTATACAGTGTGACTTGTGCCATAAACCTGGGTGTCACCTATGGCTCCACCTTCATTCCCCACATTCCCTGCAGTACCAGCTCCTATTCATGTCGTTTGTTTCTGAAGCATCTCTGCTCTGCATCCCCCTTTCCTTCTCCACAGTCACTAACTTGGTTCAGTCCCTGATTATCTCTCTTAAGTTCCTGCACCTGGTCGTCCTGTTTGCAGGCCTGTGCTCCTCTCTAATCCTTCTCATAAGGAGCAAATCTCATTAAATCTGATTAAAATCTAACTGCCCAAGATAAGTTTCGAACTCTATAAGCATACTTTACAAAGTACTTCAAAAGGACCCTGCTTCTATCTTTTAGACTTGACTTTCTCTTTATTCTTTCCCTTCCATTCCAGTCTTAACGATTTGCTAAAATTTACCTTCTTCTGTTGCTTCTGTGTATGTTGCACCTTCTGTAAGAATTTATTTAGTCACCTGATGCCCATATAAGTCAGATGACTACACAGATTTTAGTCATCTAGTTTTATGAAGACAGACTGGTCTAGCAGTCTCTTATAAGGTAAACAATCTATAAATATTTATCAAATGACTAAAAAAAAAAAGTCACAGAAAGTAACAGACATCAAATCCTCAATGGACCATTATAAAAATGTATAGGGGTTACACTCCTAAGACTCTGAAGTTAAAATGAAAAGAAAATTATGTCTGCCTATATAACTCATGCAAAATTCATCAGAGTACAAGCCAGGCACTGCATTCTATATTGGGAATATGGTATGGAATAAGACAAACACAGTCACATGCAGATTATAGTCTTGGTACCATCGTGAGATACAAAAACTTATCAGGATAGATCTTGAGTCACATCAAGCACAAGCCTAACACACACACACACACACACACCATGCTAATTAAAACCTTATGTATTTTGTTCAAAAATTCCCCAAAAGTTATCACAATGAAATCCAGCTTCAGTTTACATAAACTTCATTTTATTTATAACTTATGTCTTAGCTGCTTCCAAAATTAATTTGTAGCTATATCTCTGGACTATATATAAAATAAACTGAAAATTTTAGGAATATATGTTGAATAATGTGGACTGAATAACAATTCTAAATTTCTATTTTTAGAAGAATTAAAATATTTCTTATAATTCTCAGAAAGCTGATAAACTGTCATATATTTGAATGCCAGAAGTAGTAAGTTTAGCCAACCTTTTTATAAAGAATGTAAATGATAAATGTCAAAAACTGCACATGGAGCTTAGATTATGATGTTGCATAATTATTTTCTCAGTTATGCACAATATTTAAACATGCTCAAACTATTTATAAACTACCTTGAATATCAGTAAGACCTTTGCTTTAATATGGAAAACCTAACAGGCTCTTTTACTTCCCCCCCCATTATGCAGGGCTCACAACTGGGGGCAAAGAAATTGTATGGGTCACTTTCACTGTCAATACAATCTCCTAAATTTAACCTTTAAAGGGTTTCTAAAGAGGGGAGACTAGAGTCCAGCAACTATATTCAGGCTGATACAAGTTCCTTTAAAACTCCAGTCTGGCAAAAGTAGCACTGGGACAGAGGCTGAAATAGCTCCCTGGTAGTTATGCTCAGATTAAATATCCACTAAACAGAAATTGAGTTACCTTGCCAAAGACATCAGCTTAGGGACTAAAAATCAAATTTGATTTGGAGAGGAGATTCACTTCGGTGTGTCCTCAAAATGGAAAGCAAGTTTACATTTAGACACCCCCCACCCCACCCCGTTTTCCAGCCTACACATTATTCCACCAACACACATTTCAAGCATTTTTCTCTCTCGAAAAAGATTCCTGCTAAGCAATGCCTTAATTCAGTCGTTGAACCTAATTAAAATTAAGAAAATTTTAGTAGTCTTAATAACTCAGAAAAGCTGTACTAAGCTCTTCTCTGGAGTCTTCCTCTCCTTACCACCCTCTCCAAACCCAGAAAAATCCAGCACAACAGAAAGCACAAAACAACTAGCCACATGCTCTGAATGCTAGGAAACGTGATTCCCCGCTGGTTTAGGCTACAAAGAAAGCCTATGAGTAATCAAAAACCCTTAATCAAAACATTAAAGTAAAAAGCCACCTCCCCATTCCCCAACACAAATAGAATTTCCCTTTCTCTCCTTAATCCGCTCATGCACTTCTCGTATTCTTGGAATTTCAGCGGCCTCTAAGCAGCGGATGGTAAGTTCATCTCAATGTCAGCCGGAGCACAGCCATGCGAAAAATCACTAACTTGGAAGGTTATTTAGGACAATAATGTCTTTCACTGTCTTACTCCTCCCACTCCAGCCCTTCTTGACCTAATACCAATATTCAACTGAGAAACACATCAGTCCACGGGCTTTTTCCCCTTAGGCTCTTCCTGCAGGAACCCCACGGCAGGGAGACCCGCACTGGGAAGAGAGCAGGGTCTCCCGGCTGGTGCGCCCCTCTCCATGCACCCGCGGCTGCACCCCACTCTGCACACACGTCCAACTATTCTTGGATCTACTCTCACCCCTGGATCAAGTCTGGCCGCCCTCCCCGCTCCCTCCCCCGGCGTCCTCCGTGGCCCCAGGCTGCCCCGCAAAGCCACTGAGCTGCAAATACACCGAGCTGCAAATACACCCACCTACCTGGGCCAGATCCGAGGACCCCGGCAGGCGCGCTCCACCCTGCGCTCCTTGCAAGCTCCAGCGCGAATGCGCCCGGCCTGCTGCTGCTCCTCCCCTCCAGTCGAGCCGAGCCGAGCCGAGCCGATACGGGAGGCGCGACCCAGGGCGGCCCGCAAGGTCTCCCTAAGTCACCTTCGCGCAGTCTGCCCCTGGCTCCGGCCGGGCAGCAGCGCCCGCCTTCCCCAGCGAGGTCGGGCAGAGGCGTTGCCCGCCAGCGGCCCAGGACTCCCGCGCCGCGCCCGCCCGGACCGCAGAGGTCTGCACTGCCCCTCAGCCGCCGATGGCTCGGCCGCAGACCCGCCCTCTGGGGCTCGCCGGGAGAGCGCGGGCGGGCGGCGGCAAGGCCTGCGGCGGGCGGCTCCCTTCGCGCGGCGGGCCGCGTCCGGGCCGCTCCTCCCCTTCCCCAGCGCCGCTGGCGGGCGGAGGCGCAGGTAGGGACCGCCGGCGAAGCCTGCACGGCCCTCCGAGGAGAGGTCGGGGACTGCTCCTTGGGCTCTGCGTGAGCGCCGCGCCGAGGCGCTTGCGAGGTCCTAGAGCTGCTGTGCGCTCGGCCCTCTCCTGGAAACACCGGCCCTGACAACTTTTTTTTTCTTTTTCTTTTTTTTTTTTTTTTTTTTTTTTTTACCAGCCCGCCCCTCGGGAAACTCTGGAAAGCAAAGGAATCTTCTCTCCAGTCCTGCCTGTCACTTACTCAGGCTTATGCTGAAGCGTTCGCGTTTACGGTTGCAAAACCAAGACTGAAAGGCAGTCTTCACATATTTATTGTTTATACCCTAGTTGGGACACAGCAACAAGGAAAACAACGGTATTGATCCTACTACCGTGAAACCTACTTAGGTAAAATTATTCCAGCCAGGCTTGAAGGGCAAAGGTTCCGAGGACAGGAAGACCCACCACCCAAATACCACACTTAAGTGGGATATTCAGGTTAATGAAATTTATGGTTAACTGTAACACTCTGATGGAGGGAAAAAAATCTTTTTGTTTCAACATGTTTCAAACCTTTCACCTTACTAAAACGTTTAAATCTGTCCTCATACTTTAGTGAGTTCAGAGTAAAAATGAACAAAATTAAATATTTCTTTCACAAGATCCTATGTACTTTAAGTCCCATTGTAATCGGTGGTAGCTGTAATTGCACTAGAGACCTAGAATGTGTTAAAGACCATTCCAGGCCATGCTGGGAAAATTGGGAATGAATGTCAGTGAGGTTTCATGGCATCTTTGTTTTCATTTTTATTTTATTTATTTATTTATTTATTTGGAGACAGAGTCTTGCTCTGTCACCCAGGCTGGAGTGTAGTGGCACAATCTCAGCTCACTGCAACCTCCACCTCCTGGGTTCAAGTGATTCTCGTGCCTCAGCTTCCTGAGTAGCTGGGATTACAGGCCTGCACCACCATGCCCAGCTAATTTTTTTGTATTTTTAGTAGAGACAGGGTTTTGCTATGTTGGTCATGCTGGTCTCCAACTCCTGGCATCAAGTGATCCACCTGCCCCGGCCTCCCAAAGTGCTGGGATTACAGGTGTAAGCCACCACCCCCAGCCTCATGGCATCTTTGAAAAGTCAGTTTATTTCTTTTACTTTTTTCACTCGAAATAATAACTGTTACTGTATTTGGAAAAATCACGTATGGAAAGAGGAGTCCCTGCTACAGAATCTCTCCCTAGGCCCTGAAAATTAGAGAATGAATTCAGTTTATAAAAGTAGTGCTAGGTAGCAAAACAATGAACAACAAATTACCTTCTTGTTTTAAAAGGCAATCTACATGGCCCCTAAATGTGCCAGGTACTGTACTGAAGCACCTCACATAAAATAACACACATATGCGCTCAATTTCAGATGTGGAAACAGAATTCCTAAACATATATTCATTTGTTCAAGGTCGAGGTAGCAGAATTTAGATCCAGATTGGTCTGATCCCAAAGCCTGAATTTTTTCCTTTGTACATTCATTATTCATTCATTCAAATATTTATTCACCATCTACCATATGCCAAGTACCATGCTACAAAAATAACTAAGATACAGTTGCTTCCTTAGGGAACTCCAGTTTGTGAATATATAATGATACAATGTGATAAATGCTATGACAGCCAGGAACTCATGGAGCAGCAGGGACACCTCACCTAGTTTTGAAGGGTGGAGCCTGGATGAGGAAATGGTTACAGTCATCCAACAGAGCAACCTTGAGAATTTATCTCACAGAACAGCAATGGGGAACTGTATGCTGGAGTCGGGCAAGACAGAGTAAAGGGAGATAGGCAACCAAGATATTAAAAAATCAAATTGAACCAGGCGTGGTGGCTCACATCTTTAATCCCAGCACATTGAGAGGCCGAGGCAGGCAGATCACTTGAGGTCAGGAGTTCTAGACCAGCCTGGCCAACATGGTAAAACCCCATTTCTACTAAAAATACAAAAATTAGCCGGGTGTGGTGGTGTGTGCCTGTAATCCCAGCTACTTGGGAGGCTGAGGCAGGGGAATTGCTGGAACCCAGGAGGCAGAGGTTGCGGTGAGCCAAGATTGTGCCACTGCACTCTAGCCTGGGCAACAGAGCGAGACTCCTTCTCAAAAAAAAAAAAAAAAAAAAAATTGACAGGATTTGATTAAAGATAGGGAGGAAGAAGGAGGATGAACCAAAGCCAGTTCCCGTGATCCTGGCCTGAATTACTGAATGGGTGGCAAGTCTATGAGTTGAATGGATAACTCAGTTTGAGACACGTAGGTTTTGAAATGCTTCTGATATAAGCATATGTAAATGTTCAAAAGACAGCTGGATATACTAGATCAGAACTCAGGAGAAGTCTGAGGTGGAAACATCTGAGTCCTCAGGGAATTCTAGTTAAAGGAGTGGGTGACATCATCCAGGGAGAATATGAGGAGTGAGAAGTCACTCACAGAAACCTAGGGAATACTAATATTTAATACATAGGCAGATGAAAAAAATGCTTTAGAAGGTGGCTGAGGCCAGGCATGGTGGCTGACGCCTATAATCACAGCACTTTGGGAGGCTGAGGCGAGTGTATCACTTCAGTTCAGAAGTTTGAGACCAGCCTGGTTAACATAGTGAAACCCCATCTCTACTAAAATACAAAAAATCAGCTGGGTGTGGTGTCATGCACCTGTAATCCCAGCTACTCAGGAGGCTGAGGCAGGAGAATCGCTTGAACCCAGGAGGCTGAGGTTGCAGTGAGCCAAGATGGCACCACTGCACTCCAGCCTGGGCAACAGGGTAAGACTCCATCTCAAAAGAAAAAAAAAAAGAAGGTGACTGAGAGGGAGCTGCTACAAAGGAAGGAGAAGCCAAAAGAGGCGGCACTGTGGAAGCCACAGCGCAATTCCAAAAAACAGGAAGTAGTCACATGCCAGGCCCTTCAGAGGACAAGCAAGACAATTTTTAAATGTCCTTTGATTTAGCAATAAGGAAATACTGGCAAGAACAGTTTCGGTGGACTTGCTGAAAATTAAGAAGTAGAAACAGAAAGTATCACATTTTCAAAAATGGAATTGGAAAAGGATGCAGGGAGATAGACAAAAGCTATAAATAAGGGGGTAGAGAATTCCAAAGAGAGGAGCTATTTTTTGAAGCAAGGTCCCCAGAGAAGCAGAATGGAAGGAGACAGATGCCTCCAGTAAAAGGCTTGAAGAAAGGATAAGAGCAGATGCAGATAAAAACTGGAGTGAAGAGTGGTAGGGAGTGGAGCCATATACAGTGACTGCCTCATGTTTAACAAAAGAATTCTGCTCAGAGTGGAAGGAGATCTGAGGGGACTACAGAGACAGAGGGCCAGAGACGGGTGCAGGCCCAAAAGAGCTGTTAAGAACATTAGGGAACAAAAGATACCAGGGTCACAAAATGACTACAGGACTGCCCGACAGCACAGGAAATGGAATGAATGGAAGAGATCATGACTTTGTAGAGCTGTAAGTCCACATGAACACATGATTTCTCTTCAAAGATACCAGTGTCTGATCCAAAGAAGCAGTACAGAATTCCAACCCTTCAGACGGTTCCAATGTAGCATCTGAATCTTTCCATTATACCACAAAATTAGTCCCACTATCTTTTTTTTTTTCTTGAGACGGAGTCTTGCTCCATGGCTCAGGCTGGAGGGCAAGAGTGCGATCTCGCTCACTGCAATCTCTGCCTCCTGGGTTCAAGTGATTCTCCTGCCTCAGCCTCCCGAGTAGCTGGGATTACAGGTGCCTGCCACCATGCCCGGCTAATTTTTTGTATTTTTAGTAGAGCTGAGGTTTCACCATGTTGCTCAGATTGGTCTCAAACTCCTAACCTGAGGTGATCCACCTGCCTCAGCCTCCCAAAGTGCTGGGATTACAGGCATGAGCCACCATGACTGGCCGGCACCACTCTCATTGCAGTCATACAGTTGGGTCACGGCTTTTCAGCAGTCAGGAAATTTAACATGAAATATGTATAAAACACTTGATAAGTGAGCTTATACTATAAATGGGCAGTTCTTACCTTGGAAAAATTGGTGTGACTAACATCAAGGAAGCTCGATAGTACACAAAATGATGAGGGCATCCTCTGGCAAGGAAAATTACAGAAACAAATATAATTCCAGAAACCAGTTTTGGGAATTTTGAATGGAACTCTCAGACCAGGCTAAGAAAACACCCAGCACTCACATTCTGTTATACTGTTTCCAAGAAAACTACCCTAAAAACAGCATCTAGGTTTTTCTTCAGTAGATCAACCACAAACTTTACAAAGTATTTTATATATTGCCATTTTCTCAACAGCATAAGCAGTTTTTTTGTTTGTTTTTTGTTTTTTTGAGACAGAGTTTCACTCTTGTTGCCCAAGCTGGAGTGCAATGGCCCACTCTCGGCTCACTGCAACCTCCGCCTCCCGGGTTCAATGGATTATTCTGCCTCAGCCTCCCCAGTAGCTGGGATTACAGGCACATGCCACCACCTCTGGCTAATTTTTTGTATTTTTAGTAGAAACGGAGTTTCACCACGTTAGCCAGGCTGGTCTCAAACTCCTGACCTCAGGTGATCCACCCCCTACTCAGCCTCCCAAAGTGCTGGGATTACAGGCAAGAGCCACTAGGCCATAGCAGTTTTATTTACAAATAAAATCTTTCTACAATAATGCCTCATTTATTTATAGCTCCTATGAAAACCTCGATTATGTAGGTCATATCAGTACATCCTCAAATAAGCAAAAAACACCCACGTGCCGCAGAAATAGAAGACATGAAGGCCTGCACACACTGTAAACCCCCAAAATTTTCATAGAGAGCCAGTTTACTCTGACTGCACGTAATTTTATGGAGTTTGGTTATCTAGTTTTCTTTTTAATAAACAGGAGATTAGAAAGATTAAATTAGAGGCATCAGTATTCCACTGCTAGGGGCAGGTACACAGTTAATTTGAAAAATCAAGACAGGTTTTTAAAAACCTATAAAGAGCAAGCAAGAGTCCAAAAAGCATTGGCAGGACCAGGCCATTTAGTAGAAAAACACAGACTCACATAAACATTATCCCCTGAGGGCATCTCTGTATTAAGGCACAGAGTAATTATTGACATACAAGAGGCCAATGTTGAGACACCTAGAAAACATAAAATTATAGCCTGACAAGGGCCTGTAAAAAAAAATGAAATAAATATAAAATTAAGTTTTAAAGTTTTAGATTAAGAAGTAAATGTGGATGGAATATTTAGAATAACTGCCATCAGAAAAGACTAAAATAAAAACAGTGTTGCTGCTGTGGGGGCTGGGGTCACTTACATCTACTGGATCCCTGTTTTGTGCCAGTCCCTACAGAGGTGTTTTACCAATATGATCGCATTTACTCTTTAAAACAATCCCTTTTGGGTGGTCACCACTTTAAATAGTAGATTGTATTTTAAAACTGAGTCAAAGAGAGCAAATAGCAGAGCCAGGAATTACAGCCAGGTCTGTAGGTCTTCAAAGCTTATGCCTGTTCTTTTAATAAAATTTCCAGATAATAGAAATGTAATTTATAATGCCAGATAAATAAGGTATTACAGCACATAATTACACCACTCTGACCTCGATTACGCTGTTAAATTCCTATGTTGTAATCTTTATGCATTTGAAAGACTAACTTTAGAAATGCCACTTACCTTTCAAATATTTTGCAGTGCCTTCTCACTGTTTATCTTATTGTTGAGAAGGAAATCCATGGATTCTAAGCGTTTCATGGAGTTGGTATTTCATATAATTACTCAGAAGATATCTTAAATATATTCCAAAAGTTTGAAACATTAAATGCTAGTTACTAAACAGAATACTGTGTTCCACGCAGTATGCTAACATACTCTATATATGTAACATTCATCTACATATAGTTGATGCCCACACCCAACTCTGAGGTGTTTATTTTCATTTTACAGAAACTTGTCCTACAGTTGGAGAAAAGTTAGAGAAAGACTGAGATTAAAAACAGGTCCACCAGACTTTCAGACCAGTGCTTCTAAAAGCCTGCTATATGGTTTCCCTTATTCAAAAGATGAAGACAACAAGGTTCAGAGAAGTGAAGTAGCCTTGTCATTTATATAACAAGGATGGAAACACAACACGATCATTCCAATGATGGTGGTCAAATAAAAGTTCTTTAGACAATGCTACTTCCTCCCAAAACAAGATAAATCCACTGTTACACACATAAAAGCTCCAAGATACTATCAGAAAAGAGAGGCTACAAATGTTAGTTAAGATCTTACGATAACTGTTAACTTTTATTCAGGGCTTATTATGTGTCTGGTACTACGCTAAGTATTTTGCTTACATTATCTTATTTAATCCTCATGATAAATTTAAGAGGCTAAAAGAGGTCAATTAGCCTAAACTTTAGGCTAACATTCTTGCACATCTAGATTTTCACAAAAAGAATTAGGTTATTTTTTAAGCAGATAGTTTAAAAAATAGAATAGGTTGATTGTTTCAGAAATTAAACATGAACCAACATAACACGTTACTTCCAATCTAATGTTCAGCCTTAAAACCATACATCTCTAGAACAAGAAAGCTATGGATACATCCATCAGGTACCACATAAGAGACATGAGTGAAATGTGGTTTTACAAGGTACTAAATATTTCATGAATCCTATGACATCATATTTTATTAATTTCAAAGATATTCTGAATGCAACCATCCTGTTCAGATTTATTTAGAACACTAAATCATCTGTTATTTAAATAAACTTACACATGAAATTTGCAAACCACCAAAAATAGAAGTGCTGAGGAGGGATATTTTCAAACAGTATTAAAAAATCAACCATTTGAAATGTTTAATGAACAATTATGTTTTCCTGTGATAGTTAATATAATTCTATTAAAAGACTTTTGGTAAGTTTGTTTTAAGTGATTATCATTTCCATATTTTTCTTATTCTCCAAATAAATTAATTTGTAGAATTGGTGCTACATATAGCAAACACAGCATTTAAAAATTTGTATATGCTCGCCTTGGTGGCTCATGCCTGTAATCCCAGCACTTTGGGAGGCCGAGTCGGGCAGATGGCTTGCATCTAGGAGTTCAAGACCAACCTGGGCAGCATAGAAAGGCCCATTTCTAAAAAAAAAAAAAAAAAAAAAAAAAAAAAATCAAAAATTAGCTGGGCGTCATGCTGCATGCCAGTAGTCCCAGCTACTTGTGAGGCTGAGGTGGGAGGATCACTTGGGCCCAGGAGGCTGACGCTGCAGTGAGCCATGACTGCGCCACTATACTCCAGCCTGGGCAACAGAGTGAGACCCTGTCTCAAAAAAAAAAAATTGTATATGAATTAATAAGGATCCCTTTCTAGTCATGAGAAAATAAAATGTTAGATCTTTACATATTACAGGAAAATATATAAAAGCAATTTCATCTGTCTTCTTTTACCAAAACCTAATCTCTAGCCAAAAGGTACAAGTAAACTAAAACAAGAATAAGAAATTTGGTATCTTAATCTAAAATACTGAAGATTAGACATATATATAAAAATTAACAAAATGGAAAAGAAAGCCTATTGACACTTCACTTACATTGAAATCATAAAAATGAGGGGAAAAACAGCAAAACAAGAAAAATCCTAATTCTGGCAACCAAAACACATCTTTGTAACTTTTCAATCCTTTGAAAATGAATCACTGATAGCTCAGCATACCACTCTTACTCATATTTGGTTTTCTTTTCTTTTTTTTTTTTTTTTTGGAAACAGGGTCTCACTCTGTCACTCAGGCTAGAGTACAGTAGTGAGATTTTGGCTCACTGCAGCCTCTGCCTCCCAGGCTCAAGCGATTCTCTTGCCTCAGCCTCCCAAGTAGCTGGATTACAGGTGTGTGCCACCACACCTGGCTAATTTTTTTATTTTTAGTAGAGATGGGATTTCCTCATGTTGGCCAGACTGGTCTCGAACTCCTGACCTCTCAAGTGATTGCCCACCTCAGCCTCCCAAAGTGCTGGGATTATAGGTGTGAGCCACCGTGCCTGGCCTAATTTTTGTATTTTTTGGTAGAGACGGGGTTTCATCATATTGGACAGGCTGGTCTCGAACTCCTGACTTCAGGTGATCTGCCCACCTCAGCCTCCCAAAGTGCTGGAATTACAGGCATGATCCACCATGCTCAGCCCTTACTCATATTTTGAAAAGCAAATGGCAAACTGTTGAAGGGTAAGAGAATGAGGGGAAAGAACACCAAAAATATTTAATCCATTGAGCTCAGTTTACATAGATAAGTATGATAGTACTCTATTTCCTAAATAAAAGTATTTTTTAATGTAAAGACCTTCCGTTTCTAGAATATTTTCACATCTCTCTTATTGAAGTGTCATAACAATCCTGAGTAGATCAATTTTAAGTATGCTTATTAAATATGGCTACATCAACAAATTCAAAAGATATGAACACAAGTTATCTCATCCTGCTTAATCAACAATAAATAAGTTCTAAATTTTTGTGACAAATGAAGCTTTCCTTTGTTAATACTAATTTTTTCCTACCTTTGAACAATTTGAAAGCAATGACTTCATGGACAACCACGCATGCAACATCCAAACAATTATTTTACAAATTCAATTCTGAACTACGTACCTCTTCTTGTTTAGTGAAGAGATTAAGGCAATCAGTCAAAGCTACACAAGTTTCTCTAGAAGCTTCTGAGACAACTTCAACTTTCTGAAGAAATGATGGAAGCATTTCTATAAATAGAAAAATAAATACAGTGAGTGGGATTTTAAGGAATCTTAAGGTAAACTAAGGCCACAAAAATACTCCTGTATCTATTAACCTCATCTTTCCATCTAGCTATCTTAAGCAAAACATACCATGTTTCTTTTCTTTTTTTTTTTTTTTCTTGAGACAGAGTCTGCTGTGTTGCCTAGGCTGGAATGCACTGGTGCCATCTTGGCTCACTGCAACCTCTGCCTCCCAGATTCAAGCAATTCTTCTGCCTCAGCCTCCCGAGTAGCTGGGACTATAGGCGTGCACCACCACGCCCAGCTAATTTTTGTATTTTTAGTAGAGACGGGGATTCACCATATTGGCCAGGCTGGCCTGGAACTCCTGACCTCATGATCCGCCCACCTTGGCCTCCCAAAGTGCTGGGATTACAGGCGTGAGTCACCGCGCCTGGCTTTTTTTATTTTTTTTTATTTTGAGACAGATTCTCACTCTGTGGCCCAGGCTGGAGTGCGGTGGAGTAATCTCGACTCATTGTAACCTTCACCTCCTGGGTTCAACAGATTTTTTTTTTTTTTTGAGACGGAGTCTCGCTCTGTCGCCCAGGCTGGAGTGCAGTGGCGCGATCTCGGCTCACTGCAAGTTCCGCCTCCTGGGTTCACGCCATTCTCCTGCCTCAGCCTCTCCGAGTAGCTGGGACTACAGGCACCCGCCACCACGCCCGGCTAATTTTTTTTGTATTTTTAGTAAAGACGGGGTTTCACCGTGGTCTCGATCTCCTGACCTCGTGATCCGCCCGCCTCCGCCTCCCAAAGTGCTGGGATTACAAGCGTGAACCACCGCGCCCGGCGGGTTCAACAGATTTTCCTGCCTCAGCCTCCCGAGTAGATGGGACTACAGGCACACGCTATCATGCCTGGCTAATTTTTTTTGTATTTTCAGTAGAGATGGGGTTTCACAACATTGGCCAGGCTGGTCTCAAACTCCTGACCTCAGGTGATCTGCCCACCTCAGCCTTCCAAAGTGCTGGGATTACAGGCATGAGCCACTGCACCCGGCCTCATGTTTCTTGGGCATCATTATTAAGCACACGCTTTATTTAGGGCACATAAATTGGTACAGAAAAAGAAAGAACGGAGCCTTCTCCTAGAAAGGCCTATACCCTACAACAGGAGTCCCCAGACCCGGGCTGCAGACTGGTACTGGTCTGTGGTCCTGTTAGGAACGCAGCCACACAGCAAGAGGTGAGTGGAGGGTGAGTGAGCATTACCACCTGAGCTCTGCCTCGTGTCAGATCAGTGGCGGCATTAGATTCTCACCAGAGCACGAACCCTATTGCGAACTGTGTATATGAGGGATTTAGGTTGCGGGCTCCTTATGAGAATCTAATGCCTGATGATCTGAGGTAGAATAGTTTGAGCCCGAAACCATCTCCCCACCCCCCACTCCCACCCCTACCCCCGAGTCCGTGGAAAAACTGTCTTCCACAAAACCAGTCCCTGGTGCCAAAAAAGTTGGGGAGCACTGCCCTACAAGAATCACCAAGACAAAAAAAAAAAAAGTTTATAGGAATTAAATAACAAGGTAATGTTTAAGAAAAACAGCTGACAAGAAGGACTGATAGCACTCCTTATAAAACATTAAAATTTCCTTTATAGATAAGTAATTTTATTCAAAAGCAAGTACTAAAAAGAAACAAAAATAATTCCGTAGTTATCATGGTGGCTAACATATCTGAAAACAGCATTAACTCTACTTCCTATTTGGACCACTGTTTGGCATAAGTAGGTCTTTGCGCTCTCAAAAATGTGTTCCTATGAAGGTCCAGTACCATTGAGTATGTGTTTAAGTTGGCAATAAAGAAATGGTAGTATCAGTATCTGCCCTGGTCCTCTAAAGAAAATTTTACCCCATTTACTCATTAAAAATAAAAAACAAAAACAAAATATTGACAAGAGGAAGGTGCAAAGTGCATATATATCACTTAAAAACAAGTAAAATATTATGTCCAGATTAATGCAAAAGAAATGTACTTAGTTGAAATGGTTTCTGATATTTTGTTAATCATACATTAAGATCCTTTAAATCTGTGCCTCCCATCAAATAAAAATCTTAACATTTAAGAAGTCTTTTCATCAAAAAATAACTAAAAGGTGGTGACGGAACAAGATTTGTTAAAAGACACAAGATTACAGCTAGGGCGAGGCATGGTGGCTTATGTATGTAATCCCTGCACTTTGAGAGGCCAAGGTAAAACGATCACTTGAGGCCAGGAGTTCAAGACTAGCCCGAGCAAAAAAGCAAGACTTCATCTCTACAAAAAATTTAAAAATTAGCTGGGCATTGTGGTGTGCACCTGTAGTTTCAGCTACTTGGGAGGCTGAGGCAGGAGGATCGCTTGAGCCCAGGAGTTCAAGTTTTCTATACTACTGTTCAAGACCAGTATGGCCAACATGGTGAAACCCCATCTCTACCAAAAATACAAAAATTAGCTGGGCATGGTGGTGGGCGCCTGTAATCCCAGCCACATGGGAGACTGAGGCAGGAGAATAGCTTCAACCTGGGACGTAGAGGTTGCAGCAAGCGGAGATGGTGCCACGGCACTCCAGCCTGGGAGACAGAGTGAGATTCCATCTTAAAAAAAAAAAAATATATATAAATAAATATATATATATATATATATATATATACACACACACACATACATACATACACACACACACAGACACACACACATATACATGGATATGAAGGCCAAATGATATTTTACCACACTTTACATCTTACAAAATACATCTTATGGAATAGTTTTCTCGTTAGCTTCTTTAATAAAGCCCAACTAACTGAAAACTACCGTATTCAAAAACAAATTTCACTTTACAGACTTTATTTTTCATTTTGAACCTCTGATACACATTGTGAAGATTTATTCTCTACTTAGTTGCTAAATAGCAAAAGAGAGTACCATATGCTACGTGCCATATGACTTAAATAGTGCCTGAACAGATGTCTCAACACGAACTGTGGACCGAGTACTGAGGAGATGTACCAGGAAAAACAGACACAGCCTATGCCTTCCATAAATTTTCTGGGTAATCTAGTAATTTTCCACTTTCAGGGCATAAATGACAGGAAGATAGAAGCAAAACCATTCATAGATATAGTTCTTTTATTAAATACCATCATAAGCTTAATCATCCTGTTTTTGTCTGTTTTAGATATTTCATCAACTTTAGATACTTGTTAACATGAAGCAACGTAAATTGTCCAAATACATGCTTAGGAATACTTACAAGTGTTTGAAAATACTGGTTCTGCAAGGTTTCAAAAAATATTCCAAATATATATATATGTGTGTATATATATATAAAGAAGTTTTCATAAGAATCCACCATTGAGAGAGCGTCGAATTCTTTTGTCCAAAAGAGTCAAATGTTACTTCATTTCTTTGACAAGCTAGTGTTAAAACAAGATTTTTGAAATGAACTTCTACAGTGGAACAGTTTAAGAATTGCTGAACCTTGCTGTATGCCACACTGCAGTGTAGCACATCAGGGTCCGTTCAACTCACACTGGCACGCTTCTTATAGAATGATGTTTACATAATGTTACATAAAAAAATAAAATAAAATTGCTAAGCTTCTAGAAAAGTGATCAACTGGGAATCACTGCAAATATGTTTTAGCTGGTTAATATTTAGAGACTAAACTGTCATGAATAAATGCAAAAAGGCCAGTATGTTGCCTTATTTGGCCTGCTGTAAGAATCTGATGCTGTTGATTTTCAGGAAAAAAGTTATTTTTTGTACTAAAAATGTTTTTAAAGTCATGAAAGCTGTGAGAAGATCATATTGGAAAAGCTTAAGTTTAGAGACATAAAAAGCTCAGAATCTGTCATTTTTCATGATTACACTGAACAATTTTTAATTGGGTAACTTTTTAAAATAGTGGGAAAACACTTGTTTCTTTATGTGAACAAATTAACCCCTTGTACAGACAACCTCCACTGTTACCCTAGTGTAAAAAAAAAGAGTCCACATTTCCTTAGCCTAACATTTAAGATGCTCAATAAACTAAATTTGTTTCAGCCAGATTGTTCTCCTGGAAATATCTGTTTACCTAAAAACAGTCTTCAAAATATTGTTAAATATTGGATGTTGAATGCTGAATATTGACATGTTACTTGAATATTCGAAATAATAATTATCCATATTCAGAAGTTTCCCTACTTGACAAAAAAAAATTATTTTCTTTCAAGGCCTAGTTCAAATGCCGTCCTCCCCCAGGAAGCCTTCCTTAAATATCACTGTGGAGAACGGGTGCGGTGGCTCATGCCTGTAATGCCAACACTTTGGGAGGCTAAGGCAGGAGGATCGCTGGAGTTCAAGGTTGCAATGAGCTATGACCACACGACTGCACTTCAGCCTGTGCGACAGAGCAAGACCCTGTCTCTAAAAACAACAACGACAACAAAATATCACCATGGGACATAACAGCAGCTACTCCTGGACTACAACAGCGGCCACACCCACTTGTTATAGTGGCATGAGGCATTGTATGTATGTTGTTTCTCTGTGACCGTCTGTAAACTCTAAATCTCCTTACCCCCATCCAAACACTGAGCTTTGCCAAAATAAAATCTCTCAAATATTTATTAGATGAATAAGGAAACTAATAAAATATCTTATTCCACATTTTGCTACCATAATTCTTTTAATGTAAAATATAATCTGAATCCAAATGGCTTCAAGTTATTATATTTTACCTTAAAATAATTATGGTCCTTTAGTTTAAACATGTGAAATGAAAACTTTTTCATTTATATTACTATAGGTTGGTTGATTGGGGCAGATTGAGAAAGAAGTAATTTTTAACTACATTTTGTTTTTTACTTGTGGCACAAGAAAATATATTTTGCTTGTTTTTCAACATTTAACTGAAATATTTCCATCATTTGGGACAAGTATTTAAAAGAAAAAAACTGGATGAAGGCATTTTATTTCCCTATCCTTGTCCTTCTGGTAAGGGTGCTACCTTGAATATGTATGTGGCTTTTTTAAATAATTAAACACAAACAGGAGAGAGACTAAATAGTCCAAAAACTACAAAATCTAGTGACAAAGCTAAAGATCAGAGAAAATACAGAAAATAACAAAATGAGATGATTTCTCTTTTGTGGTGTAAAAAAATGCAATACATAATGACTATATACCTGAAAGACCTGATCTAACCTAAATGATCAAAGTCCATTTTAAAATGGACTTTCAAGGCCGGGCGCAGTGGTTCATACCTATAATCCCAGCACTTTGGGAGGCCAAGGCGTGCAAATCACCTGAGGTCAGGAATTCGAGACCAGCCTGGCTAACATGGTGAAACCCCATCTCCACTAAAAATACAAAAATTGGCTGGCTGTCGTGGCATGTGCCTGTAATCCCAGCTACCCAGAAGGCTAAGGCAGGAGAATCACTTAAACCCAGGAGGCAGAGGCTGCAGTGAGCCAAGATTGCACCACTGCACTCCAGCCTGGGTGACAGAGCAAGACTCCGTCTCAAAAAATAAATAAATAAAATGGACTTTCATATCAGATTGGAATTATATAAATGCTTCAGTGAAAATCAGTACTCTCTTTTCAAAACAGGGAAAAAATGTTTGCACATAAAAATCAACTAACCTTCTAAAAACTACTCCATAAAACTATAACTTGAAAAATATCAAAAGAGGTCATGCTGAAAGACATAAAAATATAAATCTATTTTTTGTTCAAATTAAAATGAATTCTACCTTGAATACAATCATCCACTGAAGAAGTACCTCTGACCATTTAGTCTATATATCTACAACAATATAATTTACATTCATTGCATGGGAGGATATAAAAGATATAGCTCAAAGTGGCATGTATTAAATGAATAATAAAAAGATAATATCAGGGATGTTGTAAGACATAACTAGCAAGTTGTGCATACTTTTAAAAAGTATTAAAATTTCAGAGAAGAGCATTGTCATTATGGACTAGAGTAATCCATAGTTTGATGAAAAGATGTTGCACTTGAGTTGGATCTTAAAGAACAAGGAACATTTTTGTATTGCTAAATATAAACCCAATAAAACAAACACTTCTAAAATAGAGTGCCAAATATACTAGTCCTGAGGGAAGACAGTTTCAGAATTATGATCAATGAGAACTCTGGCAAGGCGAGAGGTTTTCCTCTGCCAGTTATGGAGTGGCAACCACGTGGCAGGCACCAGCTAGGTGCTGGAGAAAAAGGGGTAAGCAGGACAGACAGTCTTTGTTTTTACAGAGCTTGCTGTCTAGCAAGGAAAATGGAAAATAAAACAATTCCTATTGAAAGAATAATACTGATCAAAGGGAGACTTTAGAAGAGTAAGAGGAGAAGCATATTATTATTTGGAAAAAATAAAATGAATTACATTTAAAAATTTAGAAAAGAGTACAAGTCACAAAGACCTAGAGTCAAACAAAACAGGAGAGAAGCCAGCAGAACTACAGAATGTGTTTTGTACTCTCTTGCAAATGAGAATGAAGTGAGGCAATAAGGAAGATTAATTTTAATCAAACTGAGGAAATCATCATCAAAGGGTATAATTGGATTTGCATAACTTCTGATTGAATTGTCCACTGGGTTCCCCACCTTATGGTAATGGCCTTATGAGAAAAACGGAGTCAATGAAGTAAATGGTGAGTGGGGTTGGGCCACATATGGTCTTGAAAGGGCCACCTGTGGCCAAGGTCAAGAGAGGAGTCTTGGAAAGGTCTGTGCCACAAAGAATACGGTGCAGAACTGGATGACATATTAGAGTTAATCCACTCTGAGTGCTTGAGAGAGCTTCAGGGTATGATGGTTGCCTGTCTTCCAGACTTTGGCAGAAGTAGGCCAGGCATGGTGGCTCACGCCTGTAATCCCAGCACTTTGGGAGGCCGAGACAGGCAGATCACCTGAGGTCAGGAGTTCCAGACCAACCTGGCCAACGTGGTGAAACCCTGTCTCTACTAAAAATACAAAAATTAGCTGGGTGAGGTGGTACTTGCCTGTAATCTCAGCTACTCGGGAGATTGAGGCAGGAGAATCGCTTGAACCAGGAGGCAGAGGTTGCAGTGAGCCAAGATCATGCCACTGCACTCCAGCCTGGGCAACAGAGAGAGACTCTGTCTCAAAAATAAAATAAAATAAAATAGACTTTGGCAGAAGTAAAAGTGAGCAATAAATCACTTAGTCTCATAGCCACACTGTCTCACCTATTGGATTCTTCAACTTTGCTGCCTGAAAGAAAGCTTGGACCAAAGACAGACGCTCGCTCTCCAGTGCCCTGTACAACAGGCCTGAATAGGGGCAACTGTTGTGGCCTGTATCTTTGCTTGCTCTTCCTGTTCCTTCTAACACCTGAGGAGGCTGGACCTGCCCAGAGAGAGAAATGGAGACAGGAAGCATTACATTAAAGAGTGGCTAGTGCTATGGCAGAGAAAGTGCAGGGTGATCCGAAAACACATAAGAACATTTAGCCTAGTCTTAGAGAAGTCAAGGAGGAGTTTCTGGAAACTACATGTAAAAGATGAGAAAAAGTGATTTCGTACCTTGGAAACAACATATGCTAAGACCCAAATGCATGAGAAAAGGTCACTGTTGCTGCACAGAGTGTAGAAGGAAGGAAGGAATAGGTAAGAGAGGAAGCAGCTGAAATGAGTAGACACACAGGTCATAAAGTCAGTCAACTTAGAGTTTAGATTATACCCTAAGGCGCTGAATGCTTCTGTTAAGGCTGTGACAATTCCAATTTGTGTTTCAGAAGCATCTAACTACTCTGTGGAATATTCCATGGAGGTAAATGAAGGAATATAAGAGTGGAGGCAGGACTGGGTGCGGTGGCTCATGCCTGTAATACCAGCACTTTGGGAGGCCAAGGCAGGTGGATCACTTGAGGTCAGAAGTTTGAGACTAGCCTGGCCAACATGGTGAAACCCTGTCTCTACTAAAAATACAAAAATTAGCTGGGCATGCTGGCACACGCCTGTAATCCCATGTACTTGGGAGGCTGGGGCAGGAGAATCACTTGAACCCGGGAGGTGGAGGTTGCATGAGCCGAGATCGGCCATTGCACTCCAGCCTGGGTGACAGAGCAAGACTCTGTCTCAAAAAAAAAAAAAAAAGAGTGGAGGCAGTGTGGCCAGCCAAGAAGTTGTGGTAATCAATGGGAAAGATGGCTATGGCCTATTTTAGCATGATGGTAGGGGGACATAGGAAGAGAAAAAAAGTAGAGTGACGTTAAGAGACAGAATTGACTGTCTATAGCCTGAACACACCCAATCTCAGCTAATCTCGGAAGCTAATCGGGGTCAAGCCTGGTTAGTACTTGAATGGGAGAACTGATCAACAAAATATATTTGGAGAAAGAGGAAGTACAATGACTCCAAAGTTTGGTCTTGGGAAATTGAGTGAATTGATGATGTATTTGTGGGGATGAAGAACAGAAAGAACGAGGACAAGAAAAGAGAAGGAAAAAAAGACAGCAAAAAAGGGGGATTTCTTTTTTGTGGAATGGAAACTCCTGCTCTACATCAATCTCCCTCTACCCCTGAACTTCTGAATAGAGGACAATGAAGATTTAAACACTACCTTAACTACAACAGCCAAGCTAATGTAATTGTCCTCAACAAATTCTACCTTACATTGTAGATCTGGTTATAAATCTGCAAAACTTCTCCTGTTCCTAGATCAAATGTTCAGGGGTCAACACTGAATTTTTGATATTCATTCCAGACTGTTTATTGTTTTTTCCTTTTTTTTTTTGAGATGGAGTTAAATGTTGAAAAACAGGCAAAATATATTTTCTTGTGCCACAAGTAAACTTGAGATTTAGAGTAAATTAGAATTAAACTCCCAGGCTGCAATGCAATGGCACGATCTCGGCTCATTGTAACCCCCCACCTCCCGGGTTCAAGCAATTCTCCTGCCTCAGGATTGAGTAGCTGGGATTACAGGCACACGCAACAACATTCGGCTAATGTTTGTATTTTTTAGTGGAGACAGTGTTTCACAATGTTGGGCAGGCTGGTCTCGAACTCCTGACCTCAGGTGATCTGCCGCCTCAGCCTCCCAAAGTGCTGGGATTACAGGCATGAGCCACCGTGCCAGCCTGTTTATTGGTTAAGAACACACTCTGGAGCCGGGCTGCCCAGGGCCAAATGCTAACTCTGGTTTTTACAAGCTCTGTGACCTTAAGTAAGTTATATAAGCTCCCTGAGCCTCAGTCAACTTACCTGTAAAATGGAAAGAATAGTTGTATATACTGCAGAGGGCTGTTATCAGGCACAAATAAGTTAATACAGATGCTCCCCAACTTGCAATATATCCCAATAAACCCATCATAAACTGAAAATGTCACTTTCACACTGTTGTAAAGTTGAAAAATTGTAAGTTGAACCATTTTAAGTTTGGGACTGTCTATACGTCAAATGCACAGGACAATGTACAAAAAAAGGCTATATGTGTTTACTTTATACTAGATAATATACATTGTAGAGTATTGACATGTTTTATATTAGAAAGAGCATGGGACACTGGTGGTACCTGGCAGACTAGGCTGATGGGACCATCTCTCCAATCACAATCCATAAACACACCAAATAAAACAGTAAAATAATGTAGTGCAGAGTTTGAAAGAATAAAATCCCCAGATATGCTAGAAAGAAAGAAAGAAACAAAAGGCAAGGCTGATGCAACAGGCCTAACCAGTGATGCCTGGTAGGAAGGTCAAGGTTGGAGGTGGGTGTCAGACAGAACAGAAACCCAGAGGATTAACAGATGAGCCTGGCCAGGCACGGTGGCTCACGCCTACAATCCCAGCACTTTGGGAGGCTGAGGAGGGCAGATTGCCTGAGCTCAGGAGTTCGAAACCTGCCTGGGCAGCACGGTAAAACCCCGTCTTTACTAAAAATACAAAAGTATTACCCGGACGTGGCAGTGTGTGCTTGTAGTCCCAGCTACTTGGGAGGCTGAGACAGGAGAATCGCTTGAACCCGGGAGGCAGAGGTTGCAGTGAGCCGAGATCGCGCCACTGCACTCCAGCCTGGGCAACAGAGCGAGACTCCGTCTCAAAAAAATAAATAAAAAATAAATAAAACAAAACACAACACAACAAAATAGATGAGGTGTTACAGCTACATGAATGGAAGGTATGGGGCTTTGGCCTCCCAAATCAAGTGGGTAAGGCCTGGTAAAGGGGCAGACCCCTAGTGACAGTGGGAGTAGAAAACTGCCCTTGTGCTCAGGGAAGAAGGACATTTTCTTGCCTAAGCTCCGGGTGGAAAACCTGAGAAACTGAAGCCTCCAGCTTGTAGCATGCCTAGACATGAAGTCCAAATTTAAAACTAGTAGCCCAGAAGCAGAGAAACCTTTACGGCCTCAACAGCAACACACACAAAACTACTTTACATGGACACCTCCAAACCCAAGAAGCAGGAAAAACAAAAACAAAACAAACAAACCTACAAGCTCCACTGAAGATGAGCTCTCCATAAAGTTACAATCCATCGTGATGGACATTCAGCAGAAGAAACAAAAGACTTAGCTGTGCAACAACTTGAGGTATAAAAACATTCTGAAAAAATGCTTTAAATTTATATGTCTGAAGTTGTTAGAGATAAAATTAGAAATGCATGTAATATAAAAGAATATGTCACTATGGGGGAAAAATAACAAATTTTTAAAACCACCACCTAAAATTTCTAGAATTATAAAATACAGTCACTAAGATTAGAAAATAGAAAGTCAAAAGATTAAGCAGAAAAACTGACTAAATTGAGAAAGAAACTAAAGCTAGAAAATAGATCTAAGAAAAGTACTCAGAATGCAACAGAAAGAAATGGGATAAGAAATGAGGTAGGAGGATAGAATGAGAAGGCTCAACATATGTCTATTAAGAGTTCTGGCAGGAGGGAATATAAAGAATGATGAAGTAAAATTGGAAGAGATAATAGCTAAGAACTTTTCTAAGTTAAAGAAAGATAATAAATGAGTCCTTGAATTAAAGAACAGAGTTTCAAGCAAGCTATAGAACAATAAAATCCAAACCCAGAGACAGAATAAAACTGCAGAATACCAAAAACAAAGTGAAAATCTTTGCAGTAACAAGAGGGGGGTAGGGGGGAGGGGAAAAAAAAAAAGAGATTGCCTGTAATTCCAACTCTTTGGGAAACTGAGACAGGTGGATCACCTGAGGTCAGGAGTTTGAGACCAGCCTGGCCAACATGGTGAAACCCTGTCTCTACTAAAAAATAAAAAATTAAAATACATTAAAAAAAATTAGCCAGGTTTAGTGGTGGGTGCATCTGTTATCCCAGCTACTCAGGAGGCTAAGGCAGGAGAATCGCTTGAACTTGGGAGGCAGAGGTTGCAGTGAGCCAATATCGTGCCACTGCACTCCAGCCTGGGCAACAGAGAAACTCTGTCTCAAAAAGAAAAAATAAAATATCAGAAGTCAGAAGAAGTTGCAATCGCATCTTCAAAATGCTAGTGGAAGATAACTATAATCCAGTGAGGATGAAATAAAGATTTAAATAAGGTAGAAATTCTTCTACTCACAGACCCCTAATGAAAGAATTATTCAAAGATTTGCCTCAGAAAAAAAAACAGAACTCAGGGGAGAGGAGTAGGATATAAAAATCAGTGACATTAACTGTGGAACCCCTCTTGGCAAAAGAATGCAAAATATGCCACAGTTCTAATGGTTTCTTCCCTATTTCATGCCTCTAAAAGGTCTCTTTGACTTGTACAATCTTTAAATTTACTAACTTGACAGAAATTTATTGTTTCTTCCTGAGTTTGAGAGATATAAGGTATAAATTTAAGCTAGATAAGTAGGTCATTCATTTCACTCACTCATTCATCACACACACACAGAGAGAGAGAGAAAGAGAGACGGCGAGAGAGAGAGAGAGAGAGAGAGGAGAGACAGACCCCCATCACATGCCAAGTTTTGTTGAGGTACCAAAGATAATCAGCAAACAGGTAAAAATCCCTGCCCTAAAGTTTATATCCTGGTAGGAAAGGCAGACAATCAACTACACACACTCATAGGAATTCTGATAAGTAACAAAGAGAAACTGCAGCAAGGTAGAGGGGTAACAAGTGCTGGGGGGAGGTGAACTTCACAAAGAATAAGGTATCAGCTAAGGGTCTCAGCAGGGAAGAGCTGGCCTGCTCAAAGGTAACTGAGGTCCAGGCACAGTGGCTCACGCCTGTAATCCCAGCACTTTGGGAGGCTGAAGTGGGTGGATCACTTGCGGGCAGGAGTTCGAGGCCAGCCTGCCCAACAGGGTGAAACTCCGTCTCTACTAAAAATATAAAAATTAGCCTGGCATGGTGGCTTGCACCTGTGGTCCCAGCTACTAAGGAGGCTGAGGCAGGAGAATCGCTTGAAGCTGGGGGTGGAGGTTGCAGTGAGCCAAGATCGCACCACTGCCTCCAGCCTAGGCGACAGAGAGGGACTCCCGTCTCAAAAAAAAGAAAAGAAAAGAAAAGAAAAACGTTAACTGAAAAGAATTTGGAAAAGCAATTGCTCACAAAGGTGAGGAGGGTTGAAGTAACAGAGACTGGCGTGCAGGGCACAGTTACCATCCTGGCACAGAGGGGGAAAGGGGAGAGGACAATATTGCTAAGCCCAGCAAGAGCTGGAGTCTAATCAGGCCAGTGGCCAGGTAGAGGAACCCGGCAGCACTGCGGAACCACAGTCCAGCTGGAGGGAATGAAGATAAAGCCCTGAAACGACTTCCCCTCGCGTCTCTCCGCGGGTCTCTGGACAAAGCCTCCCATTTGCTGAATCCAATCACAAGTCGGAGGGCCAAGAAGCCCCAGGGATGAGGCTGCAGTACACAAAGCAGGACAGAGCGGACAAGGAGCAAACCAGCGCAGGAGGCCAGGAAAAGCCTCTGTGTGCAGACACCTTTTGAAGAAAGGCCTAGGGAAGGAAGGAAGACAGTGACTACATCACTCAGAAGAAAAGCCTTCCAGAAGAGGGAGCAGCACACTAAAGGCCCCTGGCAAGCGTAGGCCCGGCCAATGAGGCTGGAGAGGAGCCAGAAAGGGAACTGGGAGGTGGGGGTGCTGAGAGGTAGAAGGTGGAAGGCTCTGCAGGTCATTGGAAGGACTCTGTCTCTCACCCCAAGTGAGAAGATCTGGAAGCCACTGGATGTTTCCAGCAAAGGACGTCAATCCACTGACATTTTGGGAGGATTTGGGGCAGAAGCTGTAGGGGGAAGGGTGAAATCTGGGGACAGCAAGGAAGTTTTCAAATGTCCACGTGGGAGGCAATGGTGGCTTGGACCAGGTGGCAACAGAGAAAGTGGTAAGTTTGTCTACTCAAAGCCCAGATTTTGAGGAAACAGTTTTAAGTAGGCTAAATAGAAGTGCTTTTCCTTACAGATTTTTTTTTCAGTTTTATTTTCTTAAGTTCAACTATTTTGTTTTTATATTTCAATAGTTTTGGGGGAACAGGTGGTGTTTGGTTACCTGCATAAGTTCTTTAGTGGAGAAGTCTAAGATTTTAGCACACCCATCACCTGAGCAGCATACACTGCATCCAATATGTGATTGTTGTTGTTGTTGTCGTTGAGATGGAGTCTTGCTCTGTTGCCCAGGCTGGAGTGCAGTGGCACGATCTCGGCTCACTGCAACCTCCTCGTTCTGGGTTCAAGCGATTCTCCTGTCTCAGCCTCCTGAGTAGCGGGGATTACAGGTACCCGCCACCAGGCCCAGCTAATTTTTGTATTTTTTTAGTAGAGACGAGGTTTCACCATGTTGGCCAGGCTGGTCTCGAACTCCTGACCTCAGGTGATCCGCCCAACTCGGCCTCCCAAAGTGCTGGGATTACAGGCGTGAGCCACCGTGCCCGGTCCAATATGTAGATTTTAATTTCTCCCCCAGACTCTTTCCTTCCCAGTCCCTAAAGACCATATCACTCTGTAAGTCTCTGCATCCTCAAAGCTTAGCTCCCACTTATAAATGAGAACAAATCGTTTTTGGTTTTTCCATTCCTGAGTTATTTCACTTAGAATAATGGCCTCCAGCTCCATCCAAGTTGCTACAGAAGACATTATTTCATTCCTTTTTGTGGCTGAGTAGTATTCCGTGTTGTATAAATACCACATTTTCTTTATCCATTCATTGGTTGATGGGCACTTAGGTTGGTCCCACATCTTTTGCAATTGTGAATTGTGCTGCTGTGAACATGGATGTGCATGTGTCTTTTTCATATAATGACTTCTTTTCCTTTGGGTAGATACCAGTAGTGGGACTGTTGGATCAAATAGTAGATCTACTTTTAGTTCTTTCAGGAATCTCCATACTGTTCTCCATAGAGGTTGTACTAATTTACATTCCCACCAGGAGTGTAAAAGTGTTCCCTTTTCACCACATCCACACCAACATCTATTGTTTTCTGACTTTTTCATTATGGCCATTCTTGTAGGAGTAAGATGGTATCTCCTTGTGGTTTGAATTTCCATTTCCATGATGATTAGTGCTGTTGAGCTTTTTTTCATATGATTGTTGGTCAATTACATATCTTCTTTTGAGAAACATCTATTCATGTCTTTTGCCCACTTTTTGATGGGATTATTTGTATTTTTCTTGCTGATTTGTTTGAGTTCCTTGCAGATTTCGGATACTAGTCCTTTGTTGGATGCATAGTTTGCAAATATTTTCTCCCATTCTCTGGTTGTCTATTTATTCTGCTGATTATTTCTTTTTCTGTGCAGCAGCTTTTTAGTTTAATTAGGTTCCACTTATTTATTTTTGTTGTACTTGCTTTTGGGGTCTTAGTCATGAATTTTTTGCCTAGGCCAACGTCCAGAAGAGTTTTTCCAATATTATCTTCTAGAATTGTTATGCTTTCGGGTCTTAGAATTAAGTCTTTGATCCATCTTGAATTGATTTTTATATAAGGTAGAGATGGGGATCCAGTTTCATTCTTCTACATGTGGCTTGCCAATTATCGCAGCACATAAACTGGGGAAAGGATAGCCTATTTTGGGGAAAGGCTATATAAATTGAATAGGCTGTCCTTGCCCCAATTTATGTTTTTTCAAATATATAAATTGAATAGGCCATCCTTTCCCCAATTTATGTTTTTGTATGCTTTGTCAAAGATCAGTTGGCTGTATAATAATTGGTTTTATTTCTGGGTTCTCTATTCTGTTTCACTGGTCTAAGTGCCTTTTTTTTTTTCCATAACATTAACCATGATGTTTTTGGTAACTAGAGCCCTGCAGTATGATTTAAAGTCCAATAACATGATACCTCCAGATTTGTTCTTTTTTCTTAGTATTACTTTGGCTATTCAGGTTCTTCTGGGGTTCCATATGAATTTTAAGATTTTTTTTCTAGTTCTGTGAAAAACTGTGATGGTATTTTGATGGAAGGGAATTGCATTGCATCTGTAAATTGCTTTGGGCAGTATGGTCATTTTCACAATATTGATTCTTCCCATCTATGAGCATGAGATATGTTTCCATTTATTTGTGTCATCTATGATTTCTTTCAGCAGTGCTTTGTAGTTTTCCTTGTAGAGAGCTTTCATCTCCTTGGCTAAGCACGTTCCTACGTATTTTATTTTTTTGCAACTGTTGTAAAAGGGATTGACTTCTTGATTTGATTCTCAGCTTGGTTGCTGTTGCTGTACAGCTGTGCTACTGATTTGTATACATTGATTTCGTAACCTGAGACTTTATCGAATTTGTTTATGAGATCTAGGAGTCTTTTGGATGAGTCTTTAGGGTTTTCTAGGTGCATGATCATATCATTGGCAAACAACACTAGTTTGACTTCTTCTTTTCCACATAGATGCCCTTTCTTTCTCTTAACTGACTGCTCTGGCTAGGACTTCCAGTACTACATTGAATAGGAAGTGGTAAAAGTGGGCATCCTTTTCTTATTTCAGTTCTTAGAGGGAATGCTTTCAATTTTTCCCTATTCAGTATGATGTTGGCTATGGGTTTGTCATACATGGCTTTTCTTATTTTGAGGTAAGTCCCTTCTATGCCTAGCTTATTAAGAGTTTTTAACATAAAGGGATGCTGGATTTTATCAAATGCTTTTTCTACATCTACTGAGATGATCACATGGTTTTTACTTTTAATTGTTTGTGATATATCATATTTATTGACTTGCATATATTAAAGCATCCCTGCATCCCTGGAACAAAACCCACCTGATCATGATGTATTATCTTTCTGATATGCTGTTGGATTCAATTAGCTAGTATTTTTTTGAGGATTTTTACACCTATGTTCATCAAGGATATTGGTCTGTACTTTTCCTTGTTTGTTTTGTCCTTCTCTGGTTTTGGTATTAGGATGATACTGGCTTCATACAATGATTTAGGGAGGATTCCTTCTTTCTCTTTCTTTTGGAATAGTTTCAGTAGGATTATTACCAATTCTTTGAATTCCAGTAGAATTCAGCTGTGAATCCATCTGGTCATGGGCTTTTTTTGTTGGCAATTTTTAAATTACTGATTCAATCTAACTGCTTATTATTGGTCTGCTCAGGGTTTCTGTTTTTTCCTGGCTTAATCTGGGAGGGTTGTGTTTCCAGGAATTTATCTATTTCCTTTAAATTTTTTAATTTGTGCATGTAAAGGTTTTCATAATAGTTTCAAATGATCTTTTGTATTTCTGTGGTTTTGGTTGTAATGCCTCCTGTTTCATTTCTAATTAAGCTTATTTGGATCTTCTCTCATCTTTTCTTCGGTAATCTCACTAATGGTCTATCAATTTTGTTTATCTTTTCAAAAAACCAGTTTTTTGTTTCATTTATCTTTTGTATTTTTTGTGACACTAGCTTGTCAATTTGTGCTCTTTCTGACTTTTTAATGCAGGCATTAAACACTATGAACTTTCCTCTTAGCACTGCTTTTGCTCTATCCCAGAGGTTTTGATAACTTGTGTCACTATTATCATTCATTTCAAAGAATTTTTTAATTTCCATCTTGATTTGTTAACTCAAAAATCATTCAGAAACATATTATTTAATTTCCATGTAATTGTATAGTTCTGAGCATTCCTTTTGGAGTTGACTTCTAGTTTTATTCCCCTGTGGTCTGAGAAGATATTTGATATTACTTCAATTTTCTTAAACTTATTGAGACTTGTTTTACAGCCTATCATGTGTTCCATCTTGGAGAATGTTTCACGTGCTAATGAGAAGAATGTATATTCTGCAGTTGTTAGGTAGAATTGTCAGAGGCATGTGAACCGCAGCAACTCCATCTTAAACAGGAGCTGGGTAAAATGAGGCTGAAACCTACTGGGCTGCATTCCCAGATGGTTAAGGCATTCTAAGTCACTGGATGAAATAGGAGGTCAGCACAAAATACAGCTCATAAAGACCTTGCTGATAAAACAGGTTGCAGTAAAGGAGCCAGCCAAAACCCACCAAAACCAAACCGGCGACCAGAGTGACTTCTGGTCGTCCTCACTGCTACACTCCCAACAGTGCCATGACAGTTTACACATACCATGGCAACATTAGGAAGTTACCCTATATGGTCTAAAAAGGGGAGGCATGAATAATCCACCCCTTGTTTAGCATAGCATGAAGAAATAACCATAAAAATGGGCAATCAGCAGCCCTCAGGGCTGCTCTATGGAGTAGCCATTCTTTTATTCCTTTACTTTCTTAATAAACTTGTTTTCATTTTGCACTGTGGACTCGCCCTGAATTCTTTCTTGCTCTGTCGCCCAGGCTGGAGTGCAGTGGTGCGATTTTGGCTCACTGCAACCTCCGCACCCCAGGTTCAAGCAATTCTCCTGCCTCAGCGCCCCAGTAGCTGGGACTATAGGCGCGTGCCACCGTGCCCGGCTAATTTTTTTGTATTTTTAGTAGAGATGGGGTTTCACCGTGTTAGCCAGGATGGTCTGGGTCTCCGGACCTCGTGTTCCACCCACCTCGGCCTCCCAAAGTGCTGAGATTACAGGCATGAGCCACCGCACCTGGCCGCCCTGAAATCTTTCTTGCATGAGATCCAAGAACCCTCTCTTAGGGTCTGGATTGGGACCCCTTTCCTGTAACAGAATGTTCTTTAAATATCTGTTCAGTCCATTGTTCCACAGTGTAGTTTAAGGCCATTGTTTCTTTGTTGACTTTTTTGGTTTTTTTTTTTTTTTTGAGACGGAGTCTCGCTCTGTCGCCCAGGCTGGAGTGCAGTAGCGTGATCTCGGCTCACTGCAAGCTCCACCTCATGGGTTCAGGCCATTCTTCTGCCTCAGCCTCCGGAGTAGCTGGGACTACAGGTGCCTGCAACCACGCCCGGCTAATTTTTTGTATTTTTAGTAGAGATGGGGTTTCACTGTGTTAGCCAGGACGGTCTCGATCTCCTGACCTCGTGATCCGCCCGCCTCGGCCTGCCAAAGTGCTGGGATTACAGGCATGAGCCACCACGCCCGGCCTCTTTGTTGACTTTCTGTCTGGATCTGCCTAGTGCTGTCAGTAGAGGAATACTGAAGTTCCCACTATTACCATGTTGCTGTCTATCTCATTTCTTAGGTCTAGTAGTAATTGTTTTATAAATCTGGGAGCTCCAGTGTTAGGTGGATGTAAAGTTTAGGATTGTAATATCTTCTTCTTGGATTGATCCTTTTATCATTACGTAATGACCTTCTTTGCCTTTTTTTTAACTGTTATTGCTTTAAAGTCTGTTTGTCTGATGCAAAAATAGCTACTCCTGCCTGCTTTTGGCTTTCATTTGCATGGAGTATCTTTTTCCACCCCTTTACCTTGAGTTTATATGAATCCTTATGTGTTAGGCAAGTCTCTTGAAGACAGAAGATATTTGGTTTGTGATTTTTTATCTGTTCTGCCATTTTGTATCTTTTAAGTAGAGCATTTAGGACATTTATGTTCAATGTTAATATTGAGATGTGAGGTACTGTTCTATTCATCATGTTAGTCTACACTTAGATACTTTGATTTTTTTCAATGTGTTATTGTTTTATAGGCCCCGTGAGTTTTATGCTTCCAACCAGTTCCATTTTGATACATAGTGAGCTTTTGTTTCACAATTTAGAACTCCTTTTGGCATTTCTTGCAGTGCTGGTTTGGTAGTAGCAAATTCACGTAGCATTTATTTGTCTGAAAATGACTTCATTTCTCCTTCATTTATCAAACTTAGTTTTTTTGGATACAAAAAAAAAGTTTTCTGGATACAAAAAAAAAGTTTGACTGATAGTTATTCTGTCTAAGGAGGTTAAAGACAGGACCCCAATCCCTTCCAGCTTATAAGGTTTCTGCTAAGAAGTCTACCATTAATCATCAGGCTATCTAAAGTCAACATGAAGGAAAGAATTCTAAGAGCTGTGAGACAAGAGCATCAGGTAACTTATAAAGGATTTTTTATTTTAGATAAGTGAAGTCCTTCTAATTTGTTTAACCAAGTATTCACTATACACATTTAGTAACATGCAATATAGTATATGTATTAAAAGTTGGCATGTAAAGTAACATATCTTTTTTGGCAATTTAACTATATGTATCAACAGTCTCAAAAATATTCATACATTTTCACCCACTAATCCCATCCTAAGAATCCTAAGTTACTGTGATCAAATATAAATGCACAAAACAATATTATTTATACTAGACAAAAATTGGATACAGAATGGTACATTTAAGGATGTATGGAAGAATGGATTGATAACATGGCCTTCAGGAAGTCTTCCAAAAGTTTCATTGCTTTAGGTGATTTTGTTTTTGCAACCAGGCTTTTGATAAAGATAAAATAGTAAAAATTTCAATACTATATTCTTGAACCTTGAATTATGTGTTCTCAACACTATATACAGAAACTCTGATATTCATTCAGACAAAAATTAGGTTTAAGGTCCACTCAAGAAAATAAAAGTTATATTCCAATAGAGAGCATTTCCCATCAAAGACACAACATTTGGTCAAGGGTGTTTCTGGGAGTCATGAGAGAGAATAACTGAAAATAACACTGGAAAACTAGGCTGTGGCCAGACTATGAAAATCTTTAAATGCCCAGATAAGTCTGCATTTTATTCTCTAGTTGCAAGGATTTATAAAAGATTCTCAATGTAAAAGATTATGATCCAAAAAGTACCTTTACAAAAAATTAATCTGGCAGCAATAATGCAGTACTTTACAGAATCTGAGTTACAAGAGTTCCTTAAAGGCTTCTGATTCAACTACCCTCAAGGATGGAATGCAGGGACTAAAGGGCAGGCTGCTGCAGCAATCTGGATTTGAGGGGATATAGAGCTCAACAAGTATGGCAGAAATTGGAATAAGAAGGAAGGGATCTGGGTCTTAAAGTTAATGCAATTTGGTACTAAAATGTAAGTCAACTAACAATTACAACTGTAAGCTCTGGATTCTGTCCACAAACATTTTTTTTTTTTAATCTTGAGAAGTCACTGGCAGACTATGTAAGAAGTTTGGAGCAGAATACCTATCTATCAGTCAGTCTCTCTCTCTCTCTCTCTCTCTCTCGATACAGGGTCTGGCTCTGCCACCCAGGCTGGAGTGCAATCACATGACCTTGACTCACTGCAACCTCTGCCTCATGGGCTCAAGCCATCCTACCACGTCAGACTGTCACCTCAGCCTCACCCTCCTGGGACTATAGGTGTGCACCACCACGCCTGGCTAATATCAGTTTTCTTTAATAAAACACATGGCAGGTAAAAGACTATCCTATACAAACCCTTAACAGTAAGGACAGGCTCAATTACATTCAACTCTCCAATTCCATTCATCAAATCATCTTAACCCTATTTACTTATTATTTATATAAAATGCAGTTTATCTGTACTGATTTTTCAGAAAATATTCATAATTATCTCTTTTGTAGTATCAATATTATGCATATCTCTAAACAATGTTGATTTCTTCTCAGTTTCTCCAAGTTGGATTAATTATCTGCTCAATCATTGCTAATATAGATATGCATACCATCATTACGAATGACATGTCATACAGGCAATCTGAAACAAGAGATTTGACTCAAGATTCTTTTTAAAACTTAATTTGGTTGTAATTCTAATTCTGATATAATTTATTGATGTGGTCCAGGTTAAATGAATTAATCTTCATATTTCATATCACTGGACTTTTTCTACATCTTTTAAATGTTGTGCTTTTCTACATCTTTAAAATGTTTCTACATCTTTTAAATCTCCCTACTTTTTGGTAGTTCTTGACATGTTTTAAAAGCTCATCAACAGTCATAGTTGCATAACTCTGTGAATAGAGTAAAACCACTGAATTTTACACTTTACATGTGTGAATTTTGTTATGTGAATTATACCTAATATGACACCATTATTATCTTAAAGTCCATTGAGAATGAACAGTGCTAAGTAATATAATATTCCAGCCTGCAACTAATAATCAAAATAACCTAACCACTGCCCTTCCCAAGGCTATAACTGCTGATAAAAACATGTTTGTTCAACTGAAGTAAAGAGATGCCATAAGTACACTTGGACAGATACAGAATACTTTACGGTCCATTTACTCTAATATTAACATTTCCTCACATTCCCTGGAAATATAGAAACTGAATCTTGGAGTCAACTAAAGGAAACTAACACGTGATTAAAATAGTTAATCATGGCTGGGCGTGGTGGCTCACGCCTATAATCCCAGCACTTTGAGAGGCCAAGGCGGGTGGATCATGAGGTCAGGAGATCGAGACCATCCTGGTTAACATGGTGAAACCCCGTCTCTACTAAAAATAAAAAAAAAAAAATTAGCCAGGCGTGGTGGTGGGCACTTGTAGTCCCAGCTACTCGGGAGGCTGAGGCAGGAGAATGGCATGAACACGGGAGGCGGAGCTTGCAGTGAGCCGAGATCGCATCACTGCACTCCAGCCTGGAAGGCAGAACAAGACTCCATCTCAAAAAAAAAAAAAAAAAAAAAAAAGTTAATCATAAACTCACAAATAACTACATAATTTATACTTTAGTGAAGTCATTTATACATGCATACTGGCTACTAAGCATCTGTTAAGAGTTTAAGAAATATAATTTTTTAATTTACACAGGAATAGGCACCTTTTTCTCAATACTTAAGTTTGATTTGAAGGCTATTTTTCTTTTTTTTTTTTGAGACAGAGTCTCCCTCTGTTGCCCAGGCTGGAGTGCAGTGGCATGATCTCGGGTCACTGCAATATCTGCCTTATGGGTTCAAGCAATTCTCCTGCCTCAGCCTCTTGAGTAGATGGTTACAGGCACGTGCCACCACGCCCAGCTAATTTTTGTATCTTTAGTAGAAACGGGGTTTCACCATGTTGACCATGCTGGTCTTGAACTCCTGACCTCAGGTGATCCACTGCCTCAGCCTCCCAAAGTGCTAGGATTACAGGTGTGAGCCACAGCGCCCAGCCTTGTAGGCTATTTATAGTCAACTCTTGATAACTCATAATAGAGAATGAAGACATAAAGTTGTTACTGAAAGGAAGATTAATAATTAGCTAGACAAGATCATATATACGTTTATAGAAGCATAAAAGGCCAAGGCCTGAAACAACCAACTTCTTTATTTTATGGATGAGGGCACTGAAGCTCGCAAGAGTTAAAAGTGTTGTTCGAAGTAACAGCCAGTAAGTGGAAGAGTAAGGATTCAAGCCTAAGACATTCTCTGTGTGTGTGTGTGTGTGTGTGTGTGTGTGTGTGTGACAGAGAGAGAGAGAGAGACAAAGTCTTGCTCTGTCACCCAGGCTAGAGTGCGCCGGCACATTCTCGGCTCACTGCAACCTCCATCTCCCAGGTTCAAGCGATTCTCCTGCCTCAGCCTCCCGAGTAGCTGGGATTACAAGCACATGCCACCATACCCGGCTAATTTTTGTACTTTTAGTAGAGACAGGGTTTCATCATGTTGGCAAGGCCAGTCTCGAACTCCTGACCTAAAGTGATCCACATGCCTTGGCCTCACAAAGTACTGGGATTACAGGCATGAGCCACTGCGCCCGGCCTCAAGCTTTATAGACATTCTGACTCCAAAACCCAAGTCTTCTGGGATTCATAAGCAGAATCCTCATTCTGCAGCCAAAATTAATTTACAGGCCAAAAACATTAACTTTAAATTTATCTTTCTTTTTTTAAAAGGATAAAAACATTATTAATCTCTAAAGCAAGCATCCTCCGTGAGTAGAAACTTTAAATTGCCCTTTTAAAGTTTCAAAGTAGTTTTATCAAATATAACTCTTAATTCAAAACCAAAAACTGTTTAAAAATGAAGTCAAACAAAACTACAACGGGTCAATACCTACGTGTTAAAGAATGATTGTAGGGATAGTGCTTGTCTTTTTACCTTTAGCCATGTCACACTCCTTAATCATTTTGAGAAAGTTGGAAATTTCCCTATCTAGTCGCTGTTGGCATGACTGTGCTTTCTGCAAAAAAAGAAAAGACAAAATTAAAACAAAAATTTTTACATTACTTATGCTTTAATGTTTCTATCAAAACTTTCAGTACATAGATTGATATACCATAATAGAGACATATGCCTTACAGAGAAAAAAAAGGTGAGAGAAAATTTCCTTGTAAACTGAATATAACATTTAATCAAGTATAAAGTAAAAATAAACATTTTTAAATTTTAAATACATTCAACATCTGTTGTGTAGATACCATACAATCGCATCCATTACTATTACTATCTCATTATGCCATGTGTGTCTGCGGAATTATAATTCTCTGATTTATTAGCACTTTTAGTAGGCCTGATGAAATTCGTCAAGAAATTATAAAATGCATTCCTTAAAAATATATTTTAAAAACTGTTTTGTTCAAAAAAAAAATCCAGATGGTCCTAACATTTGGAAACCACAAGCTGATTCTCGTTCAGCAATTTAAGTGCATACAGCCCCCACATCATCAAACCAAAAAGGACATTTTCTTAGTGTGTCAAAGCTTCTGAAAATAAGGTAAAGTCAATTATAGAAAAGCATCTTCTTGTAATTTGAAAGTTCTACATTTTTAGATCCCTAAAGGCAAAAAAACATCAATACAGAATTTCTTGATGAAAGTTACATCCCATCTTAGTGCAGATTTAGAAATCTAAAATGAAAGATCAGTCAAATCCATTTATTATATTAAAAATGTCATTTTGAAGGTAGTTTTATATATCATTTCCCTTTAAAGAGGTGGGATGAATAAGCAAAAAAATTATCATTGTAAATTTGCTTGGTTATCAAAATAGAAAATATTTATTCTGAGAATCTTGACCTTATAAACAATAGAATCACATTCTTTCAGGTAGAGTAATATATTTAGCCTTATGAAACTTCCCTACTTTGTACTCCTAATCTCAGCTAGCCCATCACAAAACATTTTGCACCCCCAAAATCAAACTTACTATAGATCAGTATGTCAAGGTGGCATAGGTAAATACTCTTTTCTCCTATTTCACCTTATAAATTTTTTAGTGCTTACAAAGCTCTACTCAACCACAGTAGAATTATTCATGTTATCACATTAGTGACAGGCAACGTTCTCTTCAAAATTTGTATTACTCTCCTTTGTTTTGAGGGCTCTAACAACACCTACGTACCATTCACTTGGTGGGGAGCAGGGGGAGAATACCTACACCATGCAATTTAAAACACCATATGCCTGATAATTTTTCCAGACGCAGCCTGTGAATACAGGTTGAGGGGCAGGGAAAAAGTTTATCTAGAGGCACCGAAACATGCACTGCAACCAAATGCATCACTCATGATTTATTAATAGAAAATCATCATTCTTGCTCTATACATATTTAATACTCTGCTTATGTGCAAGCCAATGATACTGTTTTATCCTTTCCTCTCTATGATGAAAGTAAGCTAGAGGCATAAAAGTAAGCAATGGCTTCAACTGCAGACTATGAATCTGTAATAAACAGGATAGTTTTCCTGAAGTTATAATTAAAGGCAGGAAACACCTTCTGTAACATCATCTTCAAATATATGAATCACATTTATCTTCCCTTGAATCATATTTCCATCTAACAGTTATTAAAAAGTTTCCTTGATCGATGATTTACTTGTTTTAAAGGGTACATAACAGGTCAGCTGGAGAAGATCCAATCTACACATACTGTTTTAAGTTGGGTACAAAGTATGTATGTCTTCTGTTCTAAACAACTTAGTGCTTTTTAATTGATACTAAAAGATGCTAAAAAGAACAGAGGTTATTAATATAATAAAACATAATATGGTCTCCCATTTGCTTAGTTGCTACTAGTTATAGTTTGAAAAACTAAAAATCAATTTATTAAAGTTAATTCTTTTTAATATTTTGCAGAGTCCAACATGGTTTCTCATTTTTGACTTCTATGCCACTGACATTATGTCAGGAACTGATAAGATTTGGTTGTGTCCCCACTCAAATCTCACCTTGAATTGTAGCTGCAATAATCCCCATGTTTTGTGGGAGGAACCCAGTGGGAGGTAATTGAATCATGGGAGTGGGCTTTTCCTGTGCTGTTCTCATGATAGTGAACAAGTCGCATAGGATCTGATGGTTTTATAAAGGGGAGTTCCCCTGCAAAAGCTCTCTTGCCTGCTGCCACGTAAGACATGCCTTTGCTCCTCCTTTACCTTCCGCCAAGATTGTGAGGCCTCTCCAGCCATGTGGAACTGTGAATCAATTAAACCTCTTTCCTTTTTAAATTACCCAGTCTGGGGCATGTCTTTATTAGCAGCATGAGAATGAACTAATACAAGGACTCTTTTTAAGTTTTAATTTCTATTTATTTATTCTACATAAATGGAATCTCACTATGAGCAATGTTATAATACCTAAAGTTTAACAGTATTTTAACTTTGCCCAAGTTATCTGGACAAAGCACACGAGAAAAAGGATTAAACCCATTGATACAGGGGCCTAGAGGATCAGAAGTTACCCCAGGTGAGCAGCTGAGCCACATTTACAACACAGGTCTCCTGCTTAGAAACCAAAATTTTAGCTGTTGGTTTTGTATGAGTTAAGCTGATGTTAAATTATCTTATGATCCCTAACCTACAGGGCAGCTCGAAAATGCATATCAAGGGGGTGAATAGCTAGAGAGGAATGCATCGGCTAGTAGAGAAGTAATTAATTCCAGGCTATTTGCTGCAGAAAATCCACATTTGGTTAATTAAGCACAGAAGCAGATTGCCACCTACTCAGCAATAAAAATGAATAAACTACTAATACACACAACATTACGGTGAAAAAAAGACACCTAAGAGCACATGCTGTATGATTCCATTTACATGAAATTCTAGAAAGGAAAACTGATCATGCTTATAATGACATTGTCATTATATCAGTGTCATTAGGTCAGTGGTTGCCAGAGATGGAAGTGGAGGGTATTATCTGGGAAGAGCAGCAAGGGAACAACATTTTCACATAATAAAAATGTTCTCTATCTTGATAGGAGTGGTGGTTACACAGACAATATACATTTGTCAGAATACATCAGATTGAAGACATAAAGTGAGTTCCTTTTTTCTGCAAACATTGTATTTCAATATTAATTCAAACTTTAAAAATAATAGATTGTCAAACTCTGATCACTTTCTTCTTTGCAGAAAATGGCCACTATTACAAGTAGTGATGCCGTAGCACTTATCTCTAAGTCTTCCTAACTCCAGCCAAATCCACTTCAAAGATAGCCCCATACTCTGGCCAGGCGCAGTGGCTCATGCATGTAATCCCAGCACTTTGGGAGGCTGAGGCAAAAGAATCACTTGAGCCCAGCATTTCGAGACCTTTCTTGCAACATAACGAGACCTAATCTCTACAAAAAAACAACGAAAAAATTACCCAGGCTTGGTGGCACATGCCTATAGTCCCAGCTACTTAAGAAGCTGAGGCAGGAGGATCACTTGACCCCAGGTGGTCAATGCTGCAGTGAGCTGTGATCACACCACTGCACTCCAGCCTGGATGACAAAGTGAGACCCTGTCTCAAAAAGAAAAAAAAACAACAAAAACCCATACTCCATCTTTCCTAAGTCAACCCAAAAGCACACTTATTCTTTCTGACATCTGGCGATTATTATGCCCTTGCTTTGTAACTTTCTTAGCGTTTCACTTTGCAATATGTATTTACATAAAGTAAAAATAAAAAACAAAAAACAAAAGGATATATAGAGAAAAGTAATTCTCCTTCACACACCTTGCAATCTTATTTTGCACCTTTTTCAGCTGCAGAGCAACAAATGCTAATTTCTCATCTTTCCTGAATGATCTAAGTCTACACAAATATATATGTGTACATCCCTGTTTTTTTTCCTCCCAAGTAGTATCATATTTGGTACATCATTTTATGCCTTGTCCTTTTCGCTTAACTGTATATCTTAAATGTATCAGCATATACACATCTGCCTCATTCTTGCATGGATGTACCAATCTTTATTAGTTCCACGTGGATGTACATGCAACTTTCTGCACATTTATTTTAGTTGGGAATCAGTTATTTTTGTTGTTGTTGTTTTTGAGAGAGGCTGGCTCTATCACCCTATTGCCCAGGCTGGAGTGCATTGGTGCGATCTCAGCTCACTGCAACCTCCGCCTCATAGGTTCAAGCGATTCTCGTGCCTCAGGCTCCTGTGCAGTTGGGATTACAGATGTGCACCACCATGCCTGGCTAATTTTTGTATTTTTAGAGGCAGGATTTCACCATGTTGGCTAGGCTTGTCTCGAACTCCTGGCCTCATGTGATCTGCCCGCCTTGGGAATCACTTATTCTTAAATCAGAAAAGCTTTATATTATTTTCTCATTCCATTAAACTCGAGCATCATCTGCTCATCACTTTTTCTTTTTTTTTTTCTTTTTTTGAGACGGGGTCTCACTCTGTCGCCCAGGCTGGAGTGCAGTGGCGTGATCTTGGCTCACTGCAACCTCCATCTCCTGGGCTCAGGGGATCCTCCCACCTCAGCCTCCTAAGTAGCTGGGACTACAGATACGGGCCACCATGTCCAGCTAATTTTTTTATTTTTAGTAGAGACAGGGTTTTGCCATGTTGCCCAGACTGGAGTGAAGTGGTGTGACCACAGCTTGCTGCAACTTCAGCCTCAAAATTTTTAAAAAAATTTGTTTTTAAAATGGGGATTCGCCATGTTGCCCAGGATAGTCTTGAACTCCTGGGCTCAAGTAATTCACCCACCTCAGCCTCCCAAAGTACTGGGATTACAGGCGTGAGACACCATGCCTGGTCTGCTCATCACTTCTTGTAACACAGAAACAGTTCAGATCCTACAGAATCAAGACATCTTCAACAAATAAAACCCCCACTTTGCTAGTACCACCCAGAGCCTCTAAGAGCCTATCCCAGCACTGTCCAATAGAACTTTCTATGATGCTGGAAATATTCTATATCTTCGCTGTCCGTTGTGGTAGCCACATGTGGCTACTGAGCACTTGAGATGTGGCTAATATGTAGTTAAATATAGTTAAAATGAATAACTGAATTTTTTTCTGAGTCGTCTCACTCTTTCGCCCAGACTGGAGTGCAGTGGCACAATCTCAGCTCACTGCAACCTGTGCGTCCTGCCCCACCGGGCTCAAGTAATTCTCTTGCCTCAGACTCCCGAGTAGCTGGGACTACAGGTGCCCACCACCATGCCTGGCTAATTTTTGTATTTTTAGTAGAGACGGAGTTTCACCATGTTGGCCAGGCTGTTCTCAAACTCCTGACCTCAAGTGGTCCACCCACCTCAGTCTCCCAAAGTGCTAGGATTACAGGCGTGAGCCACTGCACCCAGCTGAATAACTGAATTTTAAAATTTTAATTAATTTAAATGTAAATAGCCACATGTGTAAATAGCCACAGGATAGCTAATAGCTATCATATTGGACAGTGCAGTTCTATACCAATACTGTGCTTGACTAATTTCTAATTTTTATGTCTGAAATATTTTCAAGTTGCTATTACAACAACCATGAGGTCAATAATTCTAGGACTTGTCTTATACAATCATATTGCATAAGATAATGTTTACCAATAAATGTTTATACTGAAAAACTGACTCACTCTCTCTTTCTTTTTTTTTTTTTTTTTTTGAGACAGAGTCTCGCTGTCACCCAGGCTGGAGTGCAGTGGCGCGATCTCGGCTCACTGCAAGCTCCGCCTTCTGGATTCACGCTATTCTCCTGCCTCAGCCTCCCGAGTAGCTGGGACTACAGGCGCCCACCACCACGCCTGGCTAATTTTTTGTATTTTTAGTAGAGACAGGGTTTCACTGTGTTAGCCAGGATGGTCTCAATCTCCTGACCTCGTGATCCACCCACCTCGGCCTCCCAAAGTGCTCAGATTACAGGCGTGAGCCACCGTGCCCAGCCCTCTCTTTCTAAGAGACAGGGACTCACTATATTGCCCAGGCTGAACTCAAACGCTTGGGCACAAGTGATCCTCCCACCTCAGCCTTTCCCTCATTTCTTATAGGTCTGTGTACTAATCCAAAAGCATGTTAAGGAAATAAAATCAGTTTTGTTGTCAATTCAGATGATTTTAGAGTGTATCAGTCCTAGAATGACTAATTCCCCTTAGAATGTCTATAGGTACCAAGAACAGACCTTTCCATAAATTGGCCCCTGAATTCCACTGGAACTTAAGAACTCAAGAATGAAGGGCATCTTGGAGCCAGTCTACTGACAAGCTATAATTCAACACACTTCAAAGCTCATTTTGGATTTTACCTATTTTGAACCAGTCTCCAGATGTTGATACAGAATCAAGATTCACAGCATTGGCCAGGCATGGTGGCTCATGCCTGTAATCCGAGCACTTTGGGAGGCCAAAGCGGGAGGATCACTTGAGGTCAGGAGCTTGAGACCAGCCTGGCCTACATGGTGAAACCCGTCTCTACTAAAATTACAAAAATTAGCCGGGTGTGGTGTTGTGTGCCTGTAATCCCAGCTACTCGGGAGGCTGAGGCGAGAAGATTGCTTAAACCCAGGAGGTAGAAGTTGCAGTGAGCCATGATCGCACCACTGCATTCCAGCCTGTGCAACAGAGCAAGACTCCGTCTCAAAAAAAAAAATAAATAAATAAATAATAAAGAAAAAAAGATTTACAGAATTAGCATTCAAACTCTGTTGGAGAGGAACATGCAAAACCTAAAAATGCTTAACACTATAGTGCTAAAACTCTCATTAACTTTAGCTGCAATAAAATCTAAAAGGCAAAACCTTCATGGTTTTAAAGTTAACATGTGAACAAAACATTAAGGAATAAACTGAAAGATATAGTAGAGGTTGATGACCTGAAAATTTGAAAATTATGCTAAAGAAGAAATCTTGCCGGGATGCGGTAGCTCACGTCTATAATCCCAGCACTTTGTGAGGCCAAGGCGGGTGGATCACAAGGTCAGGAGATCAAGACCATCCTGGCTAACACGGTGAAACCCTGTCTCTACTAAAAATACAAAAAAAATTAGCCGGGTGCAGTGGCGGGCGCCTGTAGTCCCAGCTACTCGAGAGGCTGAGGCAGGAGAATGGCGTGAACCCGGGAGGCGGAGCTTGCAGTGAGCTGAGATCGCGCCACTGCACTCTAGCCTGGGCAACAGAGCAAGACTCCATCTTAAAAAAAAAAAAAAAAAAAAAAAAAAAAGAAGAAATCTTTTTAATGGTATATAAGTTAGTATGCTTTTATTTTACCTGTAACTTCCATTTAAAAACTTTTAAAATTATCATAATTCTAGCAAAGATATTAGTATGCTTTGTAAATCCTTCCAGGTTTTATCATTTACTTCTTATTGACGATAGGTAAATAGGGAAGGATTTCTTTTCAATTAGGGAATACCAACTGAAAGTTAAAATATTTAGCATCTTTTTTTTTTTACTTGTTTAATGTAATTTTGGCTGTATGTATTTAAATCTTCCATATTTTCCCAGTTTTAATGTTATTTAAATGCTGTAGTAGATGTTACTTTTGCAAAGTTCACTGATCTGAAAATTTTGTTTATGGTTCTCACATACACATTAGGCTTCAAACCAGAGGTAGTATGGTAAAGGAGTTGTCATCAAGTCTGGGGAATGTCTTCGACAAACATGGGAGAGTTCAAATTCTTTAATGTTCCGTCATAAATTAAGATTAGGGATTGAAGGAGTCAAAATACCTTTTATATTTAAATGTATAGGTCCCTAAGTTGATAAAACTCTGTAGGTATTACGGAATTTAACTTCATTAAAGTTGTTGAACTAGAAACATTCAAATCTTGCCACCAACTCATTTAATTTATAAAGACAAAAAAATTAAATTTAGTAGGCAAATTCATATATCCTTACATAATTATTCAGACTGAAACTCATCATCATTGCATAGTTCTAATTCTTCCAAATTCAATTCCCATTCTTTCAGATACAAGATGTAAATAAAAGGTACAGCCAGAAAATTGATGACCCCTCAAAACACCTATTCCATTTCAATTACCTATGCTGATATTCCTCTAGGGATAAGACACTGGTGTCACTTCAGAAGACTTCTCCATTCATTATTGATGCTTTACCTTAACTCTTAGCAACCAAGCTACAGACTACAAGTGGTTTTAAAGGAAACCTACCGACCAGGAAAGGTATCACTATGGTTGCATTATTTAAACTCTGAAATCTACAGTGAAGTCATAAAGGGCATCAAGTCAAGCTATGCATGCTACCCATCCTGGCAGCAACTTTCAAACAGAATGACAGTCTGTTAACAGCAATGTAAAAAGTTTCACCTAAAAAAGTACAATGACTTTAAGGCACATGTCCATCTCATCAGAGAGTATCTACAAAGGCATTTGATAGTATTCCATGACAGACATAAGCTACCAACACAATGCAACTCAGCGAAGAACAATACTATTTCTATTGTTGTTAGAAATCATAATTTCAAAACCTTACATCTTAAAGAAAAAAGTTCTTGATAAAACCTGTATGACATAGATAGCTATAAAAGTCAGGTTACATTTTCCTATTTACCTCTAAAGATTTCTTCAAGTCTACAGCAGAAACCATATCTTCCTCCTCCTCATCAGTCAGCTGGTCCTGTGAACAGTAGTGAGTGCTGTAAGCAGAATGTTCTTCTATTGCTTCCAGCCAGTACTGAAATCATGCAAGGATTTAAATGAGAGTGGAAAGCATTTTTATTCCAAAGAGATAATATTACAATGATCTGGTAAGCATAAAATTTACCTAGTGAAATAAGTATTATGGCCTCAAAAAGGAAAGCAAAGCAACCAGTAATGAAACAGCAATGTGGGTCTCTTGTCCATGATATGTCTGGATAAAAGCTTTTCCTAGCACTTTAAAAAATATCATCTATAAGTTTACATATTCATGAATGTTAATATGCAAACACATTACAGAAATTAAATAATGGGAGAAAACTTTATCATTTAAAATTATAGGTTCTCGTTTTCAATATTGAGAACCTGTAATTTTATAACTTAACAGAATAAGTTACTATATAGTAATGGATCCAGATACACAATTTTACTAACTTACACTCAAATTAGAAGCACAAGAAACTAAGGTCATATTAAAACAGCCAATACTTGCCCTGATGCTTTAACTTTTACTATATTTTTAAAATAACAGTGATTTCACAAAAAGAATGTTTGACCTAAAAATACCCTATCTTACTTTTTCCTCGTTTTCTTACACTATACTCAGGGTCAAATCTTGCCATTTCATGAAATGTTGGGAGAATCATGAGTTAGACTGTTTAGGGTTCTTTGCGGGGCCAAAGTTTACTACTTTGGAAAATAGACTATTTTAACCTCTTACATAGTTTACCAAAAAGTCAAGATATGTCTATGAACACTGCTTTGATTTAAAAGAATAAGAATAGGCCTGCCGTGGTGGCTCACACCTGTAATCCCAGCACTTTGGGAGGGCAAAGTGGGCGGATCAAGTTCGAGACCAGCCTGGCCAAAACGGTGAAACCCCATCTCTACTAAAAATACAAAAATTAGCCAGGCATGGTGGTACATGCCTGTAATCCCAGCTACTTGGGAGGCTGAGGCAGGAGAATTGCTTGAACCAGAAAGGCAGAGGTTGCAGTGAGCCAAGATCACACCAGTGCACTCCAGCTTGGGTGACAGAGCAAGGGAGGCTCTATCTCTAAATGAATGAATGAATGAATGAATGAATGAATGAATGAATGAAAGAAAAAGAAAAGGGCCGGGCGCGGTGGCTCATGCCTGTAATCCCAACACTTTGGGAGGCTGAGGTGGGCGGATTACAAGGTCAGGAGTTTGAGACCAGCCTGACGAACGTGGTGAAACCCTGTCTCTACTAAAAACACAAAAATTAGCCAGGCGTGGTGGTGTGCACCTGTAATCTCAGCTACTCAGGAGGCAGAGGCAGAGGCAGGAGAATTGCTTGAACCAGGGAGGCAGAGGTTGCAGTGAGCTGAGATCCCACCATTGCACTCCAACCTGGGTGACAGAGCAAGTCGGTCTCAAAAAAAAAAAAAGAATCGGGATACTCCATTAAGTGACTGCACCATAAATATTGATCAAGTAAATCCCAATTTTCTAGCTTGCTGCTATTGTTTAATTTATCACATAGGAAGGCTGAGTCTCCACTGTAATGAGTGTCAGAATGCCTGGCTTGTAGTCCAGATTCTGTCACTCACGAGCTGCCTGGCCTTGGGAAATCACTTCAATCTTAGAATCCTTAGTTTCCTCACCATAAGTTAAGGCGTAGACCTGCCACTTACATTAAAAGGATGCCTCTTACATTCAGAGAATTAAAATTGAAAAACAAATTATGAACAGAAAATACCTGCAGGTTGATAAAGAACTAATTCAGGTACCAAATTTTAAAAGCTTCATTTAAAAAGTGCAATCAGGCCAGGCACAGTGGCTCACGCCTGTAATTCCAGCACTTTGGGAGGCCAAGGTGGGCGGATCGCCTGAGCTCAGGAGTTTGAGACTACCCTGGACAATGTGGTGAAACCCCGTCTCTGCTAAAATACAAAAAAAATTAGCCAGGCGTATTGGCACGTGCCTGTAGTCCCAGCTACTCAGGAGGCTGAGGCATGAGAATCACTTGAGCCTGGGAGGCAGAGGTTGCAGTGAGCCAAGATCGTGCCACTGCACTCCAGCTTGGGCTATCGAGTGAGACTCTGTCTCAAAAAAATAAATAAATAAAAATTAAAAAAAAAATTAAAAGTACAATCAACAAGATTTTGGATGTTACCATTGAACCTATGTTATATTCTCCATGTCTTTAAATGTTCTGTAAGTTTTAGGAAAGATACATGAATCCGTAAGATTACCTCTCTTGATTGTTGAAGGCTATTCTTAGGAACCCGGAAGCCATGAATGGTGTCATCAAAGCATTTAATAAAGAAGAGGCAGCTATCAGTGGATTTTACCTTGGATATAAAGAAGCCAGTAAGACAACATTCATTCACATAAAAGAGGACCCTTAAATTATCTATACATAAAATTTAAAGTAGTGACATGACTTAAGGATACCCAGTTGAACGCTTAAGTATTGATAGATAAAAATTGGAAAAAAAACAAAAAAGAGCCCGCATCGCCAAGTCAATCCTAACCCAAAAGAACAAAGCTGGAGGCATCACGCTACCTGACTTCAAACTATACTACAAGGCTACAGTAACCAAAACAGCATGGTACTGGTACCAAAACAGAGATATAGATCAATGGAACAGAACAGAGCCCTCAGAAATAACGCTGCATATCTACAACTATCTGATCTTTGACAAACCTGACAAAAACAAGAAATGGGGAAAGGATTCCCTGTTTAATAAATGGTGCTGGGAAAACTGGCTAGCCATATGGAGAAAGCTGAAACTGGATCCCTTCCTTACACCTTATACAAAAATTAATTCAAGATGGATTAAAGACTTACATGTTAGACCTAAAACCATAAAAACCCTTGAAGAAAACCTAGGCATTACCATTCAGGACATAGGCATGGGCAAGGACTTCATGTCTAAAACACCAAAAGCAATGGCAACAAAAGCCAAAATTGACGAATGGGATCTAACTAAATTAAAGAGCTTCTGCACAGCAAAAGAAACGACCATCAGAGTGAACAGGCAACCTACAAAATGGGAGAAAATTTTCGCAACCTACTCATCTGACAAAGGGCTAATATCCAGAATCTACAATGAACTCAAATTTACAAGAAAAAAACAACCCCATCAAAAAGTGGGCAAAGGACATGAACAGACACTTCTCAAAAGAAGACATTTATGCAGCCAAAAAACACATGAAAAAATGCTCATCATCACTGGCCATCAGAGAAATGCAAATCAAAACCACAATGAGATAGCATCTCACACCAGTTAGAATGGCCATCATTAAAAAGTCAGGAAACAACAGGTGCTGGAGAGGATGTGGAGAAATAGGAACACTTTTACACTGTTGGTGGGACTGTAAACTAGTTCAACCATTGTGGAAGTCAGCGTGGCGATTCCTCAGGGATCTAGAACTAGAAATACCATTTGACCCAGCCATCCCATTACTGGGTATATACCCAAAGGACTATAAATCATGCTGCTATAAAGACACATGCACATGTATGTTTACTGCGGCACTATTCACAATAGCAAAGACTTGGAACCAACCCAAATGTCCAACAACAATAGACTGGATTAAGAAAATGTGGCACATATACACCATGGAATACTATGCAGCCATAAAAACTGATGAGTTCATGTCCTTTGTAGGGACATAGATGAAACTGGAAATCATCATTCTCATTAAACTATCACAAGGACAAAAAAACAAACATCGCATGTTCTCACTCATAGGTGGGAATTGAACAATGAGAACACATGGATACAGGAAGGAGAACATCACACTCCGGGGACTGTTGTGGGGTGGGGGGAGGGGGGAGGGATAGCATTAGGAGATACACCTAATGCTAAATGACGAGTTAACGGGTGCAGCACACCAACATGGCGCATGGATACATATGTAACAAACCTGCACATTGTGCACATGTACCCTAAAACTTAAAGTAAAATAAATAAAAAAAAAAGAATGGAAAAAGGTAGATTTCTTCCAGACCCTATCAGAGGCCCCCCACCTGTTGCAGAAAACAACTATAAAACCCGGATATGAAAGAAAAGGTAACCACATGGAGGAACCTGGACCTGAACAAAAGCTAACAGACTCCGATGGGAGTCACGCTCTCTGGAGGAAAGGGGCCAAGGAGCTGTGGAAGTAAGTTCCCATGCCTAAGGTTTTGCACCTGGGACTAAGCACAGTCCACATGGTGACAGGACAGCAGCAAGGGCACATGTGGAAACCCCTGTCTTTGGACATTAATAAAGCAAACCTCGAACTCATAAGCACCAAAGAGAACAGGGGAATCTCCCAAGGGAAAGTGACAGAGGGATGGTCCCCAGATTCTGTCTGCTACTCACATCTCTGACTCATGAGCCACACACACATAGAAGCAGCTCATATAAACACAACCTATCTGAACTGAGTCCAGAGCCACTGCCCAAGACACATAGCTCATGATCCAAACCAAGCCAAGAAAAGGACTTGCTACAATGGACGACACTTAATAGAGAAAAACAACAGAATCCAAAGTCTCCAGAACTCAACATTCATAATATTAACAATATTATGATTATTAAAATATATAATACATAATATTATAATTATACAATATTATATATCATATAATAAAATATATTATATTATATAATAAAATATACAATACATAATGTATATTATAATTATATAATAATCATAATATTAATAATATTAAGAGTATCATCCAAAATTACCTGACATATGGGCTGGGTGCAGTGTCTCATGCCTGTAATCCCAGCACTTTGGTAGGCCGAGGCGGGAGGATTGCTTGAGGTCAGGAGTTCGAGACCAGCCTAACCAACATGGCAAAACCCCGTCTCTACCAAAAAATACAAAAATTAGCCAGGCATAGTAGTGTTCACCTGTAATCCCAGCTACTCAGGAGGCTAAGGCAGAGAACTGCTTGAACCTGGGAGGTGGAGGTTGCAGTAAGCTGAGATCGTGCCACTGCCCTCCAGCCTAGGTGACAGAGCGAGATTCCATCTCAAAAAAACAAAAACAAGAACAAAAAAAACAAAACAAAACCCACAATTACCTGACATATGAAGAAGCATGAAAGTAGAACACATTCACAAAAGAAAAATCCAATTAAAAGGCAAAAATTGCCAGAATGGGTAATAGGAACTAAAACATATGCTATCTCCAAGAGACAGAAAATAAATATAAAGATACATAGAGGCTGAAAGTAAATGGATAGGAAAAAGATGCCATGCGAACAGTAAACATAAGAAGGCCAAAGTGGTTATGTTCATATCAGACAAAATAAATTTTAAAACAAAATGTATTACAAGAGATAAAGAGGGCCACAAAACAATAAAAGGATCAATTAATCAAGAAGACAACAATCATAAGTATGTTATCAATAACGGAGAAGGAAATGCAACATTCCACAAGCACAGTTGGACACTTTCACATCCCTCTTTCAGCAATTGATACAGCCACTAGCCAAAACCAAGACACAAAAGATCTGAATGCTATCAACCACCATGACTGAATTAATATTGATAGGACCCTACAACCAACAATAATAGCAAAACAACCAACAATAATAGCAAAATACACATTCTTTTCAATTGAATGTACTAGGATATTTCATCATCAAATAAGCCTGGGTAAATTTGACAAATATTTTTGGACAATCCATCTCTCATTCCATAATACATGGAGATAAATAAAAGTTAACTATATTTTAAAATTTTGTTCAAAATGGAGATGCCACGACTTTACTTATTCTCAAATTAAAATATATACAAATGTTTTCTACAGCATTCCACAGAACCCCAAGATTTTACAAGGCTGTATAAATGATTTGGGTCAATCACTTGAAGAACTGATTTCACAGTTAGAGGAGCAAATGATCCATGTTTCATCCTACCGTGCATACTGCTTGAGTCAGGTGTTTGCATCCCTGGCGATAAATATTATGAACTGCATCGGGCCTTCAAAATAAAGATGAAATTATCAATACAAAAGGAAAAGAGATAAGTGAAAAAATTCATATTTCAAAATTTATACAGTGAAATTTGATAAGTGTAAAGATCGTAATACTTACTGTTTCCTATACCATGAAAGGACTCCATGCTCTAACACTACCCAGAATAATCTCCAGCCAAAAAATCTTGAACTCTAAGGGAAAAATAACAAAGATTTCCTGAGCTGACACATCTAGATTCAAATACTTGACTGATAAAAAGTAATTAAGTGAGGAGAGTCATATTTGAGTTTTTAGACAGTAGCACTGAACATTAAAAAAATGATCAAACATGAATTTAGGTACTAAGTGCAGTAATGAAAACATACCACTACAGGGTGACAGGAACAACAGAAATGCCATACTGATAAGATCAATGATGATTACAGTTTATGGTTCTGACAAAACTGTTCAGGGATTATTTACAGAAAATATACCAGTTGTGGGCTTCAAAGACAATTTCCTCAAAGTCATGAATGAATGTCTAAAAAAGAAAATTATCCTAAATTTATCTTATACAATATAAGCATACAGATACATAAATAGATACAGGGATTGCTTGCAAATGCAAAAGAAATTATGTGCTCTTCCATGGTTAATTCTAGAAAACAGGATTCTCCAAATTGTAGAAATTGTTAGGACCAGAAGAATTTTATATATGTACCATGTGATAATTCAAATATTAATTTTCTTCTAAGTCTTCCATGGTTTGATGTTCATAACAAAAATAATACTGTAATTCTTTGATCTAGTAAGAAAAAAATGTATTTTCCCCCCCACTCCTTTTCACAAAAACTTAGTCACCTAAAAGTGACTCATCAACACCAAAAAAAACACCTAAAAGGGACCATCAACACACAGAAAAGTAACTGCTACAACCAGTGGAAGCCTCTTGAAATCCGGTAGTATAAAAGTGGTTTGCCGGGCACGGTGGCTCACACCTGTAATTCCAGCACTTTGGGAGGCCGAGGCGGGTAGATCACAAGGTCAGGAGTTCAAGACCAGCCTGGCCAAGATGGTGAACCTTCGTCTCTACTAAAAACACAAAAATTAGCTGGGAACAGTGGCAGGCGCCTATAATCCCAGCTACTTGGGAGGCTGAGGCAGGAGAACCACTTGAACCCGGGGAGTGGAGGTTGCAGTGAGTGTACCACTGCACTTTAGCCTGGGCGACAGAGCAAGACTCTGTCTCAATAACTAAAAATAAAAAAAAATAAGTGGTTTACATTATAAGATCCAAGAGCGATTAAATCACATATACTTCAGAAATGATTTTTAAAAAGTTTTAAACAGAAATAGAGCACCTGAGAATTATTCTTTACAGTTATATAATTAAAAAACCACCCCAACTTACCTTCCAGAGAGGGCCCTCATATCGTTTCAATGCTTTGTAGATGACCTGTCAAAAACATGTTTTCATGAAAAATGCATCTACATACTTCAAACATTCAAAATTTTTTTCTAAAAATTATTAGATAAATTTAATTCATTACTCTGTACCTTATTACCAACAAGAATGTGTTTCATTTCAGCACCCTGGGCAAGGTCAAAAGGTTTCTGATCTGTGCAAAATACAAAGAAAAAAAGCCATCAACAGCTTAAATGTACTATAACAATCAATGCTGTAACTGCAGCATCTAATATTCCTTCATTTTTCTATTGCCTATATCTTTTTCTTTCCCCAGAAAATTACCTACCAGAGAGAGGTTGCCATCTCAATTATTTATGGCCTCCCTTTTGGTTGCTAACTATTAAGCCAGCAAATCAGATTAACTTCACAACAAATTATCATGAACTCACAAATTTGTGGCTTAAACAATACAAATTTATGATCTTACAGTTTCAGAGATCAGAAGTCTGAAATCAATTTCACCAGGCTGAAATCAACATGTGGACAGAGCTGCATTCCTTCTGGAGGCTCTAAGGGAGACATTTCCTTGCCTTTTCCACTTCTAGCGGCCAACTACATGACTTGACATGGGGTCTCTTCCTCCATCTCCAAAGCACATCATTCCAACCTCTGCTTCCAGCATTCTGTTCTCTCTCCATATATAGGCCTCACTGCTATCAGGAGCCTTGTAATTACATAGGTCTACCTGAATAATTCAGGATTTCCCCTCATCTCAAGATACCTAACTAATCACAAATTTGGGGTCCACTCTTTAGCCGACCACAGCCACACTTCAGCCGTCTCGCTGCATAACGGGTAGCAGAGATGGCTCACAAGCCAAGGGTGTGATGGTCCACAATTTAGGACAAAAGAAAAAGGTGACAATGGAGAATAAAGCCGGCAAGCTATCAATGTTAATTTTTCCAACCTTACACATGCACATTCCATGTTTTGCCTAACAACAACAAAAATGGAGTTTGTCTTATCAAAGTTATTTACTGAGTTCTGAAGTGAGCTGGATATTAAATGGACAAAAGGTAAAAAACAAAACAAAACAAACAAAACCCTACAAATAAATCAAACCATCTCCTAGCCTCAAATACTTATTATTAGAGAAACGAAAGCTACCTATGAAAATTAGAACAGTCCTTTCAAAACAACTCTGGAACTTTTTATGCAGTAAGGTGATATATTCTATCAGATAACCTTTTAGGCCAGGCGCAGTGGCTCACAACTATAATCCCAGTACTCTGCGAGGCTAAGGCGGAAGGATGGCTTGAGGCCAGAAGCTTAAGACTAGCCTGGGTAACATAGTGAGACCTTATCTCAACAACAACAACAAAAAATTTTAATTAGCCAGGCATGGTGGCATGTGCCTACAGTCCCAGCTACCACTGCACTCCAGACTGGGTGACAGAGTGAGACTCGGTCTCTAAAAACAAAAAGGGGGGCTGGGGGTGGTTTAAAATAATAATATTTTTATAAATACCAAACACCTGGTATGTGTTGGCAATTTTTTTGTATGATATCTCCTAATGAGGGTCTGTTATGTACCAATCACTATTTTAGGCACTGAGGATTCAGCAGTGAACATAACAGAAAAAACACTGGTGGGATGGGAAAGCATAGAAGGTGGGAAAGACAGATGATAATTAATTTTTAAAGATATAGCAGACAATGAACCACGGTACGCCCAGACTTTTTAAATAAATGATTTGACAGAGTAACTGGGATACCACTTTAGATTGGAGGATGAGGGGTTGATCAGGGAAGGCCTCTCTGAGGAAGGGATGTCTAGGTTGAAAAGAAGGATCCAGCCTTGTGAAAATACAGGGAAGGACATTCTAGCAGAGGAACAGCTGGTGCAAAGGCTCTGGGGTAACAATTCAGCAGGCAAGTGACGAAGTCAGAGAGGCACACAGAAGCCACATCACACAAGGGGTTTGTAGGCCGGACTTTTGTAAGCCAGCATAAGGAGTTTTGAGTTTCATTCTAAATAGGATGAAAAGCCACTGACGGGTTTTAAGTAAGAGTAACATGATCTGACTCATGTTTAAAACTCTGTCAAAGTGTTAAAAAATTATAATATAGCCTGGGTGCGGTGGCTCGCGCCTGTAATCCCAGCACTTCGGGAGGCCGAGGTGGGCGGATCACCTTAGGTCAGGAGTTTGAGACCAGCCTGGCCAACATGGTGAAACCCCATCTCTACTAAAAATACAAAAATTAGCTGGGTTTGGTGGCAGGCACCTGTAATCCCAGCTACTCTGGAGACTGAGGCAGGAGAATCACTTGAACCTGAGAGGCGGAGTTGCAGTGAGCCGAGATCGCGCCATTGCACTCCAGCCTGGGGAACAAGAGCAAGACTTCGTCTCAAAAAAAAAAGAAAATAATAATAATAATATAACTGGGAAAATACGAACTTTGGCAGTTTCATGATTTTGATAAATTACTAGACTATTATTAATAGGATAATGCTATTGTGCTTATGTTTTTTAATAGCCCTATTGAGATACAAATTAACATACAATTTACTCACTTAAACTGCACAAATTCAATGGTTTTTATGGGTGCACAGAGTTGTGCAACTATCACATGCTTGTGGTTTTTCTTAAAGGGTGTCCTTATTTTTTACTAATATACTGGACTACAGATGTTCCCCAACTTACAACAGTTCAACTTAATGGTTTTTTCAACTATCAGCTCACCACAGCCTCGACCTCTTGGGCTCAAGTGATCCTCTCACCTCAGCCTCCCTGGTAGCTGAAACTGCAGTCACGTGTCATCACACCTGGCTAATTTTTGTATTTTTTTGTAGGAATGGGGTTTCACAGGTTAGTCTCAAATTTCTAGGCTCAAGCGATCCGCCAGCCTCAGCATCCCAGAGTGCTGGGATTACAGGTGTGAGCTACTGTACCTGGCCTTAAGTGTATTTTCAACTTACAATGGTTCTATGGGGACGTGGCCCCACAGTAAGTTGAGGAGCACTGGGTATGTACGAATAAAATGGCATGACAGGCCTTCTCTTTCCAGTTCTTCCCAGAATTGGGAAAAGCTGGGTTGAGAGGGTAAGAAAAGAAAAACAAATTTTTTAAAAAGAAAAAGAAAGAGATGGCATGATATCTGGAATTGTTTCACAAGAATTCAGGGAGTAGGATATAGAGTGGCCATTATTGCTAAGTTCTGGAAGAGGGTGATGGGTACATCAATTAATTATGCTATTTGATTTCTGAAGCTTTGATAATTTCCATGATTTTTTTTAAAAAGGTCACTCTGGCTGCTGTGTGCAATATGGCTTGTAAAAGTGGGTAAAAGAAATGCAGGGAGGCTAATTACAAAGAGATGGCAATAGTGCAGGTAAAGGATACTGGTGGTTTGGACTAGAAAGTCAGTAGTAAAATGGAGATCATTTTTAATATAGAGAGAAATATGTGGCTTTTTTTTTTGAGACAGAGTTTCCCTCTGTTGCCCACGCTGGAGTGCAGTGGCACCATCTCAGCTCACTGCAAGCTCCGCCTCCTAGGTTCACGCTATTCTCCTGCCTCAGCCTCCTGAGTAGCTGGGACTACAGGCGCCCGCCATCACACCCGGCTAATTTTTTGTATTTTTTTTTTTTTTTTTTTTTTTTTTTTTTAGTAGAGATGAGGTTTCTCTGTGTTAGCCAGGATGGTCTCAATCTCCTGACCTCGTGATCCGCCCGCCTCGGCCTCCCAAAGTGTTGGGATTACAGGTGTGAGCCACCGTGCCCAGCCTTGTATGTGGCTTTAAGATTTATTTTGGAGGAAGATTTATAGAGCTGCTGATGGGGAACTTGGGGCTGGTGATACATTATTTCTTTAGTGGGGAAAAAACTTTTTAAAACATTAATCAAAAAATTAATACTCAGTTTAGTTTTTCTGCTTAGCACATAGGAAAATGTCTTATAAAGGTCTGCCAATTCTGTGTTATTTTCATTCTACCTACAGGGCACTTTGGAGAAATTCTTTAGGCAGAGAGAAAGACAACACTATGATTTCTTTCATAGAATTCTGTCCTAATACCAAAAATAAATTCTGAGCTCCTGCCAACTAGATGAAATTCCAGAAGAGAGACCTCATTTCTGGATTCGATGTTTAAAATGCCTGGCACACAGTAAGAATTCAATAAAATGCTTTTGAACTAAATGAAATAGCCTCCTAGATGGAATCTAGATGGCTTCCCTGACCAGTTAAAAAATACACTACCTCTCTTACTAACCACAACAAAATAAAGTGAAAAACAGGAATGATGTAATATTTAAAAGTTTGCATGACACAGATTTGTCCCTTAATGGGAAAACTCAATAAAGGTGCCAATTCTCCTTAAATTAATTTACACAGAATGTAATTTCAATTAGATCCCAATGAAGAGCCTCAGAAAAGTATTTTAAGTGCCTTCTGGAAGAATAAACAGATAAGGATGTCAAAGAAAATCCTTAAAAATGGTAAGGGGAAATCTCGCATACTAAAACATTATAATAATTAAAAGTGCAATACTATCTTAAAAACTTTTTTTTTAATGCGATACTGTCAAGAGAAGAGACAGATGAGTGAATGAAAAACAATAAAAAATACAAAAAGAGGCTGGGCACCATGGCTCATGCCTGTAATCCCAGCACTTTGGGAGGCTGAGGTGGGTGGATCACTTGATGCCAGGAGTTCGAGACCAGCCTGGCCAACATGATGAAACCCCATTTCTAGTAAAGATACAAAAATTAGCCAGGTGCGGTGGCACATGCCTGTAGTCCCAGCTACTCAGGAGGCTGGGGTGGGAGCATTGCTAGAATCTCAGAGGTAGAGGTTGCAGTGAGCCAAGATCACACCACTGCACTCCATCCTGGGCGACAAAGACTCTGTCTATTTAAAAAAAAAAAAGAAAAGGAAAAGAAAGAAAGAGGCCAGGCGCGGTGGCTCATGCCTGTAATCTCAGCACTTTGGGAGGCCAAGGTGGGCGGATCACGAGGTCAAGAGATCGAGACCATCCTGGTCAACATGGTGAAACCCCATCTCTACTAAAAATACAAAAATTAGATGGACATGGTAGCACGCACCTGTAATCCCAGCCACTGGGGAGGCTGAGGCAGGAGAATCGCTTGAAGCCAGGAGGTGGACATTGCAGTGAGCCAAGATCACGCCACTGCACTCCAGCCTGGGCGACAGAGCAAGACTTTGTCTCAAAAAAAAAAAAAAGAAAGAAAGAAAGAAAGAAAGAAAGAAAGAAAGAAAGAAAGAAAGAGAAAAGAAAAGAAAAGAAAAGAAAAGAAAAGAAAAGAAAAGAAAAGAAAAGAAAACGAATTCTTAGAATGTATGAGAAAGGCATGACAAAATAATGGAAAAGGAAAGATTACTTGATAAAGGGTATAAAGGTAAGGGATTGACAAGTTGAGACTCCCACATCCTAACACACACACTCACATTCACTTTCCTGCTCAAAGCCCTCCAACCACACTCACACATCACTAAGCTCCTGCTCACAGCCAACCATGCCCTGCAGGCCTGGGCCTCTGGCAGCTCTGATGCTATCCACTCTTCTCCAGCTTGTCCTGCTCTGGGCACACTGGCAGCTTTCCTTTTCCTCAATGTGACACATGTTCTTCTACTCCAGAGCTTTGGCTTTCTGTTTTCCTTGAATGCTCTTCTGCCAGACATCCTCAGGGTTCACTCCTGTACTCAACTCAGCTGTTTGCTCAAAGTTGCTTGAGAGCCCTTCCTTTACATCCCTTCTAAGATATCCCCCACCCTACCATCACTCTTTAACCCCTTCATCCTATTTTATTTTCCTGCACCTCACGGCCTGACAGCACATATGCATTTATTTGTTGTCCACCTCCTCCCACCAGAATATGAGCTCAAGAGCATGGGGACTGTTGGGCTCTGTTCACTGTTGGGTCTCCAGCACCTAAGACAGTTATTGGCACACAGTGGAGGCGCGGCATTGCTGAATGAATGAATGTGATAAAACTGGGAGGAAACAGAATTAAACATTTGCCAAATCTCTACCTAAGCTCAGAAGTCTTAGAAGAAATCAAAGAGACAGATTAACCAATTTGATTAAAAATTTTAAATACCCTTGCTTTTATTTTTTAATTTTAATTTTTTTCAGAGATGGGGTCTTGCTGTGTTGCCCAGCCCACAAACTCCTGGGCTCAAGCGATCCTCCTGCCTTGGCTTCCAAAGTGCTGGGATTACAGGCATGAGCCACCATAACCAGCCCTTGTTTTTTAAAAAAGAAAAAATAAGGACTAAGACATTTTCACTGTAAAAAAATAATAATACAGAATTGTTCTTATCACTAGACTTTTGAGTGAAAAAATTATGTTATATCCATATGAAGTACTTTTCATAAGGTGAGCCATGATGACTGTGCTTCTGGGGACAATGTGGAAAAGCTGTTGATACTTCATAAAAGTGGGATTTTGATAGGCCAACTCTATTTACAACCTGTCAACTAAAATGAAGAGATACTTTCTGAGGTATCTGCCAGTCCTCAACCATTTACCCCTCTGTCCCTATCCACATTCCCAGGAGGAGGGCCTGGCAGCCACCTCTGTACCATATGTCCCACCCCTAAAATCCCAAGTGACTACACTAGGCACAGACTCCTGACACAAGCAGGTACTAACACATAATCTCCCACTGAAATGTAACACTGAGGTTGAGAGACTGTGGTCTCCTGAGTGGAGTAACGGGGCAGCCATCTTCCATTATGTACACTGGAAAACAAAACAGCTGGTCTGCTAGAAGACATGATCAGACCACGCAGTGAGAGACAGACACACACAAGGCAGCCATCTTGGTTCCTAACAGTTTTCTGGTTCCCAGTTCCATCCCATCTGATGCCTAATGCCATTTCCCGCTTTGGAATAACATGATATGCCTGTATATTCGTCTGTGAGTAATGTATAACTTTTCTTTTGCTTATATTCTTGAGGTAGTATCTGTTACTTAAAACTTTTTAAAAATATATGTTACTATGGAACATTAACAACTAAAACTAAAATATTAACAACTAAAAACTAAATCTTTAGACGTTTGGGTTAGAGGTGATTATATACTTTTCTAGTGCTTTTGTTTTCCTCATTGCAACTATAACAAGCATTCGTTCTACAATTTTTAAAAAATGTTCTAAAATAGGCCTGAAAATAGATTAGAAAGATGCCAAAGTAACTGGCTATGATCGGGTAATTTTTTTTTTCTATTTTTGAAGATTTCTATAATGCAAACATCACTCTTATGGTTTTTCTTTTCCTTTTTTTTTTTTTTTTTTGGAAACAGTCTTGCTCTGTCACCCACGCTGGAGTGCAGTGGAACAATCTTGGCTCACTTCAACCTCCACCTCCCAGGTTCAAGTGATTCTCCTGCCACAGCCTCCTAAGTAACTGGGATTACAGGCACGCTCCACCATGCCCGGCTGATTTTGTATTTTTAGCAAACACAAGGTTTTACTATGTTGGCCTTGAACTCCTGACCTCAAGTGATCCACCTGCCATGGCCTGCCAAAGTGCTGGGATAACAGGAGTGAGCCACCGCGCCCAGCCTTTGATTGAATGATTTTTTTTTTTTTTTTAAGAGGGAGTCTTACTCTGTCACCCAGGCTGGAGTGCAGTGGCATGATCTTGGCTCGCTGCAAGCGATTCTCCTGCCTCAGCCTCCCAAGTAGCTGGAAATACAAGCACCTGCCACCACACCCGGCTAATTTTTATTTTTTAGTAGAGACAGGGTTTCATCATGTTGGTCAGGCTGGTCTCGAGCTCCTGACCTCAAATGATCCACCCGCCTCAGCTTCCCAAAGCACTGTGATTATAGGCTTGAGCCACCGCGCCTGGCCTGATTTTTTAAAATTATTCTCTTTCAGAAGATGCCATTCTGACTTTTGTCAAAAACAATTTAATAGCTTTAATAGGAATGTTCAACTTTGGTTACTAATATAAACTATAGAGTAAATATACATTTGAATACCAATAGTAACTTTTCAATATTTACAAGGGAAGTTTTTTTTTCCATTTAGACTGGTATTTGTATGGAACTATATTAATTCTTATTTCATTTGGACGCTTCTGAATCTACATTTTTGAAGGAAAAATCATAAAACACCACACAGAAAAACTGCTCAAGTCTTTGGCAAACTGGTAAAGACACTAGAAATCACACTTTTTTTTTTTCTTTTTGTTTTTTGTTTTTTTTTTTTTGAGATGGAGTCTCTGTCATCCAGGCTGGAGTGCAGTGGTGCGATCTTGGCTCACTGCAACCTTCACCTCCCGGGTTCAAGCAATTCTTCTGCCTCAGCCTCCCGAGTAGCTGGGACTACCAGGTATGTGCCACCACGCCCAGCTAATTTTTTGTATTTTTTTTTTTTTTTTTTTTTTAGTAGAGACAGGGTTTCATCGTGTTAGCCAGGATGGTCTTGGTCTCCTGACCTCATGATCCACCTGCCTCGGCCTCCCAAAGTGCTGGGATTACAGGTGTGAGCCACCACACCCGGCCATAATCTCACTTTGATGTCAATTTTTGCTTTTGTAACTCTTAGTTTATCCTTTTCCATTGACTGTCTTCACACTTCAGTCGAAAATTAAATCACCATACTTACATGGGTTGATTTCTGCATTCTCTCCTGCTCCATGAAACTGTATCTGTCTTAGGGATACAGGGAAAGGCTCTCTGGGGAAGCAGAATTTATGCTAGCTCTTAAAGCAAGACTAGGGTTTACCAGATGGACAAGAAAGACAAGAGCACTTCTGGCAGAGAGAATAGTATGTGCAAGGTGTGGACAACACAGTGAACCAGAGAGCCTCCGGGATAGCTTGTTATGTGTAGAGCTGCACTGTCCAATATGGTGGACAGTAATCACATACGGCTACCCAGTGCTTCAAATGTGGCTAGTCCACACTGAGATGTGCTGTAAGTGCAGAAATACACACCAGGTTTCAAAGACTTAGTATCAGAAAAGGAATATGAGATCTCACTGATAATTATTGTTTACCAATTATATGTTGAAATGGCATTTTGGATATATTACTTTAAGTAAAACACATAATTACAGTTAATTTCACCTCTTTTTTCACTTTTAACATGGCTACTAGAAACTTAAAATTACATATGTGACTCCCATCATATTTCTGTTAGACAATGAGAGTCTAGAGCATAACAGCCAGTCAAGCAGGGGATCTCTAACCAATTTTCTTTCCCCTTTCCACTCCTATAGATGTCAATAAAGCTCAGGTCCTAGCCAGACATAGTGGCATGCATCTGTGGTCCCAGCCACTTAGGAGGCTGAGGCAAAAGGGCCACTTGAGCTCAGAGTTTGAGGCTGCAGTGAGCAAAGATGGCATCACTGCACTCCAGCCTGAGCAAAAGGGTGAGACCCCATCTCTAAGGAGAAAATTTTTAAAAGACATTGGGCACAGTGGCTCCCACCTGTAATCCTAGCACTTTGGGAGGCTGAGGCGTGTGGGTCACCTGAGGTCAGGAATTCGAGACCAGCCTGGCCAACATGGCAAAACCCCATCTCTACTAAAAATACAAAAATTAGCCGGGTATGGTGGCGCATGCCTGTAATCCTCAGGAGGCTGAGGCAGGAGAATCACTTGAACCCAGGAGGCGGAGGTTGCAGTGAGTCGCGATCGTGCCACTGCACTCCAGCCTGGGTGACAGAGTGAAACTCTGTCAAAAAAAAAAAAAAAAAAAAGAACAGTATGTCCTGCTAGCCTTATGTAATACAAATCCAGTCACTGAGTTGTCCATGCATATAACGTACCAGTTAATTCTAATTACATATAAAATATATATTAACTGAATATATAAAATTGAACATAGGTACACTGGCCTTGCAATGAAGGCTAATGATTTATAACTATAGCATATAGCTAATATTCACCTTTGCTCCCACAAATATCTTTGTATAAAAAAAGTCTCTAAACTTCAAAACTCAAATTCACCAAGGAAAGCACCTTCTAAATCTTACTATGGTAAGCTCATTTTTTAGACCGTTATTCTACATAAGGCACTTGATTTGACAGCTCTTATAATAACATTATAAATTTTAAATTGAATGTGTTTTTTTTTTATCTTAAACTGTTGTGATGGCAAAACTATTTTCCTCAAAGCTGATTGGTTATATGGGTCTACGACAGTACTTAAATGTAACCTGGTTACACCAAGCTTAAGGCACCTTTTTATCCTGAGGCTTTTTGATATTGAATATGATATCTGCTTGAAGAATTTTTGTTTTATTATTAAGAAATAAATGTGTCTTGCTCCTTGAAAACAAAAAGTTCAGGTCCTAATCACCTCTCACCCAAGACCATTTCAATGGCCCTACTGTACAAGTGTAACTTGCATTTTGGGATGACCTCCGACTGCTCCCCTGGATGTGCCCTTGGATGCGGCAAACTGGGGATTTCACCTATACCTGATTTGCATTTTTCACCTTAACCTTTTCTGATAATCTTCCCTCTGCTCAGAATACCCTTTCCCAAACTCCTGCTTATCAAAATCTTACTAGATTATAATGGTATTGTTATTAACTACCATTATTATCAAGACAAAAAGGCTCCAGATAAAAAGACAATAATGGTAATGAAGGTACAAAGTAAAGTATCTAGAGATAAAACTTTTTTTTTTTTTTTTTTTTGAGACAGTTTTGCTCTTGTTGCCCAGGCTGGAGTGCAGTGGCACAATCTCGGCTCACTGCAACCTCTGCCTCCCGGGTTCAAGCGATTCTCCTGCCTCAGCCTCCTGAGTAGCTGGGACTACAGGCACGTGCCACCACTTGAACTCCTGACCTCAGGTGATCCACCCGCCTCGGCCTCCCAAAGTGCTGGGATTACAGGCGTGAGCCACGGTGCCCAGCCCCTAGAAATGAAAACATTTTTTAAATCCTAGTAGGGCTTCAGGATCTGTATCAAGTACCTATTCCTTTATGAAACTATTTCTTTTTTTTTTTTTGAGACAGAGTCTCACTCTGTTGCCAGGCTGGAGTGCAATGGCGTGATCTCGCCTCACTGCAACCTCCACCTCCTGGGTTCAAGCAATTCTGCTGCCTCAGCCTCCCCAGTAGCTGGGACTACAGGTGCATGCCACGACGCCTGGCTAATTTTTGTATTTTTAGTAGAGATGGGGTTTCACCATGTTGACCAGGATGGTCTCAATCTCTTGACCTTGTGATCCACCAGCCTCGGCCTCTCAAAGTGCTGGGATTACAGGCTTGAGTCACCGCGCCCGGCCTGTGAAACTATTTCTAATGACTCCAAACCTTCAACAAACAGACAGCCCTTCCCAGGTGTTATGTGCTATGCATTACTCTAGGTGCTGGGTGAACCAGACAATGAAGTATGAGGCCTGCCCTTAGGAGTTCAGTCTCATGGGAGACAGCATCATAAGCCAACAAATACCATGGGGTGTGATTTAGGCTCTGATGGAGGTGAACACAGGGTCCTATGGGACCCCTGACGAGGCCTAACCCAGGCTGGTAGCAGGCAGCAGGAAGCATCCTAAAAAGTGATGTGAAAAGGCCCTGATGGCATGTTCCTCTTTTAAATACCCAAGACACCTTTTACAACTTCTTTTCTGGCTTCTGATTCTGTCTTCAAATTGTCACACATGTACAGTCAATCCTCATTATTAACGTATTCCATATTTGCCTACTGCTAAAATTCACTTGTAACCCCAAGGTCAATATTCATTGTAGTTTCTCAGTCATTCACAAACATGCCCAGAGTGGTGAAAAATGTGGGTTGCCCAGTGCTCATTTTCTAGCTGAGGTAGAAGAAGATGATGCCTGGCCTTCTTGTTTCATTCTAGAAGCTCTCCTACTATAAACAAATATCCTCGTCATGGTCTATTTAGGGTCACACTTTCCACCTTTTATATTTTTTGTTGGTGACTTTGCTGTTTAAAATGGCCCCAAGCGGCCAGGCGCGGTGGCTTACAACTGTAATCCCAGCACTTTGGGAGGCCGAGGTGGGCAGATCATTTGAGGTCAGGAGTTCGAGACCAGCCTGGCCAACATGGTGAAACCCCATCTCTACTAAAAATACAAAAAAATCAGCCAGACATGGTGCACTACAGGTGCATGCCTGCAGTTCCAGCTACTTGGGAGGCTGAGGCAGGAGAATCACTTGAACCCAGGAGAAGGAGGTTGCAGTGAGCTGAGATGGCACCACTGCACTCCAGACTGGGCAACAGGGACAGACTCTGTCTCAAAAAAAAAAAAAAAAAACAAGGCCCCTAGCATTGTGCTGTAGTGCTGTCTAATATACCTCAGTGGAAAAGGCTGTGATGTGCCTTCTGAAGAAAACTTTACTCAAGCGTGAGCTATGATGCTGTTGGCTATGAGTTCAATGTGAATGAGTCAACAATATGTATTAAATAGAAACAGCAAAAAAAAAAAAAGGTTTCATAATGATCAATTCATGAAAATGTTGTGACCCAAGGCTTGCAGGAACCTAATCCTGTATTTTCCCCTAGGAACAATAGTTCAGTGTTCTCTAATTCAGTGCTAGTGGCAACTTTATAGAATACAGCTACTGCAAATAACAAGAATCAACTGCACTTATCTTTTCCTTGAGGGTAGGATCTACCTTTGTCATCATTTTTTCTTTTGTGTGAACGCCTTGGCTCCAAAATTAAATAGAAACTATACAGTTTAACAAAGGCTGGATACTGAAACAAAACAATTTTATATGGTACTGACTTCATTTTATAGTTTCAAAATGGCCAACGATGGTTTTCACCAACATGCTTACCATTTTTGTTCTTCAGATTAGGGTCTGCTCCACTTCTTAGAAGCTTTAAGGCACATTGTTTATGGGCCCGGTAAGCTGCACAATGCAAGGGTGTATTTCCTAACTGATCCGAACAGTTAACATCAGGAGGATTGGGCCTGTTGAGCTAACAATCAAAAAAATGCAATGCAGAATTATATATCAAAAATAGACTTTCTCTCATAATTCACAGGAGGGTGTATCAGCAGAGCCTGAAGAATAGCCGAGCTCCTTGGCATCTAGGCTGTTAGTGGTTTCTTGCTCACTAAAGCAGCCAACCCTGCCACTTCCATGCTTATTCTCAGATGCCCTGAGATAGCTCTCAGGCCTGTGTCCGGGTCTCACACTCCTCTGACAGCAGACACTCTGCACTGTGCCAGGGCCATCTCACACACCTCAGACACTAAGATTTCACAATGACTTACTGGCCCCTACCAGCCTTGCAATTCATACTTGTGACAGCAGAATTACAAATCAGTCTGCCAGTCTTTCAGAAGAGTTAAAACCATAAATGTTAAATGTGTAAATGTCAAGGTTCTACTGAATTTGTTGTTCCTAACTTATTGCTTTAGAAGCTTCTTTATATAGACTCCATTTCACAAAATTTAAAAACTGCTTTGGGCGCTATACTTAGAAACCAAAGAGGCCCTTTCAAATGAGCTGAAATAACTTTAAAGCAAATGGCAGTGCTTCAGTGATGAATTCAGAACAAATTTAGAGTTTCATGTTTAATGAGAGTGTGCAGGAATGGAAGCTGGAAAGTAGGTCTTCTAAGGGGCGGGGGGGGAACAGGCAAACCTTTCAGTCTAATGTGGTATAAGTATTCCAAAATACTGTCCCTTCTTTGCATAGTACCTTCCAGAAGTGTAGCATTCCTCCCAGAAACTACTGCTGATCAAAACTAGAAAAACTTATTCCTTTATAGGGTCCTATTTATTATATTGCAATTGGCTTAATCACAAAATATATGTAATATATATATAAGTTGTCCTTACGTTAACTATTTACCATGAAAAAACAGATTCTTATCCATCAGGTTTTCAGGGGGATTAGGGTGGGTGTAAGTCAGAAATTCAGAAAAATATCACCATTTAAAATGTGTCCTGCCTAAACTATCACCATGCTGAGTGTTTTTAGATATTAAGAACTTTGGTTCTCCTATTATGATCTCTGGAGTTCTTGGTTCCACAATTCAACTAAATTATGTACTTAACATTAAGTAAAAATTTTCCTGAAGTGTAAAGAAAGACTGCTTTTTGTCTTTTGGGGTTTTTGTGTTTGTTTTACCAGAGCTGTGAGTTCTGTTGTTTTGCCTTCTCTTGCTGCTGCTAAAAGTAATTCTTCAAGCTTTCTTTGTTGAGTCCTTTCTACAGCTGCAAAAGAAAAATACTTATTATCCACTGCTAGTCAGGATCCAATTACAAATTCATTATAAAGAATAAAGTGATCATGATAAGAAAAACCAAAATGTTTTGGATTATAATTCAAATGTAGTTAAAATTTATTGTTATTACCTTACAATTCAGATTACAGAGTTCTATTTATTTCAGGTTTGGATGAATTCGGGTTTTCAGAAGTCTTTAAGCATTTCACTCACTAACAATAACCATCAAAACTAATTATGGATTACTTTTATGTACTGAAATACTATTACATATTTGCCTTGGAAAGGTAGACAAGTGGAGTTCATACCTTCTAGAACCTCAGAATGTGAAAAATAACAATAAGAAATAGCACTGATAGAAAGACATACATGTCATATAAATATATGCAGACATATCAATTTATTTATAAATTGCCACATAAAAATATAAAATTTATGTATGTATGTATATATGTTGAGAAGGTCATCTGTCCATAACTTTAGCCAGGATGACCTGAAAAACCTTTTATAGTTCCTCCTTTGCAGCCTCTGCACAGGACACTGTAGATGTATATTTAGTGGGATCAACAAGCCTGTCACCCTGTCACCCAGGCTGGAGTGCAGTGGCACAGTCATACCTCATTGCAGCTTCAAATTCCTGGGCTCATGTGATTCTCTTGCCTCAGCCTCCAAAGTAGCTAGGACCACAGGTGTGCACCACCACACCGGGTGAATATTTTTATTTTTTGTAGAGACGGGGGTCTTAACTATGTTGCCCAGGCTGGTCTCAAACTCCTGGCCTCAAGCAATCTTTCTGCATTGACTTTTCAAAGCACTGAGATTATAGGCATGAGCCACCTTGCCTATTTTTATATCTTTAACAAATACTTTAGCACTTACTACATGCCAAGTGCTATTCAAAGCTCCTTAAAAATACTAACTCATTAAATCCTCATTAACTACTCTGAGGTAGGTGCTGTTATTATATTGATTTTTACAGACAAAGGAACTGAGGCACCAAAAGGTTATGGAATTTAACCAAGGTCACACAACCAGAAGTGGAGGAGCTGGGATTTGAACTCAAGCAGGCTAGTTCCAGAGTCCATGCTCTTATCACTATGCTTCCTCTGAAGTCATACTTACAGGAAAAGAGCAACTGGTAATCTGATTTGTGTAAGACAATGGAATATGTAAGTAAGATCTAATTTCTGCTAGATCTGAATTCTATTTTGGTTTATAGAAAGGAAGCAATTTCAGAGAAAGGCTTGGTGATCCCACTAAATATACGTCTACAATGTCCTGTGCAGAGGCTGCAAAGGAGGAACTATAAAAGGTTTTTCAGGTCATCCTGGCTAAAGTCAAGTCATGGACAGAGAAGCAGGTTGAGGAGCCAGGTGACTGGGGAAACAGATGAACATTTGTTAATAGTAACCACTATGTGCTAAATGCTGTTTAAGACTCTACACGTACCATTGCATTTAAACTACAGGGAGCACATATACTGAATCCAGGAACTGCTGAAACTAGTTTACCTTTGTCTTAAGAAATGACTAACATTGCTATATACCATCATCTTCTTTTCCCACATTTTTATTTCCACACCCAGACTCTACTTCAGAAGACAGCCAAGCCTCTCTGTAGACTGTCCATGGCTTCCGCTGCTGGGACGCACTATTTTCAATCTTTCCTCCCACTGGTTCTATGGCTGCTGAACTAGGAACTCTTTGAGAACAATATTTCCTATACCTCTCGTACATCCCTCCCCCACTGCATGTATCACCCTGACCTGTAATTTATCCCCTCTGTCATTCTTGAAGCCAGGTACTAGTTCTTTTTTTTTGTTTTTTTGTTTTTTGAGACAGAGTCTCGCTCTGTCGCCCAGGTTGGAGTGCAATGGCGCGATCCAGTCGCACTGAAACCTCCGCCTGCTGGGTTCACGCCATTCTCTTGCCTCAGCCTCCCAAGTAGCTGGGACTACAGGTGCTTGCCACCACACCTGGCTAATTTGTTTTTGTATTTTTAGTAGAGACTGGGTTTTACCATGTTAGCCAGGATGGTCTCAATCTCCTGACCTCATGATCTGCCTGCCTTGGCCTCCCAAAGTGCTGGGATTACAGGCGTGAGCCACCATGTCCAGCCAGGTACTTGTTCTTATCTGTCTGTGTAACCAAATCATTTATGACAGTGTCTGGCACAGTGCATAGTTGGTCAATAAATATGTGTTGAATATTCAAATAATGCTTAATGTTTGTCCCAGGTTTTAGGGAAGGAAAATAAAAGATACCCTTGTTTCTTTCTAGGTTGTCTAGGCTCATAAATGAAGGAAAATGGTCAGGAATTTGGAGTTGAAAATACTGTATATGTTCTTAGATTATGTTCCTGTCCTGTATTCTTTCAGGACACTGAAATAAAACTGCTGATTACATCAGTGAAAATCAAATATTCTAGTCTGGGTGGTCAGGCTTCTAGAATGCTCGCAGTGTTCTGCTTGTTGATGTGGGTGCTGTTTACAGAGATGTGTTCTACAGAAATAGTTCTAAAGGAGCTATACATTCATGATGTGAACTTTTCTGCATATACTTTATCTCTCAATAAATATTCTTAAAGCAAATGCTACAAATCCAAAAAATATTTGTCCTATAAGATTTAAATTTAGTATCACTCTAAACTGTCTTTCTTTTCCATCAGAATCAAATAAGTGAGGATCTTAGAGGTCACAAAGTCTACCTCTGTCCCGACTGATGCTTACATACATGCAGAGAATAGGCTGAATAGTAGTACACTTGAAATGCAGGAGAGCACCTGGAAAATATATTTCATTCATGATAGCAAATCATTACTTTGCAACCACTAGAGTAATCAATGATTAGGACAAATACTATCCATGAATGCTAAAACCACTGAGTAGAAGTTTATTGGTAAATGGGGTATTTACATTGTCTCAGTTTTTCTCCCTGCAGGTCGTTTATTAATTACAAAGGGAAAAGATGCCTTTACAGTGGACCACAAAGTGACCAGAGTTAACATCACTAATAATGAAACAAAGTGACATTATGTGCCTCCTAATAGGATGCACTGGCATGGGAAAGAAACTCACCTACATAATGCTTCTGACAGAAATACATATCCTGAATCTAATCACAAGAGAAAAACCAAAATCAAGGGCCATTCTACAAATAATCCCACAACCGCTTTCCTCTCCAAAAAGGTCAATATCGGCCAGGTGGCAAGGCTCACGCCTGTTAACCTCAATACTCTAGGAGGCCAAATTAAGAGAATCACTTGAGGCCAGGAGCTCCAGACCAGCCTGGGCAATATATTGAGGCCTTTTCTCTATAAAAATAAAATAAAGTAATACATAACATAACAAACATAAAATACATAACATAACATACATAACATACATAACATAACATAAAGCCAGGCATGGTGGTGCATGCCTATAGTCCTAACTACTTGGGAGGCTGAAGCAGGAGAGTGGCTTGACCCATGAATGCAAGGCTTCAGTGAGCTATGATCACACCACTGAACTCCAGCCTGGGTGACAGAGTGAAACTCTTGTCTCAAAAAAAAAAAAAAAAAAGTCAGTATCAAGAAAAGGGCTGAGGAACTGTTTCAGATAAAAGAAAATGAAAGAGATGATGTCACAATTAAATGCAATGTGGGTTTCTGGATTAGATCCTAGAATCTAATCTAGGATTGGAGGGGAAAATGCTACAAAGGACATTATTTGGACAACTGGCTGAATCTGAATATAAAAATATATTATGTTAATGTTAATTTTCCTGAAATCGAGCACTATATTGTGATTATGTAAGAAAATAATCCTTGTTCTTAAGAGATACTGAAGTATTTAGGGGTGAGGTATCACTATGTTTGCAAATTACTCTCAAATAGCTCAACAAAAAAATTAAAAGTAAATAAATAACATAAAATATGTAACAGTCTCAACCAGATATGGCAAAATGTTAATAATCGGTGAATTTGAGTGAAGGACATACAAATGTTTACTGCAGTATTCTTGAAACGTTCCCATAAATTAGAAATTTTTTTTTTTCTTTTTTTTTTTTGAGACACATTCTCACTGTTGGCCAGGTGGGAGTGCAGTGGTGCAATCTCGGCTCACTGCAACCTCTGCCTCTTGGGTTCAAGTGATTCTCCTGCCTCAGCTTCCTGAGTAGCTGGGACTACAGGCACGTGCCACCATGCCTGGCTAATTTTTTTTTTTTTTGTATTTTTAGTAGAGATGGGGTTTCACTGTGTTAGCCGGGATGGTCTCGATCTCCTGACCTCGTGATCTGCCCACCTTGGCCTCCCAAAGTGCTGGGATTACAGGCATGAGCTACTGTGCCTGGCCGAAATTTTTCAAAATAAAAAGACAAGATGTAGAAGAAGGCAGCATTAGTAATAGTGCCTAACAATAGTCTATCCTTTGCTGAATACCTCCCATCATGTATCTTTCAAGGCAATCCAAGTCATTTTTTCTATATATTGGACCCAAAGATAAACTCCCTGCTACTCCATCAACTGGGCAATCAAACAGCCCTGGTCTGGCCACAAATAAGATCATCCCTTCTCCCAAGTAACAGCTCTCAGGTACTTGAGTATAATTTCATTGTGCCTGCCTATGTCTTTCTTTCCAGGGTAAAACATTTCCTGTCTCCCCATGCATTATCCTATGACATAGTTTCTTTTCTGTTTGTTTTTTTGAGACAGAGTCTCACTCTGTTTCCCAGGCTGGACCACAGTGGCACAATCTCAGCTCACTGCAACCTCCGCCTCCTGGGTTCAAGCAATTCTCCTGGCTCACCCTCCTGAGTAGCTGGGACTACAGCTGCCTGCCACCGCGCCCAGCTAATTTTTGTATTTTTAGTAGAGACGGGGTTTCACCATCTTGGCCAGGGTGGTCTTGAACTCATGACCTCGTGATCCACCCGCCTCAGCCTCCCAAAGTGCTGGGATTACAGGTGTGAGCCACTGCACCTGGCCCTTCTAGGCTAGAGTGCAGTGGTGCGATCAGCTCACTGCAACTTCCGCCTCCCAGGTTCAAGTGATTCTTCTGCCTCAGCCTCCCGAGTCGCTGGGATTACAGGTGTCCACCACTACGCCCAGCTAATTTTTGTATTTTTAGTAGAGATGGGGTTTCACCATGTTGGGCAGGCTGGTCTCAAACTTCTGACCTCAAGTGATCTGCCCACCTCAGCCTCCCAAAGTGCTGGGATTACAGGCATGAGCCACTGTGCCTGGCCCCTATGACACGGTTTCTGATCCATTTATGGTCTTATGGTCTACTTATAGTGGGTTACTCAAGGTACTTCCAGTAGTCTGCCAATGATCCATTTAACACTCTATCCACAAATGATATTATATGTGGGTAAGGTGCTCTCATTAGAGCAGAATCACTCTATTCAGTCTGTACTTCTATTTCCCAAGCTAAGACCACATCAGCTGACAAATCATATTACCTGTAAAGTCAGCTAAGCCCTTTTCCTTGTGCAGTTTGAGTTTTGAAATGTCTTGGAGCGTGTCTTTACAATTGCCCTTATTAAATGTCAACTTGTTAGACTAACCTAACATTCCAGTCTGTCAGGAAAACCTCAGTTCTGGGTTCTCTTCTTGTTATAATTAAAGTGACAGGACATAATTAAAGACAGTACCTCATCCTCCCTATTCGGTCACAAATTATTAAAGGGCAGGAACCACAGCTAATATGTTCTACATGTTACTAAATGGATGTAACACAGTGTCTGATAGAAGACGTTATGTGTTAATTTGCTTGTTCATTGATAAGGAGAGGGTTCATTTTGAGTGCAGAAACAAGACACTGACCTTAAGAAGTCTGACAAGTAGACTTTGTGTTGTTTTTTAAACTATAGAACGAGTGAGAAGATTTTAGCTCTCAAGACTAATTGGGGTAATAAACAGCAGGATCTTGGTTTTTACATAAATAAAAATATTGAAAATTTAAATTAAGAAATCAACATCCTTTAAGTACAAAATTATATTGCCTTTCTCCGAATTCCAAAGGAAAGAAAGGGTATGTGTGAAATCGCAACTCTAATTCAATATCTTTACTCATTAAGTAGAAAATTAAAGATCTTCTCTTCTCAACATTAGAAATACTACTAAAAAATAATTATAGGAAAGCCCTGGCCATTCAAAGAAAGATCCTACTGTATGAGGGTGTCCAAATGTAAGCATCGAAATGTTTTTGTTTTAAACTGCTTTAGAGAAAGCCCTGAGTTATTGCAGACTCATGTTTTCTTAAATGCAAATTAGTCTTTGACATTCATAACAATGAAGCTCAGCCATCAAGAAATTACTGCTGCCTGCTATACTGCAATGAAGTCCTCAAGAAAACTGAGAAGGCCAGGCACAGTGGCTCACACCTGTAATCCTAGTACTTTGGGAGGCTGAGATGAGAGGATCACTTGAGACCAGGAGTTCAAGACCAGCCTGGGCAACATAGTGAGACCTCATCTCAATAAATAAATAAATAGCGAGCCAGGTGCGGTGGCTCAGGCCTGCAATCCCAGCACTTTGGGAGGCCAAGGCAGGTGGATCACCTGAGGTCAGGAGTTCAAGATCAGCCTGACCAACACGGTGAAATCCCGTCTCTACTAAAAATACAAAAACTTAGCCGGACATGGTGATGCACACCTGTAATCCCAGTTACTTGGGAGGCTGAGGCAGGAGAATCGCTTGAACCCAAGAGGCGGAGGTTGCAGTGAGCCAAGATCACACCACTGCACTCCAGCCTGGGCAAAAAGAAAACTGAGGCAGCCAGAGCTATCTTCCCAACATCAAGTGACTCCCAAAAGCAACACCTCTTACAGTTTGCACTGCCACCTCTTACTGTCCTGCACTTCTGTATCCCTTCATTGTCATATTTCATCAGCCTTTTAGCCACATTCCCCCATGTCTCTAATTTTCTACTTTTAATTTTGTTGAGTATTTGAAAAACAGATTTTTTTTTGAGACTCAAAATACAAATATTTTGGGGGGGGGTCTCGCTCTGTTGCCTGGACCAAAGTACAATAGCACAATCAGGGTTCATTGCAGCCTCAAACTCCTAGGCTCAAACGATCCTCCTGCCTCAGCCTCCCAAGTAGCTGAGACTACAGGTGCACACCATCATATCCACCTAATTTTTAATTTTTTAATTTTTTATTTTTTGTAGAGACAGGGGTTTCGCTATGTTGCCCAGGCTAGTCTAGAACTCCTAACCTCAAGTGATCCTCTTGCCTCAGTCTACTAAAGTGCTAGGGTTATAGATGTGAGCCACTGCACCCAGCCTGAAAAACAGATTTTTAAAATTTGCCATAATTTTGTACAAATCAAGAGTTTAAAAGCTTTAAGTGAAGAAACTATCATATAGGTAATTGTGTGTTTAATCAATGACTCCAAGATGACATTATCATTAGAGCATCAGCTGGTTATCCTCTGTTTTGTCCTCTTTCTCAGAAGCCATTTTTAGTCATTATCTGAACCTTGGTTATAATGAAAGTAAATGCTGTTTATGTTCACATCCATGATATTTACCTTCAAGCATGCTTCTGATTTCTTCGGCATGAGTAACTTCTTTTGCTGTCTGTCCACTCCCATTAACAACAGTAGTATCAGCATTATATTCTAAAAGAAGCATTACCAACTCCTAAAAATCAGAGAATTTAACTATTAAGCTAAGATTTTATTGCATTACCACCCTTTTCCAAATTACTAACTACTACAGAGTCTCCACAATAGAAAAAAGCACCAGGTGAGAACGTATCACGTTATGTCTATAATAAATAAGTGATTCAACTAATTGTGATAATACTTGACAATTGCCTAAACAATTGCCAATCCACAATTGATACATAGCCAACTTCTATAATTGATTTTTTTAAGTAAACTATCTGGCTGTTTTGCCAAAATAATTCATGTGGTCAAATTAAATGTATTAGTAAACAAAGCCACTATTTAAATTAGAGAAGGAAGTACATTCACTGAAGATCATTCCTCTAAGGCCTATTGAGGAATATAATTTCTGCCCAACAGACCAAGATTTTTAAAAATTAATCTTGATATTTAAACAAAGCATTATTTTCTAAAGTATATACCATTATTGACTGACAGGATACACCATTATTGAAGGAATGGTTTATAATGAAGCATTATCATTAAGCATTAGATAAGCATGACAATCTCTTGAAGTCAATATTCAACAATAGATAATATATTACATATTTTTATTTACTCTAAGTGGCTAGCTGCTCTTACGGAAATTTCAAATGAATTGATAATGTACATACGTCCAGTATCACTGGGTCAGTTATACAACTTAACAAGACAGCAGAAATGGAGAAACAGAATTTGATATTGCGGACAGTATTAGAAATTTGATGTTTGATTATCTTAAGATACACAGCACCTAGGGAGGGGATGATGGCAGTGCTTGCTCTTCAGTCTTGCACTAAGGGAGGCTGAAAAACAGTGCTGTTCTAACTTCTAGACTGACAGTGCCTGTAAAATATGAAGTGATATCCTGTGTTGCTACACGTTATGCTGTCCTAGGAATTTCATCTTTCCTTTGGGCCATGACGTACATTTCCTACATTCTTTTAGAATGTTTTCATAGCAAAAAATGCTTAAATAAAATCTAAAAAACATAAACAGGCAAAAAATACATATGCTTATTATCCTCATCATTTTATGGCCACTATAAACATTTTGATGTATTTCTTACTAATCAATTTCCCTAGGCAAAATTTGAGTTTTCGTAACATGATTTTACTTATATGCCACAATTGTTTTATACCTACATTTCCCGGTACAGTACATAGTGTTTACAAACACACTTTTCATATTTGAGTATTATTATATAAAATGTACTACCACATTAAAAAAACAGGAAAATGGTTTTTTAAAATCTCCTAATATTTTAACAAAGTGAATTCTTATAAAATAGCTTAACATTTTCTATCATCTTAAAGGTAACATTTTGGGATTCATGTTTTCATGCTTTACCTAAATGGTTCATATTAATTAAAGAAAGTAGAGCAACCCACAGAATGAGAAAAAAAATTTACAAATACAAGTCTCTTGACCTGTATCCAGAATATATAAAGAATATTTACACCTCAACGATAAAAAGACAACCCAATTAAAAATGGGCAAAGACAACAATGAACAATCCAAAAAGGGAAACTAAGAAAAACAATTCTATTTATAGTAGCATCAAAAAGAATAAAATGCTTAGGAATAAACTTAACCATGAAGACAAAAGGCTTATACACAAAAGACTCAGCACAAAACACTGCTGAAAGAAATGTAAAATGACATAAATAAATGGGAAAACATCCTGTGATCATGGATGGAAAGACTTAATATTGTTAAGAGGAGAATACTACCCAAAGCTATCTATAGATTCAATGCAGTCCCTATCAAATCATATCGACATTTTTACAGAAACAGAAAATCCCATCCTAAAATTCATATGGAATTTCAAGGGACCCCAAAAAGCCAAAATAATATTGAAAAGAAGAACAAAGTTAGAGATACATCTTGACTTCAAAACTAACTACAGAGTTACCGTAATCAAAACAACGTGGTACTGGCATAAAGATAGACACACAGACCAACAGAACAGAGAGGCCAGAAATAAACTCTCAGATATATGGTCAAATGATTTTTGACAGAAGTGCCAAGACAGTTCAATGGAGAAAAGACAGTCTTTTCAAAAAATGGTACTGGGAAAACTGAATAACCACATGCAGGAGAATAAAGTTAAACACATACCTTACACCATACACAAAAACTAACTTGATATAGGTCAAATATGTCAAAACTATTAAAATTATTAGAAGAAAAAATACCAAGAAAGCTTCACAAGACCTGAGTTGGCAATGATTTCTTGGATATGACACCAAAAGCACAGGCAAAAAGTGAAAAACTTCATCAAACTTTAACTTTTGTACATCCAAGGGCCCTATCAAGAGAGAAAAAGGAAACCCAGAGAACAGGAAAAAATACTTGCAAATCATATATCTGACAAGGGATTTATATACAGAATATGTAAAGAATGTCTAAAACTCAAAGACAAAACAAATAACCAGATTAAAAAATGGGCAAATAACTTGAATAGACATTTCTCCAAAGAAGATGTACAAATGGTCAATAAGCCCACGAAGGTAATCCCAGCACTTTGGGAGGCTGAGGCAGACGGATCACTTGAGGCCAGGAGTTTGAGACCAGCCTGGCCAACCTGGTCTCTACCAAAAATACAAAAATTAGCCAGGCATGGTGGCGTATGCCGGTAGTCCAAGCAGCTACTCAAGAGACTAAGGCACAAGAATCGCTTGAACCTGGGAGGCAGAGGTTGCAGTGAGCAGAGATCATGCCACTGCACTCTAGCCTGGGCGACAGAGCAAGATTCTGTCTCAAATAACATAACATAACATGACATGACATGACATGACATGACATAACAAAATAAAATAAAGTCTAGGTTAAACACAATGGGTATGTTCTCCATTGGAGATAGAAGAAAGGAGGATTTGCAGTGAAAACTATTCAAAGACCAACTCAAATATTGTGTAGGGAGCAGGTGCTGGAGGAAGATGAGGCCCATTTTAGGTGCATGAAGTTTCAGATGCCCAAGGGGCAGCTAGGAATGCCCAGCGTACAGAAGAGCAGAGGACCCGGATGCCTAGAGCAGAGCATGAGGTGAAAGTGCCAATGTCCAATGAACCTCAGGAGAAGAAAATAAGGCCATAGAGTAGATTGGTTTGTTGAGGGGGAAAGTTTCAAGAGAAAAGAGAATGTGGGGGACTTTTTGTTTTGTTGTTTTTGTTTTTGTTTTCTTGGGAGGAGACAGAGTCTATCTCTGTCACCCAGGCTAGAATGCAGTGGCATGACCTCGGCTTACTGCAGCCTTGACCTCCTGGGCTCAAGTGATCCTCCCACCTCAACCTCCCGAGTAGCTGGGACTACAGGCGTGTGCCACCATGCCTGGTTAATTTTTGCATTTTTTTGTAGAGACAGGGTTTTGCCATGTTGCCCAGGCTGGTCTCGAACCCTTGAGCTCAAATGATCTGCCACCTCGGCCTCCCACCCAGCTGAAAAGAATGTTTAAAAAAAAAAAAAAATCAAAAGAACATCTATAATGAAGGGTAAGGGAAAAAAAGGCAGGAATCATAAAAGCAGCCAGAGAAATAAACTCTAGCATGCCTCCTCCCAGAGAAGTAGTCAGCCTCGTTAAAGGGTAGCTATGGAAAAACAAGAAAACAGAAACTCTTAAAGTATATAAACCACTGCCAACCTTTGGAAAAAATTAAGTTAACTGGGAGAGCCAAGACTCAGACTAGAAAGGGTCAAAATAATCAGGTGTTATGGAAGTTGAAAGGCCAGGCACAGTGGCTCACGCCTGTAATCCCAGCACTTTGAGAGGCTGAGGTGGGCGGATCACTTGAGATCAGGAGTTTAAGACCAGCCTGGCCAACATGGCAAAACCCCATCTCTATTAAAAATCAAAAAATTAGCCGGGCATAGTGGTGCGCACCTGTAGTCCTAGCTATTTGGGAGGCTGACGCAGAAGAATTGCTTGAGCCCAGGAGGCAGAGGTTGCAATGAGCTGAGATTGTCCCCTTGCTCTCCAGCCTGGGCAACAAAGCGAGACTAAAAAAAAAAAAAAAAAAAAAAGGAAGTTGATAAAGGAGATGTAGATATATTTTATTTTATTTTTAAATCCAAGCATCCTCCTCAGAGAAGCCTTCCTCACTCACTGTCTAAAGTAGCATTATCCACTCCCAAACTCTCATCCCCTTACCTTACTAATTTTCATAGCACTTCTAAATGCCTGTATTGTTTGCTCCTCTTTTATGAAAAAAGGGATTTGGTGTCTTGTTCACTGCTATACTCTCTGCCCTTAGAAATATGCTATTTGTTTTTGAATACTTTTTCCTGAATAAAGATGTTTTATTAAAAATATTCCTGGCTAAGACAGCACTTTGGTCAATTTGACAACAAACTACTAAAAAGTCAGAGGAGTAAAGTATTCACTTTGAGCATGATACTTTTATTTTTTTAATGGCTGCACAGTGTATGTTTGGGCCAGCAGCACCACAAGGGTGAGAGCAAAGAACGAAGTTAACACAGCCGTGAATCACGCTCCCAAATTGCCCCAGCTCCACTTTCCGCTCAGCAGTCGGTCATTCCCTTATTGCGCCATTATATTGCTGTCACCATCACACAAGTCATCTCAGATGAAATACTTAGAGAAAAATCCTCATGCCCAGTTTTTTTTTAAATAACAGCTTTATTGAGATGTAATTCACATACCATAACTTCACCCTGCTAAAAGTGCTTTGAGTATATTCATAGAGTTGTACATCATCACTATCTAATTTCAGAACATTTCATCACTACAAAAAGAAACTCCGTATCTGTTAACAATCACTGCCTATTTCCCCTCCTCGTTCCCCTAGGAACCACTAATCTACTTTCAGTCTCTATGGATTTGCCTATTCTGGACATTTCTATAAATAAATCAAACAATATGTGACTTTTTCTGTCTGACTTCTTTCAGTTAACATGTTCTCAAAGCTCATTTATGTTTTGGCATGTATCAGTACTTCATTCTCTTGATTTCTGAATAATACTCCATTGCATGACTATACCACGTTTATCTATTAAATAACTAATGAAGATTTGAGTTATTTCTACTTTTTATTTTTATTTATTTTAGGTAGAGACAGGGTTTCACTCTGTTGCCCAGGCTGGAGTGCAGTGGCATGATCATAGTCACTGCAGCCTCAAACTCCTGGCTCAAGAGATCTTCCAACCTCAGCCTCCCAAAGTGGTGGGACTACTACAGGCACATGCCACTGGGCCCAGCTTTTTTTTTGTTTTTTTTCATTTTTTTGTAGAGACAGGGTCTTGCTATGTTTCCCAGGCTGATCTTGGACTCCTGGCCTCAAGCAATCCTCCCGCCTTGGCCTCCCAAAGTGTTGAGATTACAGGTGTGAGCCACCAAACTCAGCCTCTCCTTTTTAACTGTTAGGAATTATGCTGCTATGAACATTCCCGTATTGATTTTGAAAGATAATTTTTCTATAAAATTATCTACTCTCAACAGAAATACCACATGAAAAGTTTTACTTCTTGTAAAGCAATTTCTTTTTTTTTTTTGAGATGGAGTCTTGCTCTGTCACCCAGGCTGGAGTGCTGTAGTGAGATCTTGGCTCACTGCAACCTCTGCCTCCCAGGTTCAAGTGATTCTCCTGCCTCAGCCTTCTACCTTCTGAGTAGCTGGGATTACAGGCGCCCGCCACCATGCCCAGTTAATTTTTGTATTTTTAGTAGAGATGGGGGTTTCACCATGTTGGCCAGGCTGGTCTTGAACCCTTGACCTCAGGTGATCCACCCATCTTGGCCTCTCAAAGTGCTGGAACTACAGGCGTAAGCCAAGGCGCCCGGCCGTAAAGCAATTTCTTAATGCAGACTTCAGGTTTCAAGATTAGAAAGGAGAAATAGTTTCTAAAAATTATGCTTATTGGGCCAGGCACAGTGGCTCTCGCCTGTAATCCCAGCACTTTGGGAGGCTGAGGCAGGCAGATCATGAGGTCAGGAGTTCGAGACCAGTCTGGCCAAGATAGTGAAACCCCGTCTCTACTAAAAATACAAAAATTAGCCGGGCATGGTAGTGCATGGCTGTAATCCCAACTACTTGGGAGGGTGAGGCAGGAGAATCACTTGAACTCGGGTGGTGGAGGCTGCAGTGAGCTGAGATCACGCCACTGCACTCCATCCTGGCTAACAGAGCGACATTCCATCTGGGGGAAAAAAAAAAAAAAAAAAAAAAGAATTATGCTTATTGAACTCTTAGAGACTACAAAGAGAGGTTCAAAAAATGATTTAAATAATGAGTCGTACAACTCGTATTAATACAACTCCAAGGAAATATCAGAACACCTTTTTGGAGATTTATCATGTTGATATACTGTTATAGAGAGGGCAGGATAATATGTTAAAACATTTAAAACTCAGCTACCAAAAGATGGTTACCTGAAAGGGTAAGTTTTAATCCAATGCCTGTATGTGTGGAAACACAACTCCCTAGACTTTAGCAAATAAAGAAAGTATCCCCTAAAACCCAAATTTTTATGGAAAAATATAAACCATAAATGTATATCCACTTCAAAGATAATATATTAGTTCTTTCCCGAGAAAAATCAAAGATATAACCAAATTTAAGGCCAAATTAAAGACTTAAACAATTATTTCTAAGTAAATATAATAATACCCAATATTTAATTAACATTTACTTGCATCAGACACTGTTCTAAAGTTTTACTTTTATTAAACTCGTTTTAATCTTCACAAAAATCATACGAGGTAGGTATTATTATTATTATACCTCTTTTTAAAGATACGGAACCTTAGGCACAGAGGTTAATATGTTTTATATAATACATAAAAACACCTTCAGGCCAGGCGTTGTGGCTCACGCCTGTAATCCCAGCACTTTGGGAGTCTGAGGTAGGTGGATCACTTGAGGTCAGGAGTTTGAGATCTGCCTGGCCAACATGGTGAAACTCTATCTGTACTAAAAATATAAAAAGTTAGCTGGGCATGGTGATGCACACCTATAATCCCAGCTACGTGGGAAGCTGAGGCAGGAGAATCACTTGAACCTGGCAGGCAGAGGTTGCAGTGAGCCAAGATCACGCGACTGCACTCCAGCATGGGCAACAGACTGAGACTCTGTCTCAAAAAAGAAAAAAATAAAAAAGCCTTCAAAAAGGTAAAAGATACACCACAGTCTACTATACAAATTGAACAAAGTTCACCCCACAATGAAGCCCAACAGTAAGTTTCACTCATGGTCAGGTGCGGTGGCTCACACCTGTAATCCCAGCATTTTGGGAGATCGAGGTCTTGGGATCGCTTGAGCCGAGGAGTTCGAGACCAACCTAGGCAACATGGCAAAACCCTTTCTCTACAACAAATTTAAAAATCAGCCATCCATGGTGATGCACACCTGTAGTCCTATTTGGGAGGCTGAGGTGGGAGGTTCACTTGAGCCTAGGAGGTCAAGGCTGCCGTTAGCTGTAATCACACTACTGCTATCCAGCCTGGGAGACAGAGTAAGACCCTGTCTCAAAGAAAAAAAAAAGTCTTACTCATGCTCTCATAACTTCTATAGGCTTTGAAAAGTGTCAGTATTAAATATGAATCAATAGCCAATTGTAACCTGAGATCTGACATATGACTAGCACAAAGGAGAAAGATCTAGACAGACAAGAAAAAAAAAGTTTGAAAGACATGAAAATGTGGAAGGAAACCTTTAAAAGAACTATAATATCCTCAGAGAAATGAGATATTTCTTTATTAACCAAGATTGGATGCTATTAAAAAATGAACATCCAGTCAAAAAGTTAAAATTCTTAACCATTAAAAATAACAGCAGAAATAAAATATGCAATAGAAAGACTAGAAGACAGACTTGAAGACATCTTCCTGGTTAGGTTTTGTTATATGGCACAGTCAACCTTAAGAAACAAATATTATCCCAGGTAGGCACGACCTATTGAAGTGAGCCCTCAAAAGGGGCTAGCCTCTTCCTGGCAAAGAAATGAGAAGTGTGAGTAAGTCCAGACATGGCCGTGTGGCCCTGATTTGAGGGTGGCCTGTAAGAGCTGAGAGTGATCCCTTGTAAACAAACAAACAAAAAAACAGTGAACTCTGCCAACAACCTGAGTGTACATGCAAAAAGCCCCCAACCACAGATGAGAACACAGTTCAGCTGACACCTTAATTTCAGTTAGCTGGGCATGGTGATGCACACCTATAGTCTCTGAGCAGAGAATCCAGCTAGGTTGTGTGCTTGGAATTCTGACCTTCAGAATTGTGAAATGATAAATGGGTGTTGATTTAAGCCTCGAAGTTTACGGTAATTTGTTATGCAGCAATCGAAACCTAATTCGCAGGTTTAAAGGTCTAAAGGTAAACACAGTAAAATTCTAGGACACCAAGGGTGAAGGGAAGATCCCAGCTGACCCCTAACATTTTTTAGCTCAGCATATGGCCACCAAGAATACAGACTACATTTCCTCTCTCCCCTTTAGCTAGTGTGGCCATGAATATTTTAGTCAATGGGATTAAGCAGAAGTCTCATATAACAGCCTCTGGGAATCTTCTAGAAGGGGCACTCTGTATATATTCTTTGTCCCTTTTTTGCTTCCCCTAGCCTGCTTCCTGGGATTGGGATGCTCCCAGTTGGGATGATATGGTTAAAGCCACACATCGTAGAACATTAAAACAGAAGAAATCTGAGTATTTGAGTATTTGCCATCTGCCCAAGACCACTTATCTAGACTTTTAGGTTACAGAGAAATAAACTAACTTTTTTTGTAAGTCACTGTTGTATTAGGTTATCTGTCATTCTTTTTTTGGGGGTGGGGGTGGGTAGAGATGGAGTCTCACTATGTTGCCCAGGCTGGCCTCAAACTCCTGGCCTAAGGTGATCCTCCCTCCTCAGCCTCCCAAAGCACTGCTATTACAGGCATGAGCCACCGAGCCCAGCCTGTCATTCTAATTTTAATGTATATACTTCCATTGATTAAATAATAATCAGGTCACACACACAGGACCAGGAATCAGAATAGCCCTAGACTTCTCAACAACAACACTAAAAGCTAGAAAACAGTGACACAATGCCTCCAAAGTTCTGAGAGAAAGTGATTTCCAACCTAGAAATCCATACGTAGCCAAACTATCACTCACATACAAAGGTAAGAGGTATTTCCAGACATATGAATTCTCAAAAAAATTATTTCCATGCAACCCTTCTCAAGAAGCTCCTGAAGGCTGTGCTCCACCAAATGACAGACAAATCAAGATGGAGGAAGACACAGGACCCAGGAAACAGGAAATCCAATATCAGAAAGTGGTGAAGAGAATTCCCAGAATGACTGAGACATAAGCTCCAGAATGACCACCATGTGTACAGCTCTGGACACCAACTAGTCCAGGTAGAGCAAGAAGACATAAAAAATGAAGCTGGGCACGGTGGCTCATGCTTGTAATCCCAGCACTTTGGGAGGCCAAGGTGGGCAGATCACTTAAGGTCAGGAGTTCGAGACCAGACTGGCCAACATAGCGAAACCTCGTCTCCACTAAGAAATAGAAAAACGAGCTGAGTGTAGTGACACCTAGCTGTAATCCCAGCTACTTGGGAGGCTGAGGCAGGAGACTCCTTTGAACCCAGGAGGCAGAGGTTGCAGTGAGCTGAGATCACACCACTGCACTCCAGCCTGGGCAAGAGAGAAGACTCCGTCTCAAAAAAATAAAATAAAAAATAAAAAATCAGGAGAGCTGCTCCCAGAAGCGATAATTACATGACATATATGATTATAGTAAAAGACAGTAAAAAGATCTTTGGATCTCTTACAAAGACTTTGAAATTATGTGACGAGAAAAAGAACTAAACTAAGAAACACCATGCAATTGTTTTTCTTGTCTGTTTTTGTTTTTGACATGGAGTTTTCCTCTTGTCGCCTAGGCTGGAGTGCAATGGCACGAGCTTGGCTCACTGCAACCTCCGCCACCTGGGCTCAAGCGATTCTCCTGCCCCAGCCTCCTGAGTAGCTGGGATTACAGGTGTGCGCCACCACACCCAGCTAATTTTTCTATTTTTAGTAGAGATGGGGTTTCATCATGTTGGCCAGGCTGGTCTGGAACTCCTGACCTCAGGTGATCCACCCATCTCAGCCTCCCAAAGTGCTGGGATTATAGGCATGAGTTACTGTGCCCAGCCTGCAATTGTTAACTCCAGAAAAAATAAGGAGTTATAACAAAACAAACAAACATAGGACCCTAAGTGGCTCAAGCTAGCATAGTCAGAGAATATAAACTCAATATTTGTTTAACCAAAATCTAGTCATAGGCTAAGAGAATGAAAAAGGTGAAGTGGCTTTGGCAAGGATTAAGAATGGGAGAAACAGGCCAGCGCGGTGGCTCACGCCTATAATCCCAGCACTTTGGGAGGCTCAGGCAGGGATCACTTGAGCCCAGGAGTTCAAGACTAGCCTGGGCAACATGGCGAAACCTCGTCTCTACAAAAAGTACATAAATTAGGCAGGCATGGTGGCATGAGCCTGTAGTCCCAGCTACGAGGCTGAGGTCAGAGGATCGCTTGAGCCTGGGAGGTCGAGGCTGCAGGGAGCAGTGATTGTGCCACCGCACTCCAGCCTGGGTGACACAGTGAGACCCTGTCTCACAAACAAAAAGAATGGGAGAGACAAAGAGCAGAACAAAATGCTTATCTTCCAGAGGTAAGCCAACAGAAAAATAAAACAACAATTACTGACATAAATATGTTATCTATAAACAGGAGGTTAAAAAAAAAAAACTCAAATAAGAGCTAACAGTATTAAAAGTAGGTGCTTCTGGAAATGGTAAAGAACCACCTCAAGGACTCCTGGCCCTTAAGCAAGGACACAGATCTAGGATGGAGGCTGGACCGAGACAACAGAGAACCCACAGCCCACATCCTCTACTCCTACCCCAAGACTAGCAAGTACTGAGAACAGGCAACAGCAGTCTCTTAGCGGACAGAAGCCAAAGTGTAGAGAGAACTCGCTGAGGCACACAAGGCAGGCCTAAGGTTGAGGGTGAAGCAGAAACATGGGAGAACACTTCCCAATGAATCAGCCTGTGCCCTCTGCAGAGGTAACACCGAATTTGGAAACGGAAGGAAGGTGAAGCCTGAGGTGCACTGGAAGTAACCATAGCAATAACTACTCATAGCAACAGAGATAAAGGATGCCTTCAATGGGCTCAGCAGAAGATATCAGAGCACCACTGAGGAACGTTCAGTAAACTTGAAGATAGGTCAGCAGAAATCAGCCAAACTCTAAGAGAAAAAAGAGAGAAAAAAGAAGAAACGGAACTGAGCATCCAATAGCTGTATAATGACATCGGTGTAGTACAAGGCAGTAGTTTCTCGATCTAGGAAAAAAAAAAAAAAAAGAAAAGAAAAAGATGATGAAAGCAGTATTTGCTACCATTTGTCCATCTAACTTTGCCCTTCAGAATGCTGGGTTCTATTAACCATTTTTTCCTTAACTCTGCAGGTCAGCCCTCCCACTGTTCCCTGCTGAACCTGCCACTCATTACCGTAACTGTGCCCCCCTGGCTCCTGATGGTTAAGTGCTGCCTCTCCTGGCTTCTACTGTCTTGGGGTCCAATCACTTTCCCCACACCACCCCTTGCTGTCAGTGAACTCAGGTCCACAGTGGCATTCTCACAGCAGCCCTAGACCTTGAAGGGGAATTGCCAGGGAGCTTCTCAGTGAGGCTGGTGCCTTTCTCACCAGCAATTTCTTCGGCTTTGGTAAATGATGGATCCTCTAGGCCCTTCTATGACATATAATTACCTGGTATGTTTTCTGGATTTTACACTACATCCAATCTAGCATGCCCACTTATTAAAAACCTGCCTTCCAGGCTGGGTGCAGTGGCTCACACCTGTAACCCCAGCACTTTGGGAGGCCGAGGCAGGCGGATGACGAGGTCAGGAGTTCTAGACTACCCTGACCAACATGGTGAAACCCCGTCTCTAATAAAAATACAAAAAATAGCTGGGCGTGGTGGCAGGCACCTGTAATCCCAGCTACTTGGGAGGGTGAGGCAGGAGATCATTTGAACCCAGGAGGCGGAGGTTGCAGTGAGCTGAGATCGCACCATTGCACTCCAGTGTGGGCAACAGGGCGAGACTCCATCTCAAAACAAAAAACAAACAACAACAAAAACCCTGTCTTTCATGGCACTTCTGGCCTCCTGACATCTCTTAATGGGGACCATTTCTTTTTCCCTGATGCTAGGACCCATCCCAGTACAACTCAATCTGTACCATCAAAAGATACTAATGGTGAAAGGTCAGAAGCGGAAGAGAGTCACCCCATTAAAAGCCATGATACCAGCTTAGCGTAGTGGCTCAAGCTTGTAATCCCAGCACTTTGGAAGGCCAAGGCTTCCAAAGGCAAGCGGATCACCTGAGGTCAGGAGTTCAAGACCAGCCTGGCCAACATGGTGAAACCCCGACTCTACTAAAAATACAAATATTAGCCAGGCATGGTGGCATGCACCTGTAATCCCAGCTACGAAAGAGACTGAGGCAGGAGAATTGCTTGAACCTGGAACACAGAGGTTGCAGTGAGCTGAGATCACACCACTGCACTCCAGCCTGGGTAACAGAGCTAGACTCTGTCTCAAAAAAAAAAAAAAGAAAAGAAAAATTAGCCAGGCACGGTGGCACACACCTGTAATCCTAGCTACTTGGGAGGCTGAGCCCGGAGAATTCCTTGAACCTGGGAGGCAGAGGTTGCAGTAAGCCGAGATCGTGCCACTGTACTCCAGCCTAGGCAACAGGGCGAGACTCCGTCTCAAAAGAAAAAAAAGTTATGATACCTTGTCCAGTTTCTGGACCTGAGTCAACTTTGGACATAGAACTATTTACTGAAGGAGAGGCCAGATCCTCCAGGGAAAGATTCTGCAACACCAAAGCAAACATGCACTGTCGTGAATTCCCCAGACCATTCCCAAAGGGACCAACGGTCATTTACTCAAGAAACTATACAGTGGGGGAAAGGGGAGCACCAAGACATTTCACAAGCTGTTAGATCTAAAGTCCAAGTTGGCACTGACACCAAGAGATCCAAAATGTCCTGAGGCCCGTGTTAGAAAGGGGGCGTGCATGGGAGTGAGATGATAAATGGCGCCCTGAGGTCTGGCTCACGGTGCATGTGCTGGTTGGGTCCAGAAATACATCTAGTGGTCATTTTCCTAGTCCCTGAGTATGAAATTGGAATAGACACACTTAGTTGCTGGCACAACCCTCACATTGCCTCCTTGGTCTGTTGTATAGGAGCCAAATGGAAGTGGCTACTCACCCCCAGCCACGGCCAAGACATATCAAAACCAATATCCCATATGGGAAGGAATGGCAGAAATCAGTGCCACCCTTAAAAACCTAAGAGAATGCAGGGGCCATGGTCCCTATCGTATTTCCATTGAATTCACTCACCTGCCACTATAAAACCCAGATGGGATGTGGAGGATGACAGTGAACTTCCACAAACTCAACCAAATAGTGACCCCAATTATAGCCACTCTGCCACCTCAGGTACATGGTAGGCAGCAAATGATAGAGCAAATGTACCTTTTCTATCCCTATTAGAAAAAAAAAATTAAAGACAGTTTAGATTCACATGGACAAAAGTTTACATGTACAGCTTCCGCTTCACGCCATCTGGAAATCCAGCAGCAAATCACACTGGTCCACTTTATCAATAACATTGTCAATCAAGAAAATGATGAGACAAGTCTCAACCATTTTAGATTTGCCAAAGTTAAGGACACGTGCCCAGGAGACAGACATCTTTCTCTGAAGATGATTTTTGAGGGCTCCAAATTTAAAGGGGAAAGGGCAGGATATTGAGAAGTACACAATTTTCAGGTAAGGGGGTGGGTAGGAAAAAATAGTCATGCCTTTGTCTGGCTCCATGAATCTGCATTTTTTATATAAGATGACATAAACAAATGGGGCAGAAGAAAAACGTAGGGAATCTGCATTCTACATAACACAGACAAAATGGGGCAGGGGAACAATCAGATATGCATTTGTGTGTGGTGGGCCTGGGTGACTGCACCTGTAGAGATAAGCTATCACTTTGCATTGCTCACCAGGAATTTCCTTGTGAGCAAAATACGGGGGAGGTGTGTAGCTTTTCATCTTGTAGCCATCTTATTTAGGAACCAAAAGGGGGAGGCAGGTTTGCATGACCCAGTTCTCAGCTTGATTTTTCCCTTTGGCTAAATGAGTTTGGGGTCCCAAAATTTAATTTCCTTTCATAACATCATGCTAACAGAACCAGGAGAAGAGGCTTCTTCTCCGCAAGGCTAGAATGTTCAAAGCCTTGGTAAGACATATCTGATCCAGAGGGTGGGAGGTAAAACTTTGGAAGAATTCAGGGGCTTTTCCATGTCAGTAAATTTTTAGAAGTTCACTGGTCTAGGCAATGACAAGACACTTCCTCAGAAGTAAAGAATAAATTACTGCATCTTGCACTTCCCATAACAGAAGGGAGCACAGTACTTGGTTGGCTTCAACAGGTTTTGGGGCAGCTTATTCCACACCTAAAGATAATGCTCTGATTCATATGTTAGGAGGCACCAAAGGCTGCCTGAACATTGGGGTCCTTGCATCTAAGGACCAGCAGGCAAGAACAGTCACCATCTTAGCAGAAGTAATTGAACTTGATCAGCAGAATAAAGTAGGGCTGTATGCAATGGGGATGTACGTGGAAGAACAGGTTTAGCATACGATGAGAAACTCAGGTGTCTCCTGGTATTCTCTCGTCCAATTTTTACGGTAAATGGAAAGGGCAGCATCTCCAGCCTAAGAAGGGTATGGTATCCAGGGGCTCAGACCTCCAGGAACGAGGGTTTCCAGAGTATCCATGTATCCATGACTGACTGTCCCAGGGTATAAAGGCCTGGCTGCTCATCCCCAACAGGGACAACTTTGAAGCATCATCTCCTCTGCAAAGCCTCGCACACAGCAGAAAGGCTGAGGCATCGCTTGAGCCTGCAGCACTACTTGACTTGTCCACTCCTGTCCGCTCCTTCCCCACCCCCTTGCACAGGTATGATGCCACAAGCACTCCATAAACCTGCTGCCCACTCATCTTCATCTCAGCTTCCCTGAGAACCAATCTAGAACAAATTATATATATATTTCAAGGTAGTCATTTTCCATCAAATGAAACAATACGTGTCAAGTTGTCTGGGCATCGCCTGAAACACAGTAGGCCTTCAATATATAAACATGAGAAATGGTCTCCCAGGAAATCCTAAAGCCCAGGATTATACATATATTCTGTATGTTAGGTGAGAAAATTTCTGAGACACAGAAGATAGGAAGCATTTATTGTATTTATTTATTTATTTATTTATTTACTATTTTAGAGACAGGGTCTTGCTCTGTCATCCAAGCTGGAGTGCAGTGGTGCCATCATAGCTCACTCACTGTAGCCTCAAACTCCTGGGGCTCAAGCGATCCTCCTGCCTCAGCCACCAGAGTAGCTGGGACTACAAGCACATGCCATGCATCTAGCTTTGAGTTTTTTAGAGATGGGGTCTTGGCTGGGCACGGTGGCTCACGCCTATAACCCCAGCACTTTGGGAGGCTGAGGCAGGCAGATCACTTGAGCCCAGGACTTTCAGACCAGCCTGGGCAACATGGCAAAACCCGATCCCTACAAAAAATACAGAAAATTAGCTGGGTACAGTGGCACATGCCTGTGGTCCTAATTTCTGGGGAGGCTAAGGTGGGAGGATCACTTGAACTCTGGAGGTGGAGGTTCCAGTGAGCTGAGATTGCACCACTGTACTCCAGCCTGGGTGACACAGCGAGACCCTGTCTATAGAGAAAGAGACAGAGACAGAGAGAGAAAGAGAGAGATATGGGGGGGGGAAAGGGAGGGTCTTGTTATGTTGCCCAGGTTGGCCTCTAACTCCTGACTTCAAGCGATCCTCCTGCCTTCGCCTCCTGTGTAGCTGGGATTATAGGTGTGAGCCACTACACCTGACTCTGGAAGCATGTGTTTTACAAGCATTCTCGGCTGGGCACGGTGGCTCATGCCTGTGATCCCAGAACTTTGGGAGGCTGGGGTAGGAAGACCGCTTAAGGTTCAAGACCAGCCTGGGCAACATGGTGAAACCCTGTCTCTACAAAATATTTTTAAAAATTAGCCAGGTACAGTAGCGCACGCCTGTAGTTCTAGGTGGAAGGATCTGTTGTGCCCAGGCGTTCAAGGCTGCAGTGAGCTACGAGGGCCCTACTGCACTCCAGCATGGGTGAAAGAGTGAGATCCTGTATCTAATTAAATAAAAATTTAAAAAAATAAAAGTATTCTCAATTCCGCTAAAAGGTCAGTGCAACAATCCAAATATTCATTATACATACCATATTCCTATTTTAAATTGATTATAAAAGGCATAAAAACTTTATAACTGCATCTGAAAGGTAAAGTAAGGAACAAATACTAAACACAGTATTTTAAAATTCTGGTATTCTGATTTTTACCAAAGAACACTAGGGGGCACTAATGTACCAAGAAAAGCCCAAACGTCTCTCAAGAGTTGGGGAACTGCATTATTTTTTTGTTTGTTCTTTTTTTTTTTTGAGACAGAGTTTCACTCTTGTCACCCAGCCTGGAGTGCAATGGCGCGATCTCGGCTCACTGAAACCTCCGCCTCCGGGGTTCAAGTGATTCTCCTGCCTCAGCCTCCTGAAGTAGCTGGGATTACAGGTGCCCGCCACCAGGCCCAGCTAATTTTTTTGTATTTTTAGTAGAGACAGGATTTCACCACGTTGGCCAGGCTGGTCTTGAAGTCCTGACCTCAGGTGATCCACCCACCTTGGCCTCCCACAGTGCTGGGATTACAGGCGTGAGCTACCGTGCCAGGCTGGTGAGCTGCATTTTTAAAATATTCCAGAGGATAAGAGTTTAAAGTGCTTTATAATAAGCCAGATCCCTTTTCAACTCAACATTCTATTTACTGAATCACAGGATCATAAGATATTTTAAAATTATCTTCATGGTAAATGATCACATAGGAATGAGAGAAATTGATTCTTTTCATGAGAATTAGAAATTAAACTCTTTGCACAATTCGGTCATGCTTAGATATCGAGCACATACATTTTTTAATGTTTCCTACATAACACAATCACGTAACTTCAGCTAAATGTTATTTTCTAAGACAAGAGATAACAAAATACAGCAGATGTTCAAACAACACCGTTTCATTCAACATCATTTCATTGCAATGTTCACAAGAAAAAAAAATCGATTCTTGGAGGGGGCCAATGTCTGTGTGGAGTTCACATGTTCTTGTGTCTGCATGGGTATCTCAGGTACTCTGTTTTCTTCTCACCTCCTAAAGATGTGCATATCAGGTGAACAGGCATGTCTGAACTGTCCCAGTGTGAGTGTGGGTGCGTATGTGAGTGGCCCTGTGACCCTCTCCAGGCCTGGATCCCCCTGTGCTCCCTGAGCTGCCGGGATAGGTTCCAGCCACCCTCACACCTGAACTGGAATAAATGGGTAAATAATTATCTTGTTTTTACTAATTTTTCTAAATGTATGAATAGTTCACATTTATTTCAATGTTTAATATCGGAAGTGTTTGCTCTTCATTTAGAAGTGTGGTAATTTGCTTTTCTTTTTTGACACAGAGTGTCACTCAGCTGCCCAGGCTGGAGTGTGGTGGCGCAATTGCGGCTCACTGCAGCCTCAACTTCCTGGGCTCAAGTGATCCTCCCATTTCAGCCTCCCGGGTAGCTGGGACTACAGATGCATGCTACCACATCTGGCTAATTTTTGATTTTGTAGAAGTGAGGTCTCCCTATGTTGCCCAAGCTGGTCTTGAACTCCTGGGCTCAAGCAGTCCACCTGCCTCAGCGCCCCAAAGTGCTGGCATTACAGGCATGTGCCACTATGCCTGGCGGTCTTTTTTTGTGACTAGAACTATTCTGTAGGAACTTAACTCTTGTTTATATGCATTGGCCTATGGTAAAGTTGGTTTCCTTATACATCGTTTATCCAAAAGTTAGTTTCCAAAAATCTATCATTGACATTAAGTGAGGACTTACTATATATATGCTGATATTCATGTCAAACTGAGGCCCAATTTAGCATGGTCTCATGTTCAAAGTTCAAGAAAATAGGAAAAATGGCCAAATATGTAAAGAGCTGAACACAGATAAATGAACTTATTTGATCTAGGTAATTACAGAGATGGGAGGTAAAACTTACCTTGTGCTCATGGGGACACAAAAAACAAGACAGGATAATTCCTTGCTAGCAAGATTAATGCAACTTAGTAGCAGAGTTAAGACACAGACTACAGGCTGGGTGCAGTGGCTCCCTCCTGTAACCCCAGCACTTTGAGATTGAGAGCACTTGAGGTCAGGAGTTCGAGACCAGCCTGGCCAACATGGTGAAACCCTGTCTCTACTAAAAATACAAACTATAGTGGCACACGCCTGTAATTCCAGGTACTCAGGAGGCTGAGGCAGGAGAATCACTTGAACCGAGAGGCGGAGATTTCAGTGAACCGATATCGTGCCACTGCACTCCAGCCTGGGTGACAATGGGAGACTCTATCTCAAAAAAAAAAAAAAAGACATGGACAAAAATAACACTAATACAAGGTAGAAGACGAATGAAAGTGCTGTACTGTGCCCAGGAAACCTGGAAGAGTATAGTTTCCTTCCAGCTGCAAGATGTTAGGAAAGAATTTATGGATATTACATTTGAGCAGCACTTTGAATGGGTAAATCTGGGCCACGTAGTAATAGATGACAATAGAATTTTCTTAGGTATATAGAAAAGAATGAGCAATACAAGACTATAAAGGGAAACAGCAAGTAGTTCACGTAGTCAGGCAAATCGAGCCATCTGCAGCTCATATTTGAAACCCCACAAAGTCAAGCATAGAAATTAACCACAAAATTTATTGTTTATTATAAAAGGTTCTTTTTTCTCAGCTTGAGTTAAGACTCTATATCTGGTTCACAAGTATCAATTTATGAACAAATAGACAAGAGTGGTATAAAACGTACTAATTCAAACATGCTTAGCACATACAGAATTGACTCACGGTAACGTATTAAAAGTTAAATCTCGTCATTAGGATAATGAAAAGTGTGAAACGATATAATAATTCGTTCTTTAACTTGTGATAAATTCACATAAAGCTTCTAATCATGTGCTTACGAAATAACCTTTAGGTATCATGTTGGACTATGGTCAACAACTAGAATATACAAGAAATACACTCTATGTAATAGTTAATTTTGCATATCATTTAAATAATGAAAAAAATTAATATGGGGTAAAGCAACTTTTAGCTATGAAAGGATAAGAGAACTGTTATCCTGAAGAAATGAGCATAAAGCTGGACAAAATTGTCAAAACTAACCATTTTGTGGTGCTGGATATCCATTAAAGAAACAAACTGAGAGGCAGTTACTCCAGAGGAATGGCAGGAACTTGGAGGAAGAACACTGGGAGTCTTTAGCTTTCTAGCCACAGGCTATTAGTCCTCCCCACCTCCCCAAACAAGTCTGACCAGGGCAGGCCTGGCAGTGAAACCCAGCAGTTTTGCTGCCAGAGGGAAATGACTTGATTTAAAACAAAAGGCAAAAACCCAGTAAAAGTAGCAAATACAGCAGAAAACAAATGAGAACACCTACATGCTTGCTAGCATGAGGCTGCTTTTTCTATTAGAGTGTATTAGCTTTCCACCGCTGCTATAACAAATGACCACAAACTTGGTGGCTTAAAACAACAGAAAGAAATGTGTTACATCACAGTTCTGTATTTGAGAAGTCCAGAATAGGTCTTGCTGGGAAAAATCAAGGTGTTGCAAGGGCTCTAGGGGAGAATTCATTTCCTTGCTTTTCCCGTTGCTAGAGGCTGTCCACATTCCTTGGCTCACAGCCCCCTTTCCTCCAGTTTCTAAGGCAGAAACACTGTATCTCTCTGACGATTCTCACATAAGCACATTTCCCTCTTATTACACTTCTATTTTTTTTTTTCTTTTCTCTTTTTTTTTTGGGTGGGGGGGATGGAATCTCACTCTGTTGCCCAGGCTGGAATGCAGTGGCACAATCTTGGCTCACTGCAACCTCCGCCTCCTGGGTTCAAGTGATTCTCCTGCCTCAGCCTCCCGAGTAGCTGGGATTACAGGAGTATGCCACCATGTCCAGCTATTTCTTTTCTTTTCCCTTCCTTCCTTTCTATCTTTCTTTCTTTATTATAGGGTCTCCCTGTGTCACCCAGGCTAGAGTGCAGTGGTGAAATCATGGCTCACTTCAGCCTCAACCTCTCCGGCTCAAGTACTCCTCCAACCTCAGCCTCCTGAGCAGTTGGGACTACAGATGCACACCACCACACCAGGGAATTTTTTTTTTTTTTTTTTTTTTTTTTTAGAGACGGGGTTCTCCCTATGTTGCCCAGGCTGGTCTCAAACTCCTGTGCTCAAGTGATCCTTCCACCTTGGCCTCCCAAAGTGCTGAGACTACAGGCGTGAGCCACTGAGTTCAGCCTCTCTTATACTTCTAAGGACACCTGTGATTACATTGGGCCCACCGAGATAATCCAAAATAATTTTCCTACCTTAAGGTTAGCTGATGAGCAATCTCAACTCCATCTGCAACTTTAACTTCCCCTTGCTGTGTAACCTAACATACTTACGAGTTTTGGAGGATTAGGATGTGGATGTCTTTGGAGGGCCACGATTCTGCCTACCACACAGGCAAATGGCAAAACAGCCTAAAACTTAACGAGACAACCCTGAAAACAAAAGAATTGGAGTAGGAGTAGGTAAGCTTCCCAGGTACCCCAGGCTGCTGGGAAACTCCACACATCTGCAGGAGAAAGGAGAGGGGGCCTTGCAAAAGTCAGAGCAGAGGAAGAAGCAAGAAATGCCTGGACTCTGAAAGCACTCTCCAGCCTACACATAGATCCAGGGCAGAGCACAGAAGCCTAAGAGGATTGAGTAATGGAGCCCATTGCTGCCCAAATACAGGCTCACCACTAGGCTACACAGATGCAGGCATGAATCCTAAAATACTATGCTGAAAGCCAGGCACAGTTGTGCATGCCTACAGTCCCAGCTACTCAAGAGGCTGAGGTAGGAAGATCACTTCAGCTCAGGAGTTCAAGTCCAGCTTAGGCAATATAGTGAGTGAGACTTTTCTCTAAAACAAACAAACAAATTTTATTTATTTATTTATTTATTTATTTTAACTCAGCAGAGGTATTAGCTGGCCAGACTCACTCTAGATTCCACAGATTAAAGCCAGGCTGGTTAATACATTTAAGAAAAGGACTGCAAGATCTCTATGTTGAAACCTTCAGGCCAGGAGTGGTGGCTCATGCCTGTAATCCCAACACTCTGAGAGGCCAAGGTGGGTGGCCCAGGAGTTTGAGACCAGCCTGGGCAACATGAAGAAACCCCATCTCTACTAAAAATACAACAAATTAGCCAGGTATGGTGGCACACACCTGTAGTCCCAGCTTCTCAGGAGGCTGAGATGGGAAGATCACCTGAGCCTGGGAGGTGGAGGGTGCAGTGAGCCGAGACTGTGCCACTGCCCTGCAGCCTGGGTGAAAGTGCGAGACCCTGTCTCAAAAAAAAAAAAAAAAAAAAAAAATCCAGAAACATTTAAATTATGGTCAATTAATTTCCAATAAAGGTATCTAGGCAATACAATGCAAAAAGATAGTCTTTTCAATAAAACTTGAACAGATAACAAAAGGTGGTGTATCCAAACAGTGGAATATTCAGCCATAAAAAAGACCAAACTACTGATACATGCTACAGCATGGATGAACCTGAACAACATTATGCTAAATTAAAGAAGCCAGACACAAAAGTTTGTACGATACTATTTACAAGAAATGTTTAGGCCAAGTGTGGTGGCTCACGCTTGTAATCCTAGCATTTTGGGAGGCCAAGGTGGGTGGATCATCTGAGGTCAGGAGTTCGAGACCAGCCTGGCCAATATGGTGAAACCCCATCTCAACTAAAAATCTAAAATTAGCTGGGCATGGTGGCAGGTGTCTGTAATCCCAGCTACTTGGGAGGCTGAGGCAGGAGAATCGCTTGAACCCGGGAGACAGAAGTTGCAGTGAACCAAGATCACACCACTGCACTCCAACCTGGGCGACAGAACAAGACTCAGTCTCAAAAAAAAAAAAAAAAAAAAAAAAAAAAAAAGTTTAGGAAAGGCAAATACCTAATATCTAGAGAAAGGAAACAATTCAGTGGTACCCTGGGGCATGGGAAAGGGGAAGGGGATGAATATAAACAGGCATGAGGAAACTTCTGGGGTGACAGAAATGTTCTAAAACTGGATTTTGATGATGTTGCACAACTGTGTAAATCTATAAAAATCACTAAAATGCATACTTACAATATGTGATCAAATTATGCTTTTCCTCTGCTCTCCCACCACAGCAAGTAATACTGAAGACTTCTGTGACCAAATGTGGGTGGGGACAGTTCTCCCCACCACCAAGCAAGCAATTAGTTCTGCAGCAAACACCAACTATGTGTCCTTCAATTCAATTCCGACACTATCTACCCAGAGATAATATCAATCCCACAGGTGAGGGCTCAGTCCCAGCACTTCTCCCCACCCCTCAGACACCAGCTGCAGGTCCAGACCTCCAGATCTTCTGATTGATGGTCTTTAAGTTAGGGTTCCCACGACTCCCTGTTTGGGTTCCATTAATTTGCTAGAGCAGCCCACAGAACTCAGGAAAACACGTTTACCGGTTTATTACAAAGGATATTACAAAGGATACAGATGAAGAGATGCATAGGGCAAGGCATGGAGGAAGGACACAGAGCACCCATGCCCTCCCTGGGGCGCGATCGTTCAAGAACCTCCACGTGTTCAGCTACCCAGGAGCTCCTAGAACCCTGTCCTTTCGGGTTTTTATGGAGGTTCCATTAAATAGGCATGATTGATGAAACCACTGGCCATTAGCGAGCAGTTTCCCCTTCAGCCCCTCTACTCTCCCTGGAGGTTGCAAAGTTGGGCTGAAAGTCCCAACCCCCTAGTCCTGCCTGGTCTTTCTGGTGACCAGCCCCCATCCTGAAGCCACCTAGGGGTTGCCAGCCATCTTTTTGTACATCTTTATTGTACAAGGTCAAAGACCAAATATATATTTCACAATATCACAGGTGAAGTTTATGCAATGTAAGTTATACCTCAATAAAGCTATTTTTTTAAAAAAAGAATAATCAGGAGTTCCCCATTGCTGGAGTACACAAGCAGAAATAGAATGATCTCCTCACAGGGATGCTACAGAGTGGGGGTCTCCACGACCTTAGTACTGGACCTCACTGTCTGACTCAAAGATCTTGTGGCCTTTTGACCCAAAGTGCTGGTGTATACATTTTTTTGTGTGGCTTTCTTCGGTTGCTGGTCAGATGGCTATAACAGAGAAAACAATGGTAACTACTCTTCCAAATACCTCACTTACAAACATTGAACATAGAATGATTTTCACCTTCCGTCCTGTAAAGGCAGCTCGATGAAGCGGCGTGTCTCCCATGTCATTCAACACATTCACTTCTGCACCAGCCTAGTAAACATGACCACTTTAAGTATCAAGAAATATACAATGGTGAAAATCATTCCTTCAAAATATATTAAAGCCTTAAAAAGTTAAAATTGTTAATATTGTTTAGGTGTCACTACTAACAATAAATTAAATTTACAGTAAAAATAAAAAGTCAGCACGGTGGTATGAGCCTATAGTCCCAGCTACTTGGGAGGCTGAGGCAGGAAAATTACCTGAGCCCAGGAGTTCAAGGCCAGTCTGGCAATCTAGCGAGACTCCATCTCATATATATATATATATATATATATATATATATGTATGTATGTATGTATATGTATATATGTGTGTGTGTATACACACACACACATATAGTAGTGTCTATATAGGTTTCCTGAAAGGTAAAAATCTACCTGATAGGTAGAAGAATAAAAAGTAAAAAGGTACTTTTCACTAAAAATCTATACACCATTGGCCAGGCGCAGTGGCTCACAACTGTAATCCTAGCACTTTGGGAGGCTGACTTGGGCGGATTGCTTGTGCTCAGGAGTTTGAGAGCAGCCTGGGCAACATGGTGAAAGTCTGTCTCCACAAAAAATACAAAAACATGGTCAGGCGCGGTGGCTCAAGCCTGTAATCCCAGCACTTTGGGAGGCCGAGGCGGGCGGATCACAAGGTCAGGGGATCGAGACCATCCTGGCTAACATGGTGAAACCCGTATCTACTAAAAATACAAAAAAATTAGCCGGGCATGATGGCGGGCGCTTGTAGTCCCAGCTACGCAGGAGGCTGAGGCAGAAGAATGGCGTGAACCCGGGAGGCGGAGCTTGCAGTGAGCCAAGATCGTGCCACTGCACTCCAGCCTGGGCGACAGAGCAAGACTCCGTCTCAAAAAAAAAAAAAAAAAAAAAAAAATACAAAAACATTAACCAGGTGTGGAGGCATGTGCCTATAGCTCCAGTATTTGGGGGACTGAGGCAGGAGGATCACTTGAACCTGGGAGGTCAAGGCTGCAGTGAGCTGAGATTATGCCACTGCACTCCAGCCTGGGTGACAAAGTGAGGCCTTGTCTCGATTAAAAAAAAAAAAAAAATCCATATACCTTCACTCTACTTAGAAGCAGTCATATTGAAAAAAGGAGAATGATCTCTGAATGAAATACCACATTTCCTCCATTATCAATTTAATAAGTTTTCAGGAAAAAAGATAACATTATTTAAATGTACAGATGAACTGTAAGATGCAACCAAATTTCAGAACTATCAGAATGTGAGAAGTTATTCATCATAGAATTAAGAAATATGAGCTCTCAATTCTCTTTAAATACAGTGCTAAGAGATTGTGACATTGTTTTTTTCTTTTTTTAATTTTTATTTGTGTATTGAGATTACTTTTTAATTATTTAGGGTGTACTTTGGTTATTTTTTCAACTGTCACACTCATAAAACTGAAAATAAAATCTTCAATATGCCCACTTTTATAATTTTTAAAAGCTAGTAATAAAAAATTTAATGATTAAACACACAATTTTAATTAATCAGGCTAACCTAATTCATGTATTTATTTAATAAAGAAGAATTAAGTGTCTTAAATGATGAAATATTGCTTTAAATAAGTCACTATGGCTCAGAAGGCTTTTCTAAGACTTTCGTCTTAAGATTTCCATAACAATAATATTTACTGTAGTCATTAAAAATTAAAGTCATATATAGACCTTCAACAGATCCTGGACCACTTGTCTGTGTCCAAAATAGCATGCCAGATGTAGAGGTGTCCAGCCCAAGTTAGACTTACTTCTTCCTAAAAATGGAAAAATATAAGGTATTTTTAGGTTATATTTAGGTAATTTTACAACAAAATTAACTTCTCCATAACAAGCTACCTCAATACTCTCCTTTGCAATGCATTGCTGATGAGTGAGAGGCAAGATATGTTACCAGGAAGTGTAATGGGTGTAAAGGACGAGAACTCACAAGGTGCAGATCTGGTGCCACCTTCTGACTCGATGTCCTCACCTCTAAAAGGATAGAGGGAGACAGGACGGGGGTTACATTCGAGCTAGATGATCTCTAGCAGCTTCTTGACTCTAGGGCTCCGAATCTTTAATCATCTTGCCATCTTCAGGTCAAGAGGGGTTTTCTTGACATAGTTCAGGACAAGCAACTCTCTTTGAAAACCTGTATCAGGAGGGTGGAAGGAGGAGCTGAAGGCAGTGCACAGCAACTCTCTGTACACCTGTACCACATCAAGAGTCAGTAAAGGATATTTCCTGCAGCACCTGTGATATGGTTTGGATTTGTCCCCACCCATATTTCATGTTGAATTGGAATAGGGGCCTGGTGGGAGGTGATTGGATCATAGGGGCAGATTTCCCCTTTGCTATTCTCGACAGTGAGTGAGTTCTCAGGAACTCTCTGAAAGTGTGTGGTTGAAAAGTTTCCTGAGGCCTCCTTGTCAAGCTTCCTGGTAAGCCTGAGTAACTGTGAGTCAATTAAGTCTCTTTTCTTCATAAATTACCCAGTCTCAGGTAGTTCTTTATAGCAGTGTTAAAATGGACTAATACGATTTGGAAAGCTGTGAACTCTACAGCTAGTGCCTGAAAGTGGAGTCTTTGACTTCAGATAGTCTCAGTTAATGAGGATATTGGGTTGCCAAGGTGAAAGAGAGGACCGAAGTTAAAGGCAATGAAGTGTCAGATCCTAGCAGCAGAGCTGAGGAAAGGCATAAACAACTGAATGTTGCAAAAACTAAAACTACAAATTCAATTTAGCAAAAAAGATATTCAGGGCACTATTTAGAGCTGAGATAGCCCAAAAGCTTCCCAAAATTCCCAATCAGACTGTAGTGAATACAGCCCTATCAAATCCCAAAGTCACCTGCCCTGATGGGGCTATTACAGCCCAAGAACATGTTATTCCAGGGACCACTGCAGGCAAGGAGCGATCGTTTCAGAGCTACTGTAGACTGCAGTACCTCACTTACATGACACACTGCCCTCAGCTCCTGGATTCCAGGATCTGAACCCACAGAAACCTCAGCCAACAACCTCAGCACACCCACAACAGGCCTCTAACAACCCTCCAAGGGACTGCAGCTGCCAGCAGTGTCCCTGGGATTGTTTGCCATTTACCCAAACTCCTACATCTGTTTCCTCTCAAGTGTGTGTCCTGTGGAACCCCTAATTACACAGTCAGTAAATCCCAGAGCCTCAGTCTCTTTCACTGAACCTATCTTTTGCTTTCTGTTCTTAGTGAAACCTAGCTCATCCTGAAAAGGATCTCCCCTTCATTCCTCAGGTGGGGTCCCCCATCCCCCTGTACCTCACTGAACAAAAGTTGTGTGAACCTCCACATCAAAACTCCCACTGCTGGCTGGGCCATGGTGGCTCATGCCTGTAATGCCAGCATTTTAGGAGGCCAAGGATGGCAGACTGCTTGAGCCCAGGAGTTCAAGACCAGACTGGGCAACATAGAGAAACCCCATCTCTACAGAGAATTGAAAAATTAGCAGGCCTGGTGGTGCACACCTGCAGTCTCAGCTACTCCAGAGGCTAAGGCAGAGGATCACCAGAGCCCAAGAGGTCAAGGCTGCAATGATCCGTGACTGTGCCACTGCATTCCAGCCTGCACAACAAAGCAAGACACTGTCTCAAAACAACAACAAAAAACCCACTACTGCCTTTGGTTGATGACTTCTCCACTCACATCACAGCTCCTCCTTTGAGGCTTCTGTCATTAAGCCAAAGCTCTTGTGCATGCCTTCTCTGCTGCCATCTGCCAGCCTCCCAGTGACCTGACCCTCACCAAATAACTTTGGGCAGCATATTCTTTCACCCCATTGCAAATCCTGCCACCATCCTCAGGGGGTCAACTGCCTATTCAGCACCCTGGTCTCTCAGTTTCTCAGCTTCCCTCATTTCTCACAAACTGTGCCTCTGTTTAAGGTCAGGGACCCACTGCCAGAGCCACAGCCTGGGCGCCATCATCACCCCTGGACTCAGAACACAGAAAGTCACTTTCCCAAGCACTCCCAACTTTCCAGCCTGTCCACACAGCTATCCCCCAGACTTTCTTTTCAACTTATCCAGCCCCCAGCTCTAAGCATTTTCTTTTTTCAAGAAAGGGTATCCCTCTGTCACCCAGGCTATAGGGCAGTGGCACAATCACAGCTCACTGCAGCCTTTATCTCCTGGGCTCAAGCAACTCTCCCACCTCAGCCTCCCGAGTAGCTAGGACCACAGGCATGCGCCACCACACCTGGCTAATATTTGGATTCTTTTGTAGGGATAGGGTTTTGCCATGTTGCCCAGGCTGGTCTCAAACTTCTGAGCTCAAGCGATCCTTTAACCTCAGCCTCCCGAAGTGCTGGGATTACAGGGGTGAGCCACTGCACCAGGCCTAATCACTTACATGTATATGTAAATACCCTCCATCTTCACTTCCTTCACTAAATTCAGTGTCTATTCTTTAATCCCTCACTTCAGCATTTCTTTATCATATCCTGAAAATCCTGGCGTCACTATAATATCTGTCACAGTAGCCTAAAAAAACTCCAAAGCCTCATAAGTACACGAGCCCAGTTTCTCCATAACAACACCCAGGTCGCTAACCAACGGTGAAGAAAAACAACAGAGCCCTGTGGATTTACACACCATAAACTCAGGATCTCACACTAGCTGAAGGTGCTTCTATAAGGCCCTGTCCAAGCATCTCTCATATATTTCAACAAAAAGTAATTCAGTCCTTCACTAGTCCCCTCAAGCCTTTTACCCAGACAACTCTACCTTAGCAAATGACATATTTCAGCTTCACAGAGAAAATAGAAGCTTTCATAGAATTCCCTGGGCTTCCAGCACCAAATCAACCATCCCACCTATATCTACAGGCACTCTGCTAAACTTTCCTCCCAAGGTTTAAGACTAACCGTTCTCCCTGGATCCTGGAGCCCATCCCTTCCTGCTTCTCACGCCCTCCTTTTTTGCCTGTCTTCAACCTCTCCCCCTTTAGTTGCTGATGGGAAGGAGTAAGAACCCTGGTCTCTCCCATTTAACGAGGAAACACAAATGAAACCCTCCCTGCTCCGTGCTCCCTGGCAGCTACTGTGCCCCTCACTCTCCCCATTCTACCCTTCACTGGCAGAATGTTTCTACCTAACATTCCTTCCTGTCAACCCCCACCCATTGCAGATGAGGCTCATCTCCCACCAGGTCATGAACACTATCCTCAATTTTTATCAAGAAATGCTGTCACTGGGTCCCAGGGGCAGGTTTCCAACATCACTGCATCACAGGACAGCACGGCCACATTCTTCCCTGGCTGCCACAGCCCTGTACCCTGTGGGTCCTCTCATTTCTCTGGCACTACTTTTCCATATCCTTTGGAAAATTTATTTTCCCCGACTAGTCCATTACTGGTAACTTCAAAAATGGTACTTCAGCCAGGCATGGTGGCTCACACCTGTAATCCCAGCACTTTGGGAGGCCAAGGCGGATAGACTGCTTGAGGTCAGGAGTTCAAGACGAGCCTGGGCAATGTAGTGAAACCCTATTTCTACAAAAAATACAAAAGTCAGCCAGGCATGGTGGCGCACACCTGCAATCCCAGCTACTCCAGAGGCTGAGGTGGGAGGATCACTTGAGCCTGGGAGTTCAAGGCTGCAGTAAGCCATGATCACACCACTGCACTCCAGCCCGGGTGACAGAGCAAGACACTGTCGCAAAAATAAAAAAAAAAAAAGAAAGAAAAAGAAAAAAAGGAAGTATTTCATGGCCCTCTTCCACTGCTTCCATTGTTTCTGTGCTGTTGATTTCAAAATCCATTATTTCCATCTCCAAAGTGTCCACTAGACATCTCCATTGGGCTGGGCAAGGGTTCCTCACGCTCAGAAAGCACAAAGCTGAACTCACCTGTCGTCCGCCGTACACACACTCACAGGAACCACCGGGCCCCTCCCACATGTGTGTTCACAATGGATGGCCCCTCATTCCCCTCCTCACTCAATAGCAGCAGCACCTTCCTGCTTTCTCCTTTTCACCCCACATTCAATTAACTCAACTGACTCCAACTCCTAAATATTCATTACATCTAGTTTTCTCCATTGCCACTGCGTCTGCCCCCATCCAAACCACACTGTCTCCTCTCACTTCCTATGACAGCTTCTGACCTGGTGTCCTCACATATAGTACTTCCAAATAGGATTCTGGATCAAGAAATCAAAATTTCCAAGATCCAGCCAGGCACTGCAGCTCACACCTGTAATCCCATCACCTTGGGAGGCCAAAGCAGGCAGATGACTTGAAGTCAGGAGTTGGAGACCAGCCTGGCCAACATGGTGAAACCCTGTCTCTACTAAAAATACAAAAATTAGCCTGGTGTGGTGGTGGGCGCCTGTAATCCCAGCTAGTTGGGAGGCCGAGGCACAAGAATCGCTTGAACCCAAGAGGTGGAGGTTGCAGTGAGCCAAGATCGCGCCCTGCACTCCAACCTGGGCAACAGAGCAAGACTATGTCTCAAAAAAAAAGAAAAAAATTTCCAAGATCCTACATTTACTCTTAAAATACTTCAAACAGGTTTTATACTCTTTAACTACCTACAGATATCTAAAAGGATGTGTTCAATGAATAAGAAATGTCAAGCTTTGGAGTATTTACAAAGAACAGTACACTATACATAATACTAAAACACTAAAACACCAGCAGGTATAACTGGGGAATATTCAAATAACTTCACATTTGGACCTCCTAGTAAAGTGACAGCACTACATAGAATTGTGTGTTGAGACTGCCAATGTAAGTAGTTACGTTGCTTCCAAAATTTATTATTTCTTGGAACATCACTCACAGAATTTACAAAAAGTATATTATGCATATACATATTAATATTTATTTGCAAGAATGACTCACACTAGCAACAGACAGGACCATGAACACATAACTGTAACACAACACCAGCTACAATTAAAACGAATTCTATCCTCTCCTAGACCCTAAAAACGCTAACCTTCACTTTCCACTCACATCAGCCCTTCTTTCCCTCACTTTCAACTTGACATCAGTGAATTCCTTCCAAACAGTAACATCTGTATGTTGACTGTTAACCTTTAATTCTTGCAGGAGAATTATAGTAATTTATGCCATTTTCCCAATTTGTCATGATTTGGAAAAACAAGAAAGAAAGGAAAGAAAACCAAGAAATGCCAGGAAGGAACCCCCCACATGGAAACACTATTCATGCCTGGTCTTGCCCACCCCTCCCCACTCCCTTAAGAACTGCATATCATCTGACTATGTCACCTTCTGCATCAACCCTTCAAACTGCCCTTAAGATAAAGTCTGACTGACAGGTATAATGAGGTGAAAATTGAAAAAAAAATTAACATATTTCTCAGCTTTACATTTCCAAGTAATGACTTTCTCCTAATTAGCCTGAGGCAACCATGGGTGGAGGTGGGAAGGGCAGACAGAAAAGGGTCACTGAGGATGATCAAATGTTTTGGCATTCAAAATAGAATCCTGAGGTAAAGATAAAGAGCCAGTCTTTGCTGAAGAATAGGGGGAAATTTTATACATTTTTTATTTTTTAAATATTTGTTTCCTCAGATCATTTTCCATAACAAAGACATTTTAAAATTCCTTTTACCAACTCAGTTTCTAGACAACCCAGATCCTCAGATCACAGTTTCTTCCCTATTGCAAAGATGCTATTTCTTCCCCACTGAGGGTGAGGTCATGAGGTTTGCTGCCCTGGTACAGGAGAAGGAAGTAGCAAAAAGAATAAAATATCCATCTGAAGCCAGCCCTTTCTGGGACTGAGGAACTACGGAAGAAAAAAAGACAAAAGCTGAGACACGTGGCTCTGGATCTTAAACTCGGAAAGTGGGATACATTGAGGAGACACAGTGAACAGGCAAGCTGCTTCCGGGATGCAGGAAAAGACCCCCTCTAGGTCGCCCATCTTAGCACTTCCCTGCCAGGTGCCACGTCAAAGCAGACTCTGTAAGGTGTCCTGAGGGAAGGCTACATTTTGGCTAACCAGAGCTGCTGTAGGTTCCCCCATGTCACTAGCTCCCACATGCCACTCTCCCAAGAGGGGAACAGTAGTGTGTCTGCATTGAACCAGCAAGCCTAGGCCAGGTGTCAGATGAAGAGGTGACAGAGGGTAACACAAGCCAACATGAGAGTCTCCTGATCCAGCCAAGGAGCCTTACCTATGCCACACAACACACTGAGAGACCTGAGTTTGACTTTCTACCTGAGTTTCACATCAGCTTCCAATGCTTAAGGAGCACAAGGACGACAAGGGTGGCTGAGGAACCAAAGCCAAGTCACAGATTCGAGGAAACTGTGCCTCTCCACCGCACGAACACACAGCAAGGCTCGCCTCTACACTCAAACACCAAGTTAGAGGAGATACAGGGGAAGGGAGATCAAGACTTTATCGAAAGGGCTACTAAAAAAAGTATGGCTAGATGCAGTGGGTCACACCTGTAATCCCAACACTTTGAGAGGCCGAGATGGGAGGATCGCTTGAGACCAGGAGTGCAAGACCAGCCTGGGGAACATAGCAAGATCCCATTTCCACAAAAAATACAAAAATTAGCCAGGCGTGGTGGCATGTGCTTGTAGTCCCAACTACTCTGGAGGCTGATGTCTGACAAAGGCTTGAGCCCAGAAGTCTAAGGCTGCTATGAGCTGTGAGCATGCCACTGCACTCCAGCCTGGGCAACAGAACAAAACCCTGTCTCAAAACACACACACACACACACACACACACACACACACACACACACACACAAACACACACACACACACACACAAAGACAGAAGTACCCAAAGACTAACGTTTACTCTCCCCACACCTCCCAGAACATGAAGAGGTTTATTACAATACCAGAGCCATTTTAGAGAACACATTTTATTTCTCTGCACATCTGATGCAAGGTTGTGATGTACTGGCCCCTTTGCTACACAAGGCATATTATGACTTGGCTGCTATGTTGTTTCTTCTTCCTTGAACCATTTTTTCTTCTCTATCATCACCTGGTTAACTCCCACTCTTTCACATTTCACCTTAGAATGGTTTCCTCCAAGAAGCTAATCCTTTAAGTTCCAGTTCCACACCTCTCCCGTGATACCTGCACTTCCACATCCTGGTGCGTATTTTGTAATGCAGACTAGTCTGATCTATTAATCTACTACACTAAGCTCAGTGAGGGCAAGGATCCTGACTGCCTCTTCATCATTATCTCCAGGGCACACAGTAAACACTCAAACCTGCTGGGTCAACTGCAATGTCTTCAAGAAGAAAAAAATTATCATAGAATGTATTCTGTGGGCTAGGGTCACCCTTGTGGCTTGTAATATTTGGGATCCATAACAATTTTAAGAATGGACCTCAGTTTCTCTGACCTAGAGGGGGCTAGAAGAGACATTTCCTCCAATCTGTGGGGTTCTTCCTAGCATGAGAGATAGAGATTAATTACATGATAGATCAGAAACGTTAGCATTAAAAAAATGCTAAGGGTAGTGCAGACTCATAAGAGAAAGCTACAAAATTCATTCAAAGTTTACCTTTGCAATTAATGTCAGCAATCACTTCATTCCTCGCCATGGTCTCCAACAGTTGTCTTACTTCTTCAGCATTGCCATTTCTGGCATGATGGAGAAGCTGTTGCTCCGCTTCTGTGCTCATTTCTAGATTAAGAAAATAATAACATTGCTATTACCTAAAAACATAATTAGCTTTTAGATATCACCTGCTAATATAGAAAGGGGAAAGAATCCTCCTTTTGCAGCTGATAAGACGGACACAACTGAATAAATCCGTTGCAGGGTGAGAACTTGAGCCTGAGACCCCTTGCCCTTCCTATTATTATTGAAGCAGTATATGAGACACTTGGGCAAGTCTCTTAACTTCTTAAGGCCTTAGTTTCCTCATCTGCAAAATACAACCAACCCCATAAGCTGTTTGTTGTAAGATTATGTATGTGAAAGCATTCTGTCAAATACATAGTATTATGCAAATAGTTATTACATTAAAAATTAGACATAAAAGGAAAAAACAAAATTAGACATAAAGTCAAAGTATGACCATTCATATAGGAATAGTGTAAGACTAACATGTAAACTAACACATTCAAAACTGCGCAAAAAATCATTCTGAATAGAAACTCATTAAAGATAAATGCCCCGTCAAAATGAGCAAATATTACAAATAGCAATTCCCAGAAGTATGTCATTCTTACTAATAATCAAATAAATAAAAATCATTCAAACACAAGTGATATTTTTCTTGCCCATTGAATTAGCAAAAATAAAAAAAGACAAGAAACAATGCTGGCATGGGCAGGAAATAGCACTCCTGTAGACTGCTAAAATGAATATAAATGCATACAACCTTTCATACATTACAGGTGGAGATCAGCAATTTGGCAATATCAAATAAACTTCAAAATTCATATATACCATTTACTTTGTCTGGGCAACTCTATTTCTAGAAATCTATCCTGCAAAAACATTTACACAAGATTTTTTTTTATTTCAATGTTTATTTTTCCCCTCACTTTTGCTGTCATCTTACACAAGATTATTTTGAAACCATGCTCATAAAGATTACATTATTTGTAATAGTGGAAAAGTTAGAAACCACTCCATGTCATCAACAGGGGACTGGTTAAATGCATCTTCCAGTGAGGCTAAAAGAGACGGGCTGTATAGGCTGGTGACTGGATGGGTTTTGAAGGCATGGTTTCAAAACAGAGCAGACCAAACAGCTTGTCTCCAGCCCTCTTCCCCTAATCAGCATTTCTTATGCTGGCAAGCCAGGCTTTACTCTCTATGAGACTTAGCTAGTTATATTCCCTAAAGTACAAGAGAGACACCAGGAGCTCCCAGCAAGTGGCCAAGCCAGGCAAACCTTATAGTGAAGTTAGCAGTCAACAGGGCCCACCCACTCTCTGTTTTCAATCAACTTTCTAGCTCCCCACTCTTAAACATGAAAGACAAAGACCAAAACCAAACAGGAAGAAAAGCAACCTAGAGAAAACAAGGTATCAAAGAAAATGTTAAAAAATAATAACAAATATCCTTAGATAATAAACGACATTCTGTTCTGTAACAAAAGCAAGATGCTATTTAAAAAAAAATAAAGCTTGAGAAAAAGAATTTTGGAAATAAAAATAGCAAAAATTAAAACTTCAATAAAAGAGTTGGAAAATAAGTTAAGAATATCTCCTAGAAAATAAAACTGTTAAGAAAATGGGAGATAAAAGATGAATGTTGGCCAGGCACAGTGGCTCATGCCTGTAATTCCAGCACTTTGAGAGGCCGAGGCGGGTGGACCACTTGAGCCCAGGAGTTCAAGAGCAGCCTGGACAACATGGTGAAACCCCAACTCTACAAAAAACACAAAAATTAGCTGGGTCTGGTGGTGCACACTTGTAACCCCATCTACTCGGGAGGCTGAGGCAGGAGAATTGCTTGAACCTGGGAGGTGGAGGTTGCGGTAAGCTGAGATCACGCCACTGCACTCCAGCCTGGGTGACAGAGTAAAACTTGGTCTCAAAAAAAAAAGAATGTTAAGAGAATTAGTCTGGGAGATCGAACATTGAAACAGAAGTTCTAAAAAAAGAAAAGAGAGAGAAAGAGAAACTAAAGAATTTATTTGGCAGGCCGAGGCGGTAGGATCACTTGAAGTCAGGAGTTTGAGACTAGCCTAATATGGTGAAACCTCATCTCTACTAAAAATAGAAAAAAAATTTAGCGAGGTGTGGTAGGGGAGGCCTGTAGTCCCAGCTATATCAGGAGGCTGAGGCAGGAGAATTGCTTGAACCCGGGAGGCAGAGGTTGCAGTGAGCTGAGATCACGCCACTGCACTCCAGCATGGGAAACACAGCCAGACTCCATCTTAAAAAAAAGAATTTAAGGGAGTCTTACAGCATTGAAAGGCCTAATGAGAGCCCCAAAATTCTGGAAGATTTCTGATCTACAGCCAAAAGAGAACCTATGCACATCATCATGAAATTTTAGAACTTTGGTAACAAAAGATACCAGGTAATAAACAAAAGAGCAGGAATCAGAATGATTTTGACTTCTCTATCACAACATAAGCATCCAAAAGACAACAAAGCAATACCTAAAAGTTCTGGAGGAAAATTATTTCCAACCCCCAATTCTATAACCAGCCAATTAAAAGTAGGAGTAGAATAAGGACATTTTAAAATATACCAGTATGTAAATTTATTTCCCACACACCACTTCTCAGGAAGCCAACGGGGTGTAGCTCACCAAAATTAAAAAACCAAGGAAGAGGAAGACATTAGCAAAGACATTAGAAACAGAAAATTAGCAAAGGAATCCCCAGAGTGAGGGGAAACCCCTGATATCTAGCTGTGGGCCTGGCCTAGCTCTTATCCATATTTGGTTTATCTGGCCCACATGCTAAGGATGTTCTGCTGCATGTCCAGCTGAGGGTCCTAATTCCACCCCTTAGAAGTGTTCTCCTTTCACCCACACCTCAGAAATACCTGTGAGCTCAGAGGCAGAAAGTGAAGAGCAGCCTAAACCCCCAACAAATTCCTGGATCCAGGATCCCACATCTGGTCCCTACTATAGCCCTACCAAGCCACCAGCCTGGCTAAAGCCTGTTTCCAGTGCTCGCACAAGGCCTCGCTCAGTGGCTTCCCTTTGAAAGAGCTCTTATAGGCTGGGGGCGGTGGCTCACGCCTGTAATCCCAACACTTTGGGAGACTGAGGCGGGTCTATCACCTGAGGTCAGGAGTTTGAGACCAGCCTGACCAACATGGTGAAACCCCGTCTCTGCTAAATGCAAAAAAATTAGCCAGGCGTGGTGGCACATGCCTGTAATCCCAGCTACTTGGGAGGCCAAGACAAGAGAATCACTTGAACCCAGGAGGCGGAGGTTGCAGTGAGCTGAGATTGTGCCACTTCACTCCAGCCTGGGCAATAAGAGCGAAATTCCATCTCAAAAAAAAAAAAAAGAAAAAAAAAGAAAAAGCTCTTATAAACTCTGCAGGAAGCCAAACCCAGGCTCAGGCTGTTTAAAGAAAAAATTATTCAGTGATACTCATTAAAGCATGATAAGGAAGACTTTATTCAAGACCCCCGTGGTAGTTACAAGGACCACTGCAAGACAGTCTTGCAGTGGGGAAGAGAGCTCGAGCTCAACTCTGAATACAGCAAGGACAAGTGGGATTATAGCCTAGGAGCACGGTCAGGGTGAGTGGGTGGAAAAGTACTCAGAGGAAACATCAGGGGCAAAGGGGATTCTGGCTAAACCAAACTAACAGGGTTGTTGCTGAAGACAAGCCAGGGTGGTCAGACACCACCTGGAGGATGGTGGAGGATGAGGAACCTGATCAGATATCAAGGGTGGAGGGTTCTTGCTAAAACAGGATTTTACAAGGAAGTGCATAGATGGACCTAGCAGAAGGTTCAGAAGTCTGATTAAAGTTTGGCCAAGTAAAGAATCTCTGTCATGACTCAGAATCTTATTTTCAGAGTAAATTTCTGGGGGAACTTCATCTAACAGTGATTGTAATGCCCTTTCTTCAGTTTGCTAATCAGCTTTTATATTAATCCCCTCTGCATTCATTCACCTGTGAAAATATCTAATATTTTTAAAAATGTTAGCAATATTTATATTCATTGTAACATTATTTATAAAGAAAAAAAATCAGGACCAGGCACAGTTGCTCACTCTTGTAATCCCAGCACTTTGGGAGGCCGAGGAGGGCAGATCATTTGAGGTCAGGAGTTCGAGACCAGCCTGGCCAACGTGGCAAAAAAACTCCATCTCTACTAAAAATACAAAAACTAGGCAGGCGTGGTGGTGGGCGCCTCTAAAGCCAGCTACTCAGGAGGCTGAGGCAGGAGAATCGCTTGAACCCGGGAGGCAGAGGTTGCAGTGAGTAGAGATCACGCCACTGCACTCCAGACTGGGCAACAGAGGGAGGCTCCATCTCAAAAAAAGAAAGAAAGAACAAAAAATTAAAGATCCGTCAATAAAAGCTCATTCGCCTAATACTACGAAACCATTAAAAATATTACAGAAGACCCAGCCAGGCAACATAATGAGACCCTATATCTATAAAAATACAAAAAATCAGCTAGGCATGAGGCTGGGCGTGGTGGCTCACGCCTGTAATCCCAGCACTTTGGGAGGCCAAGGGAAGCAGATCACTAGGTCAGGAGTTCGAGACCATCCTGGCTAACATGGTGAAACCCTGTCTCTACTTAAAATAATAATAATAATACAAAAAATTTAGCCGGGTGTGGTGGCGGGCCCCTGTAGTCCCAGCTACTCAGTAGTCTGAGGCAGGAGAATGGCGTGAATCCAGGAGGCAGAGCTTGCAGTGAGCCGAGATCGTGCCACTGTAATCTAGCCTGGGCAACAGAGTGAGACTCCGTCTAAAAAAAAAAAAAAATCTGCTGGGCATGGTGGCATGAGCCTGTAGTCCCAGCCATTGGGGAGGCTGAGGTAGGAGGATCACTTGAGCCCAAGAGGTCGAGGCTGCAGTGAGCCAAGATCATGCCACTGCACTCCAGCCTGTGTAACAGAGACCCTGTCTCAAAAAAATTTTTTTAATAAAAATATATTATAGAAGAAGCTGGGGGCAATGGCTCAGCACTTTGGGAGGCCAAGGTGGGTGGATCTCAAGTCCAGGAGATCAAGACCAGCCTGAGCAACATGGTAAAACCCCATCTCTACAAAAATACAAAAATTAAGCCAGGCATGGTGGTGCGTGCCTGTAGTCTCCACTACCTAAGAGGCTGAGGTGGGAGGATCACCTGAGCTCAGGAAGTTGAGGCTGCAGTGAGCTGAGATCACACCACTGCACTTTAGCCTGGGCAAGAGTGAGACCCTTTTTCAAAAAAAATAGTAAATAAAAGAAAAAGAAAAAAATGTTTAAATAATTTATAAAACTATGAAATTGCAATATATTGTTAGGACAGATGGTACCTACATAGAGTAAGCTCTATATATATTTGCTAAATATTGGCAGAGAAACAGAGGAAAAGATACCAGGATTTCAACAGTGGTTACTCCTTGTGGTGAAATTATGAATGGTTTTAAATGTCTTCTTTGGTTAGTTGTATTTTCCAAATTTCCTACAATATAAAGGCATTTTATAACTGGAAAATGTAAGTTATTAAAGATAAAACCAAAAAAGCTTCATGTCTAATTAATAAGGCATTTATCACAGGGGATTTTTAAATATATTTTCAATCATGTACATTAAACAAGGAGTGATGGTCTAGACTTGCTGGCATATTACACAAAAGGTTTAATATTCTTTTCATGCCTTTAAAGAATGAATCAAAAAATGTTTGAAGTATCTTCAAAACATACAAGAAGTTTTTTATAACATTTTCCTTAGGTTCTTACTATATTGGGCTTACAGGAAAAAAAAGAGATTAAAACAATTCTCAAGTTCTGTACGATAAATATGAAAAGAATAAAAATAAATCTATTGGGCCAGGTGCCTTGGCTCACGCCTGTAATCCCAGCACTTTGGGAGATCGACACAGGCGGATCACGAGGTCAAGAGATCAAGACGATCCTGGCCAACATGGTGAAACTCCATCTCTACTAAAAATACAAAAATGAGCTGGACGTGGCGACCTGCCTGCAGTCCCAGCTACTCGGGAGGCTGAGGCAAGAGAATTGCTTGAACCTAGGAGGTGGAGGTTGCAGTGAGCTGAGATCGCGCCACCACACTCCAGCCTGGTGACAGAGCAAGACTCCGTCTCAAAAAATGAATAAATAAATAAGTCTATTATCTACTTAAACAGTCCATTATAATACATAGACCACAATAGTTACTCATAAATGCTGGAATCGAAACTAAAATTGATTCAACAAATGTTTCTTGAGTATCTACTGATGATAGGGGCTGTTATAGGCACTGGAGGTACGATGATGGATAATATAGTCCCTGCCCTCCAGAACACGACAAACATGCAAACAACAATCACAACAACATGTGCCAAGTACAGCAATGCACACGGAACAGTGGCTGCACAGAGGAGAAGGGGAGTGGTTAGCTCTCTGCCAACATTAGTGATTAGATACAGAAAAAGAAAAATGTAAACTGGTATTTGAATAAGAAGTTCACCAAGATCACAGGCGTGAACAAAATTCCTTGGACACTAGATACATAACAAGGAGATTAACTAATATATGGGATAGAAAATAAACAACATGAGTGAAGATGTGACTCTATTTGGTTGTGGTGAATTTGAGATTCCTGTGGGAAACAGAGATGAAGATGTTCAATAAGAAACTAGCAGGCTGGGCGTGGTATCTCACACCTGTAATCCCAGCACTTTGGGAGGCCAAGGTGGGCAGATAGTTGAGGTCAGGAGTTGGAGGCCAGCCTGGCCAACATGGTGAAACCCTGTCTCTACTAAACATACAAAAATTAGCCAGGGGTGGTGGCACATGCCTGTAGTCCCAGCTACTTGGGAGGCTAAGGCACAAGAATCACTTCAACCCGGGAGGTGGAGGTTACAGTGAGCTGAGATCACGCCACTGCACTCCAGCCTGGGTGACAGAGCGAGACCATGTCTCAGAAAAAAACAAAGGGCCGGGGGCGGGTGGCTCATGCCTGTAATCCCAGCACTTTGGGAGGCCGAGATGGGCGGATCACCTGAGGTCAGGAATTCCAGACCAGCCTGGCCAACATGGTGAAACCCTGTCTCTACTAAAAATACAAAAATTAGCCAGGCGTGGTGGTGGGCCCCTGTAATCCCAGCTACTTGAGAGGCTGAGGCAGGAGAATCCCTTGAACCTGGGAGGTGGAGGTTGCAGTGAGCCGAGAACACATCATTGCACCCCAGCCTAGGCGACAAGAGTGAAACTCTGTCTCAGAAAAAAAAAGAAAAAGAAAGTAGCTAGCTAATAACAGTTTAAGTACAAGAAAACAGTTGTAGGTTAGAATTTTTTTTTTTTTTTTTTGAGACGGAGTCTCGATCTGTCGGCCAGGCTGGAGTGCAGTGGTGCAATCTCGGCTCACTGCAAGCTCTGCCTCCCGGGTTCATGCCATTGGCCTGCCTCAGCCTCCCGAGTAGCTGGGACTACAGGCGCCCACCACCACACCCGGCTAATTTTTTGTATTTTTAGTAGAGACGGGGTTTCACCATGTTAGCCAGGATGGTCTTGATCTCCTGACCTCATGATCCGCCTGCCTCGGCCTCCCAAAGTGCTAGGATTACAGGCGTGAGCCACCGCACCTGGCCTGTAGGTTAGAATTCAAATACCAGCTACTTGGGGGGCTGAGGCAGGAAGACTGCCTGAGCCCAGGAGTTCGAGACTGCTGTGAGCTATAATTGCACCACTGTATTCCAACCTGGGTAACAGAAGGAGATCCTGTCTCTAAAAATAAACAAATAATAAAATAATTTAAATAGTGGGAGTTAACATCATATAAGTGGTCATTAAAATCAAAGGAATAAATGAGAACCCTCACTGGGAGAAAAGCAACATTTATGTAAGGCAAAGGAGGACAAGGAAGAGGAGTTGGCAAAAAACCACTAAGGGTGGAGAGGGGACACAGAAGAGGGTGGCAGCAACTGAAACCAAGGGAGGAATGTGTTTCAGGGAATGGGATGGGTACAAAAGAAAGGGCAAGAAAGACAAGGCCTGAAAACACCAACTGCTTTGGCAAATAGAAGGCCACTGACGAGCTCCAAGAGTATCTCCAGTGGAATTCAGACAGGCAAAAACATAGGTTTTGGTAAACAGAGGAGTGAATGGGGGATAAAAAGGAGACTGCACCAGACTCCTTTAAAGCAACTTCCTTCTGAAGAGAAAGTAACAGCTTCACTTTTAGGATATTAGACACCTGCGCATGTTTAAAGATTGTAAGGCAAGAGCCAAGAGAGGGGCAAACCTTGGCATACAGGGGAAAGGAGGAACGAGGGATGGAGTGGGATCCTAGAGGAGCCTGAGGAAGAAAAGCCCAAGGGAAGGATGGCCCTGAAGACCAGGAAGGCACTGCACCAAGGCTGGCGGGCAGGAAAGATGGCAAGGATCATGAAGAGGATGGTTAAGGGGCAGGGAGCCAGGGGGAGAGCGCCTATCTGATGACTGCCAATTTCCAGAATAAGAAAAGGGACAGATTTGTAGGTACCTGAGGAGGAGAGAGGACTCTTCCTATAAGACAGGATGGTAGGAAAGAAAAAAATGGGTCATGGGGTCAATACAGTCATAGAGATTGTTTTATTGTTTTTAAGAAAGAGAAAGAAACAGAGCCAGTTAAATTTCACCAAGAAAAGGAAAAATCAACAACTTACATTGGCTTATGCCTAAAGCCCACAGGTATCAGTTTTAAGATAGGCATTTGACTAAAACATATTCTTAAAGCAATTTGGACATTCTCTCATGTTCAAAGCAATTGATACTACATATTCAAAGCAATTTGACACTACATGTTCAAAGCAATTGACATTACACGCATCAGAATTAGTCTAGTTGTGCAGCCCAACCACACTCTAAAGATTTTCTGACTATGAAACTTTAGACTTAACCAAATAAGCAATACCTAGAGGATAAATTCCAAAATGCTAACAGGCATTTTCACTGCTTTTCCCTTATAATCTTTTATAACTTTAGAAAGGAATGGCAGGGGTGGGGAGGAGACTGGCACCTTCTCTTATCTCCTCTTGGAAATGAATTAATAAAAATGAAGTACAGGCCGGGCATGGCGGCTCACGTCTGTAATCCCAGCACTTTGGGAGGCCAAGGCAGGTGGATTGCTTGAGCCCGGGAGTTCGAGACCAGCCTGGGTAAACTATCAAGACCCCATCTTTTCAAAAATACAAAAATTAGCCGGGCATGGTGGCACATGCCTGTAGTCAGCTACTTGGGAAGCTGAGGTGGAAGGATTGCTTGAGCCAGGGAAGTCAAAGCTACAGTGAGCCATGATTGCACCACTGCACTCCAGCCTGTGTGACAGAGTGAGACCCTATTTCAAAAATATTTATATACTTTTTTGAAATATATGTATTTATTTCATATATATTTGAAATATATATTTGAAAAACATATTTTTGAAATACATATATTTGAAAAACATATATTTTTGAAATATATATATTTGAAAAACATATATTTTTGAAATATATATTTGAAAAACATATTTTTGAATATATATATTTGAAATATATATATATTTCAAATATATATTTGAAAAATATATATATTTCAAATATATATTTGAAAAATATATATATTTGAAATATGTTTGAAAAATATATATTTTTGAAATATGTTTGAAAAATACATATTTTTGAAATATCTGTTTGAAAAATACATATTTTTGAAATATATGTTTGAAAAATACATATTTTTGAAATATATGTTTGAAAAATACATATTTTTGAATATATGTTTGAAAAATACATATTTTTGAAACATATGTTTGAAAAACATATATTTTTGAAATATATGTATAGATATTTCCTGCACTGCTGGAGTGCAGTGGCACAATCAGCTCACTGCAGCCTCGACCTCCCAGGCTCAGGTGATCCTCTCAACTCAGCCTCCCAAGTAGCTGAGACTACAGGTGCACACACCACCATGCCCAGCTAATTTTTGTATTTTTTTTTGTAGAGACGGGGTTTCGCCATTTTGCCCAAGCTGGTCTCGAATCCTGGGCTCAAGCGATCCACCTGCCTTGGTCTCCCAAAGTGCTAGGATTACATGCGTGAGCCACTATGCCCAGCCCAAAAATATTTTTTTATAGCAAAATACTTTCCCGGTGGCTCTAACACCCAGGCAAAATAGTACAACTCCAGAAATATCTGTAATTTAAAAACTGAGAAAACCTCCTAAAAATGATAGCAATACTAATTAGATCATTATAATAAAATGATCTTTATATTCCTTTCAGCTACACTACAAAGAAAGAAACTACTAATAAAATGTTTCAAACCAAGGAATAAAGCCATTCATCACAATTTTTTTTAAAGAGATGGGGACTCGCTTTGTTGCCCTGGCTGATCTCAAACTCCTGGGATTAAGTGATTCTCTATCTTGGCCTCCCAAAGCACTGGGATTACAGGCATGCACCACTGCACCCAGCCACAATTTCTTTTCTCATCCAAGAACCATCCACTAAATGTGGACTGAAAGTCCACTGCTGTCTATGTAGACTTGAATATCTAGAATGCCCATGAGTATCTGAAACCTTAACCCTTAGGTGAACATTCAGATAGTTATCCCACCATCAGGTGTCCAACATGACAGCCACCAGAAGCTGCAGTTTCCCTGTTGCCACCAGGCCTGCATCGCCTTCCCTAATTCTAATACCACACAAGGGGATGAATCGATACCCAGTGACTTGAAGGCTTACCACGTTCTAGGCATTGTTCTAAACTCCAATGATACTAATGAATAAAACCAGGCCTTACACTAGGAGAACTTTTAAATGTTATAAGGAAGACAAGTGTACAAATAAACTATCCACATTTCTGGAGAGAGGTCTGACCTGCTCTCTCCATCTCCAATATTACCTAGAGCCCCTTGATAAGCCCTCATGGCAACCTGCCATGATATGTGAGTCTGCGGGTATCGGTGTGTTCATTTCTTTGGCTGTCCCTAGACTGTAAACTCGATGAGAACAAGTGCCTCGTGTCTATTCTGTTCCTCTATTATATCCCTAGCAAGGTGCCTAGAACACAGCAGGCAACCAAATATTAGTTAACTGGATAGATGGATGGGTGGATGGATGAGGACTTAGTCCTTTGAAAACAAAGCAATCCAGTCTCCCTATAGGAAGGTCTACAGGCAATGCCTTACAAAAGGTATATCTAGTGACATAAAATTAACAGTTTTTTTCTAATAAGCCACGGAAAATACATTTTTAAAAATACATACTGCCAGACCCAGTGGCTCACACTCGTCTGTAATCCCAGCATTTTGGGAGGCCAAGGCGGGCGGATCACCTGAGGTCAGGAGTTCAAGACCAGCTTGGACAACATGGCGAAACCCCGTCTCTACTAAAAGTACAAAAATTTGCCAGGCATGGTGATGGGCACCTGTAATCCCAGCTACTCAGGAAGCTGAGGCAGGAGAATCGCTTGATCCCAGGAGGTGGAGGTTGCAGTGAGCCAAGATCGCACCACTGCACTTCGGTCTGGGTGACAATAGCGAGACTCTATCTCAAAAAAAAAAAAAAAAATTATACCAAAAATAACAAAAAAGGGAGAAATTGTTTAAAACACAACCCCCCCAGATTATTGAAGTTGATAACTACTTTCTTAATTTGATGCATCTTTTATTTGTAAACTATTTAATTTCCATTAATTTCTGACTAAAAGCTACCTTTAGAAGAAACTTCAAAATTGATTTTTTAAAGAATCATCCAAATTCATATGTTGAACAGATTTTTAAAAAACATTCTTCCAAATCATGAGAGCTTATTCCAGAAAAGCGCTTTGTCTCTGATGTTTAAGCCAAAAGAAGAAGATAAGCATTCCCAAATGCAGCTGGTCACAATGGATTGCAGCCATCTCTATCAGTGCACATGGTATTTTTCAAGACCACTTTTCAGCTGCTCTTCTCACATTCACACAATTCCAAGCTCTGTTTTTAGATTAATGAGATTTTCATGGCCATGAGAATGTTTTCCAGGAAATAATTAGATGGAAAACATTTTGAGCTTCAAAAATCAAGAGATAAGAGACCATTTTTGCCCTATGTTTTCTCTCCTCCAAGGTCCACTAGGGAAATTTTTAAATTCTTCTGAGGAAAGAAAATTTACAATTTGTTGCTTTATAAATATCATAAAATTACTTAAACTGGTGACCATATTTGATAGTCTATGCCACTGAATCCCTACTTAATATAGTAGATAAGTTCTGTGGCCCCAACAGTTCTGAAATATTGACAAAGATTTTAAAACTTACAACTCAAAGGACAATGACTTGTTAAATTTGGTTGGAGTCTATTATTTTATCATTTGAACTGCTTGCTACTTTTCTTTACAATTCCAGCTTAATATCTACAGAATTGGCCAGGTGCGGTGGTTCACACCTGTATTCCCAACATTTTGGGAGGCCAGGGAGGGCAGATCACTTGAGGCCAGGAGTTCGAGACCACCCTGGCCAACAGAGCGAAACCCCATCTTTACTAAAAAATACGAAACTTAGCCGGGTGTGGTGGTGCACGCCTGTAATCCCAGCTACTGGGGAGGCTGAGGTACAAGAATCACTTGAACCTAGGAGGCAGAGGTTGCAGTGACCCGAGATCGCACCACTGCAGTCCAGACTCTGTCTCAAAAAAAAAAAAAAAAAAAATCTATAGAACCAAGATAGAAAATTCCTAGAGAAATCAAAGATAATAAAATTCAACAATAAGAGCTAATTCACCTGAGTGCCAAAAACTGAAAATATTTAACAATGTGCCCTTTTCAGGAATAGAGTTCTTAAAGGTAATAGAAAAGTTAAAATCTCAGACATCCAGGCTTAATTCACCTAGTCATACATATAACAACATGCAATTGTAAATCTTAAAACATCAGAGAAGTATGGGGGTTCCTCAAAAAATTAAACAGATAATTACCTATGATCCAGCAATTCTACTTCTGGGTATATACCCAAAAGAACTAAAAGCAAGGAATCAAACAGATATTTGTATTCCCATGTTCACAGGAGAAGTAACCTAAATGTCCATTGACAGATGAATGGAAAAACAAAATGTGACATATACAAGGGAATATAATTTAGCCTTTAAAAGGAAGGATGGGCGTGGTGGCTCATGCCTGTAATCCCAAGACTTTGGGAGGCCGAGGCAGGCGATCACTTGAGGTCAGGAATTCCAGACCAGCCTGGCCAACAGACCACGGAAACCCCACCTCTATTAAAAATAAAAAAATTAGCTGGGCATTGTGGCACACGCCTGTAATCCCAGCTACTGGGGAGGCTGAGGCAGGAGAATCACTTCAACCTGGGAGACAGAGGTTGCAGCGAGCCAAGATCGTGCTACTGTACTTCAACCTGGGCAACAGAGTGCGACTCTGTCTCAAAAAAAAAAAAAAAAAAAGGCCGGGCGCAGTGGCTCACGCCTGTAATCCCAGCACTTTGGGAGGCCGAGGCGGAAAGATCACGAGGTCAGGACACCGAGACCATCCTGGCTAACATGGTGAAATCTCGTCTCTCCTAAAAAAAAAAAAAAATACAAAAAATTAGCCGGGCGTAGTGGCGGCCACCTGTAGTCCCAGCTACTGAGGAGGCTGAGGCAGGAGAATGGCGTGAACCCGGGAGGCGGAGCTTGCAGTGAGCCAAGATGGCGCCACTGCACTCCAGCCTGGGCGACAGAGCCAGACTCCGTCTCAAAAAAAAAAAAAAAAAAGTCATTAAATTAAAAAAATTGAAATCCTGAATATTGTGTTTCTCATTTTCTTGCTCTCCAAATTTCAGCAGATTCAGGTAACTTTTTGGCCAGGTACAGTGGCTCACGGCTGTAACTGCGGCACTTTGGGAAGTTGAGGTGGGCGGATCACCTAATGTCAGGAGCTCGAGACCAGCCTGGCCAACATGGTGAAACCCCGTCTCTACTAAAAACACAAAAATTAGCCTGGTGTGGTGGTACGTGCCTGTAGTCCCAGCTACTGGGGAGGCTGAAGCACAAGAATGGCTTGAGCCTGGGAGGCAGGGGTTGCAGTGAGCCGAGATCCCACCACTTTGCACTACAGCCTGGGCGACAAAGCAAGACTGTCTCAATCAATTGATTGAGGAAGGAAATTCTGACACATGCTAGAACATGGATGAACCTGGAATACATCATGCTAAGTGAAATAAATCACTCACAAAAGGACAAATATTATATGATTCCACTTAGATGAGACAGCTAAAATAGTCAAAGTCATACAGACAAAACAGAATGGTGGTTGTCAGTGGCTGGAGAAGGGAGGAAGAAATAGGGAGTAATGTTTAACGGGAACAGAGTTTCAGTTTGGGATGCAGGAAGAGGTTCTGGGGATGGACAGTGGTGATAGCTGTACTACAGTGTGAATGTACGCAATGCCACTGAATAATACACTTAACAATGGCTAAAACAGGCCAGGTGTGATGGCTCATGCCTGTAATCCCGCTGCTTTGGGAGGCTGAGGCAGGAGGATAGCCTGAGGCCAGGAGTTTAAGACCAGTCTGGGCAACACAGCAAGACCCCAGTCTCTACAAAAAAAAAAAAGAAATTAATTACCAAGTGTCATGGTGTGCACTTATAGATCCAGCTACTTGGGAGGCTGAAGCAGGAGGACTACTTGAGCCCAGGAGTTCAAGGCTGCAGTGAGCTATGACCATGCCACTGCACTCCAGCTCTGGGCAACAGAATGGAACGCTTTTTTAAAAAAAAAAACAACCAACCAACCAACAACAAAAAAACCTAAAAGGACAAATTTGATGTTACGTACATTTTATCACACACAAAAAATCAGGAAGCATCTAAAATATGACTGGCACAATTGCCAAATGGCACTTGTACTTTTTTTTTCTTTGTTTTTGAGACAAGGTCTGTCACTAAGGCTGGAGTGCAGTGGCACAATCTCAGCTCACTGCAACCTTCACCTCCTGGGCTCAAGTGATCCTCCCACCTCAGCCTCCCAAGTAGTTGGGACTACAGGCACACGCCACCATGCCCAGCTAATTTTCGTATTTTTTGTAGAGTCAGGGTTTCGTTGTATTGCCCAGGCTGGTCTCAAACTCCTGGGTTCAAGCGATCTGTCCACCTCAGCCTCCCAAAGTGCTGAGATTACAGGCGTGAGCCACTGCATCCAGCCAGCATTTGTACTCTTTTTATTTTTGAGATGGAGTTTCACTCGTTTCCCATGCTGGAGTGCAATGGCGCCATCTCGGTTCACCACAATCTCTGCCTCCCAGTTTCAAGTGGTTCTCCTGCCTCAGCCTCCCGAGTAGCAGGGATTACAAGCATGTGCCACCATGCCTGGCTATTTTATATTTTTAGTAGAGATGGGGTTTCTCCATGTTGGTCAGGCTGGTCTCAAACTCCTGACCTCAGGTGATCAGCCCACCTCGGCCTCCCACAGTGCTGAAATTACAGGCGTGAGCCACCACACCTGGCCCTATACTCCTAATAAAGACAAAGGGAGACTATTCAAAAATTATTAAAAATATATGTTGTGATTAGTTTTTAAATTCTCAGATACTGATTTTATGAATGCTGTTACATTAATATTTAAAATACATTGTATGCTAGAAATTTGAATGAGAAAAATTAAATGTCTATGAACAAAAACATCCTATAAACGAAATCTTAAAAACATAAAAACCAGTACTGTGCTTAGCCCTGCGCTCCAAAGTAGTTAGCTGCCTTTTTTTTTGAAACAGGGTCTCAGTCAATTGCCCAGGATGGAGTGCAGTGGCACAATCATGGCTCACTGCAGCCTCAAACTCCTGGACTCAAGCAATCCTCCCATCTTGGCCTCCTGAGTAGCTGGGACCACAGGTGCATGCCACCATACCCGGCTAATTTTTGTATCTTTTATAGAGATGCAGTCTGGCTATGTTGCCCAGGCTGGTCTCGAACTCCTGGCCTCAAGGAATCATCCTGCCTTGCCTTCCAACGTGCTGGAATTACAGGCATGAGCCACCTCGCCCAGCCTGTAGTTAGCTGCTTAATGGTGTGTTTTCTCCTGATGTTATGTTCTTTTAATACCAGCAAGGTATTAAAGATTAAAGTAACTACATAAAAACATGGCAATGGCAAAAAAAATACTTATTTGCTCTAACTATGATTAGTTGCTAGCAATCAGTAATTTCTCTGATGCAATCATATACCTACATGTATGTACGTGTGTATACATTATGCACATATGTGCATACACATATTATGTATACAGAAAACGCTGACATTTGTGATGACATAAACAAATGCATTTTTTGCTTGTTTTAGAAACTGAACATTGGTAAACAAATTCATATTTAATCTAACACTCTGATTCTAGAGCTGAAGCAACTGAAAAGCCCAAAGGCCAAGTTAATTGCCAAGTGTTAACAGTAGAGTCACAGCTAGAATGTAGAAGGGGTGAAATAATGCAACATATTCTATTTTATTTTTATTTATTTATTTATTTTTTGAGACGGAGTCTCGCTCTGTCACCTAGGCTGGAGTGCAGTGGCACGATCTCTGCTCATTGCAAGCTCCGCCTCCCGGGTTCACATCATTCTCCTGCTCAGCCTCCCAAGTAGCTGGGATTACAGGTGCCCACCACCACGCCCGGCTAATTTTTTTGTATTTTTTTAGTAGAGCCGGGGTTTCACTGTGTTAGCCAGGATGGTCTCCATCTCCTGACCTCGTGATCTGCCTGCCTCAGCCTCCCAAATTGCTGGGATTATGGGCGTGAGCCACCGTACCTGGCATTGCTATGTATTTTATAAAATTCAATTCAGCTGCAAAAGTTAAAGGCCATTGATTCTCATTAGTGTTCCTGTGTAAGCACTGAGGAAGCTGAATCTGAATTATGTTTTGGGTGTCTCATTTTAAAAAGCTTTATTTATTAACTGAAAAGAATACCTAAAACACGGCAATTTAAGGAAAACGGAGCAAATTATAAAGCCTATTTTGGGAAGCACTAACCTGTATTGTTTTAAGTTATAAGACAAAATTTTAATCACTTAATTTTTAATTCAGTGAAACTTTTTCTCTAACTTCCTCAATAAGTCTTTGTGCCCTAATAAAAAGCATTCATCTCCCGGAGGAGAAATGATGGAGAATTGACCACAATTATGTGTCATCTGATGGTTTATAAAGCATTGAAATCATAAAGTGTTTACACCAAATTATTATTTACTTTATATTTGATAAATTTACATTACCTTCTCTTATTCCTATCCATTCCACACCCACACTGACTTGGATGCCATACAGACATAATAAAAAGCCAACCATATCACCGGGTATTTATTTTACCCATATTCGATTCGATTGGAAATTTTAATGTTTCTTAAAATTAGTAAAAATTAAATAAGCTTCATAGCTTTGCTTAATGAAGTTGTTTAAAATAACTTTAGGTGCTATAATTTTAGCTGCTTTAACAATTAAGCACTAACCCCCAGATGCACCCCTGATTTGAACTTCAATTTGACAGATTCTGAAAACTATTAACTACTGTTTCAAAACAGAGCAGGTACGAAGAGCAGAGAACCCTACAAATTTAACAAATCAAGTTTAGTAATAAAAATCCTAGCAAGGAGGCTGATTGTTACCTTTTAATGATAAAATTCCCTAAATTTTAGAAAAATGCATTAAAATTTTCCCATTTCAATTATTTCACATTTATTATCTTTCAAACTCAATTAAACTCATGTATAATAATACTGACCATTTATGCATCACAGAAATACCTCTTTAAAGAAAAACTTTAAACACAAAGTAAAAACATGTGGTTACTTTCCATTGTCACATGATAGGAAATTGTACAGTTAAAGACTGCTTTCACTATACAGTAATTTCCTACTTGCAGGCTGATAAATAAAAGTAAAGTGAGCGACCTAGTTTATCTTCCCAGTAATAGCATTAAAACTATTTCTTATACTAGCCCATCTCACACAGCCCCCTTAATACTGACAGTACAGACACAGCATTAGTGGCAGAGGCTATGTGAGGAAAAACATTTCTAGAGACCAAGAACATCACATAAGATACATATATGACACCACGATCATAAATATACATATACTATACAGATTACCTGACAGTGTCTTTTCTTAAACTTCATGAATTGTTAGTATAAGCTGGTGACTGCAGTGTTAAAACCTGTCCTCTTTCTAGGAAATTCAGAGAACTTCCTAGGTCATCAAAAAAGCTCTGATTGCCAAAGTTCAGACTCAGCTTGGAAGAAGTGACAAGGTTCTGAAGGATATCAAATTTCTCACACGCACTTGATACATTCTCTCTTCTCCACTAAGTTATTCGTTTGGCTGATTTCTACTTTCTGCCTACTACTTTTCTCAATGAATACATATAATGTATAAAAGCTCAGCTTCCAGTAATGTCAAGAGGTAAGAAACTGACACAGTTCCAACTTAAAAATATTATGATCAGCTATACAGATGTATCTCTGAGTAAAATAAAGCCACAAGGAGAAAATTTGTAATGTATTAATATTTAACCGGCATTGCGCCATGTTATTACTCAAAAAAGACTGGCTGTATTCTTCAACCTAATTGTTGCTTCCAAAACAGTATCAACAGTATCATTTCCCCTTGTTGTGAGGAAATGATGGGGAGAATTTTTTTTTTTTTTTTTTTTTTTTTTTTTTGAGAAGGAGTTTTGCTCTTGTCGCCCAGGCTGCAGTGCAATGGCATGATCTCCATTCACAGTAATCTCCGCCTCCTGGGTTCAAGGGATTCTCCAGCCTCAGCCTCCCACGTGGCTGGAATTACAGGCGCCCACCACCACGCCTGGGCTAATTTTTGTATTTTTAGTAGAGACAGGGTTTCATCATTTTGGCCAGGCTGCTCTCGAACTCCTGACCTCAAGTGATCCGCCCGCCTCGGCCTCCCAAAGTGCTGGGATTACAGGCTTGAGCCATGGCACCCGGGCAGGAATACTTTTATAGAAATAATACCTGTGGCTCACACCTGTAATCCCAGCACTTTGGGAGGCTGAGGCAGGTGGAGCACAAGGTCAGGAGTTCGAGACCAGCCTGAACAACATGGTGAAACCTCGTCTATACTAAAAATACAAAAATTAGCCAGGCATGGTGGCATGTGCCTGTAATCCCAGCTACTTGGGAGGCTGAGGCAGGAGAATCAGTACAACCCGGGAGGCAGAGGTTGCAGTGAGCCGAGATCGTGCCACTGCACTCCAGCCTGGGCAACAGAGCGAGACTCTGTCTCAATTAAAAAAAAAAAAAAAAAAAGAGAGAGAGAGAGAGAAATCATACCTGACTGCTCTGAATCAAAGTCGGCTAGAATAATACATGCAAAAACGAGCAGCCTCCAGAGAGAAGAATTAGCCACCCACCATAAGTTTCTGCTGATTCACAACGAGATATTTAAGCAAGTGTCATTTTCATAAACAACCTTCACAAAATACTACACTGAGATAACAAATGTTTCTGATTAACGTACTCAAACTTTGGCAGTTAACTCCTATTTTGACTATCTGTTGCTCAATGCTGGAGAAGAATTACACTGCCAGGGAGAAATGAAAAAGAATAGTTAAATTTTAAGAAAGGAATGTTAGACAGTTTTCTCCTCTTTTCCCCCTATAAATTGTAGACAAAGCCCACCTAGTGGTTTAGAATTAGGGAATTAAAAGGTGGATTTTGTTACTATGCTGTAATTAAGAAATTTTCACAATTCCAGCTTGGGGGAGGGGAGGGAGGGGGTGGTTCAGAATTTATACCTATCAAACTGCAAAAAATTCATTGTATCGGGGTTAAACTGCAAATACTTCTACCCCTCAAAACCAATCTGCAAATTATTTCCCAAATGCTGAGTAAAGAGGTGAGGAGGTTCCAAACTCCAAATCCAGAATGCACCTATTACAGGGCAAAGAATGAAGTTTTCGGGGAAAACACATCACAGATTTTAAAGCTGATTTAATTATATTATTAACTATTCACAGACACCTAATAGCCACATTTGCAACATTCAAGCAACCTTATTTAAGCTAACAATATCACACTGCCCACACAGTTCCATTTCACAATACCATCTGCCTAAAAACGACAACTTGAACTGAAAACTAATACTAAATCAGGATAACCCTTTTCAATGCCTCCTGCCAATCATTAGGGCAGCAGGATAAGTGAATTGTTAAAGTCTATTGTGCAGCTGCGCTCTCATTCAGTTTCGGAATCTCCTTTGGATATTCGTTCATGCTTGTAGAACCGACCACGCGGCACATTGGGAAACGGTCACATGAACAATGCGTGACTTCCATTGTGCATCAATCCTCCTCTTGTTAGGAGGAAATTAAAAAGTCACATAGACACACGAAAGTACCAAGAAGGCACGCAGCTGAAGATCTGGTGGGGGATGCATGCGGCACCAGCATGGTCGTGGCACCCGAGTGGAAGTGCAACAAACGCCAACATCTTGTTACTTTTAACGCCTAACTTCCTGCAGCGCTGGAACAGCCAGCGGCCGCCGGGAAGCCGAGCTCGGCTGCAGCCCTGCGTCGCCGCACCACGACCCGACCATCCTCTGAGACGCCCGGGACAGGAGCGCCCACCCCCAACCAGGCGCGGACAGACCTCCCGAGCGCAGCCCGGCGGGAACCCGTCAGCGCGGGAACCGGCCTCGAACTCCAGGCGTGGACAGCCGCGAGAAACTGACCTACGCGGTCACCCGGGCTCCCAGAGCTCCCGAGGCGGGGGCCACGACCGCAGGCTTCCCGTCCGCCCGCCCCACGTCGAGGAAGTGGTCGTCACCGACTCCGGCTGGCACTCCCCAAGGACGCTCGAGCCCGCGTAACGTCTGTCGCCGGGACCCGGCGCCGGGACCAGGGCGGAGCGCGAGGTGGCGCCGCCCCTCCCCACAGCCCGCCCCTGGAACGCGCATCCTCCTGGCGAGCTGGCATCCCTCCCGACACGTGACCGCAGCGGGGACACGCCCGTTCCCCGCCCACTCCCCGCCCCTGCCTGGCCTGCCCACGCCCCCGGCCCGCTCCTGTCTCGCCTAGGCCGCCGGCGCTGGTTCCAGGTTTTGCCAATTACTAGGGAGGCGCAAAGCCTTCGCGCTCCTCCCACCACACCCCGAGGGAAGAAGTGGCAGGCCTTACCCGGAGACTACAAGGAACAGCCCGTGAGAGCCAGTGGAAGACTCCCGTCCTCAGGCAAAATATAAGTCCTGGGTTAATAGTCTGGAAGTCTGTCATTAAGCAATACGTTATCCAGCTGCCCAGATTTTTTTCTTTTTTGCTTTGGCTGCAGCTCGACCCGTGGGAACTTAATTGGCAATGTAAATTAGACAATTTACAAAAAACACCTCCTTTTGCTTTCACCTGTGAAAGGAAGCGCTTAAAATGCCATACAGGTGTAACCATTATAGAATAGATACGCGTGAGACAAGGATTTACAAAATTTCCTCACCTCGTCTCCTCCAGATTCCATGCACAAGGCGTCTAGCTAGAGGAGTTAGCAAACAGTCTGTAACGTGAAGGTTCAAACTCTAGTATAATTCCACCGTTTTTTTTTCTTTTTTTGAGGCAAGGTCTCACTGTCTCCCAAGCTGGAGTGTAGTGGTGCGATTTCGGCTCACTGCAGCATCGTCTCCTGGGTTCAAGCGATCCTCCGACCTCAGCTGGACTACAGGCGGGTAATGAAGGGACTGGGACTACAGGCGCGCCCTGCCGCGCCCGGACAATTTTTGTATTTTTAGTAGAGACAGACTCTCCCTATGTTGCCCAGGTTGGTCTCCAACTCCTGGGCCTCCCAAAGTGTTGGGATTACAGGCGTAAGCCACCCCCGCAGGCCACAGCTTTGCTTTTTAAAAGCATTTCTGCATAACTAAAAAGACAGGAAATTATGAGCATACGAAAATTGATTTCTGCTTTCCTGAATTTTCTAAATGTATTTAATGAACATGTTCTTTTGCAATGAAAAAGTAATAAATAGTTATCATTTTTAAAAGGACTGTAGTTTTTCCATCAAGTCTAGAAGCATATATTGAGAACCTATCATAGGCCCGTTTGGTCATTGTGATATGTGTGAAACAGCATGTGGCAGATCTTTTGAAATGATGTTTTTGGATACCACAAGCAATCCTGCTGGTGTATCTCAGGCTGGCATCATCTTTTATTAACAAAGCAGGCACTTTACTAGCACAATACTTCAACTGCAAAATGTGTGGTAACTAAAGCAGCTGTATTTGTCTGGAAAAGAAGAAACCTCAGGGCTTACTATCTAAGGATATTGAACCATCTTTTTTTTTTTTTTTTTTTTTTGAGATGGAGTTTTACTCTTGTGCAGTGGTGCAATCTCGGCTCACTGCAACCTCTGCCTCCCAGGTTCAAGCGATTCTCCTGCCTCAGCCTCCTAAGTAGCTGGGACTATAGGGCGCGTGCCACCATACCTGGCTAACTTTTGTATTTTTAGTAGAGACAGGGTTTCACTATATTTGTCAGTCTGATCTCAAACTCCTGATCTCAGGTGATCCACCCGCTTCAGCCTCCGAAGGTGCTGGGACTACAGGTGTGAGCCACCACACTCGGCCTTGAACTATCTTCATAGCCAAAATAAAACTACTGAAATAATGACAATAATAATTGGCTACAGAAATAATTTTCCATGATTCCATGAAAGCCTTCATTCTCTCTGTGATGATTTAATTATCTAAATTCACAACTTACACTTTGCAACTCCCTTCTACAGTTTGTAAATGAAAAACAGATTGCAATCAATAGGAGGATGAAGTATTAATCACTACAGTTATCAATAAGAGAAGTCTCAATCTTGATAGCATTACTATTTGTACTGTATTTTTAAAGGACTTTATTTGGTATTTCCATAAAAGATGCAGAAAAGATATCTCATGGGCATTTATATTATTGACGGCTAATACAGGTAAACTCACCATGATGGCATAACAGAATTCATTATTCTAGAACACTGTGTCTAATGGAATTTTCTGCGATGATAGAAATGTTCTATAATTCTACCTTGTCCAGTACAGTAGCCACTAGCCACATGTGGCTATTGAGCACTTGAAGTGTGGCCAGTATGACTGAAGGTTTCAAGTTTTATTTAATTTAAATAGCCACATGTGCATAGCAGTTACCATATTGGGCAGTGCAGTTCTAGAATAACAAAACTATCACTAGATTGTCCCTGTCATATCATACTCTATTTTAAGAATCATTTGGCAGAAGTAGAACCTCTGGAACTAGTTAATAAATATTTTCCTTCATATTCCTTTCTGAGCTTTAAGCGGATAGATATTTTAACTTTACAGATGTGGCATATTAAAGTAACTATTAATATAATCCCTACATATATAAGTAGGAATTGCAATGGAAGCTCTGACTGGTTGTGAAATGGATTTGGGAGTATCTAACCCCTGGCCCTGCCGTTCCCGGGCCTGCCTGACCCACATTGAAAAGTGAACCAGGTAACTTTAGACCAGGTTGGGCTTCATCAGAATTGCTCACTGCCTGGTTCAGACTGGATTCACCTTGGACTCTTTTGTTTCAGGAAACTTAGGAGCCCAAATCTCTCTACTGTCATCCCCCTCCCCGCATTCCAATGACCTCCTTCAGAATGTGATCCTCTTTAGATTGTAGTACCTAATATCTGTGTCCTTGCAGTTTTGTCTTAAGCCTGAGACATCCCAGAATGCACTTAGTGCATTGCATGTTTTAAAAACACTCCCCTGGTGCCAGTGTGACTTTGAAGTGCTGCAGGAACACGCTAAAAGCTTAAGTCTCATTAAAAGGAGGATTTTATGGACTGAGACTTTGGGGGGGGCTTTGGGTAATTACTGCCTGGAATACCGAAAAGTAGGTCAGATGTCATCAGGCAAATGCAGATAAACCATTGAGTTGAGGGAAATGAATCATTCCCTTATACCTACATATGAAAGACTTTGTAGTTACTATTAATCCAGACCATCAAAGCTATGAGGTCATTGGGAGTTTTTCTCTCTTAAAAGTGGTCTAAATTTGTTATTTGTCATTTGTGCCATTACACTTAGTTTATTTAATAACAGGAATGAATTGGTATATTTTCAGATATTAAATTCTTTTGATCTAGACTTAATTTTGTACTCTTTTCCTGCAGGTATGACACACAGATGTCTAAGCAACTGCCTTCCAGCAGTGATTGATTTTGCTGGTTCCCCACACAAAAAGTTTGGAAGAGACCCTTATGTCTTCTGTAGAGTTTCTTGGTTGTAAGCAGCAAGCACTGGTGCTGGCTAACTTAAGCAAATAAAGAATATATCATGCAGACATCAAAGAAACAGCTGGAAATCTGGCTTGGCAAAGGCTGGATTAGGGCACTTCTGGGGATGTGGGTAGTAGGAATAGTCTATAGTTTTTCCTCGGTGCCAACACTGGGAAAGAATATGTTCCAATTATTTTCATTTTCCTATCTTTTTGTTTTTCTTCAGAAGGAGCAGAGTTGAGAGATAGTCTTTCATAGCTTTTCCCATAAGGTATGTTCTCCTTGGGCAACATTTTCAACTCAACCTTTAGCCCTTAGCTTGCTTTTTCTTTTTTTTCTTTGTTTTTTTATTTTTGAGACAGGGGTCTTGCTCTTTCACCCAGGCTAGAGTACAGTGGCATGATCATGGCTCACTGCAGCCTCATCCTCCCAGGCTCAAGCGATTCTCCCACCTCAGCCTCCCAAGTAGCTGGGACTACTGGCGTGAGCCACCATGCCCAGCTAAGTTTTGTTTATTTTTTATAGAGACAGGGCCACACTATGTTGCCCAGGGTGGTCTCAAACTCTGGTTTGAGCAATCTGCCCACCTTGGCCTCCCAAAGTGCTGGGATTACAGGCATGAACCACCTCACCTGGCTTTTCTTTATTCATCATGAATATACCCTACTTAGCCTGGTCAACATGGAGAAACCCTGTCTCTACAAAACAAAAATTAGCCAGGCATGGTGGTGTGGCCTGTAGTCCCAGCTACTCAGGAGGCTGAGGTGGGAGGATCACTTGAACCTGGCAGGTGGAGGCTGCAGTGAACTGAGATCACATCACTGCACTCCAGCCTGGAAGACAGACAGAGACCCTGCCTCAAAAGCAAACAAACAAACAAAAAAGAATATATTCTGCTTTTCTATCCCTAATTGTCTGCTCAAGCAGTGTGCCTGACAGTCACATGACCTCTTCTAGGAAGCTTGGAAAGTGTGCCCTGCCTATTGCCCCTTTTTGAGGACTTCATTATGCAACCTACAATTCTTGGCTCGGCTGAAGGAGCAAGAGCAGGGCCTCCTAAATGGCACCTTTCTATTAGGCTTACCAAAGGCCTGGTAGATGTGCTCTGCCCAACAGGAAATCTCTATACTGAGTAGCATTGAACCATCTAGATTTCTCTCTTGGGTAGGTTTAACCGTGACGCATGCAAAGGACAGTCCTTGGTCAAGGTAGATGCAGAAAGGCTCACAGAGGGAAGTGCGAGCAGAGAGTAAGCAGAAGCCATGGGACAGCCTAAAGGAGAATAGAGAAAAGATGACCAGGAGCGGCAGAAGCAAGAGCAGAGAGAGAATGATTGAGACCCCAGAGTGTGGAAACACTAGGGTAGGGAGCAAAGGATGGCGCCCCCTGCTGAGAGGTCCAGAATGGCAGGCTGCAGTTACATCTTCAACAACCTTCTGCAGCAGCGTGATGTCTCTGCTTTTATGTCTCTGTATTGTTGCAATAAATTCTTACTCTTTATCTGATGTAACCTGAGTGTTTTTCTATTCCTTGAGCCCAGAAAGAGCCTAATACACCATTACTACCCCCTTTCCTGTTCTCATCGCTCCCATTTTAATCTGTAACCAACAACCTTGTGGATACCGCCTTTCCTCTCAACAGCCATGTCTTCAGAGTCTCATGCTGTTCTTCGCTCTTCTGACTCTTCTAAAATGCATCTCTTTTCCAGATCCATACTAACCACCGCTATCTATGTCTCAGTCACCTGTCAGCACCTAATACAGGTCAAAGGCCCCATTCTCAATGAGTTACAATAGAAGGTGATTTTACTCATTCACTGAAGTCACAAAGATCAAGGTTGGGAATCTCATGGGCCGGCAGTCTCTGGGCCTAAATTGGAAGTATGAACCAAATCACTGACTCTTGGTGTTAGATTTGGTAGAGTCGTCAGAAATCATCTAGTTCAACCTCAAGCCTAAAGCCAGACTGTCCTCGACCACATTAGGAAGAGGTTTTTCCCCTCGTCTGTGGCTGGGAACTTTCCAGACTGGCAGGTCACTACTTCACAGTGCAGCCCAACCATTTTTTTTCCAACATTAAGAATGCGGGGCCAGGCATGGTGGCTTACGCCTATAATTCCAGCACTTTGCGAGGTCCAGGCGGACAGATCGTTTGAGCCCAGGAGTTCAAGACGAGACTGGGCAACATGACAAAACCTTGTCTCTACAAAAAATACCAAAAAAAAAAAAAAAAAAAAAAGGCTGGGCGTGATGGCACACACTTGTAGTCTGAGGCTGAGACTGGAGGATCCCTGGAGCCCAGAAGGTCGAGGCTGCAGTGAGCCATGATCATGCCACTGCACTCCAGCAACAGAGTTAGAGGCTGTCTCAAAAAAACAAAAAAGTTTGAAGACAATGGTCATGAGCTACCTTGATATTTCTTTTCCAGGCTTACATTCCCCCATGTTTCAACCCATCTTCATGCTCCAACTGGTCATGGTAGTCTAACACAGTTAGACTAACATAGAATTAAACAAATCACAACTGTTTCTACGAAGCCAAAGAGGGTAGGGAAGTCTTATCTTAGTAAGTCCTATTATAATATCAACTTTTCTAACCCTATGGCCTTTTTTCCATACATATCATCTCTGACCTCTCCACTGCTCTCTGGTGGTAGCTAATTTTTCTCACTTAATAGAGACCTGAGGGAAGGAGGTGGTGGAGTTAGATTGGAGAAAGAAAGCAGGGAGTGCAGCAAAGAAGTTAAACATTTATATACAAATTCCTGGCCTCATGAAGTTTATAATCTAATTTGGTAGACAAAGTATACAATTAAAACTCATAAAAAAGATAAGCCATAACAGCCGAAAATGGTAAGTAAAATAAATTCTAAAGGATTTAGGAAGACTAGAATAGAGAAGACATTTAGAAGTCCTGGTATTGGCCGAGCGCGGTGGCTCACGCTTGTAATCCCAGCACTTTGGGAGGCCGAGGCAGGCGGATCCTGAGGTCAGGAGATCGAGACCATCCTGGCTAACATGGTGAAACTCCATCTCTACTAAAAATACAAAAAAAATTAGCCAGGCACGGTGGCAGGCGCCTGTAGTCCCAGGTACTCGGGAGGCTGAGGCAGGAGAATGGAGTGAACCTGGGAGGCAGAGCTTGCAGTGAGCCAAGATTGCGCCACTGCACTCCAGCCTGGGCGACAGAGCGAGACTCCGTCTCAAAAAAAAAAAAAAAAAAAGAAGTCGTGGTATTTACACTTAGCCTCAGCTTTGTACAGGAAACACCAGGAAATGGGAAATGAGTACCCTCAACATAGTACATTTGAGAGATGCAGCAAGAAACAAAATATGAGAATATAATTGAGCAAGAGCTCAGGGCTATTTTAGAAACAGATTTTTGAATCATCCACAAATATCCATGATGTTTATAACATTACCAATGGAAAGAAGATTGGGATAATGACATGTAAAGACTTAACAGACAGCCTGGGCAACATGGAGAAACCCCATCTCTACTGAAAATACAAATCTGAAGTGGGAGGATCACCTGAGCCTGGGGAGGACAAGGCTGTAGTGAGCTGTGATTGTGCCACTGCACTCCAGCCTGAGCAGTAGAGTGAGACCTCATCTTAAAAAAAAAAAGACTTACCAGAACAGAGAATTTGTTTCCATCATTGATTAATTCATTTATTCATAAGTCAGTAAATGTATACATATTAACTTAGTAAATGAGATGATTTTGTGAGTGGATATACATGCCAGACACTGTTTTAGGCTTGGTGAGAGATAAAAGATAAATCCAATAACAGTCCTTCTCTTCAAGGACTTAATCTAGTAATACAGATAAGATTAAATAAGACTTGTAAATCAGGTATATGAAGAAATTAAAAAATAGTAATAACCATGAGAAAAGTGCAGATAAAGGAGAAATAAGAGGAAGAAAATATTTTGGCTTTGTTTTGTTTTCAGTAAGGGATGATCAGTGAATGCTTTATAGAAAAGGTGAGTTTTAAAGTTGCAATGGTTTGAATATGTCCCCCAAAAGTTCATGTATTAAAACCCTAATTGCCACTGTAACAGTATTAAGAGGTGGGAACTTTAAGAGGTGATTAGCAGGTGATAGCTCCGCCCTCATGAATGGATTAATGCTGTTATTTGGGAAGTGAGTTAGTTATCATGGGAGTGCGTTCCTGATACAAGGATCAAGTTCAGCCTCCAATCCTGCTCTATCTCATGCTTGCACCTCCTCTCCATGTGGTGCCCTTCCACCATTGGACAACACAGCCCTAATCAGATGCAGTGCTATGCTCTTGGACTTCCCAGCCTCCAGAACTGAGAGGCAAATACATTTCTATTCTATATGTTACCCAGTTTGTGATATTCTGCAATAGAGGCAGAAAACAGAGTAAGGCAAAAGTTAAATGCTTAAGATGGATAGGATTTGAACATATGGAAATGATTAGAGAGCATGTTATGCAAATGAAATAGTATGAGCAAAACTGACCAAGGTAGAGGACCGTGGACACAAAAGGTAGATGAGGACCTTGCACATGATAGACCACAATGCAAATGCATGAAACAAAACACTGACTGGATTCTCAGGAAGGCCCAACAATCTTCTATCCTTTATCCTTTCCTAGTCAGTCCTGAGCCAAAGCTAGAGGGACAGGTAGTTGAAGAAACCTTTGAGATACCCAAGTGTGGATGACAGATGGCAGTTCAGATGTAAATTCTGGACTAGATATATAAATTTGTGATCATCTGTGTGGAGGTGACATGGCTTCATGTCACCTCCACACAGATGATCACAAATTTATATCCAGCAGGAGATGGTTTAGGGAGAAAGAGGAATCAAGTGAGAAGAAAAGGAGTTAGAGCTGCGCTTTATTTCCTGCCCTTCAGATAACTTTCTTCACTCTCCTCAAATCCCTTTCCCATAGCTCCCTTCCACAGTCTCACCAGGTGACTTCACCTCCTACTTTACCAAGAAAACAAAAGCCATTAGATGAAGGCCCTCCAAACTTCTTACCACCAAACCAACAAACCTTTCAGCACCTATGTAATTTCTTCCTTTCCATTTTCTGTTAAAATGGAAGAGGGATCCATCCTAGGATTGGAGCTTCCACAGATGTTCATATAATTCCTCCCTTTGCCTCTTCAGCAACCTCATTCCATCAACTTGCTGTCTCCTAGATCTTCAAGTGCTCTCAAAATGTACCTGCTACATAAATGTTCTCTAATGTCTGCCATCTTTAAAAACCCTCCTGCCAGATGGCACCCTTTTTTTCATTCCTCCTTCATAGTTAACTACTTGAAAGAGTGGTCGACACTGGTTCTATTTCCTCTCTACTCTCATTTCTGGTCCCACGACTCCGTTGAAACTGTCCTTGCTGCCAGGCACAGTGGCTCATGCCTATAATCCCAACAAATCAGGGGGCCAATGCAGGAGGATCGCTTGAGCCCAGGGAGTTCAAGACCAGCCTGGGCAACATAGTAAGAGCTTATCGCTACATAAAAGTAAACAAAAATTAGCTGAGCATGGTGGCACACACCTGTAATCCCAGCTATTCAGAAAGTTGAGATGGGAGGATCCTTTTAGCCCAGGTGGTGCAGTGAGCCATGATCATGCCACTGCATTCCAGCCTGGGTGACAGAGTGAGTCCCTGTCCCTCCCTCCTTCGGATAATGCTCTTCCATTGGTTTTCCTGAGCTCCTAGTTCTTGGCTCTTCTCTTAACTGTTGAACATTCTGCCTGAAACTCTACTTCCCCTCGTACTCTTCTTAGGATAGCACATATGCTCCCATGGCTACAACAACCTTCTGTACACTCCTGTCTTCCAAGTCTCTAACTCAGGTCCCAATGTCACTGCCGAGCCTCTGACTCATACATCAATTAATGAAACTCAACCAAAAGCTCAATTTCTCCTCTTCCCTCCAATCTCTTGCTTTCTTTTTTATATTCTTTTTCTTGGAGGTAAGCACTCTCTTTCTCTATCCTCCCTATCCTGGCCTTCTCCCTGACCCCACAACCCCAATCTATTATTTATTTTGTAGCCAGATGACATTTCCAAAATTTAAATCTGATCTATTAATTCCCTTGCTGAAAATTCAACTCTGCTTTTTTTTTTTTTTTTTTTTTTTTTTTTTTTTTTTTTGTAGAGACAGCGTCTTGCTATGTTGCCCAGGCTGGCGTGCAGTGGCTATTCACATGTGCAATCATGTTGCGCACTACAGCCTCTAACTCCTTGGCTCACGGGATCCTCCAGACTTAGCCTCCTAGTAGCTGGGACCACAGGAGCACCACCAGTCCACTCCTAGCTTCAGCTCTACATCTTTTGGGATGTAGTCTAAACCCCTTAGCGTCATAAAGCCATGTGTATGTCCAGACTCATCTCTCATCACTATCACCATGGTATTTCACACTGTGGCAACTATGAACAACTTTCAGTTCCCAGTATTGACGCAGTCTCTGATGCTTAGAGCCTTTGCCCATGTTGTTCTTTGGTGCTCTGAATGCTTCCCCAGTTTCTTCATCTTCCTGATATTTATGCTTCATGCAGTCTGAGCTTAAAAATCACTTCTCGCCGGGCGCAGTGGCTCACGCCTGTAATCCCAGCACTTTGGGAGGCCGTGGCGGGTGGATCACGAGGTCAGGAGTTCAAGACCAGCCTGGCCAACATGGTGAAACCCCATCTCTACTAAAATACAAAAATTCGCTGGGCGTGGTGGTGCATGCCTGTAATCCCAGCTACTGGGGAGGCTGAGGTAGGAGAATGGCTTGAACCCAGGAGGCAGAGGTTACAGTGGGCCAATTGTGCCACTGCACTCCGGCCTGGGTGACAGAGCAAGACTCCATCTGAAAAAAAAAAAAAAAAAAAAAAAAATCACTTCTCTCCAAAGGCCTTCCTGACTCCATGTGGCTGGATTACGGGCCCTTCCTACAGGCTATCCTATTACTTTGTACTTACTCCTATGATCATCACATGGTCTGCAAATGACTCTCAATTTAGCCATATCTTTCATCTTTAATCTAGAAGTAGATTGGCCTTTTAGCAGGAATGCCTTGCTTACCAGTTTATCCCTTTTATCTAACATAGTGCCTGGCACATATTCGGAAATCAATAAATCATTGTTGAATGAATGAAATGAACTGGGGCTTTATGTCTAAGATGTTTTATAAGAAGGCAGTACAGGGAAGTGGAATGTACACAAAATTTAGAATCAGAGAGTTGGATCAAATCCCATTTCTCTGTCTCTTAACTAGCTATAAGACCACAGTGTATTTACCTTCTCTGGATGGAGGGCCCACAAGGTGCTGGGCACTGTACTGCATGCTGGGGATACAAGGATGAAGACTTAGTAACTGGCATTAAGAAAGCTGAGTGTAAAAAGATATATATAGAAATAGGTGAGAGGTGGGAGAAGAGAACATCCCACATATAGGGAGTGACATGCTAGAAGGACTGTAGTAGGCAAGCAATCACGTCCCTCATTATCAGGAGTGAAGTAGTTCAGTGAGGTTAGAACCTAAGGTGCTGGAGACAGCTGGGGTGAGGAGAATGAGACTGGAGAGAGAAGCAGGAGCCATATCTCAACGGACCCTATACTGTGTCATAAAGTTTGAGATTCATTTTCAGGGCCTTGGAGTTAAAACCCCAAACAGTTTCAAGCAGGAGAGTCACAGTACTGGATTTCCATCATAGAGATAAAGCTGGTGGCGATGTGGAGAATGGGTTCTAAGATGATAATGTTGGAAGCAAGAATACCAGCAAGGAGGCTGTTGCAGGGGGCTCAGTCAATAGGTAGCAGTGGCTTGAATTTCTGCAGGAACTATGGGGAAGGTGCAAAGTATTAGTAGGCAGATTCAGGGGATACTTAGCCGATAGGACACAAGGAACTTGGTGATGGTTGAATGAGAGGGATGAGGGACAAGGAAGATAAAGGATGGCTGCCATGTGTCTGGTCCAGGCAACTGGCATGTAGAGGAGCCATTTCCTGAGGTTGGGAATGCAGATGAAGAGGCTTTTGGACAGTGAATGCTTTAATGAGAGAGCTCTGTTAGCTGAAGGCAGGATGGGTGGAAGGGAAAAGTCTGGAGTCAGGACAAGGAGCTAAGATGTCCCTGTAGTAGTGTAGGGGTGAGGTGATATGGCCTGAACTAAGGTGAGCAGCTGGAATAGAAAGAAGGGAAGGGTCTTAGAAATTAAAATAAAATCCTGAGCCCTCCTAGTGACTGAATGAATTCCCTCTTGGCCAAGGAGACTCTAGAAAAAAACTAAAAAACTGAATTCCTGGTCATGATGGGAAGGGAGGTCAGACATGCCTCATTATAGCACATGCCTTTTGGAGTTTAGGCACAATGACCAGCATTAATGTTAAAATAGAGATAATAAGACTGACAAGGCCAGGCACAGTGGCTCCTGCCTATAATCCCAGCACTTTAGGAGGCTGAGGCAGGCAGATCCCTTGAGCTCAGGAGTTTGAGACCAGCCTGGGCAACATGACAAAACCCTATCTCTACAAAAATTACAAAAAAATTAGCTGGACATGGCGGTGCACACCTATAATCCCAACTACATGGGAAGCTAAGGCTGGAGGGACACCTGAGCCCAGGAGGTTGAGGCTGCAGTGAACCATGATCATGTCACTACACTCCAGCCTGGGTGATAGAGACCCTGTCAAACACACACACACACACACACACACACACACACACACACACAACGAAACAGGCTCTTTGTGGCAATAAGATACCAAATTATGAATAAGACCTAAGGCAGGTTAAATCACACCTGCAAACAATCATTCCTTTCTGCTGATTTCAAGTTTTAGACAGAGCCTTACTCCTTTAACCAATTGCAAATAAAGAACCTCTGAATCCACATGTAACCTGAAAGCCCCCGATTCAAGATATCCCTCCCACCTTTTTGGGCTGAACCAATGGATACCTTCCATGTACTGATTTATGTCTTTGCCTATCACTCCTGCTGCCCTAAAATGTATAAAACCAAGCTGTAATCTGACTGCCTTGAGACTACTTACTCAAGGCTTCTTGGGTTTGCATTTTCCCTGGTCGTGGTGACTTACACTGCCTCAGAACAAACCTATTTAAAATATTTCACAGAGTTTGGTTTCTCCATTAGTAGGCTAATGTGACTGATGAGGTGAAGTAATGATAGACAGGGCTTGGCAGTTACAATGGAGAGTCCTGAAGAATATATTGAATAGCCAAATTAGGGGGCTATCCAAAAGTCTTTGAAAACCAAGCAGAGGAACTGAGACTTGATTCAGTGGGGGAGAAATATTATAATATTCCTGGACAAAGAATGTTTAAGGAACATTAGTCTAACAACAGTGTACAAGGGATCAACCAGAGAAAAGAAAGGATGATGGAGGCAGAGAGAGAATATGGTTATCATTCGAATAGAACACTCTGAGAATGCAGACTCTACCAATGAAAAATATAAGGTACTTGTGACTCATTCAATGTGGGATATAAAGGAGAGGATGCAACTGATGTATCACCACGGCACATAACACATTCTCAGGAATTATTTGTTTACATGTTTACCTCTGTCAGGCTATGGGCTTTTTTTTTTTGAGATGGAGCCTCACTCTGTTGCCCAGGCTGGAGTGCAGTGGTGCGATCTCGGCTCACTGCAAGCTCCGCCTCCAGGGTTCACACCATTCTCCTGCCTCAGGCTCCAGAGTAGCTGGGACCACAGGCACCCACCACCACGCCTGGCTAATTTTTTGTATTTTTAGTAGAGATGGGGTTTCACTGTATTAGCCAGGATGGTCTTGATCTCCTGACCTCGTGATCTGCCCGCCTCGGCCTCCCAAAGTGCTGGGATTACAGGCGTGAGCCACTGCGCCCGCTGGCTGTGGGCTTCTTAAAGTCAGAAACTATGTCTTCTTTATTTTTATATCTTCAATATATAGCCAAATTATGGCATAGACCAAGTCTTGATAAATATTCTTGAATAACCAACCTAATGAATACATAAGTTGGATAGGCAGCGTATACATGAAAGCAAGATAGTTTGGGGAAGGTGTTTTTTGTTTTGTTTTTTTAATTTAGATTTTGGCTGGGTGTGGTGGCTCACACCTGTAACCCAGCACTTTGGGAGACTGAGACAAGCAGATCTCTTGAAGCCAGCAGTTTGAGACCAGCCTGGCCAACATGGTAAAACCCTGTCTGTACTGAAAATACAAAAATTAGCTGGGTGTGGTGGCACGTGCCTATAAACCCAGCTACTTGGGAGGCTGAGGCACGAGAATCGCTGGAGCCCAGGAGGCAGAGGTTGCAGTGAGCTGAGATCACTCCACTGCACTTCAGCCTGGGCAACAGAGTGAGACTCCATCTCAAAAAAAAAAAAAAAATTACAGATTGGGTCTCTGTTGCCCAGGATGGAGTGCAGTGATGTGATCATGGCTCACTGCAGCCCAAACTCCTGGGCTGAAGCAATCCTCCCACCTCAGCCTCCTAAGTATCTGGGACTGCAGGCAGTCACCACTACCCCTGGCTAATATTTATTTATATATTTTATTTATTTATTTATTTATTTATTTATTTTTTGTAGAGGCAGAGTCTACATTGCCCAGGCTGGTCTCGCACTCCTGGACTCACACAATCCTCCCACCTCATTCTCCTAAAGTTCTGGGATTACATGCATGAGCCACCACTCTCCACCTAAGAATGTTTTGAATTTGGCTTTGAAGTGTTCTTTTTTTAAAAAAAATTTGTTTCACACCGCTGGACTAGGATGAAATGGCTGTGAAATGTTGAGTTTAAGATGTGACATCTAAGATACCCACTTGTAAATGTCTTATAGATACAGAAATAGTAGTGCTCAGAAGTCCAGAAGAGAGAAGAAATCTGGAGAGAGGCACAGTAGGGAGTCATCAGTGTTAATCATGTCTCTCACTGCACCCTCATCTGACATTTGAAACAAACAAGCTGAAACCTTGGTGTCTTCATAACGTAATGCAATGCAGTCAAGGATAGAGGTTCCACTCCAGGTTTCTTCCATTGTGAGCACCACCACTGTCAATAGGTGAATCCCAGAATTCCTGCAGAAGGGGAGAGAGAGCCTGCACGTCTGCGCTGGAGGTTTTATGGATAGACCTGGAAGTGGTTTGTATCAATTTTTTTTTTTCTTTTTTAGACAGTCTTGCTCTGTCACCTAGGCTGGAGTGCAGTGGTGCTATGTCAGCTCACTGCAACCTCTGCCTCCCAGGTTGAAGCAATTCTTCTGGCTCAGCCTCCTGAGTAGCTGGGATTACAGGCGTGTGCCACCACATGTGGCTAATTTTTGTATTTTCAGTAGAGACAGGGTTTCACCATGTTGGTCAGGCTGGTCTTGAACTCCTGACCTCAAGTGATCTGCCCACCTCAGCCTCCCAAAGTGCTGGGATTACAGGCGTGAGCCTGGCCGGTTTGTATCACTTCTACTCATCTGATATGGTTTCACTTTGTGTCCCCACCCAAATCTTATCTTGAATTATAGCTCTCACAATTCCCACATGTTGTGGGAGGGACCAAGTGGGAGATAACTGAATCATGGGGGTGGTTTCCCCCATACTGTTCTCGTGGTAGTGAATAAGTCTCACAAGATCTGATGGTTTTGTAAAGGATTTCCCTTTTCGCTTGGCTCTCCTTCTTTCTTTTTGACTGCCGTCATGTAAGAGGTACCTTTCGCCTTCTGCCATAATTGTGAGGCCTTCCCAGCCACATGGAACTGTGAATCCCTTAAACCTCTTTTTCTTTATAAATTACCCAGTATTGGGTATGTCTTTATTAGCAGCGTGAAAACAAACTAATCCACCATCTGTTTGTGTTCTCTCAATGCCTTCAAACTCAAGCTTGACTGTTGACTGAACAATTAAGGAGAAACATTTGCCTCCCAATCCATTCCATGCCCTTCTCTATTCTGCTCTCTGTCCTGAGAGGCTGGTCTCTAGGGATCAACCATCAGAGCTTCCTTGCTCTCTGGCTTCCAAGTTGGGTTCAGAGGATGAGAGGTAGCAGCAGGAGAGTAGAAACTGGAAAAGAGGAAAGGAAAGGTCTCTATCACTTCTTTGCCCATCCCTACCCTCCACTGACATTTTGTGGAGAATTCCGGCAGCGCAGTTGCATTTTCCTGCAGCCACAGCTCCTCTTGGGCAGTTCCTGTTGTATGGCTCCAGTTCTTGCTGGCCTCCAATAATACTATTCTCAATCCTGGGGTCTTAATGGCTTCTTGCAGTTAATAGTCTCTGGCTGTTTCTCTAATCTCTTGTGTGGTCCCTTAGTATTGCCCATTCTTCTGTAAATCATCCCTTCCTTAATCTGTCTTCAGTTGAATCCTTTGAGTGTGCCATTTGTTTTCTGTTGAAACCCTAACAGATACATTGTTTACTAGCTCACACTAATTCCGTTTCAATTACCAATGCACTATTTTGTGGGTGGTTTAATTTGTTCCATCAAAAGGGGCACAAGTGACCACTGTAGTCAAAATTCCATTTTAGTACCACACACTGAAAGTTTTAAGTCCATATTGCATATTCTATACCAAGAGAGATCCTTTCTTTTCATTAGCTTGACTACAGAAATGGTTATTCATAACTCTAGTGTTCATCTATAGCTATAGTAACACCATAAAGTGACTTGAACCACCCTATTCTATCATTTTTTTTCTATTCCTGTTGGAGACCATTTCTATTTATGCATCCAAGGATACAACATCAGGCCAGGCGCCATGGCTCACACCTGTAATCCCAACACTTTGGGAGGCCAAGATGTGTGTATTTTGTATTTTTAGTAGAGATGGGGTTCCGCCGTGTTGGCCAGGCTGGCCAACACGGCGGAACCCCATCTCTACTAAAAATACAAAAATTAGTGAGGTGTGATGGTGCATGTCTGTAATCCCAGCTACTAAGGAAGCTGAGGCATGAGAATTGCTTGAACCTGGGAGGCAGAACTTGCAGTGAGCTGAGATCCTGCCACTGCATTCCAGCCTGGGCGATGGACTGAGACTCCATCTCAAAAAAAAAGGAGAGGAAAAAAAGAGAAATAAATGGTAGGTAGCTGTAAAACAGCAGTACAGGTACTAGGAAAGAGAGATAGTACATATGTTAATGAGAGGTTGAGATTTCTTGATACTGTACAAAGGGCATGACTGATCGAGCTATACAGGGGTGGCAATGGTAAACTTTAGATAACCAAGGGAGGTCACAGGAGATGAGAAAACAGAAAAATTGGTTTACCATATACATTTAGAAAAGCAGATAAGAAATCTGGAGTTTTGTTTCCACCACACAGCAGTTGCTGCGTTTGCAGATGGGAGCTGCTGAATAAGAACTGTGTCTTACTAATGTTCTTATCTCCAGCATCATTATGAAACTTCCACATATCAAGCAGCAAAAAATAATGACTAAGTTAAATAGTGAAACTTCATACTGTTTCCTGTATGAAATATTGTAGAGATGCTGGGCCCAGTGGCTCAGGCCTGAAGTCCCAGCACTTTGGGAGGCTGAGGGGGGCATATCACCTGAGGTCAGAAGTTCGAGACTAGACTGGGCAACATAGTGAAACCCTGTCTCTACTAAAAATATGAAAATTAGCTGGGTGTGGTGGCAGGTACCTGTAATCCCACCTGTTTGGGAGGCTGAGACAGGAGAATCACTTGAACCCAGGAGGTGGAGGTTACAGTGAGCCAAGACCACGCCATTGCACTCCAGCCTGGGCAACAAATGTGAAACTCCATCTCAAAAAAATATACTATAGAGATGTTTTACCGTAAAATGTTTATCAAGATGGCCGAATAGGAACAGCTCCGGTCTCCAGCTCCCAGCCCCAGCGACACAGAAGACGGGTGATTTCTGCATTTCTGCTTGAGGTACCGGTTTCATCTCACTAGGGAGTGCCTAACAGTGGGTTCAGGACAGTCGGTGAAGCGCACTGTGCGCGAGCCTAAGCAGGGCGAGGCATTGCCTCACTCGGGAAGCGCAAGGGGTCAGGGAGTTCCCTTTCCTAGTCAAAGAAAGGGGAAACAGACGGCACCTGGAATATCGGGTCAGTCCCGTCCTAATACTGCGCTTTTCCAACGGGCCTGGAAAACGGCACACTAGGAGATTGTGTCCCGCACCTGGCTCGGAGGGTCCTATGCCCACAGAGTCTTGCTGATTGCTAGCACAGCAGTCTGAGATCACGCTGCAAGGCGGCAACGAGGCTGGGGGAGGGGCGCCCGCCATTGCCCAGGCTTGCTTAGGTAAACAAAGCAGCCAGGAAGCTCGAACTGGGTGGAGCCCACCACAGCTCAAGGAGGCCCGCCTGCCTCTGTAGGCTCCACCTCTGGGGGCAGGGCACAGACAACCAAAAACTCAGCGAGAACCTCCACAGCCTTAAATGTCCCTGTGTGACTGACAGCTTTGAAGAGAGTAGTGGTTCTCCCAGCACGCAGCTGGAGATCTGAGAACGGACAGACTGCCTCCTAAAGTGGGTCCCTCACCCCTGAGCAGCCTAACTGGGAGGCACCCCCCCAGTGGGACAGACTGACACCTCATTCAACCGGGTACTCCTCTGAGACAAAACTTTCAGAGGAACTATCAGACAGCTGAATTTGTGGTCTCACGAAAATCCGCTGTTCTGCAGCCACCGCTGCTGACACCCAGCCAAACAGGGTCTGGAGTGGACCTCTAGTAAACTCCAACAGACCTGCAGCTGAGGGTCTTGTCTGGTAGAAGGAAAATTAACAAACAGAAAGGACATCCACACCAAAAACCCATCTGTACATCACCATCATCGAAGACAAAAAGTAGACAAAACCACAAAGATGGGGAAAAAACAGACCAAAAAAACTGGAAACTCTAAAAAACAGAGCACCTCTCCTCCTCCAAAGGAACGCAGTTCCTCACCAGCAACGGAACAAAGCTGGATGGAGGATGACTTTGATGAGTTGAGAGAAGAAGGCTTCAGACGATCAAACTACTCTGAGCTATGAGAGGAAATTCAAAACAATAGCAAAGAAGTTAAAAACTTTGAAAAAAAATTAGAAGAATGGATAACTAGAATAACCAATGGAGAGAAGGGCTTAAAGGAGATGATGGAGCTGAAAGCCAAGTTTCGAGAACTACGCGAAGAATGCAGAAGCCTCAGTAGCAGATGCGATCAACTGGAAGAAAGGGTATCGCTGATAGAAGATGAAATGAATGAAATGAAGAGAGAAGGGAAGTTTAGAGAAAAAAGAATAAAAAGAAATGAACAAAGCCTCCAAGAAATTTGGGACTATGTGAAAAGACCAAACCTACGTCTGATTGGTGTACCTGAAAATGATGGGGAGAATGGAACCAAGTTGGAAAACACTCTGCAAGATATTATCCAGGAGAACTTCCCCAATCTAGCAAGGCAGGCCAGCATTCAGATTCAGGAAATACAGAGAACGCCACAAAGATACTCCTCGAGAAGGGCAACTCCAAGACACATAATTGTCAGATTCACCAAAGTTGAAATGAAGGAAAAAATGTTAAGGGCAGCCAGAGAGAAAGGTCGGGTTACCCACAAAGGGAAGCCCATCAGACTAACAGCTGATCTCTCAGCAGAAACTCTACAAGCCAGAAGAGAGTGGGGGCCGATATTCAACATTCTTAAAGAAAAGAATTTTCAACCCAGAATTTCCTATCCCGCCAAACTAAGCTTCATAAGTGAAGGAGAAATAAAATACTTTACAGACAAGCAAACGCTGAGTGATTTTGTCACCACCAGGCCTGCCCTAAAAGAGCTCCTGAAGGAAGCACTAAACATGGAAAGGAACAACCGGTACCAGCCCCTGCAAAAACATGCCAAATTGTAAAGACCATCGAGGCTCGGAAGAAACTATAGCAACTAACGAGCAAAATAACCAACTAACATCATAATGACAGGATCAGATTCACATATAACAATATTCACGTTAAATGTAAATGGGCTAAATGCTCCAATCAAAAGACACAGACTGGCAAACTGGATAAGGAGTCAGGACCCATCAGTGTGCTGTATTCAGGAAACCCATCTCACGTGCAGAGACACACATAGACTCAAAATAAAGGGATGGAGGAAGATCTATCAAGCAACTGGAAAATAAAAAAAGGCAGGGGTTGCAATCCTAGTCTCTGATAAAATAGACTTTAAACCAACAAAGATCAAAAGAGACAAAGAAGGCCATTACATAATGGTAAAGGGATCAATTCAACAAGAAGAGCTAACTATCCTAAATATATATGCACCCAACACAGGAGCACCCAGATTCATAAAGCAAGTCCTCAGTGACCTACAAAGGGACTTAAACTCCCACACAATAATAATGGGAGATTTTAACACCCCACTGTCAGCATTAGACAGATCAACGAGACAGAAAGTTAACAAGGATATCCAGGAATTGAACTCAGCTCTACATAAAGTGGACCTAATAGACATCTACAGAACTCTCCACCCCAAATCAACAGAATATACATTTTTTTCAGCACCACACCACACCTATTCCAAAATTGACCACATAGTTGGAAGTAAAGCTCTTCTCAGCAAATGTAAAAGAACAGAGATTATAACAAACTGTCTCTCAGACCACAGTGCAATCAAACTAGAACTCAGGATTAAGAAACTCAGTCAAAACCGCTCAACTACATGGAAACTGAACAACCTGCTCCTGAATGACTATTGGGTACATAATGAAATGAAGGCAGAAATAAAGATGTTCTTTGAAACCAACGAGAACAAAGACACAACATACCAGAATCTCTGGGACACGTTCAAAGCAGTGTGTAGAGGGAAATTTATAGCACTAAATGCCCACAAGAGAAAGCAGGAAAGATCCAAAATTGACACCCTAACATCACAATTAAAAGAACTAGAAAAGCAAGAGCAAACACATTCAAAAGCTAGCAGAAGGCTAGAAATAACTAAAATCAGAGAAGAACTGAAGGAAATAGAGACACAGAAAACCCTTCAAAAAATTAATGAATCTAGGAGCTGGTTTTTTGAAAAGATCAACAAAATTGATGGACCGCTAGCAAGACTAATAAAGAAGAAAAGAGAGAAGAATCAAATAGATGTAATAAAAAACTAAAAAGGGGATATCACCACCGATCCCACAGAAATACAATCTACCATCAGAGAATACTACAAACACCTCTATGCAAATAAACTAGAAAATCTGGAAGAAATGGATAAATTCCTCGACAAATACACCCTCCCAAGACTAAACCAGGAAGAAGTTGAATCTCTGAATAGACCAATAACAGGTTCTGAAATTGTGCCAATAATCAATAGCTTGCCAACCAAAAAGAGTCCAGGACCTGATGAATTCACAGCTGAATTCTACCAGAGGTACAAGGAGGAACTGGTACCATTCCTTCTGAAACTATTCCAATCGATAGAAAAAGAGGGAATCCTCCCTAACACATTTTACGAAGCCAGCATCGTCCTGATACCAAAACCTGGCAGAGACATAACCAAAAAAGAGAATTTCAGACCAATATCCTTGATGAACATTGATGCAAAAATCCTCAATAAAATACTGGCAAACCGAATCCAGCAGCACATCAAAAAGCTTATCCACCATGATCAAGTGGGCTTCATCCCTGGGATGCAAGGCTGGTTCAACATACGCAAATCAATAAATGTAATCCAGCATATAAACAGAACCAAAGACAAAAACCACATGATTATCTCAATAGATGCAGAAAAGGCCTTTGACAAAATTCAACAACCCTTCATGCTAAAAACTCTCAATAAATTAGGTATTGATGGGACGTATCTCAAAATAATAAGAGCTATCTACAACAAACCCACAGCCAATATCATACTGAATGGGCAAAAACTGGAAGCATTCCCTCTGAAAACTGGCACAAGACAGGGATGCCCTCTCTCACCGCTCCTATTCAACATAGTGCTGGAAGTTATGGCCAGAGCAATCAGGCAGGAGAAGGAAATAAAGGGTATTCAATTAGGAAAAGAGGAAGGCAAATTGTCCCTGTTTGCAGATGACATGATTGTATATCTAGAAAACCCCATTGTCTCAGCCCAAAATCTCCTTAAGCTGATTAGCAACTTCAGCAAAGTCTCAGGATACAAAATTAATGTACAAAAATCACAAGCATTCTTGTACACCAATAACAGACAAACAGAGAGCCAAATCATGAGTGAACTCCCATTCACAATTGCTTCAAAGAGAATAAAATACCTAGGAATCCAACTTACCAGGGATGTGAAGGACCTCTTCAAGGAGAACTACAAACCACTGCTCAATGAAATAAAAGAGGATACAAACAAATGGAAGAACATTCCATGCTCATGGGTTGGAAGAATCAATATCGTGAAAATGGCCATACTGCCCAAGGTAATTTATAGATTCAATGCCATCCCCATCAAGCTACCAATGACTTTCTTCACAGAATTGGAAAAAACTACTTTAAAGTTCATATGGAACCAAAAAAGAGCCCGCATCGCCAAGTCAATCCTAAGCCAAAAGAACAAAGCTGGAGGCATCACGCTACCTGACTTTAAACTATACTACAAGGCTACAGTAACCAAAACAGCATGGTACTGGTACCACAACAGAGACATAGATCAATGGAACAGAACAGAGCCCTCAGAAATGATGCCGCATAGCTACAACTATCTGATCTTTGACAAACCTGACAAAAACAAGAAATGGGGAAAGGATTCCCTATTTAATAAATGGTGCTGGGAAAACTGGCTAGCCATATGTAGAAAGCTGCAACTGGATCCCTTCCTTACACCTTATACCAAAATTAATTCAAGATGGATTAAAGACTTATATGTTAGACCTAAAACCATTAAAATCCTACAAGAAAACCTAGGCAATACCATTCAGGACATAGGCGTGGGCAAGGACTTCATGTCTAAAACACCAAAAGCAATGGCAACAAAAGCCAAAATCGACAAATGGGATCTCATTAAACTAAAGAGCTTCTGCACAGCAAAAGAAACTATCATCAGAGTGAACAGGCAACCTACACAATGGGAGAAAATTTTTGCAACCTACTCATCTGACAAAGGGCTAATATCCAGAATCTACAATGAACTCAAACAAATTTACAAGAAAAAAACAAACAACCCCATCAAAAAGTGGGCAGAGGACATGAACAGACACTTCTCAAAAGAAGACATTTATGCAGCCAAAAAACACATGAAGAAATGCTCCTCATCACTGGCCATCAGAGAAATGCAAATCAAAACCACAGTGAGATACCATCTCACACCAGTTAGAATGGCCATCATTAAAAAATCAGGAAACAACAGGTGCTGGAGAGGATGTGGAGAAATAGGAACACTTTTACACTGTTGGTGGGACTGTAAACTAGTTCAACCATTGTGGAAGTCAGTGTGGCGATTCCTCAGGGATCTCGAACTAGAAATACCATTTGACCCAGCCATCCCATTACTGGGTATATACCCAAAGGACTATAAATCATGCTGCTATAAAGACACATGCACACGTATGTTTATTGCGGCACTATTCACAATAGCAAAGAGTTGGAACCAACCCAAATGTCCAACAACGATAGACTGGATTAAGAAAATGTGGCACATATACACCATGGAATACTATGCAGCCATAAAAAATGATGAGTTCGTGTCCTTTGTAGGGACATGGATGAAACTGGAAAACATCATTCTCAGTAAACTATCGCAAGGACAAAAAACCAAACACCGCATGTTCTCACTCATAGGTGGGAATTGAACAATGAGAACTCATGGACACAGGAAGGGGAACATCACGCTCCGGGGACTGTTGTGGGGTGGGGGGAGGGGGGAGGGACAGCATTAGGCGATACACCTAATGCTAAATGACGAATTAATGGGTGCAGGAAATCAACATGGCACATGGATACATATGTAACAAACCTGCACATTGTGCACATGTACCCTAAAACCCTAAAGTATAAAAAAAAAAAAAAAAAAAGTTTATTAATTGTACAGCTCTGTAAATGCTATGATAAAAATATAATATATAATATCAATATATTATAAAATGACATAATAATACAGTATTTACTGAATGCTTACTATATGCCAGGCAATATACTGAAGTCTTTACATAAGTTATGTCAGTTGATTTTCACCACTAATCCTATAAAACAGATATTATTATTTCCATGCTTACAGAGAGAGAAGGAAACTAAGGCATGGAGCTGTTAAGTCACATAGCTAGTCATTGGCAAAATCAGTATTTATACCTAAGCATCCTGGCTCTGGAGTGTTTCCAAAGAACATAAGTAAACTGTATACCCACAGCAGCTTAAATATATACCACATCAACCTCGCAAGAGGATACTCAACAGTGTTTGGCTAAGGCCAATGATTTTGAATCTCTTCAGCACCCATTAGGATAATTCAGTGTACTATTCAGTGTTGAAAATAAGTCCTACAGGCCGGGCGCGGTGGCTCACGCTTGTAATCCCAGCACTTTGGGAAGCCGAGGCGGGCGGATCACGAGGTCAGGAGATCGAGACCACGGTGAAACCCCGTCTCTACTAAAAATACAAAAAAATTAGCCAGGCGTGGTGGCGGGCGCCTGTAGTCCCAGCTACTCGGAGAGGCTGAGGCAGGAGAATGGCGTGAACCCGGGAGGTGGAGCTTGCAGTGAGCTGAGATTGCGCCACTGCACTCCAGCCTGGGCGACAGAGCGAGACTCCAACTCAAAAAAAAAAAAAAAAAAAGAAAATAAGTCCTACTGAAAAAAGCCTAGTTATGCATTTTCCTTTACACTTTCTTAGCCTTCTTGGAAGTGAATCACGTAGTGCATTGTACACAGCACAAAAGAAGCACTCAGTAAGTATTTAGTGAATTTAACCAAACTAGTAACTTTTCAGTAGCTTTGTAAGAAAAAGTACCAGGAGTCATGAAAAACAAGCAAGCAAACAGTGATAGTAAAATACATAATAAACGTCGACACAAATCATCATTACCTCCTGGATACAAATTTTTACTAGCTTTGGGATAACAGTTCAATGAATATTTTCAAGAATATTGTTTAAAATGGTCACTAATAGTCTTTGAGTGCAGTAGAAAGCACATTTACCTGGAATTCTTACCTTGAAAGCCTTAGATTGGTCTTCAGACAAACCAAAGTATTTTCTTATGTTTTTTTTTTTCTTTTTTCTAGTCCCTGACTCAGGAAAACCACAGTATTTTAAGGAAAGGAAAAGCACTATATTCACTTTTTTCATGTATAGGAAAACCTTGCTCTGAAAATTAAAAATGAAAGCTCTAAGAAGACACTTTATGATGGCCATTGTATGAAGGTGATTGAAAGGCTATTTTTTTCATGTTCTATTTTCTCAAGGTAATCACAGTCCAAACTGGCAAGGACTAGAATACCTCCTGTACCTAACTGGACAATTAGATTTTAACATTTCATAATCTCAAAGACTCTTTGATTAGAATTCAAAAAGCCATTCATTCCAGAGTTAGAGTTTCCTACCTTCCCAGATCAGATGTCCTATCCCAGGGTGACATAGCAACCCTAGAGATGATCTGAATTGGCCTAACCACCTTGTGTGTGCTTTGTCACTTCCTTACATCCCTTCAGCATGTGAAGAATCTCTCTCCCACCTCCAGATGAGCTGTTTCCCCAACCATCTAAGTTTGGCATCCATTTAACTAATATTTATTGAGTATCTACCATACATCGGGGCTGCTTCCGGTGTCGGGGACACAGCCGTGAATAAGACAGACAACACCTATGCCCACATAGAGCTTATATGCAGTTGAGGAAGACAAACTACACACTCACTAAAGATACATAACTTGGGGCCAGGCATGGTGGCTCACGCCTGCAATCCCAGCACTTTGGGAGGCCAAGATGGGAGCCTGAACCCAGGAGTTGGAGACAAGCCTAGGCAACATAAAGAGACCCAGTCTTCATGTTTAAAAAAAAAATTTTAAAAAGATACATAGCTTGGATAATTATTGAATATTGATTCACCCTGTGAAAAAATTCCACAGGATAGATGGCCCTCAGGTGTCTCACCATTCACCTGGGCCCATTCTGTCAACCGTATTTCAAGTACAACAATTTAAAAAAGGAAAAGAGTTTTCAAATAAATGTAAAATCCAAATGAATCATGAAGTTTTATTTCTGTCATTTGTAAAGAATAAACTTGTTTCAAATTTTTTTAAAAATAAATAATTCCACAGGATAATGGTTTAGAGCAGCAGTTCCCAACCTTTTTGGCACCAGGGACCAGTTTCATGGAAGATAATTTTTCTCAGACTTGGGGGATGGGGGGATGGTTTCGAGATGATTCAAGCACATTACATTTATTGTGCACTTCACTTCTATTATTGTAATAGATAATAAAATAATTCTACGACTCACTATAATGTAGAATCAGTGGGAGCCCTGAGCTTGTTTTCCTGCAACTAGACAGCCCCATGGGGTTGGCGGCCAGTGATGGGAGACAGTGACAGATCATCAGGTGTTAGAATCTCATAAGGAGCGTGTAACCTAGGTCCCTCGCATGCGCAGTTCACAGTTGGGTTTGTGCTCCTATGAGAATCTAATGCTGCTGCTGATCTGACAGCAGGCAGAGCTCAGGCAGTAATGCCAGCAATGAGGAGCAGCTGTAAATACAGATGAAGCTTTGCTCCAGTGTCGCCGCCCTCTGCTCACCTCCCGCTGAGTGGTCTGGTTTCTAACAGACCCCTGGCCCGGCAGTTGGGAACCCCTGGTTTACAGTGGGAAAGAAAAAAATCACCTGTTAGCTGGCAGCTGGCCTGGCACACACAGCTAGATCACAGCATTCTCCCATCAAACAGTTTCATGGCACAACGGTATCAGATAAGCTCACTCTGTGGACATGATGAAGCAAAACAGACAAAACAAAAAAGACCACTCTGTAATTGTGTCTGAGCAGGGACGAAACAAGGACACTGCAAACCACTAAAATGACCAAGCAGCCATTTCTCCCAGCTGAATGAGGGCTACCTCTTTGCCAATAGCAGCTTTAGTTCCACTCCATTCCTCCTGCCTCCCAGATAAGAGTCACTAAGATACCCAATCATTGAATTACCCTCCTTTCCTAACAGCCCTCAATCCAGAGCAAACCCCCTTCCTTGAACACAAGCCCAAACTCTCTAACAAGTCCCTTGAAAGACTTTTATTTTTTTTTTTTTGGGACGGAGTCTCGCTCTGTCGCCTAGGCTGGAGTGTAGTGGCTCACTGCAACCTCCGCCTCCCGGGTTCAAGCAATTCTTTGCCTCAGCCACCCAAGTAGGTGGGATTATAGGTGCCTGGCACCATGTCCGGCTAATTTTTGTATTTTTAGTAGAGACGGGGTTTCACCATCTTGGCCAGGCTGGTCTTGAAATCCTGACCTCATGATCCACCCATCTTGGCCTCCCAAAGTGCTAATATTACAGGTGTGAGCCACCGTGCCTGGCCCCTTGTAAGAGTTTCTTACCAAGATATCCCACGTTTTGCCAAGATGTGTGGTCTCACTTGCTGCCACAAGCACTGATAAGCCCAACTTTGTTGGATTATAGTGTATATCTGGTGGTCTTTGATTAGGAGGCATTGTCGGGGCTCAGAAACTGATACCCTAAAATATGGTACTTTGGCATGCTAGCCTAAAGAAGCAGTCTCAAGCTCTCTCTGACCACCCACCCAACCCTGCCTCCTGTCTCTATGAAGCTGTTCACTTTAAAGTTCTCTAATTTGACTAAAATCTGGATCTGCCAAAGAAGAAAACCTCTAGACCCTTCCCTGAGTTTTCATTAATTTAATTCATATAACAGCAAGAAAGACTGCAGTCTGTCAGTGCACCAGGACAGGTTTTTTTTTTGTTGTTGTTGTTTTTATGAGATGGAGTCTTGCTCTGTTGCCCAGGGTAAAATGCAATGGTACGATCTTGGCTCACTGAAACCTCTGCCTCCCAGGTTCAAGTGATTCTCCAGCCTCAGCTTCCCAAGTAGCTGGGATTACAGGCGTGTGCCACCATGCCTGGAGAAATTTTGTATTTTTAGTAGAAACGGGGTTTCACCATGTTGGCCAGGCTGATCTCGAACTCTTGACCTCATGATCCACCCACCTCACCCAAAGTGCTGAGATTACAGACCGGGGCCACTGTGCCCACCCAGTCACCTGGACAGATTTTTGTCATAAACTATTGTTTGCTCTGCAGGCCCAACAGATAGTGTCCCAAGCCATTTTATGTTCTCCAACTCCTTTCATTTCTCCCTAAAAATCATTTACTAGCCTTCAAATTGCCACATTTCTCCATCTCCCCATCCTCTATGAAGAAAGGTATACAAACCTCTGTCTCCATTTGGTGACTATTCTCATGTGATTCTCCTGCTATGCATGTCCAAAAAGGTTTTTTAATGTCTTTGCTCCTATTCATCTGCCTTGTGCCAGTTGAATTTTTGGCGAAACTTCAGAGGGTGAAGGGGTAGCTTTCCCTTTGTTCTGATAACATCAACAAGGGGGAGAGGGGAAGAAGCCTTTAGTTAGGGTGATCAGGAAAGTCTTTGATAAGGAGGTAACATTGTGTTAAAAAGTGAAAGGTAAAGAGATGGCCATTTGGGTTGGGTGCAGTGGCGCACATCTGTAATCCTAGCACTTTGGGAGGCCAAGATGGGTGGATCACTTGAGGCCAGGAGTTTGAGACCAGCCTGGCCAACACGGTGAAACCCTATCTCCACTAAAAATACAAAAATTAGCCAGGTGTGGTGGCACATGCCTGTAGTCCCAGCTACTTGGGAGGCTGAGGCAGGAGAATCTTTTGAACCCGGGAGGCAGAGGTTGAAGTGAGCCAAGACTGTGCCACTGTACTCCAGCCTGGGCAACAGAGTGAGACTCTGTCTCAAAAAAAATAAAGGCCAGGAGCAGTGGCTTATGCTTGCAATCCTATGACTTTGGGAGGCCAAGGCGGGCGGATCACCTGAGGTCAGGAGTTTGAGACCAGCCTGGCTGTCACCGTGAAATGCTGTCTCTATTAAACATACAAAAATTAGCCAGGCATGGTGGTGAGCACCTATAATCCCAGCTACTTGAGAGGCTGAGGCACAAGAATCACTCGAGCTCAGGAGGCAGAGTTTGCAGTGAGCCGAGATCAGGTCACTGTACTCCAGCCTGTGTGAGAGTGAGACTGACACACACACACGCGCACACACATACACACACAAGACAGACATTTGAAGATTTAAGGGAAGAACATTCCACTCAGAGGGAAAAGGGAAAAGCAAATAACTTGTATTTCTTAACCAACAATTTTAACTTCACACACATCTCCTCTGAACATTGATTTTGAGGTTATGGGGAAGCTAATCATATGGCCATTTTCTACTTTCAGTCAAAAAAAGCTTCTGGAGGAAAAAAATTTGAGATGCCACCTAAAGAGGTAAGGAAGTCAAGTGTGGCAGTTAAGGGTGCGTGGTTCTGAGGAAGGCTTATCTCTAGCTTTACCCACTCCCACTCCCACCCAGGAACCTGTTCTCTGTTGGCTATAACCCAATCCTTGCTAAAGTTTTAATGAATAATTAACAATAGAACTGGTAACTATCCCCTCTAGAAGTTTATTCATTAAGAAGATGCTTCTCGAAAATGAAAAAATAAAAAGATCAAAGTTAATTCTTTTTTTGAGACAGAGTCTCACTCCGTTGCCCAGGCTGGAGTGCAGTGGAGCAATCTTGGCTCACTGCAACCTCTGCCTCCTGGGCTCAATTGATCCTTCCACCTCAGCTCCCCAAGTAGCTAGGACTACAGGCATGAGCCACCATGCCTGGTTAATTTTTCTATTTTTTGTAGAGATGAAGTTTCAGCATGTTGCCCAGGCTTGTCTCGAACTCCTGAGCTCAAGTGATCCACCTGCATCGGCCTCCCAAAGTGCTAGGATTACAGGTGGATGAATTACTGTGGAACACTTGTTTGAACATGCTGTTACTGGGGAAACAAACCTGCCCTAGCAGTCAATGAAGTACTTGCAAACCTGCTTGGGGGATAGGAGTACCTGTTTCTGAAAAGGGGTGCTGACTGGAGGTAGTGTAACAGGGTCCCTACCACATAGCACAGTTCCTCTGTAGGTGAACTCTAACATCACACCTGAGATGCCACTCTTCCATTCCCTTCAAATCTCCTGAAGTCAGGAAATGCCTCTGGCTCCATTATTTTATTTATTTATTTGAGACAGAGTCTTGCTCTGTCACCCAGACTGGAGTGCAGTGGTGGGATCTCAGCTCACTGCAACCTCTGCCTCCAGGATTCTCCTGCCTCAGCCTCCCGAGTAACTGGGATTACAGGCACATGCCACCATGCCTGGCTAATTTTTGTATTTTTAGTAGAGATGGGGTTTCACCATGTTGGCCAGGCTGGTCTCGAACTCCCGACCTCAAGTGATCCGCCCACCTCGGCCTCTCAAAGTGCTGGGATTACAGGTGTGAGCCACCATGCCCGGCCAGGCTCTATTATTTTTTCTAACTATGTTTATACAATTATCAGCTAATCTTCCCAGGATACAGTGTTACTTATGGTGAAATTATAATATGAAAGGATTTTCTCTCTCCCCTAATTGCTTGCTTGACATTAACTGTTTCCTTGATTACTTCTTTGACAAGAGCTTCTCCATAAAACTTATAGTTTAATATCCAGTATTTTAATCTTCAGCCATAGTGGGTCAAATTATTGATTAAGCAAATGAACAGCACAAAGAGAAGGAACAGCCTCAGCATTCATTGTCCTTGCAGTCAGCTACATTTTGGCTTTCATTTTCTGGGAGCTAAGGTAAACACACAGAGAACAGGAGGGAAAAGATCATTGTGTACTAAGATGGTTTGTGTTTTGTTTCTAAAATATTTTGAGGACATATTTCCCTAAGAAAAATATTTCAGAACCAGATAATATTGTAAGTTAATATCGTTACAAGATAAATACATTAAAATTTTCACGAGTTTGAGAATGAAGCTATTCATTAATCACACAGCACCAGAGCTCAAACAGTTCAACACTCCACTAAACTGGTGGGAGGGAGAAATTTTTCCCAGGTGTTTGCAGAAGCAAGATAAAGAAAATATTTGATAGCTTAAACTAGAAAATCCCTAGTTACATGTTACTTAGTGGTTTCTGATTGGTTAAGCTTAAGTTTACCCTGAGTTCTATTTCTGTTTGCTTACTCAGAAGCACAAGGCAATGGAACTGTCTCAGCCTCATGGCCTCCCAATTATTTTAACAAAACTATATGGACAGATTTTACCTGTGTCACAGTGTATCCTAGAGCAGTTTGTTCTAGTCTTCTTGGAGAGGCAGATCCCAAAATGAAGTTAAATATGCAAGAAACGTGTTAGGGGAAATGCCCGTAGAAAATTGGGAAGGAACTTGAAGAGGCTCAGAGAACCATCACACCGATGCGAATCTGATCCTGAGTGATTGGTGAGAAAGAAGTAAAGAGCCGTAGCTGTGGCTCACGCCTGTAATCCCAGTACTTTGGGAGGCTGAGGCAGGAGGATCGCTTGAGCCCAGGAGTTTGAGACCAGCCTGGGCAACATAGTGAGACCTCCACTCTAAAACAAATTAAAAAATTAGCCTGGTGTGGCAGCATGTGCCTGTAGTCCCAGTTACTTGGTGGGGGCTGAGGTGGGAGAATTAATTGAGCCCTGGAAACTGAGGCTGCAGTGAGCTATGATTCCCACCACTGCACTCCAGCCCAGGCGATAGCGTGAGATCCTGTCTCTAAGAAATAAAAAATAAAAAGAAGAAGAAGTAGAGGAAGGTTGTGTGGCAGTTTTTGTATGGAGAGTTCAGCAAGGCGTGGAGCCCAAGCACCCACTCAGAGGAGTCCTGTCTCCCAAAAGTAGGCCTACCTGAGTAACTGTGCCATACTCTTGCCTGAGAGCTGCCGATGAACAACGTGGTTTCAGTGCAAGCATAGTAATAGATCTCTGAGCCCAGTAGCTGGAGCCCTCAGTCACTCTTCCTGCTGTCTAAGCTCGAAGAGCTGGTTTTATTCAGTCTTCACACAAGATTCTCAAAATTTAACGTGCATACAAATCACCTGGGAATCTCATTAAAATGCAGATTCAGTAGGCCTGAGGTGGGGCCTAAGTTTCTGTACTTCTCACAAGCCCTCAGATAATATGCTGTCAGTCCACAGACCTCACTTTAAGTAGCAAGGGCCTAGAGAATACTTGAAAGCGTCTTATTCAGGCAATCTAAATAGGTTATTGAGAACTCTTTACAGGTTTAATGCCTCATCCCTGATGTGCCAGGCAATTCTGTTGAAAACAGATATATACAATTCTAGGATAGATTTTTGCCATTCAAATAACTTATTCCTCCTTGTGTAAAATCACAGCTGTCAAGCCCTTCTTGTCATACTACTTGTACAATCCCTTTATGATTATCTCTGTATCACTTGCATATGTGCATTCATTTTTGGTGCCAAGAGAGGGTTTGACCTTCTATGATGTCAGTCATATCCTTTTCCCCCTCCAACTATTTGGTATGGACAGTTTGTTTCTTAATCTTAAGCAAAATGTTTCAAGCCCTTCCTAACAATATTGGGCTCCAAAATCCACCCTACATAGAAAGTTTGGTGCAGCCAGCTATCATAAATTTATCTTCTAGGTGTGAGTTCTCAGGGATTTGGGGATATGCATCTCCTCCCGATTGCCTGAAGATTTGTGCAGTTATCATCCTGACAGTGTAGCTGTCTGTCTATCATAAAACAGATTTGTGCCCTTCCTTCACTTTAGTTACTGACCCCTTTACATATCTTGGCTCAATTCCCTACATTGTGTCTACTGCATAAAACAGCAGTTTCTTACTTTCCAGAAGCCATGGATTTCTTTCTTCAAAGAGTGCTTAAGTAGATTAAGCTGGAATGGCTGAAACAATGAGAGTTGAAATTAGAGAGATGACCAGGAACACATCTTGAGAGTTAAGGTGTTTAAGTGTTACCATGAAAGCAAGGAGGAGCAACTGAAGGATTTCAAGGGAGGAGACATGATCAGACTTACACAGTTTGATTACTCTGGCAGAGGTGAGAGAGGAGGATAACTTGAAGAAGGTCCAGATGCAATCAGAAAGACTAGGAAGGAGCATATGAGGAATACAAGGGATATCAAGGAATCAGAGTCGTCAAAACTTGCTGCCTGAGTAAGGAGGCAAGGAATGAAGAGTATAGTATAGTATGTCTTCCAATTCTCAATCTTGGACAATTATGGATGCAAGGGTCCGAGGGTTGCCAATAATTGAGCTGGGGAATATAGAAAAAGGAGTAAGTTTAGGAAAAAGCGATTGAGTTCAGTTGTGAACATACTGAGTTTAAGGGAGACAGCCAGTAACCATTTGAGTAAATGGATATGTACATCACCTGAAGCTGTCTTAAAGACCCCCGCCCCCACCCCTTGGATCCAGGACTGTTTTTATTTGCAGAGTATTCTCGGTCTCTGCTTAGGCAACTGCTCAAGGTTTACACCAAGTAGTCTTTTTCAACTGAATTGTCTATACCATCTTGTATTTTTCCAACATGTTCTTCAAAATGTAGGTTGCCTGCTACACTTGTTACTTTAAATTACTTCTCTCCTTCTCTTTTCAAAGGTCTCCTTGCATGTCCAAGTTTGGGGCCTTATTCAGGGTTCTCTGTATTGGCTACGTGCTAATGCAGGCCAGAGAAATGGGGAGGGTTTTTTTCTGTTCCCTTTGGCAGAAAGAGCCATTTCCATTTAGAATTTGAGCTCAAAAGAAGACTTAAAATGTAGCTTCGAGGAAATAGGAATTAATAGAAAATCATGGGTGTAATCTGTAGAAGATGGCCTGGGTTGCTATAATATGTGGTAAGAATAGAGGTACTATGTGTAACTAATTGAATATATTGTGCTTTGTTTAGAAGGTTAAGTTTTAACGTGGCGTTTTTCAAACTTGGGTTTTAAAGTTTTAGTGGGGCTGCTGGGAGAGAGGGAGTACTGCTAACTACTTGGGACTTCTGTCCTATTTCCACTTCAGCCAGAACAAATTTGTTTTACATAAACTTTCATTGAAGACAAGGTTCCATGGCCTTTTAAAAAACTGTGAAAACCATTACGTTTGCATAGAAGCTGTAGAAATATGAAAACGCCAGTGAAGAAAGAGCAGGGATGGGTGTGGTGGCTCACACCTGTAAACCTAGTGCTTTGGGAGATTAAGGAGGGTGGATCATTTGAGGCTAGGAGTTTGGGACCAGTCTAGGCAACATAGTGAGACCCCCATCTCTACAAAATATAAAAAATAAATAGCTGGGTGTGGTGGCACACGCCTATAGCCCTAGCTACTAGGGGAGCTGAGGCAGGAAGATTGCTTGAGCCCAGGAGGTCATAGTGACTTATGCTGATGAACCAAATATATGACAGTGGTCTCATAAGACCACTTGCATGTCCAATACCATAACTGTAATATGGTATTTGTACTACCATACATTATGGTATTTGTACTACCATATTTGTACTGTACCTTTTCTTTGTTTAAATACACAATACCATGTGTTACAACTGCCTATTAGGTACAGTAACATGCTGTACAGGTTTGTAGCTTAGGAGTAACAGGCGATACATAGCCCAGATAAGTAGTAGGCTATACCATCCAAGTTTGTGTATTATTCTATGAAGTTTGCACCATCATGACGAAATTAAGGGTAAATTTCTCAGAATTTATCCAATCTTTAAGAGATTCATTACTGTACTGGTTCAGGTTTACTTTTGTTCCCTTCACATCTTAGCCCCTTAAAGGCAATGTATGACATATGATTTTGCATCTCCAATGTTTAGCACAGTAAGAGCCTAAAAAACGTCTGTTGAATTAATACATCCACAAGGCTTATACTCAAAGTAATGTAAGTGTAATTCTCTACAGGTGTTGAACTCCTAACTCTTGAGGAGAGTTTTATTTCTCTCTACAATGATTTATCTTAAGACAACGGTTTTAAAGAGGGCCAGAAAAATACCCATGATTAAGGAAGAAAGATGTAATATTTTGAGTTTTTGTGTATTATGTGTGACGAAAAGTGAAGCAAGGATGCCTTGCAATCAAGAGAATAAATGTCTTGATTGAGGTGTCTTGAATAAGGTGGTTGATATAATTCATAACCAATGTATTAGAATGTCATGGAACTTGTGGGCAAGGGAGTAATGACAAACTGATTCATTTTTTGGGAAAATGAATCAAGGCTCCTTATGTTGACTGGCATAACTAGTGTCTCGCACAAAAGTTGCCCCCAAAATATTCAAGGAGACTAAAGAAAACGATCGCAATACAACGGTGAATGGGAGAGTAAGGTTCCTCCTCACGCTTTCAAAATTACCGCCTTCCTTCTGTTCTCTAGTTTTGGTAAATCAAACCTATCTTTGCCAAAATCCGAGAAAACTTAAAACATGTTAAAAACAAACAAACACACAAAAACTCTCCCGAGGAATGTAAAGACGAGTCTGGTGCTGTGGACTGAGGTTTGAATCCCTTCCCGGGACGCGGTGGTAAATGACTCCCCAAAGTCTCCTGGGCGTACCGATGGCGCCAAGGCCGCAATGGGCAAGCAAAAGCCCGCCGCCCCGGCGCATTCCCAGGAGACAGAGCTGAGAAGGCCTCTGGCAGCAACTCGCGAGGGTCGGCATTCCCTGGGTCTCCGCCCTACGGGAGAGAGTGAAGGCGGGAGCAAGGCCCCAACCAAGAACCCCACCCCAAACCCGGGGGCCAGGAGCCCCTTACACCCTTCGGCCCGCCACCCGGAAGCAGATGCCGGCGGCGCGGCGTGGCAGGGTTGCGGTTCCGGGTCGGGCCGCGCCGCAGCCAGCTCTCGGCTTGCAGCCGCAGCGCCCCGCCCCCGCGCTCCGGACCTGGCAGGCGGCGGCTGCAGGGCAGGTCCAGGGGCCACATGGCTGAGGGGGACGCAGGGAGCGACCAGAGGCAGGTGAGGCCTCGGCGGGGTGCTGTCTCTCCAGGCTCGGCTTGGGCTCGCCTCGCCATCCCAGTCCTCCTCAGCCGAGGGGCCCTCCGCCCGGGGCCGCCCCGGGTTCTGCCAGCACTGGCCACGCCATTTGCTCCACCGCGTTCCATTTTCCCGGCGCTTTCCCTAGGCCGAGCGCTCTTAGGCCGGCAGCTCCTCGGCGGCCGCGGGCTCGGCCTGTCTCGGACGGTGTCCTCGTCAACCATTAACACGCGACTAAGCAGCTCTGGGCCGAAGGCAAAAACCAGGGTTTCGCTCCCCACCCTGCCGCCGCCGGGTCATCTTGGACAAGTCACTGAAGAATTCGGGTTTCCCCCTTTGCAAAATGGCAATAGCCCAGACCCTGGAGGTCCCCGAGAGCCCACCGAATCTCACTCCTTCTGGTCCTTGGCATCGAGCTTTCCCTGTGCCTTGTTCACGTGGGCGATCATAAGTCTTTTCCTACAGGGCTGTGAGTACAAAATGAAATGCTGCGAAGTCGAATGGATACTTTGCTTCCCATCCTTTCCCTTTAGGTCCTCCAGTTGTTTTTCTTTTTTAACCCTAAGCCCAAAGAATAATTTATGAAATGTTTTTAGGATTTGATTACCAACCAACCAACCACCCATCTAGTCCTTGTGTACCCCCTCCCCAACTCCCCCCCACACAAAATTTAATACGAAAGAACCAGTGAGACACCCAGCAGGAGTACACAGATAATGTGGGGCAGAGCTACTGGGGGTAGGAGTCAGGGGTGGAGATTACCTGTTAAAAAAGAGAAGGTGGAACAGAGAAGATAGGTTTATCTTTTCACGTGTGAAAGGTCACTACAAAGTATGGGAGTGCATATATATTATATTTTGGCTTAACAGTTGCCAAAAGCACAGTAATGCAGTAGCAAGGCTGGCTCCAGTCATTGGAGTAGCGCCTAGCAACTACCCAGACAGCAGAACATGGTGAACTGCTCTTAAGAAACATTTGGCCTGGTAAGGCTCATCTAGGAATCGTTTATCTACTCTGGTAATGTTGAATGCGAATACCTTGTAAAGTAGTAAGAATAGGGTTTTGAGATATGTACATTTCTTGACTTTTAAAAAAATCAATTTCTTTCAGAATGAGGAAATTGAAGCAATGGCAGCCATTTATGGCGAGGAGTGGTGTGTCATTGATGACTGTGCCAAAATATTTTGTATTAGAATTAGCGACGATATAGATGACCCCAAATGGACACTTTGCTTGCAGGTACTTTTTCCCTCTTCCCTGCGGCCATCTTTCAGTTACAGTATGAACTATATGGTTGACTTCTGTATTCTAATGATTATTTGTGTTGTTTTCTAAATTGTTGTTGGCTTTTATCAATGATTAAACACATGGGCAGTTACATCTCAGGTCACTTTCAAATCATACATTAACTGATAGTTTCAGTCTTTCTAATCCAATGCTTTTAATCATTTAAAAGTTTTAAATGTACCCTTGAGAGACTGTAGTTTTGCTTCCCTTCATTATTCTCTTCATCTAATAGGAGAGGGTCCAAACCTGGAAAGATGGCTAACATTTAAAAGGAAGGAGAGGTTAATAATGTAGATGACTCGTAGAGGAGACATTCATTTCTTTATTAATTGAGAATCAATGATCAATGATCAGTTGTAGTTAGGATAAAATAAATGAAAAGGTCAGCTATGGCTTTTCTTAGTGCTTAATCTTTGATGACTGCTTGTATGTACTTTCAACATAAAGGATGCAAAACAGTTTTTGCCAGTGTTTGTTTTTATAATACTGATTTGAAAAGAAGTATGCATGGTTCTCTATTATATGTTAGCTATTTCATATAGTTAATAGTGTTTCCTAGGATTTTTGTAGTATTTCTTCTGAAAAGTACCCAGAAAATATTATAATGCCACTCCATCCACTTGGGGTCAAGGTATAATGTCCATATTTCAGTTTTCCTTTTCCTTTCATCTCTGTCCTCCTTGCCCTTTTTGTCCAGTTGCTAGCTTTATAAATATGGTTACCTTTGAACCTTGATGAAGTGTAAACAGATGTTTTTGAACCTGCATTGTAGGTGATGCTGCCGAATGAATACCCAGGTACAGCTCCACCTATCTACCAGTTGAAGTAAGCTGTATTTCTACATTTATATTGTTGTAAAAAGATTACATTTTGAAAGATGTTTATACTGTGCTTTGCGTTTACATAAAATACCTTTCTTATTAAAATGTATATAGAAATTAAAAATACCTTTTGGGTTTGGTATAGAGCATTTAAATAAACATTAAATTCTATAAAACAATGAAATATGCCACTTAGTATAAAAGAGAATCACAAGGTTCGTAGAGGTGAAGTAGCTACAGAATTGTCTTTTGAGATGAGGAAGGAAACCTTCCTCTTTAGCCTAGTAATCTAGAAACCTTGGCCCTTAGAGTTTCTCCTAACCTAGTTCTCCTGACCTAGCCACAGTTCCTTGATGTATCTGTAAGACTGCCTGCCTTCGAGGAGTTACCTATGATGCTTCTGGTGTTTCTCCCTGCCTCTTTCCCCGTTGATGTGGATGAACAATCTTCTTAGCAGCCCAAGCTTAATCTTTATGAGCCATGACCTGTTGATGCAAGCGATATTTCATCTACCTTGGTCCCATCACCTAGTAATATGTAGAAACCCTTGGGAACAGAATTGCATAAAAATCTCAATTACTAGGCTAGTCTGATTGTAGACCAGTGATTGGTTTATAACCAGTAATTGATCACAACTGGTTAGATTTCTTTGTTTCTTCTTCACTCCCAATGCTTCACTTAATTAGCCTTAAAAAAAAAAAAAAAAACTCAATTACTAGAATTTTTACCTATTAGGTTTTTTTTGTGCACATATTTTAAAACCATAGCATTAATGCTTACTATTAATAATGGTTCTGTAAATTTTTATTTTTATTTATTGCAAATGATATAGAATGCTTGTAAACATAAATGTCCTTTTCAGAATTTTTTTTTTTTTTTTTTTGAGACAGAGTCCTGCTGTGTTTCCCAGGCTGGAGTGCTGTGGTGTGCTTGACTAACTGCAAGCTCCGCCTCCTGGGTTCACGCCATTCTTTTGCCTCAGCCTCCCGAATAGCTGGGACTACAGGCGCTTGCCACCATGCCTGGCTAATTTTTTGTATTTTTAGTAGAGATGGGGTTTCACCGTGTTAGCCAGGATGGTCTCGATCTCCTGAACTGGTGATCTGCCCACCTCGGCCTCCCAAAGTGCTGGGATTACAGGCATGAGCCACCATGCCTGGCCAATTTTTAAACCATTAAAACAGAGTAATTTTGGTGTGGGTTTTGTCATGGTTTCTTGGGAAGGCTGAATGAATTAATGCTAATGAAAGCATTTTGCAACATATAGATTTATACAAATATAAGACCATCTATGAAAATAATTTTTTAAAGCCAAAAATATTTATTTGTGATGTAATCAGTAATTTGAGATATAAACATAATCCTTGAATAATCTTCTTAATTGTTTTATTTAATCTTAGTGCTCCTTGGCTTAAAGGGCAAGAACGCGCGGATTTATCAAATAGCCTTGAGGAAATATATATGTAAGTGACAGGTGATTTTTTAAAATAATTCTGTTAGTGATTGTATTGTGGGCTTTTGTTGAATCTGTGAACCCTTTGTTAGAACCTTTCTAAACTTTTTAAAGCTACCTCTGCTTTAACAAAAAGGACTCACTTGAAGAGACCTTGAAAGGTTAGTTGTATAATTTTATATATACATTTCATAGCTTCTACTTAGATACAAAAATACAGTAATATTTAGAGCTAATAACTGTAAAAAGCATTTAGCCAAGCTGGGTACGATGGCATAGGCTTGTAATCCCAGCTATTCAGGAGATTGAGATGGGAGGATTGCTTGAACCCAGGAGTTCGAGATTAGCCTGGGCAATACAGTGAGACCCCCACCTCAATCTCAATAAATTAAAAAAAAATTATTTGCTAAAAGGATCTTATTAAAAAACAAAAACACTTAGCCAACTTGTGAAAGTAAATTCAGAGATACTGCTTTGATTTGGTATTTTCATAGGCTACGTAGAATGAAATTGATTACAGAATCCTAAGTGTAATTATTTATTAAATCTCTATGTAGTTTGAATGGTAATTTCCCTTGTATTAGGCCATAAGACTCAGAATCTATTGATGGGCTATATTTTTCATTCATTCCTTCATTCAATAAATATTACATGGCAGGCACTGTACTAGATCCTGGGTGCAGGTATGGCTAGCATGAACAGAAGTGCCCTTTTTCATGGCAGTTAGAATTTATGGTATGGGAGAGATATTACTTATAACATTGTAAAAATGACTATAACAATAGCTGTGGTAAGTTCTATGAAAGGAAGATATGCAAAACGAATTGAGTTTGAAACAAGACCTGACATAGTCTAGGAGGTGAGGGATGGCTTGCTTGACTTAAAAGCGGAGTTAATTAGGGGATGATAATTCCAGTGAGAGGCCACAGCACAAGCCTTGGTGTTGGAGAGCTTGGCACATTACAGGAAACAGTAATGGTGATATGCAGTGGTAAGAGACAGGATGAGATGGAGGGAATATGGTGGGAAAAGGACCTGGAGAGGTAGACAAGACAGGTCTTGCAGAGTTTTGTAGGTTATGTTAAAGATTCTGTCTTTATACTAAGAACAGCTGGAAGCAGAGAAGGGTTTTAAGTAGTAGGGTGCCATGATAAGATTTTCTCTTTTTTTTGTGACAGGTTCTTGCTCTCTTGCCCAGGCTGGAGTGCAGTGGCACAGTAGTGACTCACTGCAGTCTTGACCTCTCAGGCTCAAGCGATTTCTCCCACCTCAGCCTCCTGAGTAGCTGGGACTATAGATAGGTGCCACCATGCCCAGCTAATTTTAATTTTTTTAATTAAAAAAATTTTTTTTTAAAATTTTTTGAGATGGAGTCTTGCTCTGTTGCCCAGGCTGGAGTGTAGTGGCATGATCTCGGCTCACTGCAACCTCTGCCTCTCGGGTTCAAGCAATTCTGCAGCCTCAGCCGCCCGAGTAGCTGGGACTATGGTGCCCACCACGACGCACAGCCAATATTTGTATTTTTAGTAGAGCCGAGGTTTCACCATGTTGGCCAGGCTGGTCTCGAACTCCTGACCTTAAATGATCCACCCACCTTGGCTTCCCAAAGTGCTGGGATTACAGGCGTGAGCTACCATGCTCTGCCTTCAGCTAATTTTTTTAAAAATTATTTTTTTGTAGAGGTGGAGCCTTGGTTTGTTGTCCAGGCTGGTCTCAAACTCCTGGCCTCAAGCAGTTCTCCTGCCTTGGCCTCCCAAGGTGCAGAGATACAGGTTTAAGCCACTGTGCCTGGCCATGATAATATTTTCATTTAAAAAAGATCATTCTATTTCTGTTTGAGGTAGTGTTTGGAAGGTAGCAAGAGTAGATGTGGGACATCAGTTAGGGGGATAATGCAGTTGTCTAGAGAAGATATATCTATGATTTAGATTAATTTTAATGAAATAATTTAGTAAAACAAATACTGTTCTGGAATATCAGTTTTCCTGTAATCCAGGATCTAGTAAGGATTGTATTATATGTTCTAGGTGGCCACTCCATTTGGTACAATGACAGTCCCTCTTTGTGTCCCTGGGATCCAGGCCAGGTTTCTTTTCCTCCCAAAATATTTAATTAGAAAATGGTAAGTTGTTGTGGAATCCATTCTACTTATTCCTGCCTAGAGCGAGTATGGTCTTCCTTGGGTCCCCATTTAGTGATTCCGTCATCCTTGGTGGAAGTATAAGTATTTCATTAATTAAATGTTTTCTGAATCTCTCCCTAACATTACTGGTCACTCCAACTTTTGTGCCCCCAACAAACTTCTTTCTATAATCCTCTCATATTTGCCAATTTATCTGCCCCCCCCACCCCCAATAGAATAAGATCAGTATACTGTGGATTTGTTCACCATTAACACCAGAATTGTTCATCTAGTGGCCATTTTTCAGCTCTTACCTAACTTTTGGTGGTATTGACCACTTCCTCCTTGAAAATCTTTCCACACTCAGCTTCCATCATGTTAATCACATTCATCAGTTAGCGTTTTTTCTTACCCATGTACAATGTCATACACTCAGAAGTGGCTCTTCACCTGCCTGTCCCCTATCCCAAAAGTCCTCCTTTTACTAAAAGATACCTTTCCACAGGACACAACTTTCCTTTTCTCTTTAACTAGTTCACTTGAGCTATTTGAGACTTAGGAAGTGTCAGAGATTACAATATAGTTTGTTCTAATGGTGGAATATGGGGTCTTGTTTATTTAATGCGCTCGAATAACCTTGGTCCAGTGGTATTATTTTCACACACGTAGTCTAAGTAGAAATACACATCTTACTTTTAAAAGATTTTTTTTTTTTTTTTTTTTTAATAGGGCCTCACTGTGTTGCCCAAGCTGGCCTTGAACTCCTGGGCTCAAGCCTCAAGTGATCCTCCTGCCTCAGCCTCCCGAGTAACTGGGACTACAGGCACATACCACCACACCTGGCTTTATTTTTAAAACTTTTGTGTGACAACTTTTTTTTTTTTTTTTTTTCTGAGACTGAGTCTTGCTCTGTTGCCCAGGCTGGAGTGCAGTGGTGCAATTTAGCTCACTGCAACCTCCGCCTCCCAGGTTCAAGCAATTCTTGTGCCTCAGCCTCCTGAGTAGCCGGGATTACAGGCGCACACCACTACGCCTGGCTAATTTTTGCATTTTTAGTAGAGATGGGGTTTCAGCATTTTGGCCAGGCTGGTCTTGAACTTCTGACCTCAAGTGATCCACCTGCCTCGGCCTCCCAAAGTGCTGGGATTACAGGCCTGAGCCACCACGCCTGGCCTTTTGTGACAACTTTTAATCATATTTTCCATATAATTCCAGCAGAGGGCAGCAAGGGGGAAATACAGGTTTTTAAAAATTAAACATGGGCCAGGTATGATAGCTTTTGTCTGTAATCCCAGCATTTTGGGAAGCTTATGTGGGAGGACTGCTTGAAGCTAGAAGTTTGAAACCAGCCTGGGCAACATAGTGAGACCTTCTGCATCTCTATAGAAGTTAAAAAAATAAAAATTAACTGGGTGTGATGGGGCGTGCCTGTAATCCCATCTACTTGGAAGGCTGAGGTGGAAGGATCACTGGAGTCCAGGAGGTCGAGGTTGAGTCACTGCACTACAGTCTGGGTGATAGAGTGAGACTCTGTCTCAAAAATAAGTATATAAAAAGTAAGTCTGTGAAGAAGGGACTCTTTAGAAGAGCAGTCAGTAACCCAGGAGGGATATAGTGGAGGCCTTTATTAAGGCAACAAGAATATGAATAGAGAAGAAGGTCAGTTAAAGAAATACTTAAAAATATATTGGCCAGGCATGGTGGCTCATGCCTGTAATCCCAGCACTTTGAGAGGCTGAGGCAGGCGGATCACCTGAAGTCAGGAGTTCGAGACCAGCCTGACCAATATGGAGAAACCCCATCTCTACTAAAAATACAAAATTAGCTGGGCATGGTGGCGCATGCCTGTAATCCCAGCTACTTGGGAGGCTGAGGCAGGAAAATCGCCTGAACCCAGGAGGCAGAGGTTGCAGTGAGCTGAGATCGCGCCATTGCACTCCAACCTGGGCAACAAGAGTAAAACTCTGTCTCAAAAAAAAAAAAAAAAAAATATATATATATATATATATATAAGCTAGGACTTGGTGACTGATTAGATGTAGATTAGTTTGGTTATTGTACCTACTTTTTTTTTTTTTTCTGAGATGGGGTGTCTCTCTGTTGCCCAGGCTGGAGTGCAGTGGCATGAGCATGGTTCACTGTAGCCTTGACCTCCTGGGCCCAAGTGATCCTCCTACCTTAGCCTCCTGAGTATCTGGATGTATAGATGTGCCACCACTGGCTAATTTTTGTATTTTTTTGTAAAGAAGGGGTCTCGCTACATTGCCCAGACTTGTCTGAAATTCCTGGCCTCAAGTGATCTGTCTGCCTCTGCATGTCAAAATGTTGAAATTACAGGCATACACTACTGTGCCCAGCCCTTAATTTTTATTTAAATATTTTGCATATGAATATTATGAATAAATGAAAATAACTTGATAAAACAAAAAGTAAATACATTTAAAATACTTAGAATATGATACTGTTTAAGAGAAAGTGAAAAGGATTACAAGTTTTTTATAGTATTTGATTTTGTGATCATCTATTATAGCAATATTTAATTTAGAAATCCAAGAAAATAATTTTTGAAATTTTCTACATCTCTTCACATTTTGATGTATCATGGAATCTTAGATTTTAATGTTGGTGAGTGAGGCTTCTTGAATCAAAAATTACAATGGATAAAGTTAAACAGACAAGGAAGACTGTATTCAAGGCCACTGCAATAGGGGAAAGAGGTCAGAACTAAGTGTGAACTCAACTCCTCTGAAACAAAAGGCAGAAGGGTTTTTAAGGGCCAGGATGAGCTAGTGGAAAAGTACTGAAAGATATTATGTGGGGCCATTAATCGGGTGTGTTGGGCATATTGAGTTATTGTTGAGTTTGCAAATATTTCTCTTTGTGAGTAGGCCATCTGTGTTTACTAATAGGTACCCATTGAAGTTAGCCTCCTATTCTCCCACAGACACTGGAAGATAAGGGCAGTGTCTTCTTTGATGATGTGTTTCAAAGGGATGGTTTCCAGGTCCTTGAGAAAGACATTTCCTGGGTTGTAAAACCAATTAAAGTTTTCTATAAAAAGATTTACATATATCCCAAGGAGATGGAGAAGGAATTTACAATGACAAGTTTTCTAAAGAAAATGCTCTAAGAAAAGGGAGGTAAGGGCCTAGAGTCAGGAATGGGCCCATATAAAGTTTAGTCGGGCTGAGGTTAAGGCTGTTTCAGTCAGGCGTTTGGAGTCAGTTTTTTAAATAGTGTCATCTCTTTGTGTCTGTTTTCTCATCCGTAAAAAGGGGATAATATTGTAAGCATTAAACTAGCAGCTATCATTTTTTTGTTCTTTAAAATTTTTTATTTTTATTTTTTTGAGATGAAGTCTTGCTGTGTCGCCCAGGCTGGAGTGCAGTGGTGCAATCATAGCTCACTTCAGCCTCCAAACTTCCAGGTTCAAGTGATCCTCCCACCTCAGCCTCCCAAGTAGCTGGGATTACAGGCACACACCACTGTGCCTGGCTAAGTTTTTTAATTTCTTGCAGAGACGGAGTCTCGCTTTGTTGCCCAGGCTGGTCTCAAACTCTTGGTTTTAAGCTATCTTCCTACAGTGCTGAGATTATAGGTGTGAGCCACCACATCTGGCCTGTTTTTTTTGTTTGTTTGTTTTTGTTTTTTTTTGAGAAGGGGTCTTTTTCTGTTGCCCAGGCTGGAGTGCAGTGGCACGATCTCCACTCACTGCAATCTCCACTCACTGCAACCTCCACCTCCCAGGCTCAAGCAATCCTCCCACCTCAGCTTCCTGAGTAGCTGGGATTACAGGCACGCACCACCACCTCTGGCTAATTTTTGTATTTTTTTTGTAGAGATGGGGTTTTGCCAAGTTGCCCAGGCTGGTCTCGAACTCTTGAGCTCAGCTGATCTGCCCACTCTGGCCCCCCAAAGTGTTTTGATTACACCACGCCCGGCCCTGGGCTGTTCTTATTTTAAAAATCATCTCATCCAGCTTATAATATTGAAAATTAGGTGACAGAAACTCAGATCAAATGATTAGTTTAACTTCACACAGCTTAGTGCATTTTAGTGACTAGCTTTACTGTTGTATCAACCAATACGAGTATTTAGTTTTAGTACTAGGAATTGTGGGTGTGATGGGGAGGATTTGAGGGTATAGAATTATTTAAAAACAATGTTGTTTTCTTCTCTCTGCTTGTTTTGAACGTTTTGGTGGGTTCCGATGAGTAGTGATAAAGAGAGATAATGGTTTCAAGGGAAACTTTTAGAGGAAGGAGGTGAGGTGTTACTATATAGTAGTGTGGTGATATCTTTAAACACATACCATACTTACCTACAATTAGTGTCTTTCTCTAAAGAGCAGACACTTGGGCCTTTATTTTATTGCTGTTACCATCATTTAACATAACTATGGACATGACTTTAAAACCCGTGACACATTCTTTTTCTCAGTGATCCTTTGAGATGGATTTAGTTATCTGAGGCAACCAAACATCATTTGGAACCAAAATGAATCAATTTAGGCAATAGAATATTTTGTCAGAAACAAGATATGAATATAAAATTGTTGAATTGTCTTTTAGGTCTTGTAAATTGACTCCCTGAAGGAGTTTCCCATATGCTTTGCATTCTTTCTTGTTGAGATAAGTATACTAAATGATAAGTGTACCAAATAAGTGGTTTGAAATTCTTAAAAAAGTTTAAAAAAGCAAGCAATGATCAGACATCGATACTGAAAGATTGTATCCACTTACAGAAACTAAGTCACATTTATATTTCTCTAATCCATCTAGTTTGGAAATGTTTATTCCCCTCTTTGGTTACAGCTCTTCTGCTTATTTTAAAGTAAGCCATGTTAATTTTGGAGTCAACTGGAATTTTTAAGGTTGCTATATAACCTGTATTAAATACTTAGACACAAATGTTGATAAACCCCAGGTTTTTATAAATTATTTTAAAAAAGAAACGTTTAGATTGTTTATAATGTCTTGGATTGTGAATGTCTGTATCTTCTTGAATTTGAGAAGATGATTTTTGAAATAACAAATTTTTTTTCCCCTGAATTTTTTTTAGACAGAATATCGGTGAAAGTATTCTTTACCTGTGGGTGGAGAAAATAAGAGATGTTCTTATACAAAAATCTCAAATGACAGAACCAGGTAGGATTGAAAAATACTATCAATACTCTTTAACTTATAATAATTACATTTTTATGTAGATCCTCTAATTGAAATTTAATATGAAAATCTGTATTCTGGTTATGGTTTGTATATTATAAAATCCAAGTTTCTCTGAAAAGTTTAATTACTCATGTAATTATAGTTATTTCTTTCTGTAAGGTTTAGCCTCTTTGATTTTGTGTTACGGTATTCCTCCTTATCTGAGATTTCGCTTTCCATGGTTTCAGTTACCTGTGGTCAACTGTTGTCTGAAAATATTAAACGGAAATTTCCAGAAATAATTCATAAGTTTTAAATTGTGTGCCATTCTGAAAATGTTATGAAATCTCGGGCTGTCCCATTCTGTCTAGGATCTTGTCTAGGATTCTGCATTGCTTTCCATTGTTGTTTCTCTTTACTCTCCTTTAGTCTGTAAACAGTTGCTCAGTGTTTCCTTGACTTATAACCTTGACACTTATGGAGACTACTGATAGCTATTTTGTAGAATGCCCCTCAATTTGGGTTTGTCCAGTGTTTTCTCATGATTGGAGTAAGATTAGTAGCTGGGAGTAGTGGTGTACTCCCAGCTACTTTAAAAATTTTTTGTATAGATGAGGTCTCCCTATGTTGCCCAGGCTGGTCTCAAACTCCTATGCTCAGGTGATCCTCCTGCCTCGATCTCCCAAAGTGCTTGGATTACAGGTGTGAGCCACTGTGCCTGTTGTATCATATGCCTTATTATTGGTGATATTTACCTTGATGTCTCGGTTACGGTGGTGTTTGCCAAATGTCTCCACTGTAAATCCTGTAGTCAGGGTTCTCCAGAGAAACAGAACCAATTGAATGTATGTGTGTATTTATATGTGTGTATGTACCCACACACAAAGAGAGAAATATATTTTAAGAAATTGGCTTATACAGTTGTGGAAGGTGGCAAGTCCAAAATTTGCAGGATAGGCTGGCAGGCTGCAGACCCAGGGAAGAGTGAATGTTGCGGTTTGAAAACAAAGATGGTCTGCTGGAAAAATTTCCTCTTCTGGGGAGGTCAGTCTTTTAAGGCCGTCAGCTGATTGGATGAAGCCCATATGGAAGACAATCCGCTTTACTCAAATTCAACTGACTTAATTGTTAATCTCATCCAAAAAATACCTTCAGAGAAAAATCTAAAATAGTGTTTAACCAAATATATGGGTACTGAGGCTGGGCACAGTGGCTTGCACCTATAATCCCAGCACTTTGGGAGGCCGAGGTGGGTGGATCACTTAAGGTCAAGAGTTCAGGACCAGCCTGGCCAGCATGGCGAAACCCTGTCTCTACTGAAAATACAAAAAATAGCTGGGCATGGTGGTACATGCCTGTAATTGCAGCTACTTGGGAGGCTGAGGCAGGAGAATCACTTGAACCTGGGAGGCGGAGGTTGCAGTGAGCTGAGATGGCACCACTGCACTCCAGCTTGGGTGACGGAATGAGACTCTGTGTCAAAAGTAAACAAATACATGGATACTGTGGCCTAGACAAGTTGACATGTAAGATTAACCATTGCAGTTACTATCTTTTTGTAGCTTGACGGAGATACTTTGAAGCTATGCTAATATCCTGTTTCTCCTTAAACTTTCTGCCACTGATTTTAGTATCTATCCGTGGAACTTGTCAACAATATTTATCACTGTGGTGTTTGCCTGATGATGATTTTCTGTTTTCTTCATTCCTTCCTCATTTAGTAATTGGAATTCTATTATGAGGAAGGGATGTCTCTTCCCATTTATGTATGTATTTGTTTATCTGTTTATTATTTATATCAGTATGGACTCATGTATATTATTTCAGTCCATGGGTTAAAATGCCATCCGATCATTATTTTTTTGTTGCTCAAATTGTTCTAGCTTTGACCTTTAAGAGCCACTTCAGGTTAACTCCTGTGTTCTTTTTATAAGCCCCATCTCTTTTTGAGCATTTCCCAGTTTGTGGATCCACATGAGCTTCCCGGTTCATCTTGTAGTTTCCTTGCTCCAACTCAGGAATCAACCAGTTCTCCTATGGGCTGAGTGCTGGTTCCTTTCGTTGAAGAGTGGTATTTAGAACCCAAGACCCAGTAATTTTTTTAAAAAGCGTCATTTCTTACCTGCGTCATAGAGTAATTGTGTCTCATATTCACATAGGCCCAGATGTAAAGAAGAAAACTGAAGAGGAAGATGTTGAATGTGAAGATGATCTCATTTTAGCATGTCAGCCGGAAAGTTCGGTTAAAGCATTGGATTTTGATATCAGTGAAACTCGGACAGGTATAATGTTACTAACTAATTTCTTTTGAGGAGAGTGGGTTGGTAGTATTATGTATTGTTCTTTGAGATGATAGAGAAATTTACTAATTTTCTCCAGTTTTAGGAAGGAGTTATTAATTTGCAGATAAGATTAATTTTTTCCTGCCTGTTGGCAATTTTGGTGTTTGCCAAGTCTTATCAGAATGGCAAGGAAAAAATGGAAATTTACTCTTTTCCCCCTACTTTCTAGAGTTTTGATTTAGTGATGGAAGAAATTGAAACTAAGAAAGGCTATTAACGTTTTTAGTTAACATCATGTTTTTACATTTCTGTATTGAAATCCTTAGCTGTTTCCTGATGTTTCAGGATTAAATTTTAGTCTATGCTCACAAATACAAATATATTAACTGAAAGTGCAGCCCCAGAAATTAAAGCTAGTAAAATGCCTTTAGGAGTTTTTTTTTGAGAGATGAGGTCTCACTGTGTTGCCTGAGTTGACCTTGAACTCCTGGGCTCAAGTGATCCTTCCACCTCAGCCTCCGAGTAGCTGGGACTACAAGCACACTTCATTGTGCCCAGCTTGAGTTCAGTTTCTGTTTGTTTTTTTGAGATAGAATCTTGTTCTGTCGCCCGAGCTGGAGTGCAGTGGCACGATCTCAGCTCACTGCAACCTTGCCTCCCAGGTTCAAGTGATTCTCCTGCCTCAGCCTCCTAAGTAGCTGGGATTACTGGCACATGCCACCATGCCTGGCTAATTTTTTTATTTTTAGTAGAGATTGGGTTTCACCATGTTGGCCAGGCTGACCTCAAATGACCTGCCCACCTCATCCTCCCAGAGTGCTGGGATTATAGGTGTGAGCCACCACGCCTGGCCTAGTTTTCGTTTAAACAAATTTGTTTCGTAATTGAGTAGTATTCAACATAAAAATAGGTTGCTGTGATATTATGTTTCATTTTAATATTTTAAAATTTTGAATGTTATTGTTAGTTTCCCTAAGCCTCTTAGGAAAACATAGTAGACCTGGGGAATATTCATTCTGTTTGAAGGTGAGGGGTTTCCTATGTCATTACACAGTAGCTTTTAAAAGGTGTTCTGAGTTTTAAGGCTTTTGAATGGTCCAGGACTAGTAGAAGGGAACAAAGAGGAAATGAAAGAGTGGGGAGCATTCAGGGCTCTCATTTATGCTTCAGCCTAAGTAGCTCCCATTTTAATCATTTATTTGTGTGTGGATTTGACATATGATATCTTTTGAAAACAGGATCTACCATGAAAAGAAGAAGGGTAAAAATCATACTCATAAATAAATACTATCAATTGGTCAGTAGTTCATGTTGATCCTGATACTGTATTTGACTTATTACTATGTTAGTACAGTGGTCAAAATCAATTCAGGAAAAGGACGGTATCAGAGGGAAGGTGTAAAACATCTTACATAAACCTACTTTCTTGTCTTGAATAACTTTTCATCCTAAGTGAGGCAGGTAGTAGTAGCCAGGATGATTAAGTCTCTCAACAGAATTGAGAGTTAATTGGGTTAATTAGTGATTCTTTTTTTTTTTTTCTGGAGACAGAGTCTCGCTCTGCTGCCCAAGCTGCAGTGGCACGAACTCGGCTCACTGCAACCTTTGGCTCACTGCAACCTCCGCCTCCCAGGTTCAAGCAATTTTCCTGCCTCAGCCTCCCGAGTAGCTGGGATTACAGGCACACGCTACCATGCCCAGCTAATTTTTGTATTTTAGTAGAGATGGGGGTTTCACCATGTTGGCCAGGCTAGTCTCGAACTCCTGAACTCAGGTGATCCACTCCCTCGGCCTCCCAAAGGGTTGGGATTACAGGCGTGAGCCACCATGCCCAGCCATGATCCTTAAACTTGTTTTAAGAGGTGTAATAACTGGAAATCATGATGCTCTTTAAGGAATATCAATTGGATATATTATTGATGTATTTAATTCCATCATGTGAAGTAGAAACAGTTTCATTAGCAGAAGGTATTATATTATAGCTACACAATATAAAGAATATAAATTCATAGTTTTCCCAACTCAGAGGTCTAACAACAGTGAAACTGATAAATAAATTTTATATTAGCTATAAATATTTGGTTTCAGGACCCCTTTATACTTTTAAAAATTATATATTAGATATTGTACCAACTTATACTACTGACTGCAGCAGTTCAGGATTAGTCCCAACCCACTGCTTCCCCTGGGTAACCTTGGCAGGTGGAAATCATTTATAAATCAAGTATTTTAATCTTATGTACAATATACTTAGAAACTTTTTACTTAAAATTATAATTTAAATTTAATTTTGGTAGATAACAATTAATGGTTATTTTAGTTGATTTGCAATGTAATTTACATTTCTTTCCCAGCTGCCCCCCCATTTTATTTTTTTCAGTATTTTGACTGTAAGGCTTTTTAAAAAATAAAGTTTCTTCTACATTTCTAGAAGTAGAAGTAGAAGAATTACCTCCGATTGATCATGGCATTCCTATTACAGACCGAAGAAGTACTTTTCAGGCACACTTGGCTCCAGTAGTTTGTCCCAAACAGGTAAAGTTCCTTTGTCTAGCTCACTTTGATGATTTACTAAAATAATTCAGGTAAATGATTTTGCAATAATGCCCTTATTTTTACTTTTATGTTTTATTTTCATATAAGATAAAAGTTATTTGTTCATTTTTCTACTCTCAAATTACTGTGAATCACGGAAGATTTGTTTTGTTTCAGTTTGTCTCTGCTTTCTTTCTTTCTTTTTTTCTTTTTTGAGATGGTGTCTCACCATGTTGCCCAGGCTGGTCTCAATTTGGACTCAATCAGCCCTCCTGCCTCAGCCTCCCAATCCAAGGTATTGGGATTACAGGCATAAGCCACCTAGCCAGGCCTGTCACTGCTTTCAAAATTGTATCTAAACTCTGATTAGGGGTTAACACTCTAATGAATCTTTAAGAAACAGCTATTGTGTTATTATAGAAAATTATGATGCTTAGTATCTTGTCAAAAAGAATTATTTGTCCTGTCAGATGGGAGTTCTGTGAAACTAAGTCCATTCCACTGTTATTATTCAACAAAGGGGACATTGGACAGACTGGCTAAACCAAGTCCTCCCTACCTGACTTACTTTCCTTTGTGCTTCTTGATCTTAGGTGACCTTATTTCCACCCAGGGATATAAATGGGAGAGGTTTCAGCCATAAACTATTCCTAGGTCTTTGCCTTTCTCATTCTCCTTTCAGCAGAATCCTTTTCTTCTTCCTTGCTTCTATAATGTAGCTCAGCTTGCATTATTGATATACAAGGCAATTTCAATACTACCTGTAAAGTTACATTTTTAAAAAAGTCTCATTTACCGCAGGTTTTAGGCATGAGTCTCTTCCTTTGGTCTTTGCAGCTACCCTACTCTTGAAGCTCTTTAAAACCCTGGCCTTCAGGGATACGGCTCTTTGTACCAGGCTGTTTCACTCTCTGAAAGAGGAAGTTCTTTTCTGCATTGACTTGTGGTCAAGATCATAACTTTTGGTGCGGACTTCTGGTCTTTTCTCTCAGGAATCCTGTTTTGTCCCTGGCCCTTAGTCACATCTTTTTCCCAGGGTCCTCCTGAGACATTCTAATTCTGAATCTGTTCATTCTGAATCCTCTTTCTGTTTCTGATCATAGTCACTTAGATTTATAGCATTATAATTTGTGAGAGCTGAAACAAATTTTAGAGGTCACTGTCTATTTTATTGATCAGAATTTGAGAACCTGAAAGATTATAAAATGATAAACAGAAGATTGCACAATTTGTGATCCAAATTGGTGTCCCCAACTCTGGCTCAGTCTTCCCTGCCACGAATATTTCTTCCTTACTTCTTGCCATTACAACATTCCTGAAAAATCTGACCATGTGTCACTCTGTTCTCTCTCTTATCCACCTTCGCATGTGTAATCTTTGCTGATTTCCAATGTCTACAAGGGAACATCTAAACTTATTACACAGATCCTTTATAATATGGCCGTAGCTTATCATTCATGACACATCTTCTGTCATCTCATTCATACTCTAAGTTAAGCTGTGTAAAGCTTCCTGAACTTTTCTCTTTTTTGTTCCCACTAGGGTTGCCAGATAAAATACAGAATACCTAGTTAAATTTGAATTTCAGATAAACATTATTGCATGGGATGTACTTATAGTAAAAAAATTACTTGTCGTTTATCTGAAATTCAAATTTAACTGGATGTCCTTTACTTTTATTTGCTAAATTTGGTCACCCAGTCTCTGTATTTGCATATAGCCCTGTTCTCTGTGTGGAATGTCTTCTTCCTGCCCCATCTTTCCTTTTGACGCAGAAGAACTGCGACTTATAAGACCTGGCTCATGTGACCTCCTCTATGAACCTTACTTGACTCCCAGAGAAAGCTGTGGTTTTATAACATTTGGAACATACCATTATTGTACACCCGCTACATTGGATGTATACATTTGGTAAATTTCAGAGCTAGTTTTTAGAAGTTTTACAGATACATTTAAAATTCCCTACATGGGGAACAAACTTTCCCTTTGACATAGTAATACTGAAATATTTGTTGATAATTAGTGCTCAAAAATACCAGGTCTGTCATTTTTATACCAGTTATGAGTACCAGTCTCTGCCCCTAAAATGAGAAGGAAACTTTGTAAATGAATTTTTCAGAGTATAGTAGACTCTTTGACTATTTATTTTAATACAGCATGCTTCAAGGTATTTTTCTAGCATTTATTTACAGAGCAAATATAAAAAGCATACTTATTTATATTATTGCTGTTTTTAAGGTGAAAATGGTTCTTTCCAAATTGTATGAGAATAAGAAAATAGCTAGTGCCACCCACAACATCTATGCCTACAGGTGAGTAATCATCACAAGTTTTAGTGTATGCAATTTGTTAAAAATAGAGGGAAATGATGCATGATTTTAGAAAATAATAACTATTATGTATTTTTTCCATTGTAATAGTAATAGACATGTGGAATATTTGGAAACTGCAGAAAAGAAAAAAAGAATTGAAGGGAAAAATCAGGCATTTTCTGCCAGCAAATGTAACTGACACTATTTTGTTTTTTGTTTCGTTTTTTCTCTGCAAAGTTTATTTTTTCCCAATGCTTTACCCTTGTATCCTGTTTTTTTCTTAATTAAACAAAAGCACTTTTTCATATTGTTATAACTGCTTGATAAATACTGTTTAATGGCCATAAAATATTTGAGGTGCCATACTACAATTTAACCATTTCCTTTTAGTTTTTCGTATTTTTCACGATTATAAAGAGTGGTCCAGGGAACATCTTTGTATACTTTTTAGGTTATTTCCTCAGGCTCAGGATAGGTTCTGGTTGCTTGAGATTCTTTTTTGAAATGAAATGGGAATATAATAAAAGGAAGAAAGAATTCTTAGAATTATCAAAAAGTGTGAACAATTTTGAAACTCTTGATATATAGCCAAATTTCTTGCAATGGTTTTGTTTTGTTTTGGTTTGGTTTTTGAGACAGGGTCTCCCTTTGTTGCCCAGGCTGGAGTACAGGGTCTCCCTTTGTTGCCCAGGCTGGAGTACAGGGGCATGATCGTGGCTCAAGCAATCCTCCCACCTCAGCCTCCCAAGTTAACTGGGACTATAGGTGTGAGCCACCATGCCCGGCATAATTTTTGTATTTTTTTGTAGCAACAGGGTTCTGCCATGTTGCCCAGGCTGGCCTCAAACTCCTGAGTTCAAGTGATCTGCCCACCTTGTAATCCAAAGTGTTAGGATTTACAGGTATGAGCCCGAAGGTTTTTAAAACCAATCTATGCTCCCATAGCAGTGAATTAAGAGTATTTCTTTTACTACGTGAGTTTCAGTTTTGAGAATTCAGGTTTTTATATGCATCTTTGCTGATTTGTAAGTGAAGAGATGAAGGGCATTTGAAAAAATACACAAATTTGTGAGACTTTGAAAGAACATAGTGTAGGCCTAAAATAAATCAGAACATAGGGACTTGGTGTAAATTTAAAATGTGATTGAGACTATTTATAGAATCTAGGCTATCTGAAACTGAAACTCAAAAATTCATCATTTTGAGTAGGTGAGTTCTTAATATTACTAATTTCACATCTCTTTAAGTGCCAAAACTTACTTACAAACAATTATTTGTTATGTAATTCCCATCTTAATAGAGTATCACTGGATAGAATTTTAATGTTTTCTTAATCAGTTATGGCCTTCAATAGGAAAATGAGGAATTAGACTACTCTCAGTCATTAGAATGGGCTGTAAAAATTGTAATGTTCATTTATTCTACATGTTTTTTGAGTGCCTACTCTGTGCCAAAACTTTATATAAATTAACTGTGATTAGTTAGCAATTCTACCACTATAAAAAGGTTAGCTTTTTCAAGATCCCATAGTTAAGTGATGGAGCTGAATTTGATAATCCAATTTCATTTGTTTTCTTTATTTCATTCCTCTATGGCTGTGGCTACAGCTTCAACAATCTCGTATCTAAGCTATGTAAAAAGAGAAAAAAAGGTACTCATAGTATTTTAACTTTAATGTTCATAGTAGGTGGTCAGTAAATATTTAGAGTGGATGGATGGATGAAGGGAAGGAAGGATGAGTGAATGAATGAACGTGACTGCTGTAAGGTAACATAACTGACTTAGGTGTGTAGATGAGCTTTTATAGCTTTTAGTATTTACATTAAAAGTTTACAGCTTTTTATGGCCAGAGCTGGGAGGATGTCTTTACTACATTTACCCAGTTCCACATGATACCATTGTAGGGCCCTAAGAAATCCACCAGATGGCATACTGTAACTGACACTATTTTTTTTTTTCTATCTCTAGCACTTATTTGCCCAGCTTATTTTACTCTATTGTAGGCCTATGTTATTATTTCAAATATAACTTTCTAGTTTAAATGGATAAAAATACCATGATTTGTCTCTAATATTAGTAACCATCCAGAGGAAAATTTAAATCTTTACATTCTTAGAAGAAAATAGAGAAATGCTTGATGGCTGGAATAAGATGAGAGGAAAGTATAAAATATTACCTTATGTTGGTTATGTTGCCCTCATCTTTTTTATATGCTTTTTGTTTCACTACATCTTAAGGCTCTCTGAAGACAGATGCATGCCACTTACTTCCTTTATAATATGTCGTAGTACCTGTTGCTTTTATACAGTGTATTCTCAATAAATGTTTTTCAATGATTGCTCTCGGTAGCTTCAAGGTTAAATGAAGTAAGGGGAATGTCACATGTATAAATTCACCTTCCCATAATAGCAACGTTTCTGATATAAAGGAGATGCCTTTGATTCCTAGCTTTCCCAAGTATATAAAAAGGCAAACATACTGGATAGTAAACTGTCAGTGAAAATATATCTAATATAATACATATTTCAAGAAGGATTTAAAAAAATGAATATGCCAATTTTGGAAGTAATCAAAATGATCACAAATATTGAGGAATAACTTTTATTATAATGTTTTAGTTTCAAAGTGTAATGCTCTTACCTGTATTTGCAGAATATATTGTGAGGATAAACAGACCTTCTTACAGGATTGTGAGGATGATGGGGAAACAGCAGCTGGTGGGCGTCTTCTTCATCTCATGGAGGTAGGTGTGAGTTAAACTATCAATCCTGTTCTGTACAAGCCATAAAATTTCTCAACAAAACAGAGCTCCATTTAGTAATAGCTAAGTCAGTTGAACTATGTAACATAAGATATATTTGATTTAATTAGTAGTTGATGTTAAAATATTGATTGAATGAAAATTTTAACCAGTGGATGTGGGACAGAAAGCAAATAATTAATAAGAAGTGCTATGCTTTCAAGACATAGACAATAGAAGATTGTCTTCAACTTTGGGAAAATGCTTTGTTTTTTTGATAATTTCCTTCTCTTTATTTTTTCTATTCTTTCTTTATGGAACTCCTGTTAGTTGGATATTGGAACTTCTGGATAGATCCAGAATTTTTTTTTTTTTAATTAAGTTGTCCATCTCATTGTCTTTATATTCTGAGACATTTTCTTGACTGTTGTCCAAAATTTCTGTTGAATTTGAAATTTTGTTTAGCAACCATATATTTAATTTTTAAGAGTTCTTTCTTGTTTTCAGTTTTTCCCTTTTAAGAATATCATGTTCTGTTTTATGGCTCCAATATCTTCTAAAATTTCTCTGATTATATTAATTAGAGTTTCTTTTTTAAGATGTTCTCACCCCTAAAAAATTTTTTCCTGGTCCATTTTTGTTTATCTTGTCCTTTCTCTTTCATGCTGCTGGATTTTCTTCATCTGTCTGGTGATCATTTATTGTTCATTAATTTTAGGATTGGATTGTTTTTTTCCTAAGGTAGTTACCTGGTTTTTTTCTGCTCTTGTATGTGAAGGTTTGTTTTCTAACAAGGCCTTTGCCTTGAATAGTAACTGTGTTTGTGGGTCAGGCCTGTAAACTGGTGGGCTTCACATTAAGGGCAGCATTTGACAAATGTCAAACTGATGAAGATGGCCAGGCATGGTGTCTCACGCCTGTAATCCTAGCACTTTGGGAAGCCAAGGCGGGGAGATCACTTGAGCCCAGGAGTTCGAAACCAGCCTGGGCAACATAGTGAAATCCTGACTCTACCAAAAAAACACAAAAATTAGCCGGGCATGGTGGTGCATGCACCTGTAGGTCCCAGCTACTTGGGAGGCTGAGGTGGGAGGATCACTTGAGCCCAGGAGGCAGAGGTTGCAGTGAGCCAAGATTGCGCCACTGCACTCTAACCTGGGTGACAGAGTGAGACTGATCTAGATCTCAACTGATGAAGACCTTACTAATAGCACCAGGGATTGATGCCTCGTGCAGCCCCTGTAGCTTTGTTCAGAAGCAGGGTTTTTTTTGTTGTTATTTCGCCTAGTGATAAAATGCTGCTTAAACTTAGCTGTTCTGGTTGAAGTCACCAGGTGCTAGAATCCTACTTGCATGGTCTCCCCTTCACTCTGTCCAGTTGCCCCAAATCTGGGAATTTGAGGACATTGTGAAACACAGTGATGGTTTTCCAGATTCCCTTCTGTTCTTCCATTTCACTCCCTGAATTGTTAGTAATCTCACTCAGTGCCTACTCATATGGCTCTACAATTAAAGTCACTGGGAAATTTTATGTGCGATTTTATATATGGGTTATTTCATTCTCCTTTTTTAAAACTCATATTTGTACATATCTGTCTATGTATCTAATTATGCTTCCAAAAAATAACAGATTTTGAATGTGAAGAATGTCATGGTGGTAGTATCACGCTGGTACGGAGGGATTCTGCTAGGACCAGATCGCTTTAAACATATCAACAACTGTGCCAGAAACATACTAGTGGAAAAGAACTACACAAATTCACCTGTAAGTGGCTCCTCATACTACATCTAGAGAATTTCTCATCACTGCCTGGGAATTTTTTAAAAAGACAGAAAATTAAGAATGAATCAGAATGTGGGTGGTGAATTGGTAAAACCTTTGGACTAAGAACCTGGAGACCTAGACTCTAAACAGTGTGTCTGGCCAGTCACGTGACTTTGGACAGATCACTTCATCCCTTCGCACCTTGATTTCATAGATTCATAGAATTTTATAATTAGAAAAACCTTTTAAGACCAACTAGGTTCCATCCCTAAAATTGAGCCCCAGAGTGGTTGTAGCTGATATCACATCAGACTAGATGTTCTTTAAACATCTATAAAATTCTGAAATTCTCCATTAGTGTCAAAACATCTCCCCCTCCACTGGCATACCTTTAGATGCTTTGTTCCTTTATACTTTGAGTTTATTTTGTTTTATATTTTAGGTATGTTCATATCTGCCTTATTTAAATTTTACTGCCTTACTTGGGAAAGTGGGACAATAGATGAAATAATATTGAAATTATTCAAACATAAATCTACTAGATAAATAAAGTTTCCTTGATTATTCTTGTTTAAAAAATATTAGCCTATAAGTGAAAGTACCCTGTAAAACACAGAAATGACACATATGAAAGTGATTATACCCTCACCGTAACATATATACATACATACATATATGTATGAATATATGTGGAATATATATGTATAAATATATTCTAAGTGATTAGATTGAAAGTTTCATCTTTATGTAAATGGAGAGATGCTGCACTGATTTGTGTCTTTTTCAGGAGGAGTCATCTAAGTCTTTGGGAAAGAACAAAAAAGTAAGAAAAGACAAGAAGAGGAATGAACATTAATACCTGAAACTATAGGAAAGGTTAATTTGCCTATAATTATATATACATTCCATAGTAATCAAGGAATATATTGTGCAGAGAGAGTATCCTTGACTGCTCAAGTCAGCCAATTCAGCATGGATACCAACATTAGCTTTTCTTCTTTGGTTATATCATCTGCCAAAAATAGAGAACTTATGATCTATTCATGTGTGTTTCAGGCTTATTTGGAGAACTAATTTGCACTTAATCACCACTTCATCTAATTTTAGCAAGGTAACAGTTGCCCAGGGCAGTACCTGAATTAACTGTCCATTTCAGTACATGTCAAGTGCCTTTGTTAGGTGGAGAAGAAATGTCTCTAGAGGAATATAAATACCTGATTTCTTGTCATCGAGATTCTTGTACTGTTAAATGAATATTGCCTTTTACTGCTCTTTATGGCTTATTGGAATAGGGGCTCATTTAAGATTGATCTTGGAGAGTTTCTTCTTCTGATTTTAGTTCATAAGTATGTCACCTTTCATTTTATAGTGTTCATCGAGTAATGGATTAAGTGAAAATCCAGGAGTATCCATCTGCAGTTATGTGCTGAGGTGATAATTCATCCAACGTATTTGTTAGCATAAATATTATGCTTCACTTTCTGTTGCAAATTGATGATTGTGAAATTTCAGAAAGTGATTTTCTAGTCGGCTTTTTTTGTTTAATTCTTGTAATGTAAGCAATAAATATGGAGTGTCAGTAGTCTCCTTCCACCCCAGAAATGTGTTGGTGTAACATTCTCGTTTCTTTTAACAACCTGGAAGTACCTTTCTTGTGATCTTCACTGAGGAATTAGAACTATGATAGAAGTTAGGCTGTGGTGAATGGGACATTTGTAGAGTGGGATAGAGGTGGCAGAATGACCCTGGTGTAGGGCAGGAGTATGTTGTGTAGTTACATCAATTTGATGCCTGCTTTCCATCTGCACTCCAGACAGCTTTCTCAGTTCCAAGATTTTGCAGAGAGAAGGAGCAAACCTTTTCATTGGAAAAACATTTTTTTCCTGCTATCATCAAACCTTTATGTTTCTTTCATCTTCCAGTTACCTCTAGGCATTTAGACAATGAAATTTACCTTTGAGATATAACAATAAGTGATTAACTGTTCACTTTCAGATGTAATGGCAAACAATTGTTAAAAGTTATTAACTGATCACAGATTTGCCTGGACTTCCCTTCCCAGGGAGGAAACAGAAGTTAGGAGGCAACTTTGGGATGGTGCTAGAGCATGGAAAGCACAGAGAATTGGACAAACAGGTCTTTTTCTCTTTTCTCTGATGTTTTACCTTTAAAAGATCCAACATCCTTACCGTTGGTATTTTTAGTAAGGTTATAGTAAATAGCTTTACACCAGGATGGATTCTGAAATATAAATTCTAAATTATATTTGTTATAACTATATTTTACGTTGTATGTTATCAAGAGTCATCAGAGAATGACCTTTTTGTGTTTGGAACACTTGGTTCCATGAAAAGTATGCTTTATGTTTTAACTGTTAAAATAATTTAAAAATTAATTATTTTACATAATTAAATAAGTTAGAAACTGTTAACATTAAATAATTTCCCAATTTCAACATGTCAAACCTATGAAGGGAGATAGGAAACAATGAGAAACTTACTTTTGCTCCTTTATACAGAATTATTAACTATATTTTACTAACTAAAAAACTCTAGTATTCTTTACCTAAAGTCAATTGGCTGGTAAGAGGGAGAGATGCAAAATTCTCCATTTCTGAACTTGGAGCTATTTCACACCCTACTCTTAATGGAAACTTGAACTAATGATAGATAGTATTTTTTTCCTCTATATAAAATTTTTGTCTTGATTAGGAGATTTATCAGTTCTCCATATAATAATTTTCTACAATCAGATCTATGCTGTGGCATATTTTGCTTTATTTAAAAATTTTTTTTTAGAGATGAGATCTTGCTCTGTCACCTAGGCTGGAGTGCAGTGGCATGATCATGGCTCACTGCAGCCTTGACCTTCCAGCCTGCCAAGTAGCTGGGATTATAGGCATGTGCTATCACACCTGGCTAATTTTTAAAATTTTTTGTAAAGATAGGGTCTTCTTATGTTGCCCAGGCTCGTCTTGAGCTCCTGGCCTCAATTGATCTTCCTGCCAAGGCATTGGAATTACAGGTGTGAGCCACCATGCCTGGCCTGCTTTGCCATATTTTATAGTGTGTTAATTACAAATAGTCTTCATATGCCAGAATATAAGAGCAAGTTTTATCTGCTTTTTAGATGGGAATTGCAGAAGCTACATCAAAAGTATGCTTTGAGGTATATGTAATGAAACAGAGCCTTTCTGAAGAGAATTATATCAAACTAATTACAACCAAGAAATAATAGTATGAAGTGGATACTGTTTGGAGGACAGGAAAATTTATTGGGAAAATTACATAATCCCTCTGATTCCACTATCCAGAGATAGCCATTATTATTAATATTTGGTATGTACATCCTTATATTATTTTTTTCTTACGTATGATTTTGTATATATGGTTATTTTTCTTTCCATAAAAATGGCATTAAATTGTATATACTGTTTTGTAGCCTACATATTTCATATAGAAGTATATTGTTCACATTTTCCATGTCAATAAATATTCTATGGCTTAAATTTCTTATAGCTGCATTGTATTGTCTTCTCAGTATTATATTATACTAACTAGTCCTCCACTTATTTCTAATTTTTAAATTTTTTTCAACTTTTTACTGTTATAAACAACTGTGAAAACCTACCTCATTTGCAGATTTTTTTATGTATCTTTAATTATTTCTTTAGGAGAAGCTCCTAGATACAGAATTTCTTGGTCAAGGTTTGTACATTCTAATAGCTTTTGATTAGTTAAGTCAGATTGTCATCCAGGAAAGTGTTATCAGTGATTGCTCCATTAATATTGTGTTGGAATATTTAATACTAGCCAAAGATGGGAAAAAATAGGCAGTTTGCTTGATAACTCCCAAGATCCTTTTTAAAAAAGTAAGCTTTTTGGCCAGGCACAGTGTCTCACGTCTGTAATCCCAGCACTTTGGGTGGCTGAGGCAGGCGGATCACTTGAGGTCAGGAGGTTGAGACCAGCCTGACCAACACGGTCAAACCTGTCTCTACTAAAAATACAAAAAAAATTAGCTGGGTGTGGTGGCGGGCACCTGTAATCCCAGCTACTCCAGGGGGGCTGAGGCAGAAATATCACTTGAACCCGGGAGGCTGAGATTGCAGTGAGCCCAGATCGTGCCTTTGCACTCCAGCCTGGCGACAGGAGCGAAACTCCATCTCAAAAAAAAAAAAAAAAGTAACCTTTTTGCCTTGAAATAATTGTAGCCTCACAAGAAGTTACAAAAATAGTAGGTCCTGTGTACCCATCACTGAGCCTCCCCTAACAGTAACATAACTCTAGTAAAATTTCAAAACCGGGAAATAGTTTGATTACAATTCCTTTATCAGATAAATGATTTCCAAATATTTTCTCCTAGCCTGTGGCTTGTCTTTTCATTCTCTTAGCAGTGTATTTTGCAGAGTAAAGTTGTTAATTTTGATGAGATCTAATTATCTTTTTTTTCCCTCTTTTTTGGATCATTCTTTTTGATGCAACATCTAAGGACTTTGCCTAACCCCAGGTCTAGATTTTCTTCTGTTTTTAAAGTTACATCATTTTGTATTTTTCATTTAGATCTATTTTCCATTTTTAGTTTTTACATAAGGTGTGAGATTAAAGTCAAAGTTTTTTTGTTTTGTTTTTTGCTTACGGATGTCCAGTTATGGAAGTGACTAGTTTTTTTAAATTGAACTTTTTTTTTTTTGAGACAGGGTCTTGCTCTGTTGCCCAGGCTGGAGTGCAGTGGCCTGATCATGGCTCACTGCAGCCTTGACCTCCCTGGCTCAAGCAATCCTCCCACCTCAACATCCTGAGTAGTTGGGACTACAGGTGCATGCTACCACACCAGGCTAATTTTTATATGTTTTGTAGGGATGGGATTTCACCATGTTGCCCAGGCTGGTCTCTATCTCCTGAGCTCAAGTGATTTGCCTATCTTGGCCTTCCAAAGTGCTGGGATTACAGGCATGAGCCGCCATGCCTGGCCAGATTGAACTTTTTACTGATAAATCTTCACAAGGTAAACACATACGTAATCACCACGTAGATTGACAAAGGGCAACACCAACACCTCACAATCCCCTTGTGTCTCAACTGGTCATTATCTGCTGTCCTCCCTGCCAAGTAACCACTTCCCTAATTTCCGACACCGGAGATGAGTTTGGTCTGTTTTGCCAGTTAAGCAAGTGGAATTAGATAGTACCCTTGTTTTGGCTCCTTTTCTAACATTTTGTTTGTGAAACTCATCTAGGTTGTTGCATGTAGCAAAAGTTCTTTCATTCGTTTTTTTGTTTTTTAGTTTTTTGTTTTTTTAGGAGTTGGAGTCTCACTCTGTCACCCAGGCTGGAGTGCAGTGGCACGATCATAGCTTACTTTAGCCTCAAACTCCTGAGCTCAAGCAATCCTCCTGCCTCAGCCTGCCAGAGCGCTGGGATTACAGGTGTGACCCCAGCCTGTACCTGGCCTAATTCGTTCATTCTTATCACTGCATGGTATTCCATCGAATGAATGTGACAGTTTATTTACCAATTCTCTTTATGGATATTTGGGTTTCCAGTTTGAAGCTATTACAATTAGTGCCACTATCAACATTTCTGTACATGGCTGTTGGTGAACATATGTACACGTTTCTATAGGGTATATACCCAGGAATGAATTTGCTGGGCATTAGGATATGTGTATGTGGAACTTTGGTATATTCTGCCCAGCTGTGTGCTGGGCTAGGTGCTGATTTGTAATGTTTGACAAGTTTCCATGTGTAAATACTCCCGTTCTCTCCAGTTTCAAGCTACCAAAGTGAATTCATTTGGTTTACAAAATAGCTAAAAATTTAACAGTTGCTTCTGTGAGCTTGTACAAGCCAGCTCCAGGACATCCCTCATTCTGCCAAGCAGTTTTCCAAAATCATTATACCAATTTACACTTCTGCCAGTAAATGAATGAGAGTTCTAGTTGCCACACATGTACATTTGGCATTATCATTTTCATTTTCATCATACTGTGTGGTGTGTAATGGCATCACTTTGTGGTTTTAATTTGTATTTCCCTGATGATTAATAAAATTGAACACTTTTGGTTACTACATTTTGTACCCGAAGTGACTGAGTAATCTGAAACTAACATTTTTTTCTCCCAGGAATAGAAAGATGAGTGCTTGTTATCAAGCTTGGTTCAGATACAGAAAAATAAGGTTACAGTTTTGCATGTCTTATGACCTAGTCTGTAAATTTCAACACTTTATCACCATCCCACTGGTATACTTGTCTGTGAATTTATCTGGGAACTTCAGCTTTCTTTTCGCCCTTAATTTCTTTTTTTTTTGAGACAGTCTCTCCATCGCCCAGGCTGGAGTGCATTGGCACAATTTTGGCTCACTGCAATCTCTGCCTCCCAGGTTCAAGCAATTCTTCTTGAGTAGCTGGGACCACAGGCGCCTGCCACCACGCCTGGCTAATTTTTGTATTTTTAGTAGAGTTGGGGTTTCATCTTGGTCAGATTGGTCTCGAACTCCTGACCTCAGGTGATCCACCTGCCTTGGCCTCCCAAAGTGCTAGGATTATAGGCGTGAGCTACTGCACCCGGCCTGCCCTTAATTTTCTAATTTGTAAAAATGTGGGTTATAATTCCTCCCTGTCTAGGTTAGTTATGGGGATTAAATAAGATTCCTTCTGTGGTGCTTAGTATGTGATAAGAATTTGATAAAGTCATACCTTGTATTTGAGATAAGCTATTTCTGAGGATTTTAACAGTACCTAGAATTTTTTTTTTTTTTTTAAGACGGGGTCTCACTCTGTCGCCCAGGCTGGAGTGCAGTGGCGCGATCTTGGCTCACTGCAGCCTCTGCCTCCCGGGTTCAAAAATTCTCTTGCCTCAGCCTCCCGAGTAGCTGGAATTACAGGGGCATGCCACCATGCCTGGCTAATTTTTGCATTTTTAGTAGAGACAGGGATTCACCATGTTGGCCAGGCTGATCTCAAACTCCTGACCTCAGGTGATCCACCCTCCTCGGCCTCCCAAAGTTCTGGGATTACAGGTGTGAGTCATCACGCCCAGCAAGTACCTAGAATTCTAAGTTGACATTGGGGTTACCAAGTTCTTAGCCTCCTGTAGGGAGACGATATAGTATAATAGTTAAGAACCAGGTCTCTGAAATCTGACTTGGGTTTGAATCCTGTGTCTGCTTTTTACTAGCCTTGAGAGCTTGGGCAAGTTATCTCTCTTCTGTACTGAGTTTTGCAAAGCTCATGAAGGAATTAGGTGGCTGTCATTGATGACCCTTGTTTGCAAATGCCATCTTTGCATTTGTCTTTCCTCTTGTCCTGCTAGGCAGACAGCAGGACAGAACAAATCACCTGGTAGGACTGGGAAGTTATTGAGGATGTAAGACTTAGCATGTGTATCTAAGCAGGCCATGGGTTGGTACTGAGAGACTACTTAGGGAGAAACAAGGGAGAACTCTGGATGTAGTCAAGAAGCATAAACCAGGGATTGACAAATGTTTTCTGTAAACATCTAGATATTAAATAGTTTTGGCTTTGTGAGCTGTACGGTTTGTCACAGCTACTGAATTTTTTATTTTTTTGAGACAGAGTCTCGCTCTGTCACCAGGCTGGAGTGCAGTGGCAAAATCTCTGCTCACTACGACCTCACAGAAGAGTGGCACAATCAGATTTGTATTTTAGAAAGTTACCTCTGGTTGCTAGGTAGAGAATGGATTGAAAAGTAACAAAAGTGGATAAGAGGCTATTGCAGAAATACAGCAATTCCACTCTTCAGTATATAGTCAAGAGAATTGAAAGCACGTCCACATAAAAACTTACATATGAATGTTATAGCAACATTATCCTAGTTTAGACTATAATAATGGCAATGGAGTAGAAAAAATGTTGATGGATTTAAAAAATGTTTAGGAGGCAAAATTAGAATCTGGCAATAGTGTGGATAACAGGGTGAGCCATTGGTATAGATCTATGTTCTAATGCTCTTTCATAAATATATCTGTTGAACTTTCTTGATTTAATTTATGGGGGTTTCTTGATGCTCCTATTTCATAGCCAACAAACATAGAAAATTATTCATTAGGGAAATCCAAATCAAAACCATGGTGAGATACCACTTTACACCCACCAGGATGGGTATTATAATAATAACAATAAACAGAAAGTAACCAGTGTTAACAGGGATGTGAAGAAATTGGAACTCTTGTAATACTGCCTTTTACATGAGGATAAAATGGTGCAGCTGCTTCAGAAAATAGTTTGGCGTTCCTCAAAAAGTTAAACATATAATTGCCATTTGACCCAGCAATTCCACTTTTCAGTATATAGTTAAGATGACCACATTAAAACTTATACATGAATATACTAAAAGCCACTGAATTGTACACTTTAAAAGAGTGAATTTCATTGTATTTGAATTATGTGTGAAAAGTTAAAAATCAAAGATATATTTGATTGTCACCATCTTGGACAATGGTTTTATAAAACAGATGTGAAACATCTTGTGTCATACGTTCCAAAATAATTTGCAGCATGCATCCCATAAAATACCTTTTAATTAAATTATAAATCAATCCCCAAAACATATTGAAAAGCATACAGAAATTATATATCTGATATTTGAAACACGAATTTCTAAAAAGTTTCCTTGTTGAAAGCTTCTAAAAGTTCAGCTTAAATAGGCGTCTAGTTTTACAATTTCACATGTAAGAGAAAAAAATGATTAAATTCACATTCCAATGAAGAATTTATTTTAAAAAATCATGTTGGGAAGTTACTCTGGTTTTATTTCAATATTTTGAAAACAAGAGACAAGTACGTGCATTTATAGTTGCACATGTTACTGGGGGGCTGCTGTTCGTATTTTTTTTGTGGAGATGGAGTTTTGCTATGTTGCCCAGGTTGGTCTCAGACTCGTGGGCTCAAGCTATCCATATGCCTCGGCCTCCCAAAGTGCTGGGAATTACAGGCATGAGCCACCACTCCTGGTCACTATAGGTTTTAACAATTTGTTTCAAAATCCTATGGACATCCTGTTTTATATATATAAATGCAGTATGTGTATATATGTACATATATATGTGTGTGTATATATATATGTGTATATACATATATACACATACTGCATTTATACAGCTGGAAGGCTTATGTGCAGGATAGTACTTGCAGTTTTTAAAAATGTTATGTTATAAGGGCTGGGCATGGTGGCTCACACCTGTAATCCTAGCACTTTGGGAGGCCGAGGTGGGCAGATCACCTGAGGTCAGGAGTTCAAGACCAGCCTGGCCAACGTGGTGAAACCCTGTCTCTACTAAAAATACAAAAAAATTAGCCAGGTGAGGTGGTGGGCACCGTAATTCCAGCTACTTGGGAGGCTGAGGTGGGAGAATCGCTTGAACCTGGGAGGTGGAGGTTGCAGTGAGCTGAGATTGCTCCACTGCACTCCAGTCTGGGCAACAGAGTAAGATTCCATCTCAAAAAACAACAACAGCAGCAACAAAAAAACTGTATGTTATAGGGAGGCAAAGGCAGGTAGATCACTTGAGCCCAGGAGTTTGAGACCAGCCTGGCCAACATGGCGAAACCCTGTCTCTACTAAGAAAGCACAAAAATTAGCTGGGCGTGGTGACCCATGCCTGTAATCCCAGCTACTTGGGAGGCTGAGGCATGAGAATTTCTTGAAACCGAGAGGTGGAGGCTGCAGTGAGCCAAGATCACACCACTGCATTCCAGCCTGGGTGACAGAGCAAGACTGTCTCAAAAAAAAAGTATGTTATAAAATACATATATAGACAGCCATGACTTAAAATTGGGTTTTTATGATTTTTCTGATAGCATGAAAATTATTTCTAATCTTTTTAAGGAAATCTGAGTGAGGGGGAGCTCATTTGCCACTCTCCTCAACCGTTACTCTTCTTTGCATCACTTATTAATAATTTACTAACAAGAGGCACTAGGATTTTTTTTTACACTCTTCCACAGTTACAAAGTTTTTTTCAAAAATATAGCCAGTAGTTATACTTAGTCAACTTTCTTTCCTTTTTTTTTGAGACAGAGCCTCGCTCTATCGCCAGGCTGGAGTGCAGGGGCGCGATCTCGGCTCACTGCAAGCTCCACCTCCCGGGTTCAAGCAATTCTCCTGCCTCAGCCTCCCGAGTAGCTGGGACTACAGGCGCCTGCCACCACGCCTGGCTAATTTTTGTATTTTTAGTAGAGACGGGGTTTCACCATATTGGCCAGGCTGGTCTGGAACTCCTGACTTTGTGATCTGCCTGCCTCAGCCTCCCAAAGTGCTGAGATTACAGGTGTGAGCCACTGCGCCTGGCCTAGTCAACTTTCAAGGTGGCTTTTGCTGTTACAAAAGCAGCACAGTAGTTGTGTTATGTAATTTTATAATTTCAGCATCTAAAACCAGAGGCTCTAGAGAGCATTTGGTGTGAAGAGGGAAGGAAAGAAAGGCTGATAAATACATTGCTGACTTTGTCTGTAGTGTCAGATAAGATATAAATGTAAATGCGTTGACTGCAACCATTGTGGATAAGATTATGAAGGGGCACTGAGTGACTCACCCAGAAAGTAATCAGGGATTGGTTCTCTGTACTGTGTGTGGTAATCACTACTTTTTGTCATTTCATGTGGGAAAAGAAAGCAACCAGAGAGCCCTGGGGATCTCGCCTTGTGGCCTTAGGTTGTGGGGAACTGTCTTTATGGAAGTTGGCTGCCAGGTAGATAACGTTCAGGAAAAAGAATAGTGAGGAATCATTTTGGATCAGATTTCATTATCTCTTACTTTGTGTGAAAATAGAACTGGTGTAGCTGCAGAACATTCTAGATCTCTATTTGAACTTACTTACGTGTATTGAATCTTACTCCTAAGTGTCAAATCTTTTTCTATTTTTCTAACTTGTGTGGCAGCACCTACCACCTTCCTTCTCTGTCACACCTAATGTTTCTATTATTTTAAAATACTTATGGTATTATTATTATTATTATTATATCTCTCTCTATTGCCTAGTCTGGAGTTCAGTGAACAATCTTCCTACCTCAGCCTCCTGAGTAGCTGGGACCACAGGTGTGCACTACCATTAGCCTGGCTAATTTTTAAAATTTTTGTAGAGATGGCGGTCTCCTTGTGTTTCCCAGGCTGGTCTTGAACTCCTGGGCTCAAGCAGTCCTCCCGACTCAGACTCCCAAAGTGCTGGGATTATAGGCATAAGCCATCATGTCTGGCCCTCAAATTCTGTAAATAAAAATAAATACATACAGTTAAACCCCATCAACTATTATCAGTAATCTTCTTAGATGACTTCATCATACAACATAATCTGTTCACATAGACTGTTCTATAATCATGGACTTTAATATTCAAAAGGTCATGATTAAGCCCTTTTAATCAAGACTATTAAACAGTTAGAGGCTGAAACAGTTTGGCTGTGTCCCCACCCAAATCTCATCTTGAATTCCCATGTGTTGTGGGAGGAACCTGGTGGGAGGTAATCGAATCATGGAGGGAAGTCTTTCCTGTGCTGTTCTCATGATAGTGAATAAGTCTCATGAGATCTGATGGTTTTAAAAAGAGGAGTTCCCCTGCACAAGCTCTCTCTCTCTTTGCCTCTTGTCATCCATGTAAGACATGACTTGCTCCTCCTTGCCTTCACCATGATTGTGAGGCTTCCCCAGCCATGTGGAACTGTAAGTCCAGTTAAACCTTTCTTTAGTAAATTGCCCAGTCTTGGGTATGTCTTTATCAGCAGTGTGAAAATGGACTAATACAGTAAATTGGTACCAGTAGAGTGGGGCATTGCTGAAAAGATACCTGAAAATGTGGAAGCAACTTTAGAACTGGGTAACAGTCAGAGGTTGGAAGAGTTTGGAAGGCTCAGAAGAAGACAGGAAAATGTGGGAAAATTTGGAACTCCCTAGAGACTTATTGAATGGCTTTGGCCAAAATGCTGATAATGATATGGACAGTGAAATCCAGGCTGAGGTGGTCTCAGATGGAGATGAGGAACTTGTTGGGAACTGGAGCAAAGGTGACTCTTGTTATGTTTTAGGAAAGAGGCTGGTGGCATTTTGCCCCTGTCCTAGAGATTTGTGGAACTTTGAACTTGAGAGAGATGATTTAGGGTATCTGGTGGAAGAAATTTTTAAGTAGCAAAGCATTCAAGAGGTGACTCAGGTGCTGTTAAAACATTCAGTTTTATAAGGGAAACAGAGCATAAAAGTACAGAAAATTTGCAACCTGACAATGTGGTAGAAAAGAAAATGCCATTTTCTGAGGAGAAATTCAAGCCGGCTGCAGAAATTTTCATAAATAATGAGATGAATGTTAATCCCCAAGATAATAGGGAAAATGTCTTGAGGGCATGTCAGAGGTCTTCATGGCAGTCCCTCCCATCACAGGCCTGGAGGCCTAGGAGGAAAAGATGGTTTCCTGTGCTGGAAAAATAAGGCCACTCCCAAACCCCAGCAGTCTTCAACCAGTGACTTACAGCTTCTTCGTGGCTATGGGAGTAACTCTGAGGGTGTGTTCTATACTGGCTTCCAGAGTTCCCAGTGGGATTATTTTAGTTAACCAAAGTGGTAACTTGTTTGATAGCATACCCTTATTGACTGTCTTCCTTCCCCCACTCTCCCAGTGTTTCCTGGAATTACTGCTAGATAAACTACTTGCATTTGAATCCTTGTCTGATCTGCTTCTGGGACAGCACAAATTAAGACACCTGCTAGCTTGCCTACTACTCCTTGCTTCCCTGGGCTCCTCTTCTCCTTTGTTCCTCCTGAATATGAAGTAATTCCAGATGCAGGTTTAGGCAGTTCTTCCTTGTAAATCTTCATGTACAGAGTCTAGGCCCAGTGGGGTGGAGAGTGGATTGGATATTATCCCATTGGTCTTGTGACTCTACCCTCTTGGGCTACACCAGGAGTGTACTCTTGCTGTGTAAGCTTCCAGAGGTGGCCCAAATGCACACTCTCTCAGCCTTCATTTTCATTTTTTCTTCTGCCTGTTCTTTGAAGTCTTCCTTCTTTGACCTCTCCCTTTCTTACTAGAATCCCTTTACCCTCCATTTTCTGGGATTTTTCACCCACTTATGGAAGAAATCAAGTCCTAGTATTTTCTCCCATCTTGCAGTTTCCACTGTGCTTGCTGTTGGGGGAGAGATGTGAGCTCTGGTCGTAGGAGAGACAGTGGGAGTGGGGCAGAGGAAATGCAGGTGAAAAATTATAGCTGTACCTGCTTTTTTCCTAAAATAACTGCACTAATGGTGACAGACAGGGTTTGATTGCTAAAGAAGACTTGCAGGAACCAAAATGACAGTGCTTTGGTTTATTGCAGGAAAAAGAACTAGATTAGCACCAGCATTAAAGTTAGGAAATTTGTCTCAGCCAAAGGCTGCTTTCCCAGCCTAGGGGTCTGAAGAACCGAGGCCTGACCTCCAGTATCCTCTCTTTGTAAGGGCCACACGTATGTATGTCCTCTCTTGGTCTGGGAACCGCTGACGTGTGCATGAAACACCCTGAATCCACGGAGCATAAAATGGAGCCTCAGTTGAGGTTTCTTACACCTTGCTGGTCACATAGGCATATTCTTGCTATGTCATCAACCCTAATGGCAGAGCCTCTTGGGGCTCATGAAGACCAGGTGCAAATCATCAGTCTCACTGGTACCAATCAGCAATGCTAAAAGCTGGAACAAACTGGCCCGAAACTCCTCAGACCCATGTTATAAAGCAATGTTGTTAATCTGTACATTTCATGTCTTGATCAGGGGTCAGTGCTTCGCAGGTACTTTAGCAAAACAACTCAGCCTTCTCGAATGAGCCTTCGCAGCATATTTCACTGCCCCCACCACCAATCTTCAAGGCCTTTTTAAAACCAGGTGGCAACTCTCGGTTTGAGAGCAATTACCTGCATTACAGCATCATATAATCAAATCACACAGACAATCAAAATGCATCTAATTCCAAACATCTATAATACCTAGTAAGGGTTTGGTATGGATTTAGACAACTGAACAGTTCAATAATACTAGTACAAAATGGAACAAACTTACTCATATTTTGGACTAACTTAATAATTCTTTTGCCTCTCTGATTTATAGCTGTCTATTCTCTCAGGTATGCATCTATGAGTGATTGAGAGTCCTAAAAATAATTCATCAAGTCTGAATCTTCTTCAGGCCAATTTTATTCCATAGTGATAGTGTTGTGAGGGGGTTTTAATTCAATCTCACAATACATTTGATCAACCACCTCAGTATTATTATAAGTTCTATTAGCCTCTACAATATTAAATTTACCTGTGATTTCTATATTGTAGTACTCTAATACATGGTATAATATAAAGCAGACATAATGACGTATTATTTTGTCTCTCCCAACAAATCTGCCTTTTCTCATGGGAGTGGAGCTTAGAGGCCATGCCTCTGTTATTTTAGCATTCCAAACCTCTTATAAACTCCATTTTTCTGGCCATATGGTTTGATGGATAGCATTTTCCCAGCAGGAGCCATGTCCCCCAACAGGGCCTATTTATTCCCTATTGGAAGTTGTCTAGTCCTATTTAAAATGTGTCCAATACCCACAAGTTACACTACAGAAAACTAATAGTTAGTATTCACTTGTGGCACTAAAGTTGAGCACCTCAGTACGTTGTATTCTCCAATTACAAATGTCAATAGACTGGGAAACACATCAGCCTCCCCTAAGTGTGTATCCTGTGCTTCTGCTGTGGGAATCCCAGGCCCCCGGGTCTGGGATAGCTCAGACTCCATTTGAATGAAGATATCTTGTAACCCAGCTGTGTGATATGCAAGCCCATTCCCATCACTTGGTCTGGGCATATGGTCTTACTGTGCACTCTAATGCAAGACCCGTTCCATCAGTGCTGTGTCGTCATTTCAGTTGCCATCCTTTTCTTTCCTCCTAGAGGAGGAAGTCTTGCAGTTTCTCTGTTTATACAATACGTCCTTTTTTTCCTCTTCAAAATATCTTTCCTCATTGAAAGGAAATTCCTCTTCATCAATTCCTCTCAGCCTAGCTCTGAATTCTCAGAAGTCTCCCTTATATGAAGCAGGCCAGTGCAGTTTGATCCACCAGACCCACTATTGATGTTGAGTACTGACTTCTTTCTTATAATTAGGAAATAAACTTGGACTCTACAATGTTGACTCCCTCAAACTAAAGCCATGTGAGTAGTACTCATTGCTAAATGGATTTTTTGTTTTTGAGACAGAGTCTCACTCTGTCACCCAAGCTGGAGTGCAGTGGCATGATCTTGGCTCACTGCAACCTCCGCCTCCTGGGTTCAAGTGATTCTCATGCCTCAGCCTCCTGAGTAGTTGAGATTACAGCCACGTGCCACCAGGCCTGGCAAATTTTTGTATTTTCAGTAGAGATTGGCTTTCACTGTGTTGGCCAGGCTGGCCTTGAACCCTGACCTCAAGTGATCCACCCGCCTCGGCCTCCCAAAGTGCTGGGATAACAGGCGTGAGCCACTGTGCCTGGCCTCTAAATGGACTTTGATTTGGGTATACCATAATGCTTCCCATACCCATCCACATAGAATTCCTGATTTTTCATTCTCAGTACTTGAGCCTGCAAATTAGATTTAATCATTTTCCTTTCTCAGCGATCCAAGTATCTCAATTGTTCCTCCATCTCTTTATGGCTTTCCACCCCCAATAACAGGAACAAGAGCTATTTTTGTACATAATGTTTTGACAGATGGGACATGCCAAAGATGAACGTCTTCCATCATATCCCAGTACCTTCTTTAAACTTTCATTATCACAATCAATGATTGCACAATGTTCATTTAGACTAATGGTAATCAGTGTTTTCCAGAGTCAACTGGATATGTATTCCATAGTTTGCTTCCCAATTCAGGTTTTCAACCATAGCTCTATCTTATGAAATGGAAACCAAAGGACATAGTCATATTTGTATTGTTCCAGATAGTTATAGTCAGAGTTGATATCTGCTCATCCATTTTGAGGATGAAGACCACTCTCAGAAGTGTATGTTACATTCATTGAGTTGGCTTCTGTACTGCTTACTTCTTGATTCTTCAGAAAGAGGTTTTGGAAAACTGAATCCTTTACTGCAAGGGGCACTGAGTGAAAGTTAAAAGAGAATATTATTCTTTTGCTCTAAGATTCTCTCAAGGCACCAAAATTATATTAGATTTTCCCTTTCGTAACTACCCTTCCCTCAGCAACAATTTCACCTTTCTTCCTTTTATCATTAATTTAAATCCAAACCTTTCCCTCTAAAGTAGGTCCCACTGGTTGTCACTGGACTAGCCCATATTTTTGGTAGCAAGATGAGATATTCCAGGGTTTCCCTTTGGGGTCATTCCCAATAGTAGGGGATCACACCGGATAAATATGAAGAAAGGGTACTATCCTTCCATGAAGCAACAAAACATTTGCACAGTCAGCCCCACCTTGGCAAAGTACAGGGAACAGATAATCCATGCCATCAATCTCTTTGGAATTTTTGCATTTAGGTTCAAATTAATATATATATTACCTTGTTTTGGAATATTATATGATTTTGGGATTCTTTTTTTTTTTTTTTTTTTTGTAAGATGGAGTCTCACTCTGTCACCCAGGCTGGAGTGCAGTAGTGCGATTTCAGCTCACTACAACCTCTGCCTCCCGGGTTCAAGTGATTCTCCTGCCACAGCCTCCCAAGTAGCTGGGATTACAGGTGCATGTCACCACGCCTGGCTAATTTTGTATTTTTAGTAGAGACAGGGTTTCACCGTGTTAGCCAGGATGGTCTCAATCTCCTGACCTTGCAATCTGCCTGCCTTGGCCTCACAAAGTGCTGGGATTACAGGCGTGAGCCGCCATGCCCGACGTGGATTTTGGGATTCTTAATGGTAGCCCTAGTTGCAAGGATTACCAGATGCATTGTCGAAAAGGAAAATAGAAGTGAAGTAGGGAAGATTGTATGCAAATACTTGTTTCTTTCTTTATCTCTTTCTCCCTAATTCCACCAACAGATATAATCATTTACCTAATGGAATTTCACTTTTAGTTCCCCTTACCTACAGTTGCAAAACACAAAGCTGCAGGCTTGTAGACTAGTCATTTGATTCTTTGTTACGCCCATCTTCTTAAAGAGGTACTTTAGTTATCCATTTCAATTTCCTATTAACCCACGACTTTGAAAGTGATAAATATAAGTCCATTGAATACAATGTTATTTTGCATGTCATTGCCTATGTGAGCAGTGAACTGAGTGCCATCAGTTGACTTTACTACGATCTAACTAATCTTCAGTTTAGATCAGCTAAAAAGGTAGAAATTGGCTAGACATGGTGGCTCACACCTGTAATCCCAGCACAACACTTTGGGAGGCTGAGGTGGGCAGATCAATTGAGGCCAGGAGTTCGAGACCAGCCTGACCAACACGGTGAAACCCTGTCTCTACCAAAAAATACAAAAATTAGCCAGGCGTGGTGACACACACCTGTAATCCCAGCTACTCAGGAGGCTGAGGCAGGAGAATTGCTTGAACCCGGGAGGCGGAGGTTGCAGTGAGCCAAGATTGTGCCACTGCACCCCAGCCTGGGTGACAGAACAAGACTGTGTCTCAAAAACAAACAAACAAAAAAGGTAGAAGTTTTCCAGAATTCTATGTTTCTCTCAAGTCTGAGGTAGGGGAATGGGATGGGTTGGGAGAATCTCAGTTTGCCCCTTGCTTCCTCAGAGTCTTTCTCCTGTGGGAAACTGCATCTTTCTGGCAGTGAATTTTAAACTGAAAAAGATGTAGGTTCTGAACTCAGGTATTTGCCTTTAAAAAAATCTGGTTCTGGTCTTGCTTTTGAAGTGGATATCTAATGAATACATATTAGCTGGAATTATCCAGTAAAGGAGCTTCTGGCTCAGGTTATGATTGGCACATGAGAAATAATAGTTTTTTTCCCCCCAGTGAAATTATTAAGAAAGGGAAAATGTAATTAATATGGTCTGGCTATGTCCCCACCCAAATCTCATCTTGAATTGTAGTCCTCATGTGTCGAGGGAGGGAAGTAATTGGATTATGGGGGCAGTTCCCCCATGCTGTGTGCTCACATGCTCTCTCTTGCCTGCTGCCATGTAAGACATGCCTGCTTCCCCTTCCACTATGACTGTGGTTTCCTGAGGCCTCCCCTGCCATGTGAAACTGGGAGTCAATTAAACCTCTTTTCTTTATAAATTATCCAGTCTTGGGTATGTCTTCATAGCTGTGTGAAAATGGACTAATACAACAATTAATTGCTTTTTATCTTCATTTTAATCAATTTATAAGCAAATGGCATTAATAAATTATGATAGAGCAGAATGTAAAGATTTTTAAATAATTTAATCAACCAAATGTGGATCACATAGAATGAATATATATGAAGAAGTATTTTGTATAATTTTTGAATGTACAATTGCATTTATAAAATAAAAATGTGCAGAATCAACTTATGTTTTTAAATGTCCAGATAATGCTTACCCATGGGGGCTGAGTAACTGGAAAAGGGTGTGGGTGGTGGTTACATGGTTATGTTCAGCTTGTAAAAATTAATCAATTATCAATTATGATTTATACATATACTTAAACAAAAAAGTAACAAAAACAAAATGAAACAAAGTGCAGTCTCTGCCCTCTAGCAACTTGTGTTCTATTAGGAGGGCCAGCAAGAAAATCTCCGTTTCTGTTACTCTTCCTTCCTTTGTGTAGGGTCATTTTTGCATTTGGCATTATTTTCCTTCTGCTTGAAGAACTTCCTTTACTATTTCTTGTAGAGCAAGTTTGCTGGTGGTGAATTATTTCAGCTCTCATATAACTAAAAACCCTTTATTTTGTCTTTGTTTTTGTAACTTTTTTTTTTTTTTTACTAAATATAGAATTCTAGGTTGAGTTTTTTTTCCTTTCAACACTTGAGAGATATTGCAGCCACTGTTTTTCTGCTTCTGTTGCTTCTGATGAGAAACATGATGACACCCATACCTTTCTTATTTTGTATGTTATGTGTCCCCTCTCAACCCCTGCTGTTCTTAAGCTTTTCTTTTTCACACTGGTTTTGAGCAATTTTATTTGATATGTCTTGTGTAGTTTTCTTTCTGTTTCTTGTGTTTGGGGTTCATTGAGCTTCTTGGTTTATAGTTCTCATCACATTTTGAAAGGTTTTAACCATTGATTCTTCAAATTTTTTTCTGCCCCTTCCTTTCTCCTTTCCTTCTGGGACTCCTATTAGACATATATTAAGTCACTTGAAGTTGTCTTCTAGCTTAGTGACACACTGTTAATTAAAAAATAATCTCTTTTATCTCTGTGTTTCATTGTAAGTGGATTATATCATTACATGTTTAAGTTCACTAATCTTATCTTCTGCAATCTCTGCCATTAATCCTTTCCAATGTATATTTAGTCCAGACATTCTAGTTTTTATTTCTAGATGTTTGATTAAAAAATCTTCTATATCTTTACATATCTTTTTGAAAATATGGAATTCAGCTATATTCCATTTTCCTTTTTCCATATTCCATCTGACTATTTTAATGTTCTTGTCTGTTAATTCTAATATCTGTGTGATTTCTGAGTTGACTTCAATTGATTGATGTTTTTTCCCTTATTGTGAATCACATTTGCCTGCTTCTTGGCATGTCAGATAATTTTTAATTGGATTTAAGACACTGTAAGTTTTACATTGTTGGGTACTGTATATTTTTATGTTATATAAATATTATTGAGCTGTGTTCAGGGTTGCAATTAAGCTACTTGGAAACAGTTTGATCCTTTCAGGTTTTGCTAGGAAGAACCCAAGAAATATTTAGTATAGGGTTAATTATTCCTGACTACTGAGGCAAGACCCTTCTGAGTATACTGCCCAACGTCCCATGAATTAGGAGCTTTTTCCGTTTGGCTAATGGGAGCAGGCACTATAACCAGCCCTCTGTAAGCATTGGGTACTATTGCCTCTAATATTTTTGAGTGGTTCTTTTTCTTGCCTAAAAACAGTTCCTCCACAAGTGCTAATCAGTACTCTGGTGAATACTTGAAGGGGGTCCTCTGCAGATCTCTGGAGTTCTGCTCAGTGTGGCTCTGCAGTTCAGAATCTTCTCTGGTACTCCTGTACTCTCAACTCCATTTCCTCATCCCAGGGAGTCTCCTGGGCTCTGCCTGGATTTCTCCTCTCTGCCCATGCCCTGGGAACTCTTAAGATAGTAAGGTGGGGCAACTGCAGGCCTCATCCCTTCTCTCAGGGATCACTGTCCTTCCTTGTTAATGACAAGTGCCTTGAAAACCATTGTCTAGTTTTTTCGCTGTTTCAGTTGGGACCGTGAAATTCAGCCCCTGTTACTCCATCATGGCCAGATGAGAATATTTAACTAAATCTACATGAGTTTTAAAAATGGCCTGGTGTGGTGGCTCATGCCTATAATCCCAGCATTTTGGGAAGCCGAGGTGGGCAGATCACTTTAGGTCGTGAGTTTAAGACCAGCCTGGTCAACATGGTGAAACCCCATCTCTACAAGAAATAACAAAAATTAGCTGGGCATGGTGATGAGTGCCTGTTATCCCAGCTACTTGGAAGGCTGAGGCAGGAGAATCGCCTGAACCTGGGAGACAGAGGTTGCAATGAGCCAAGATCACACCAGTGGCCTCCAGCCTGGGCAACAGAGTAAGACTCCATCTCCAAACAACAACAACAACAACAACAACAAAAATGAACCTTGTGTAAGTCCAATTTATTTCCTGTATAATGATTATTTTATTTTATTTTTTTTGAGACGGAGTCTCGCTGTGTCGCCCAGGCTGGAGTGCAGTGGCGCGATCTCGGCTCACTGCAAGCTCTGGCTCCCGGGTTCACGCCATTCTCCTGCCTCAGCCTCCCGAGTAGCTGGGACTACAGGCGCCCGCCAACACGCCCGGCTAATTTTTTGTATTTTTAGTAGAGACGGGGTTTCACCGTGTTAGCCAGGATGGTCTCGATCTCCTGACCTCGTGATCCGCCCGCCTTGGCCTCCCAAAGTGCTGGGATTACAGGCTTGAGCCACTGCGCCCGGCCTAATGATTATATTTTATAGATATTATATGATTTTATTCTAATAATGGGAGATGGATGAAGCACAGTAAAATATTTAAGGTAAAACATTTCACTGCTTTTTGGAAATACTTTTTCAGTGTCAGTTAAAGGGAAACTGTTACCACAAGCTTACTTTATCAAGAATCAGGAAGTACTATGAGATCAGCATTAGATTAAAACAGTGTTGTTTTGAGTGGAAGACTACATATTTTAGGTATCTGATTAGAAAACATACTTGTCAGAATTGTCTGGCTGGATTAATTTGCTAATTTGACCTTCTTCATCATTTGATGTGATGCCAGATACTAATAGCACAATTGACTTATCACTGAGCGCTCGTATTACTTTAGCATTTTTTATGTCCTTAGTAGCTTTTGCTATAATGCTAGGAAATGCTGTGGTCATTTTAGCTTTTGTGGTGGACAAAAAGCTTAGACATAGAAGTAGTTATTTTTTTCTTGGCCATCTCTGACTTCTTTGTGGGTAAGTTATATGTCTTTATTTAAGACAATCTTTTCCAATTTTAATTTATTTCTAAAACCTTAAAATAAGCTTTTGTTATTTCAGGGGACTGTATACGACTAGGGAAAAATAAACACAAAAAGTTTAAGTATTAAATTTTGGAGGGGACTATATGGCACTCTAAGGGAATGTTATACATATGTAAATCAGTGTGGTAGGGGAATTTTCAGCTGAAAACAGTTTATTTTATTTTTATAAAATAAAGATAAGTCCAGTATAGCTCCAAAATTTTAATGTAAGGGTTACTTGTTTCTGGTGCTATTTTCCTCATATGTGTAGGCTTATAAGTATTCCTCTTTAAATAAATATGGTTTTCTTGGTATCACAGTGTTGGAGTAATAAGAAATTATGTATCTGCTAGTAACCAGTGCAATCAGAAAGTAGCATATTCAGATCAATTAAATAATATGATTAATAGTATTAATGTAATGATATGGCATAGAATTTTGTAAAATATACCCAACTGTAAACTGCCTTGCATATAATATGATATCATAGCATTATATCATCGTTAAGAGACCATAGAAATCAAACTAACTTTCTCTGAAAACATGCACTTTATAATTTTTCACTGCCTGATGCTTATTATTTTTAAACAATGCTTATCATAATAAGTAGATGTACAGAAATGTCAGCTGGTGATACTATTTTACAGGAGTTTCTAGTATAATTTAATCTGGCATATTCAGATTATTTTTGTTTATAACTACATAAAGCTTACATTTATGTTAAAGTGAAATAAACACCTAAAATACTTAGTTCGTTCCCTGGAATAAAGTGGTTACTCAACAAATGTTAGTTCTCTTTTTTTTTTTTTAATTTCTCTGCAGATATGGGTCAACCCCAATCTAGGTCACAAATGTTAATATAGTATCTACCCTGTATAATACTGCTAGGTATGCAAGCACTATTAGGTAATCAAGGGATCTATAGAAGATTAGGTTAGTCTCTTTCAGTAAGGTTTTGATGTAGAAGAGTGGACAAGAGATGTTCAGAAATGACTATAGCAGTATAGAGTAACACGAGAGCCCACGAAGACCTAACAAGTGCTATGGTCACTTGGAGGCGGGATAAAGCACGTTTAGTTAGTGAATAAAGGCATTTACCATGAACTTTGAAGGGTGGATAGAATTTCTATAGTCAGAGACAGGGCAAAGGATTCTTTGCTCCAAGAATGAGCAAAGGCACATGCTGGTAGAAAATCATTGTGCTTATCTTCCTAAGGGTGAGCTTGGAGCTGGCTGGTGTGCAGATGGGTGCAGGGGAGCCGTAGAGATGAAGATGAAATCTATAAAGTGAGGGCCTTTAAATACCAGCGTGAGTGTGGAGTGGAGTTTATTCAGCAGGCCTTGTGGAGATTTAAAGATTTTAAAACAGGAGAGTGGTTGAACAGATCAAAGCTTTACTTTAGAGGCGTCGGAAGAGCCATAGGAAATGGGGAAACTGGAGTGTGGGGTGGCATGGTTTCAGAGATGATCCTGCAGCAATCTAGGCAGAAATCATGCAGTTAGGACCTGAGCTAGGATGATTGGAATGGAAGGCCAACAGGCAGAGCAGCTAAGGGTGGGGTTGGGCGGGAAAAGAGAAAGCTGATTTAAAGATTGGGCTTCTGAGACTAAGAACAGTACAGTGCTCTTCAAAGAAACAGGAAGTATTTGGGCAGGACAGCTCTGGTTTTGATGTTGCACTGAAAGTTCTGGAGAAAAATTCTAGTTGGGGAGATTGATTTAGGAGTCATGGCATAGAAATGACACATAAAGGCAGCTAACCCATAAAGAAGTATTGAAAAAATGCACTATCTCCCCATTTGTTTCCTCAATTCTGTCCCTTCAGGTAACCAACATTTGCTGCTTGATGTAGATCCTTCCACATCATTCTCTGTGCTCCCATAAACATGTACAAATACACGAGTTTATTTATGTGAACATAGAGAAAGTTCCACTATAAATATATGTATCCTTTGCTTCTTCCTTCTTCACAAGATCCTGTGACTTATGACAGTCAGCACTTAATAGATGATGTGTTTTTACTAACCCAAAGGGAGTGAGGCCCTGACTGCCCCAGTTTTAGGGTGAGAAGGGTGAGACAGCTGAGAGAGCCTGGGGCCTGAAGCTTTTGAATAAAGATGGTTCTAGGTAAAAATGTCTCCATGTCTGGCCCAAGGCCAGCATCATGGCAGTCCCATCCTCAAGGGCTTGAGTTTGTCTTTGGAAAATGGCCCTGCAGATGTAGTTATTCAGCAGTCCTAGTGATCTCCTCCATCAGCAGGTGGGTGAAGAAATAATTCTGATAATTTCTTTTGCTCCTGATTAAAGGAGTTAGGTGCAGGTCAGAGTCTCCTTTCATCTGCCTGCCAGCCTCATCCCTCACATCTCCCGTGCCTCCTGCCAGCTTCATCCAGAGGTCTGCATATTTAACGTAGGGCTCACCATGACACAGTCCCTGGGAGCTTTTTGTAACAGGATTCAAGTTTTCTGCCAATGCTGTTCTTTCTCCTTTGCCATGCTGGGAAATGAACCTTTCGTCTCAGCCTGGAAGAAGGCGTGGAGGTGGTGAGCATGCAGGGCAGAACTCGTGAGAGGTTTTCTGCAGCTGTAAGCCATTGATTCTTAACGTTTGGCGTCATGAGATCCAGAGCTCCCGAGCCACGTGACCATGGCAGGGCGGATTAGACCCTCACATGTGCTTGGAACTGTGGCTTTGCTGGCTGAACGCCCAGGTTTCAGAACTGGCCCTCTGTGGAGAATCTAAATTTGTGGCACCCAAGTTGCTAGCTTCTCAGGCTGAATTTACTGTTGAAAACAAAGATTTATTGAGGAAAAATTCTAGTACTAGCTATACTGGACGTTATATAAATACACCTCATCTGTATACTATTCTGGGAAACATACTATCTATATCTACATCAATATCTATAAAAGTGTTACCATGTAACCAGTGTTTCCATTTATGGGTACTTTCTTCTCATCCCCATGTTGTGTTGGCATTCGTGGCCTACAAGACCATGTGACAGACGGCTGGACAGGATCTTTAGGGGATAAAGGTGGTTGCTGCTATCAGAGCCTGAACCAAGTGTTCAGGATGGCAGAATTTATCTCGATACCTGTATGCCTGAGTTCAAGACTCTTTTCTGGCCTTCTGTATTTATCTGCTCAGGCTGCCGTAACAAAATACCCTAGACTGGGTGGCTTAAACAACTGACATTTATTTTCTCACAGTTCTGGAGCTGGGGACATCCCAGATGAAGATTCTGGCCAATTTTGGTTCCTGACAAGGGCTGTCTTTCTGGCTTGCAGGTGGCTGCCATCTACCTGCGTCCACAAGAGGCCTTTCTCTGAGTTTGCAGAGAGAGAGAGAGAGAGTGAGCTCTCTGTTGTCTCTTCTTATAAGGACACTATTGGATCAGGGCCCCACTCTTATGAACTCTTTTACTCTTAATTTTGTCCTTAAAGGCCTTAGTTCCAACTATAGCCACATGGGGGGTTAGGGTAGGGCTCCAACATGTGAATTTGGGGAGGGCACATACACATTCAGGCCATAACACCCTCTGTGCGCTCACCGTCATCCACACATTCCTCTGGCGGCCCAAAGGATTTACTTGGGGATTTTAGCTCCTCCCATCTTTTGATTGCCATTTTCTCATGGAAGATGTAGCTTCTTAGCTGGCTTAGAAAGAAGGGACGATGCCAGATGGGTGGCAATTTTAAAGCAAACTGGGCTTCTCTATCCTCATCTATTTGTTCATCCAACAATTATTTCTTTTGAAGCAGGCACTTTCTGAGGTGCTGGGGATAGAGCAGTAAAAATACAGGTGAAAATCCCTGCTCTCATGATGCTTCTATTTCTACTGGGAGCAGGGGCATGGAGACAGAAAATAAACAAGAAAAATAACTAAGACAAATTATATAGTATTTTAGAAGGTGATAATTGCCACTGAAAAAAATGCAGAGAGGAGGGAAAGGGAGTGTGCTGGGAGTGGGGCTGCAATTTTAAACCTTGGAGCTAGAATTTACTGAGAAAGACACATTTGAAGCCTGGGCGAGGTGGCTTACATCTGTAATCCCAGCACTTTGAGAGGCCGAGGTGGGTGGATCACTTGAGGCCAGGAGTTCGAGACCAGCCTGGCCAATATGGTGAAACTCCAATCTCTACTAAAAATACAAAAGTTAGCCGGGCGTGGTGGCATGTGCCTGTAATCCCAGTTACTCAGGAGGCTGAGGCAAGAGAATCACTTGAACCCAGGAGGTGGAGGTTGCAGTGAGTTGAGATCATGCTACTGCACTCTGGCTTGGGTGACAGAGCCAGACTGCGTCAAAAAACAAACAAACAAAACAAAAACGAAAGACATTTGAGCAAACAGAAGGCGCCCTTGGGGGAAGAGCATTTCACGCCAAGGAACAGCAGGTGCGCAGGATCTGAGGCAAAAGTGTGGGTGGTGCATTGGAGGCCAGAAGCGCTGGGGTGGAGTGATTGAGGGGTGAGAAGTAGGAGTGGGACTGGGGAGGTGGGGGCATATAGTTTGTTTTCTTTTACTTTTGTCTTAATCTTTTCAAGAAACTGGCTCTTAGTTTTACTTATCAGCTCCATTTGACCCAAAAACACAATTCTAGAATCGAAGGTGTGGAAACACTTCAGAGTAGGTGTATTAGAGAAATAGTTCAGATTCGGTTTTTTTGCAACTCGTTCAGAATGAGCCACAGACATCTCCGTTGCTCAACAAGACAGAGGAACTGAGCATGACACAAGTACGGAAGCGTTACCTAGAATGCAGGGTGACAGCACAGTAGTGTTATGAAAACCAAAGGAATATCCTAGAGCCTGTCTTCAGCGAACCACTGTTTCCAGCAGCATCTAGGCTTTTGAATACATCCTTCCTCTTTGGCGTAAATCAGAAAGTGTGTGACAAAGAGCATTTACCTCCCACCGCCTGCCCTGAACCTCTCAGTCAGTGGTGTCTAGAATGCATTACTAGTATCTGACTTCTTTCCATTCTGTGGAAGAAATGAGTTCCAGTGTTGAAAATACTCATGTGGGAACATTGGAAGCCACAACCGTGGGCTGAAATATAATAAATGTCTCTCTTTTGGGGATACTTTGATTTACCTCAAGTGGACCTGGTGACCTATATTATTTTGTTTGTTTATTTATTTATTTATTTACTTATTTTTGAGGCAGGGTCTCACTCTGTTGCCCAGGCTGGAGTGCAGTGGCGTGATCATGGCTCACTCCAGTCTTGACCTCCCTGGCTCAAGTGATCCTCCTGCCTCAACCTCTTGGTTAGCTGGAACTACAGGCATGTGCCACCATGTTCAGCTAATTTTTGTATTTTTTTTTTTTTTTTTTTTTTTGTAGAAATAAGGTTTTGCCATGTTGCCCAGGCTGGTCTCCAACTCCTGAGCTCAAGTGAGCTACCTGCCTCAGCCTCCCAAGGTGCTGGGATTACAGGCATGAGCCACCACTCTCAGCCAGTGACCTATTTTATACCATAGACATACACACACATACCCTGGAGATGAAAGGCACCCTAAGGAAGTTTACTTATCATTAAAAATATAATTGAAACATGAAACAAACAGGTTGTTTAAACTACGTATAAGAACTGACCACGCAACTCTTCATCTCTGTGGTGTCTTGTCTTTCATCTTTGCATGTAAGCCTCGGGACAGAATACTAGGGTTTAGCACTACCTTCCACTGGTTCTGAAACCATGCCATTACAGCCTCATGTGGTCTTGCTTTTGGAGAATGCAGGCTTTCCTTCTTCCTTTCCTTTTCCTTTATCTTTGCTATTCTTAATAATAGACTAATTCGATTCTGATGAAAAAATGGGAATTCCTGGAAGTACCTGATACATTTGAAGTAACTCAACAAAGTAAGATTTCATCTCGGCTTCCACTTAATAGATCATATTCTTAGCAACTAATCATACCTGTTTGAAATGCTAATGCAATTAAAAACCCCTAAAAGCTAAAGGGAAAGGAACCTTGTTTCGTCACTTTTCAGTTAAGCAGTTTCTATGCTAGGCTGAATCACTGTGGTAGAGCTTATCTATTTGTTCATGCAGTGAAGAGTTGTAGGTAAAGTCAGAGGTTCTGAAATCACAATCCCTGGTTTCACATGCAATCTTCTCCACTTGCTAGTTGAGTGGACCTTGGTCTAATTGTCTCTTTTCTGAGCTTTAGGTTCTTTAACTGTTAACTCAGCATGGTCCCTTCCTCACAAAGTTTCTATGAAGATGAAATGAGGTGACATTTGCAATGCACACAGCACAGGGTCTGCCATATGGTAGTTGTATAAGACATATTAGCTGTTATTAATTTAAGTGAAATGTATAAGTCATTGGCCAACTCTAGAGGCTGCAGGAAATACAAACATTGATTTGCGATATGACCCTAATCCTCAGGAGAGACAGACTAAAAAGATGACTATGATATAAAAGTAGAATGTAATTAATGGATGAGAGAGGGAAAGATGAGCAAAGAACCAGGAAAGTGCAGAGGACAGAGGGGCCACTTCCACTGAGGAAGCTCCAAGAAAGAGGACATGGAGGAGGTCACTTTTTGGCCTCAGTGAAAAATGAGAAAGAAGTGAATTGACTTTTTATTTATTTGAGATAGAGTTTTGCTCTGTCACCCAGGATGGAGTGCCGTGGCAAAATCTCAGTTCACTGCAACCTCCACCTCCTGGGTTCAAGCAATTCTCCTGCCTCAGCCTCCTGAATAGCTGGGATTACAGGTGTGCACCACCACACCCAGCTAATTTTTGTATTTTTAGTAGAGATGAGGTTTCACCATGTTGGGCAGGCTGGTCTTGAACTCCTGACCTCAGGTGATCCACCTGCCTCGGCCTCCCAAAGGGCTGGGATTACAGGTGTGGACCACCGTGCCTGGCCTGAATTGACTTTTTAGTAGAAGACAGGTGGACATTTTAGGAAGAAAGAATGATGTTGGCAGAGAAAAAAGAGATGTGAAAATGTGCCATGTGTTTGGGGGAAGGGTGGTCCATCCTGTTGGGGTTAGAACATGAAAAAAGTAAAGATGACCTATGCTGCCCGTGGCTAGAAATACAAGACTTGTACTTAATTTGGAAAGTAGAAAGGAGCCATTGAAAATACAGTCACCCCTTGGTGTCTGTGGGAGGTTTGTTCCAGGAATCCCCTTAGATAGCAGAATCCAAGAAAGCTGAAGTCCCTGATATAAAATGCTGTAGTATTTCCATATAATCTATGTACATCCTCCCATATACTTTATTATTTATTATTATTTTTAATAATAAAGATGGGGTTTCACCATGTTGCCCAGGCCAGTTTCGAACTCCTGTCCTCAAGTGATCCGCCCACCGTGGTCTCTCAAAGTGCTGCGATTACAGGCGTGAGTTACCACGCCCGGCCCCTCCCATATACTTTAAATCATCAGTAGATTATGTATAATACCAAAGACAATATGAGCGCTATGTAAATAGTTGTTATACTGTAGTGTTTAGAGAATAATGACCAGAAGTCATTACCATTAGTCAAAGTCTATACATGTCCAGTACAGATGCCGTTTTTTCCAAATATTTTCTATCTGTGGTTGGTTGAATCCACAGAGGTAGAATTCACGGATAAGGAGGGCCCATTGTGCAATGTTCATGACCCTTCTTCTAAAAATGGCATATAAGGAGTGTGTAGAAAATCAGTCCTGAGCTGCTTGATGAAATACTGTGAATTTCTAAATCAGAGACAAATCATTTGTAGTGAATTCAGATATGTCATCGTGTTGTGTAGCCATTAAAACATGCCCATTTGTGTTCATTGATGTGTGCTGTTTTTACACTTATGTTTTTCCTGTGCAGGTGTGATCTCCATTCCTTTGTACATCCCTTACACGCTGTTCGAATGGGATTTTGGAAAGGAAATCTGTGTGTTTTGGCTCACTACTGACTATCTTTTATGTACAGCATCTGTGTATAACATTGTCCTCATCAGCTATGATTGATACCTGTCAGTCTCAAACGCTGTAAGTCAAAACATTAATTTATCCCCCTTAGAAGATTATGTAAATGTACATGATGGGTCCCCAAGCAAAAATTCTTTTAAACCTAATTGTTAATTTAATCGACAGGCCTTAGAGGAGCCCTATCCTTTTGTTGTCTGGCATAAAGTCCTTGCTGGTTGTTAGTTTGTGTGACTTGGGTAATTCACTCACCTATGTGCCATTGAAATGGGAAGGAATCAAAGAAAACCCAAGGCAAGTTGTCCCAACTGGTATACGGAGTCTATAGTAGATTGGATAGACATGACCTTCATGACAGGTTTATGGGTTCTACTCCACAGACATATTGCGACCTAAATATATTCCTTGGAATGGAACTTGGAGGGCAGTGGAAAGAATCCCATACTTTGAAATGTGATGAGAAAATCAATTCTGAATGGCCAAAGGAAAAGACAGTATATAGGGAAGCTACAGTTTACACAGTGGGACCAGCCAGAAAGATCAAGTCCTCGTGCCATTTTAGAACCCGGGCCAAGAAAGGTGGAACTTACTGAAGATTTGGAATAGCCTCATCTATGAGTTAGTGGAAATTTTTAAGTCAGCTAAATTTCTCAGCAATGGATCAAAAGAGAAAATAAGGTTGAAGTAAGGACAAGGGGGCCATAGAAATGTGGGGCAGTGATCTGAAACCTTTGAGGCCTAGATGGGAAACTTCCTTCACTCCCCTCTCAGGGACCCAACTGTTTGGGGGACTACTGTGTGATAGGCATTTTGCTAAGTGCTGGGATACAGAAGTGAATATGCAGAGTCTCCATTTTATTTTTCTTTCCAACTTTTGTTTTGGCTTCAGGGGGTACGTGTGCAGGTTTGTTACATGAGTAAGCTGTGTGTCGGGGGGGTTTTGGTGTAGGGATTATTTTGTCACCCAGGGAATGAGCACAGTATCTGATCAGTAGTTTTTTTGATCCTCTCCCTCCTCCCACCCACCACCCTCAGGTAGGCCCCGGTATCTGTTGTTTCTTTTTTTGTGTGAGTCTCTATTTTTGACGAGCGTAGTCATCTATGTGGAGGCAGATTCAGGAACAAGTCAGTTCAGTACAATGGACTAAGTGCTGTCCTGGGGTGTTGAGAGGACAGTGACAGCTCTAGCCTGGGATGATTGTGCAGCTGGAGGTTGACAGGATTAGAAGGTTTATTAGATCAGGCATAGATAAACTGCTGTGACAAAGAGTCTCCAAAATGTGGAGGCTTAAGCAAGATAAAAGTTTATTTTTCTCTCACATAACAGTCCATGAAAGAGTGGATTCTCTGCTCCGGGAACTCACCCAGGAACCCTGCTGGCAGGGTGGCTCTGCACCCTTTAGGGCAGGGACTGGCAAACTTTCATTATCAAGAGCCAGATAGCAAATAATTTGGCTTTGTAGAACCTACGGTTTCTGTTGCAACTGCTCAAATGTGCCATTGTAGCCCCCAAACAGCCATAGATGATATATACAAAAATGTACTTGGCTCTGTTCCAATAAAACTTTATTTGCCCAAACAAGTGGTGGGCCACATTTGTTTCTCTTTTTTTTTTTTTTGGAGACAGGGTCTCGCTGTGTCACCCAGGCTGGAGTGCAATGGCATGATCTTGGCTCACTGCAACCTCTGCCTCCCAGGTTCAAGTGATCCTTCTGCCTCAGCCTCCCGAGTAGCTGGGATTACAGGTGCACGCCACCAAGCCTGGCTAATTTTTGTATTTTTAGTAGAGATGGGCTTTCACCGTGTTGGCCAGGCTGGTTTTGTACTCCTGATCTCACGTGATCCACCTGCCTCTGCCTCCCAAAGTGCTGGGATTACAGGTATGAGCCACTGCACCTAGCCCATATTTGTTTCACGGACAGTAGTTTTCTGGCCTCTGCTTTAGGCCATTCTCCTCTGCATGGCCAAAGTCAGGTTGTTGTCATACTAGATTCTGGGAAAGGGAAGAAGTCCAGGGCAAGGAATTTTTTTTTTTTTTTTTTAACTAAGTAGTGCAGAGTCACACAGTCATTTCCACTTACATTTTATTGGTGAAACTTAGTCACATGGTCCCATCTCGCCACAAAGGAAGCTGGGAAACTCTAGTTGAGCCACCACATAGTCAGGAAGGAGGGGAGAATGGATGTGGGAGGACAGCCAGCTATGTCTCCTCCTTAGCATCGCATACTTCATTGGCGCCAGGGACCACTGCAGTTTGTATTGTATGCGGAGAGTGCAGATGAGCTTGGATTAACAATTCAAATGCCTATAGTCTCATACTTTTCAAACTGCTGGCCTTGACCCATTATTGATTTATGAAATCAATTTAGTGGGTTGTGACCTTTCTTTTTTCAGTGAAAAAAATATGGAATTAAACAGAATAGAACAGCTGAGCATGGTGGCTCATGCTTGTAATCCCAGCACTTTGGGAGGCCAAGGCAGGTGGATCTCTTGAGGTCAGGAGTTGGAGACCAGCCTGGCCAATATGGTGAAACCCCGCCTCTACTAAAAATACAAAAATTTAGCCAGGCGTGGTGGCACTTGTCTGTAATCCCAGCTACTTGGGAGGCTGAGGAAGGAGAATTTCTTGAACCCGGGAGGCAGAGGTTGCAGTGAGCTGAGATTGCACCATTGCACTCCAGCCTGGGTGTTGCAGCAAGACTCCAACTCAAAAAAAAAAAAAAAAAAAAAAAAAAAGAAATGGAATAGAACAAAATAAAAAAATTAGAAAACTTCAGATTATCTTGTACATAATAAAAGTAAATACTGTTTTATGAATACTTCGTCCCTGTGCTTGGTTGTGATATACACTATAATTTTACTTTAGATCACAGTCAAGTGTTTGAAAAATAATGCTCTAATTCAGAATCTTTCCAATTTGTACTTTCAAAACTTCCTTTCTTTCTGGGTTAACATTTCTTTTTAATCTCCACTGGATGTTCCTAGGGCTTCCTTCTCTGGATGTCCCAGCTTTTGAATTTACTCTCAGGTTTGTGCGCAGAAAAGGGACAGCTTACCCAGTTGGTAAACGTGCTTAGAGGTTACAGAGAGATGAGGGATGATGCCCAGAGGGAATGTAGACTTTCTTTTTGTTTTTGTTTTTATTTTTTTAAATTTTTATTTCTTTGAGACAGAGTCTGGTTCTGTCGCCCAGGCTGGAGTGCAGTGGTACGATCTTGGCTCACTGCAAACTTCCCCTCCCGGGTTCAAGCCATTCTTGTGCCTCAGCCTCCTGAGTAGCTGTGATTACAGGCGCGTGCCAGCACGCTTGGCTAATTTTTGTATTTTTAGTAGAGACGGGGTTTTGCCATGTTGGCCAGGGTGATTTCGAACTCCTGACCTCAAGTGATCCGCCCCCCTCAGCCTCCCAAAGTGCTAAGATTACAGGCATGAGTCACCATGCCTGGCCTGTTTTTTGTTTTTAAATCCTAGTCTTGCCTTGAGTAATTCCCCTGGCAATTCAGGCTGTAAACTTGGTGAGGGATGGGTTGGCTAGATCCTGGGTCCCCGGTGCACAGCACAGAGTAGAATACATAGCGTTTCCACAAATGAATGTGTGGATGCTGGCAGGGGTGCTCAGGCAGACCTTGTACCTCTGCTGGCGAATAGTTCAATGCAGCCATGTGAAAACAGAAGGAAGCCTTCAAAGACCACTGGGATCCCATAGGAAGTAGCAGTGGGGAAGCTGAACTCTTACTGTAGCTGAAAGTACAGGAGACAGTGTGATAGGGGAAAGGGATGGGCGGCCTGGGAAATGGAAATCTGCCAATAATTTGGAAAAGAAAAGCCCAGTGCAGGTGGAGCACATGATTACAGTCCTCAGAGAGGTTTTCTGGAGGGGCAGATTCCATGTGGCTGAAGTCAGAGTTGGGTGGGGAATGAGAACAGCAGGGCTTCATGGTGGCTGGAGGGAATGGGAATTAAAATGTACAAAAAGGGTTTGGTGCGGTAGCTCACGCCTGTAATCCCAGGGCTTTGGAAGGCCGAGGCTGGCAGATCACTTGAGGTTAGGAGTTCGAGACCAGCCTGGCCAACATGGCAAAACACAGTCTCTACTAAAAATACAAAAATCAGCCGGGCTTGGTGGTGGGCGCCTGTAATCTCAGCTACTCGGGAGACTGAGGCAGGAGAATCACTTGAACCCAGAAAGCGGAGGCTGCAGTGAGCCAAGATCGCAGCACTGCACTCCAGCCTGGGCGACAAAGCGAGACTCCATCTCAAAAAAAAAAAAAAATAAAAAGTACAAAAAAGTATACAGAATTAAGATAGTAAAAGAAGGGTATTTCTTTACCTGCAGATGAAGAAAGAAACTTGACAGTAAAATCAAGACCACAGGAAATCTCATGGCTGGGAGGACACACTGGGGCATTGTGTTTGTTTGCTGGGGCTACCAAAACAAGACCACAAACTGCGTTGCTGAAAACAACAGGAATTTATTCTGTCACGGTTCTGGAGACTAGACATTTGAAATCGAGGTGCTGACAGGGCCATCCTTTCTCGGAAGGCTCCAGGACACCTCGTTCTGTGCCTGTCTTTTAGCTTCTGGTGTTGCCAGCAACCCCTGGCATTCCTTGGCTTGTAGATGCATCCCTCCAGTCTTTACGTCTGTTGTAACATGGTGTTGTCTCCCTGGATCTGTGTCTGTGTCTCTGCTTTCTCTTCTTATGAGGACATATTAGATAGGGTGACCCCTAATTCAGTATGACCTCATCTTAACTGGATTACATCTGCAAACACCATATTTCCAAATAAGGTCACATTCGCAGGTACTGAGGGGTTTAGGACTTCACCATACCTTTTTGGGGGACGTAATTTAACCCACAACAGGCACTTAGAATGGTCCTGAAATCCATCTCATTACTGACACCAACAAGTTCTAGTAGGCCGCTCGGCCTCGCCAAAAAAACCTGATTGACAGAAGATGTGGATATTTTATTGGGGTGGGGAAAAACTAGGGTAAGAGACAGTGTCCTGAATAATGGGCATATTCTGTAGTGGGCAAGAGCTAGGCCACTGCGGGGTTTCAGGGACACCACTCCACGCAGCCTAAGTCTGGATTCAAGCAATGCTTGAACTGTCTATCTTTCGAAAACGCTCCCCGGAGATGCAGAGATCAGCATCCTCTTCACAGCTCCTTGGCTGTCCATTATCTCAATTGACCTTATGCATAATGGAAGAGAGATCACTTTCCAACATATTGTGTTATATCATTACCAAGGCTGAGCAGAGCAATTAAAAAACTAAATGCAGCTTTAGGACCATCTGGGTATTGTTACCATCTTCATAATCATTAGATTTAGTGCAAGAGATGTATTAATTAGTGGCACAGGAAGCAGAAGGCAAAAAAAAAAAAGTGTATTGCATGTGAGAGCTCGTGGTCAGCACCATATGCATTTTAGCTTAGCCTCAGAAAGACCAGCAATTTGAGAGAGAAAAAAACCAAACCAAAACAAAACAACCAAATCCATCTCCCTACAGTTAAAAAGAAAACTTAGTGTTTCTATTTTTAAATTATTAATTAGCTTTCTTTTACTTCCAGACAATAGAGTTCTTCTCAGCCTGTAGGATCCATCAAAGAAAGAGTGCTGGGCAATGTTGCACCCCTTTAAACCATGCAGAACAAGACTTAAAATCTCACAGATCAAATATGATATAAGAAATAGAAAAAAGGAAGCATGTACCAATTTCATGGGTAGATCCATTTTTTTTTGCCTGTGAGTGAGGAAATCAGAGAAACATTGAACAAGAGAGCTGAAAAGAAACTTGGAACCTTACAGATTTTTTTTTTTTTTGAGACAGTCTCACTCTGTCACCAGGCTGGAGTGCAGTGGCTCCATCTCAGCTCACTGCAACCTCTGCCTCCCTGGTTTAAGCGATTCTTGTGCCTCAGCCTCCCAAGAGCTGGGACTACAGGCGTGAGCCACCATGCTGGGCCGAAACCTTACTGATTTAAATGGCTAATTTTTGTATTTTTGGTGGAGACGGGGTTTCACCTTGTTGGCCAGGCTGGTCTCGATCTCCTGACCTTGTGATCCTCCCGCCTCGGCCTCCCAAAGTGCTGGGATTACAGGCGTGAGCCACCATGCTGGGCCGAAACCTTACTGATTTAAATGAGGTTCAGAGAGGTTGTCTGTTCCAGGTCACCTTAAAGAGTTCCTTATCCCTCATAAAGAGTTCCTTATCCCTCATAAAGAGTTCCTTATCCCTCAAAGAGTGATTGGTCTTAGGGGTCTTTAGATTTAGAAGACATTATTAAAGATTTCAGGATTGACATAAGGATTGCGGATCCCATGATGGGAGGGCAGTCCTCACTCATAGAATCTCATTTTCCTTTATAGAAGCCTGTCCTTGTGACCAAGGGGAGTTAGAATATTCTTCATCCTTAAAAAAGATGGTGGCACTAGCCACAGTCGTATCTCTCAAAGTGGCTGGTCGTCACAGCTTTGACATTGTTATTTGTCAGGTGGAAACGCTTGCATAAAGAAGTAATGTGGGTGGGCTGGGTGGGCTCAAGTTTGTAATCACAGCACTTTGAGAGGCTAAGACAGGAGGATTACTTGAATCTAGGAGTTTGAGGCCAGCATGGACAACATAGTGAGACATTATCTCTACAAATAACAAAAAAATTTAGCTGGGTGTGGTGTTGTACACCTGTGGTCCCAGCCACTTGAGAGGCTGAAGCAGGAGGATCACTTGAGCCTAGGCAGTCAAGGCTGCAGTGAGCTGTGATTGTGCCACTGCAGTGCAGCCCTGGACAATAGAACGAGACCCTGTCAGAAACAAACAAATGAACAAACAAACAAACAAACACCAAGAAATGACTTGGTAGTGCTTAATAGCAATGTCATGTTTATCTGCAGCAGGTTCAAAAATCTTTTTTGGGCCAGGTGCGGTAGCTCACACATGTAATCCAAGCACTCTGGGAGGCTGAGGTGGGCGGATCACCTGAGGTCAGGAGTTTGAGACCAGCCTGGTCAACATGGTGAAACCCCATCTGTACTAAAAACACAAAAATTAGCTGAGTGTGGTGGTGGGCACCTGTAATCCCAGCTATTCAAGAGGCTGAGGCAAGGAGAATTGCTTGAACCTGGGAAGTGGTGGTTGCAGTGAGCCGAGATTGCGCCATTGCACTCCAGCCTGGGTGACAAGCACGAAACTCTGTCAATAAAATAAAATAAAAACTAAAAAAAAAGTCTTTTTGTCTGTGGTTAATCTTCTTGGGAGTGATGAGAGTCCTTTCTCTTTTTGATTCCACCTTGAAGTCTCAGCAAAAACCACAGAGTAGATTCTTTCTGTATATTGGAATCAGATAAGGCAATGGCTTTCAAACTCTTGACCATGATCACAGTGAGAAATGGATTTGGTGCTGTGATTCAGAGAAACTGCATTTCTCTTTATTTATATATATGTATCTCTGTTCCCAAAGACATATTGCTTTATTTGATGAAACATCATTAAAGAACACCTACCCTCACTATATGTGATGCATTCTGACATCAACTATTCTATTTCATTAAAAAGATCTGGTCATGCTCAGCCTGCAGATTGAGCAATACTGTGGTAAGGTGCGTCCAACTTCAGTTGTTTGACATTCAGATTAGTGTCAATTAGGAAAAACTGCTTTCTTATTTTACACATTGGCCTTGACATTTTCTATAGTATTCAGGGATTTAACCTTGAAAGTCACAGTCTTCTCCCCTGAAAACCATTAAGAAAGTCTGCCTCTTGGTCCAGGCTCCACTGAAGTCAAACCCTCTGTCCTGGTCCACATCATGATACCCAGGTTAGTTAATGTCTCCATCCTTTGCACATCCCTGAAATTTCTAAGGACCTATGAGGTACTTTATGCATTTAATGTACATTCATTATATTGAAAATAATTTGGTTTCTTCTAGGTGTCTTATAGAACTCAACATACTGGGATCTTGAAGATTGTCACTCTGATGGTGGCCGTTTGGGTGCTGGCTTTCTTAGTGAATGGGCCAATGATTCTAGTTTCAGAGTCTTGGAAGGATGAAGGTAGTGAATGTGAACCTGGGTTTTTTTCGGAATGGTACATCCTTGCCATCACATCATTCTTGGAATTCCTGATCCCAGTCATCTTAGTCTCTTATTTCAGCATGAATATTTATTGGAGCCTGTGGAAGCGTGATCATCTCAGTAGGTGTCAAAGCCATCCTGGACTGACTGCTGTCTCTTCCAACATCTGTGGACACTCATTCAGAGGTAGACTATCTTCAAGGAGATCTCTTTCTGCATTGACAGAAGTACCTGCATCTCTTCATTCAGAGAGACAGAGGAGAAAGAGCAGTCTCATGTTTTCCTTAAGAACCAAGATGAATAGCAATACAATTGCTTCCAAAATGGGTTCCTTCTCCCAGTAAGATTCTGTAGCTCTTCACCAAAGGGAACATGTTGAACTGCTTAGAGCCAGGAGATTAGCCAAGTCACTGGCCATTCTCTTAGGGGTTTTTGCTGTTTGCTGGGCTCTGTATTCTCTGTTCACAATTGTCCTTTCATTTTACTCCTCAGCAACAGGTCCTAAATCAGTTTGGTACAGAATTGCATTTTGGCTTCAGTGGTTCAATTCCTTTGTCAATCCTCTTTTGTATCCCTTGTGTCACAAGCACTTTCAAAAGGCTTTCTTGAAAATATTTTGTATAAAAAAGCAACCTCTACCATCACCACACAGTCGGTCAGTATCTTCTTAAAGACAATTTTCTCACTTCTGTAAATTTTAGTCTCAATCTCACCTAAATGAATTAGGTCTGCCCTTTATCTTGCCCTTTTCATTCTACCAACAGATCTGCACTTTGAAGTCAATGGAAAATTACTCCAGTGAATAACAGCAGTATAATATTATGACTTGATAATATTTTTGTAAACTTGTAGTCATAATAGTACTATATTCCTCTTAGTCCTCACCTCTTCCTTGTCTTTTAGATCTTAATATCATGCTGATTACAAAAATCCAGTTTTGTTTTCTATGTTCCATGTATAATACAGTCTTAAGTGAATTTCTCTTTTTTATTTTATAGTAATAGAAAGTTATCCAGTTTGAAAATCATTCCCTAAAGCATGCAATAGGAAAAAGAACCTCCTGGCTGGGACTGCCCAACTCTGTGCTGATCAGTGGGTGCGTGAGGTAGGGTTTGAGTTGGCAAGAGCAGCGAACAGGAATGTGCCCAGGTGAGCTCCTGTGTGTGTCCAGATTTTATATTCCTAATCCCAGTAAGGAAGAAAGTGTAGTGTGGGAGAGGAAAGAGCTGGTGACTGCAGTTCTCAAAGGTTCTCAGTGAAGTTATTTTGGAGGCCCTGGTGGTCACAGGATCAGAAGGCAAGGAATAGGCAGTGGTCACCAATGGTTGAAAGTATGGCTTGTCCCATTTCTTCCTGTTCTGTTTTTCCAGCTTCCACATCAGCTTCCTTTTTTGAGAACATATAGAAGAAGAAGGCTAAGAGATGGTGAAGAGACTACATGATTAAATTAGGTAGACCTGGTATACAGTCACTGAGCTAGTAGATGTCAATAATTATTATTTAAAAAATTTTTTATTTGTTGGCCGGGCATGGTGGCTCACTCCTGAAATCCCAGCACTTTGGGAGGCCAAGGCGGGTGGATCATGAGGTCAGGAGATCGAGACCATCCTGGCCAACATGGTGAAATCCCATCTGTACTAAAAACAAGTAGCTGGTTGTGGCGGCTCATGCCTGTAGTCCCAGCTACTCGGGAGGCTGAGGCAGGGGAATCACTTGAACCCGGGAGGCAGAGGTTGCCAGCCTGGCAACAGAGCAAGACTCTCTCTAAAGAAAAAAAAAAATTTTTTTTTTTTTGTTTAAGACAGCATCTTGCTCTGTCTCCCAGGCTGGAGTGTAGTAATGCAATCATAGCTCACTGCAGCCTTGAACTCCTCAACTCAAGCAATCCTGCTGCCTCGGCCTCCCAAGTATGTAGGACTACAGGTACTGGCCACCACACCTGGATAATTAAAAAATTATTTTTGTAAAGATGAAGTCTCACTGTGTTGCCCAGCCTGGATGTCAATAATTATTTTTTAAAAAATTTTATTTTAAAGTTTTTTTGAGACAGATTCTTGCTCTGTCACCCAGGCTGGAGTGCAGTAGCATGATCAGGGATCACTGCAACCTCTGCCTCCTGGGTTCAAGCGATTCTTGTGCCGAAGCCACCTGAGCAGCTGGGATTACAGGTGCATGCCACCATGCCTGGCTAATTTTGGTATTTTTAGTAGAGACGAGGTTTTGCCATTTTGGTCAGGCTGGAATTTTTTTTTTTTTTAAATTTTGATAGGACAGGGTATTGCCATGTTGGCCAGACTGGTCTCAAACTCCTGGGCTGAAACAATCCTCCCGCCTTGGCCTCCCAAAGTGCTGGGATTATAGGCACAAGCCACCAAAATAATTATTGCCTGGATGTCAATTATTATTTTAAAATATTGTTGTATTTACTTAGTGTCTTTAATGCATTTGCCCAATATTTTACATTGTACTGCTCAGAGGTATTCCTTTATTATGTGGTTAGTATAGGTTATACTTTTTTGATGGTTCACATTTTATTAGTATGGTGATGTTTTGTCCTTTTAAAAAATTTTCTTTTGAGATGGGGGTCTTGCTCTATTGCCCATGCAGGAGTGCAGTGGCATGCTCTCAGCTCACTGCAGCCCTGACTGCCTAGGCTCCAGCAATCCTCTTACTTCAGCCTCCGGAGTAGCTGGGACCACAGGCACTTGCCACCATGCCCCACTAAAAAATTTTCTAAATTGTTGTCTTTCTTGAAGTGTTCTCTGCCTGTCTCTGTCACAAAATTTCATTTTTCTCATAGTTAATTTCATCTCTCCGATAAGATTTTATTGGTGTTTCTTTTATAACTTTGCAGTTCTTACACCGTTTAGTCATTTTCATGTTTCTTAGAAACTTTAAACCTTTAACTTCAAACATTAAAATACAAAAGTCTTTTAAGTACATGAATGCTTAGAAATGTACATAATGTTTATGTACACTTATGCCTTACATTAAAGTTCAATATGAGAAATACGTGTTTAACATTCAATAATAATTTTAAAAATTTGAGAAATAAACTCTCATAAATGCACACATTTTTATAAACTTGCTACTTGTCTGCTGTTGATTTTCACATTTATATAAATTATTAGTTGTGGATTTCATGTGATCACTGGGGGCTTGAACGTTCATGGAATGGAGTGGTCCTATGAAAACTTTTCCCAGTTGAACCTCAGGAGGTGTGTGCCCAAGTATTCACATGTATTTTCTAAAGTAGATATAAAATATATATTGTATTTCATTCAATCTAAGATGCTGTCAAGATAAGACATATTGTTATTTCATTTACTATATTAGTCTGTTTTCTTTTTTTTTTATTATTATACTTTAGGTTTTAGGGTACATGTGCACAATGTGCAGATTTGTTACATATGTATCCATGTGCCATGTTGTTTTGCTGCACCCATTAACTCGTCATTTAGCATTAGGTATATCTCCTAATGCTGTCCCTATATTAGTCTGTTTTCACACTGCTGATAAAGACATACTCAAGACTGGGAAGAAAAAGAGGTTTAATGGACTTACAGTTCCACATGGCTGGGGAGGCCTCACAATCATGGTGGAAGGCAAGGAGGAGAAAGTCACTTCTTACATGGATGGCGGCAGGCAAGGAGAGAGAGCTTGTGCAGGGAAACTCCCATTTTTAAAACCATCAGATCTTGTGAGACTCATTCACTATCACCAGAACAGCACAGAAAAGACCCACTGCCATAATCCAATCACCTCCGACCAGGTTCCTCCCACAACACATGGGAATTGTGGGAGTTACAATTCAAGATGAGATTTGGGTGGGGACACAGCCAAACCATATCGTTTACCATTATGAAAGAGAAAATGCTGCAAATTGTCTGATACAATACTTTAAAAAATCACATTGACAATAAGCTTCATTCTGATTTTCGAGTTGAGATGTGGACAATATGTGTCTTAGAAGTGATGAAGTATGATGTGTGTGTGATAAGTGAACTGAACGAGGCTAATTCTCTGTGAAACGAGAGTTTGAAAAATAAATCCCATGATGGTACATGCATATATTTATTAAACAAGTGTTTATTGAAGGTCTATCATGTATTAGCTACTTATTGTAAAGGTGCCTGTGAACTGTGTCAATAAGGTTTAGATTCTCCAGGAACAGGAATTTTTCTTTGGGCTTCTCTTAGTACACCACCAGGCACTCCATAGATGCTCAGTAGATGCTTACTGAAAAGGCATACTTGAGGCATTTTCATTCAAACAGAAGGTGAATCCTAGCTTTAAAACTCAAGTATTTAAAATTTGCACTAGAAGAACTTTAGAATATTTTTTCCATTATAATAAAAGTAATGTGTACTTATTGTAAGAAGAAAAGACAATACTAAAACAATTCCTATATACAAAGAGTAGCCATAATTATTAGTTTGGTGAATGTATTAGTCTGTTCTAGCATTGCTATAAAGAACTACTTGAGACTGGGTAATTCATAAAGAAAAGAGGTTTAATTGACTCACAGGTCAGTAGGCTGTACAGGAAGCATGCCTGGGAGGCCTCAGGAAGCTTACAATCATGGCAGAAGGTGGAGACGAAGCAGGCATGTCTTACATGGCCAGAGCAGGAGGAAGAGAGAGAAGGGGAAGGTGCTACACACTTTTAAACAACCAGGTCTGTTGAGAAGTCACTATCATGAGACCAGCAAGGGGGAATCTGCCCCCATCATCCAATCACCACCAGGCCTCTCCTCCAACATGGGGGATTACAATTTGATATAAGATTTGGGCGAGGACACAAATCCAAACCATATCAGTGTAGATGTTTCTAAAGAAAAAAAAACATAATGTAATCTCATTTTTTGGAAACACATATTTGCATATATAAATTTCTAAGGATATCTTCAGGCAAATGCTTTCATAAAATGAAGGCTTCTGTTCTAGAATGAGTAATTCCTGCTCTCTCCCCCAAACATGGCAGGCTTATAAAATCTGATTTTTAAATATTTATTTGCTCATCCTAAATCCAGATCCAAATCCACTGGCATAATTGGCAGAACATTCCTAAGACTATTGGTTCCTAAGTATTGGCTTCAGTTGGTGTGTATAGAAATGGACTCCTGAAGAGTGAAGAAGGGCTTTGGGATATAAATGCTGATTAGGAATGACACTGTAGGTCAAGTGTTTTTTTGTTTGTTTTTTTTGTTTTTGAGATGGAGTCTTGCTCTGTCGCCCAGGATGGAGTGCAATGGTATGATCTTGGCTCACTGCAAACTCTGCCTCCCAGGTTCTAGCAATTCTCCTGCCTCAGCCTCCCGAGTAGCTGCGATTACAGGTGCCCACCACCACGCCCAGCTAACTTTTGTATTTTTGGTAGAGACGGGGTTTTGCCATGTTGGTCAGGCTGATCTTGAACTCCTGACCTCAGGTGAGCTGCCAGCCTCGGCCTCCCAAAGTGGTGGGATTACAGATGTGAGCCACTGAGCCTGGCTGGTCAAGTGTTTTTATGGGTCATGAAGCTTTCGACATAAGTAGCTGAAGTAACCTAACAGCTATTTTTTTTTTTTTGAGATGGAGTCTCACTCTGTTGCCTAGGTTGGAGTGCAGTGGTGCAACCTAGGCTCACTGCAGCCTCTGCCTCCTGGGTTCAAGTGATTCTCTTGCCTCAGCCTCCTGAGTAGCTGGGATTATAGGTGCCTGCCAACAAGCCCCAGCTAATTTTTGTATTTTAGTAGAGACAGGGTTTCACCATGTTGACCAGGCTGGTCTTGAACTCCTGACCTCAGGTGATCTGCCTACCTCGGCCTCCCAAAGTGCTGGGATTACAAGCATGAGCCACCGCATCTGGCCCTAATTGGGATTTTACAGAAATATTTTTGTGGCTTTTTGGTAACAACTTTCCTGTAGTAAAGATCTTGGTATTTGAAGAAACGTTTTTTCACATTATGATTTCAGAAAAAGAAATTCTAGAATACAAAGAAAAATTTTATTCTAATAATTGCTATCAGTCAAAGTTGAATGAAGAAAAGAGAAACCACATTAATTATTTCAAGCAGAAGCAATTTAATACGGGGAATTGGTTAACCCAGAGGTTAATACTTTGAGAAAAGAGCTAACATCTTAGGAATTGAGAAAATATAAGGGGAGAAGTGATGTTATCAAAATCTAGGATCTTGGAGAAGTATCTGGAGGACTGATGCTTAGATTTCTGATTGATTTGTGATGCTTTGTGGTTAGGGCTTGGGCATCCCAAGGGATGGGGCCAGCTGGTGCTCAGACTGCCACGTGGGGTTGAGGGGACAGCTGTAGCGGCTGCTGCTGGTCCCTTGGATGGGGTACATTGAAGTAGGAGGCTTGTTGTGCACTGCTGCTGGAGAGATGCTAGCTCACGCTAGAAGCACTAAGTGAATTTCTTCTCAGTACCTCCCATCTTCCTATTTCTTGCCCGTGTTTTCCATTGGTGGAAGCTAACTGAGAACCAGTTGACGAGAGAGTCTGAGAAATAGGTGTGACTCCTAGCTCCAGCCTTATGGTGTGGTATCTGAAAAGGTGGGCTTGAAGCTTATAGACAACAGAGAAATAACTGGCAAACGCATCGTGTGTTTAAGCATAATAATGTAGAACTTTGGCCTTTAGGGATTTCACACCTACAGTTTCAACTGTACTGTAAGCAGCCTAACACTCCATTACATATTGTAATTTGTAGTTTTCTTTTTCTTTTCTTTTCTTTTTTTTTGAGACAGAGTTTCACTCTGTCACCCAGGCTGGAGTGCAGTGGCACAATCTCAGCTCACTGTAGCTTCTGCCTCTCGGGTTCAAACCATTCTCCTGCCTCACCCTCCCAAGTAGCTAGGACTACAGGCGTGAGCCACCATGCCCAGGTAATTTTTGTATTTTTAGTAGAGATGGGGTTTCCCTATGTTGGCCAATCTGGTCTTGAACTCCTGGCCTCAAGTGAACCACCTGCCTCGGCCTCCGATAGTGCTGGGATTATGGGTGTGAGCCACTGCCCCCGGCTAGTAATTTGTATTTTTCTTAAGGCACAAATTCAAATCATGTTCCATTAGGTGGGTATGCTGAGTGACTTGGCTGCTAAACCTAGCACCCTTGTTCCAGTGAAGTTTTCTCTGTTCTTGTTAGCAGTGCTTACGAAGTGTCTAACATTTTTGTGTTGGTGATGGAAGTGAGGGAGAGATGAGGAACTCCAAGAAGTTGTGGAGCAGTGGCTCAGCTCTGAATTTGATGAGTTCACTCTATTTCATAACAGAGGTTCCAAGAGTTCATGGATGCATCTGGTCAATACGATGAATTGAAGTTGTCATGAATTATAAAGGGAAAAATTTCTCCTTGAAATTGGGATTTTAGCTTTTTTTTTTTTTTTTGCCTGAAAAAATGGAAAGATTCAGTGATATTGGGCCCACATTCTCTCAAGAAAACAATTTGCTGAATCCGATAGTGGACAGAGACACCCGTCAGTCCCCAGGGTTCCACTTTCCTCATTTAGGCCTTTTCATGTGCCTATTTCTTCCCTTTCGACATCCAGATTGCAACCCCTACTCTACAAGTAAAAAGAAAGTGATTCATGAAATTATTTTAGTGAGTACCCTGGAAAGTACAAACATTGCCTTTTCTGTTGGAAATTTTATGTTCTCGGGGGTTCATCAATTAGGATTCTCTTGGATACAAATGATAGAAACACAATTTGAACCACCTGGGCAAAAGTGAGCTAATTGGCTTTTACAACCAAAGTACATAAAGACAGTGGTGGGAGCTGACCCCAGGGAAGGCCAAAGCGAGAGACTCCAACAACTTCATTTTCTCAGACTGCCTTCTGCACAGGGCTGGAACGATGGATGCCTGTGTTCCTCTTAATCGGATAGAAAAAGGGTCTCTCCTAGTAACACTGAGAAAAAAATGCTGGAAAAAATCAATAGAGTGCCCAGCTGGTATCTTGTGCATGTCACTGAACCAGTCTCTAGAGGGGAAGGTGGATGCCAGGACTGCCCACTTGTGTCAGTTCCTCTTCCTGGCAGGGAAGTAGGATCTGCTCAAACCAGGTGAGCAGAAGAGGGAGGAACAATTTCCTTAAATGAAGGGGTGTATGGTTACCAGAAGAAGAAGCTAGACAGTCTGGGCAATATAGCAGAACCCCATCTCTACAAACAAATTAGCTGGACCTGGTGGTGTGTGCCTGTGATCCCAGCTACTCGGGAGGCTGAGATGAGAGGATTGCTTGAGCCTGGGAGGTCTTAGGCTGCAGTGAGCCATGATCGCACCACTGCACTCCAGCCTGGGTGACAGAGTGAGAAAGAAAAAACAAAAGAGGAGGTAGAGATAATAAACATCTACTCTGAGGGGTATTCAAAAATTGGAGCTGTCATGAAGATCTGATTGTCTTCCTCATACATTGTGCAGACCTTCCACGATGTGCAGACCTTCCACAGCCTTTGCACCATGACTGTATCCCCACCCTTTGCACTCTGACTTCGTAGCTCCTTCCTTCAAGAGTGACTTGCTTTGGCCAACAGACTGCTGTCAACAGGCAGTGAAAGTGACACCTTGCCAGTTCCAAGCCTAGCCTCAAGAAGCCTGTGCCCATCTGTTCTATCTCTTGGCAGTTTTCCCAGCTGCCAAGTGAACATGCCCCAGGCTAGACTCCTGGAGGATGAGAGATCACGTGGAGCAGAATCAAGGTGTCTTAGGTGAGGCCATCTTAGACCAACCAGCCTCACCCAGGCTAACTCAGCAGCTGATTGAAGCTGCGTGGGCAATCCCAGGCAAAATGAGGTCAGCTGAAGGAAGCCTAGCATGGCCTAGACAAGAAGAACAACCCAGCTGACCCAGAGACTCCTGAGCAACGATAAGACTACATTCTGGGAGTGTTTGCTATTCAGCAATAGCTAACTGACATGTCAAGCACTTACCCTGGTGTGTATTGAACAGCCTCCGAAAGTTGAGTAGAAAAGAGAAGCAGATATTTACATTGCTTATTCTTGTGTGATAGCTAAGACAGAAGCTACTGAGCATTATCATGCAAGAGAACCAACTTTTTTTTAAGGTCATGGCTATTTCTCAATATTCATTGAGAAATGATTTAGTGGTAAAGATAATTGATTTTGAAATATCGTAAACTACACAACATAACAATAGTAGGATAGAGGCACCCAAGAGAGTAAAATTGTACCGGGAGAATGGAAGAGGAAGGGCATCGCAGGGAAAAACAAGCTGTTCTTAGCTATAAGCATCTTTCCCTGAATTACCTCATTCAGTCTCTTCAAGTTTCCACCTTAAGTCATATACTGCAACCTAAGGACTGGTTATGCAGTTTGTATTAAATAGTGCCTTTTTAAAAAATGCATTTCTCCTTGCTCATGTTCATCGTCATTTCTTCACATGCTTCTACTTCTGTGAGGGAATGCAAGAAGAAAGGGGACCTTGAAGAGAACCAGCCCATTTGGTGAAAGATTAGTAGTTCTTGTGAAAGGATTAGTAGAAGGAGTCGGCTTTATCTCTTATTTCAAATTTCCAAACCGCCTGTTCTCTGCTCTCTTACTAAAGGTCACAGTTGATCATAAAAGAAAACAACCTGCAAAATAAGTTTAGGGTAATTGTGAATATTTTTCTGATATTCACCCTTACTGAAAATTTCCAGTAGGCAAGATAAAGATGTAAAAAAAAAAAAAAGATATGCTTTTTCCTCCATAGGAAGACACTTACCAGTTTCTTCTTAGATAACTGGAAACAAATGTTTTTAAAATTATTACTCTGTCTTTCCTGTTTCCTTGCCTCCAATGTAGGCTATCTGGGTCATGGCCCAGTTAGGTGGGTGGTTGCATGTTCTACGTTTCCTGGCCTCTCATTTCTGGAATCAAGTTGGTGTGAGTACGATTCTTATTTTGTGTTTTTTTTTTTTCCGTCTAGCGTCACATGGATGATCTGAAGTTCTGAAGGCCATATTCTTCTAGCCCATTCTCGAGACTAAGGAAAATCCCTGCTGCTTTGAGATAACAGCCCCTAGCCATGTTCATAGCACGGAGTGGGTACTAGGGGACAGGGTAGGCAGAGCCCTTGCCTTTAAGGAGTTAGAGATCGCCTGGCACGGAGTCAACAGGAACGCGAGCATGAATGTGCGCCGCAGTGAAGTGACATAGCTTGATTAATTGTTTCTTTTGTAGTACTGTTTGTAGGGACGCAAGAGAGGGCAATGCCCTATAGCTGCCACACTGCAGAGCAGCCCTGCTTGGCCCTGTATCTTTTCAGGCAACCCAGTCCTTCCACAGCAAGGCTGTGTAGCTGATATCTTGGACATTGTATAGACAAGGCTTTGACTGGAGAAGGCTGAAATAGGATTTGCATGGATAATGGTAATGCAGAAATTTAGGTATGGTACTTACTCCATCAGCACAGGGATGAATGGCCTCATTCCTTAGAAACAAATGGATGAAGAGAGTAGTTGACTTGCCTCCAGCGGCACAATCAGCAGGTGCTGAAGCCAGAACTTGAATTCAGCGATCTGAAACTTGAGTCCAGGTGCTGAAGCTTCGTCCCACACTGTCTCTCGACTCTCAGGAGGCTCTGTTCACACCATTCTTACATAGGGAAGTTAATAAGACAGAGCATGTAGAAAGAGGTGACTGGTAAGTGGATCAAACAAAAAACCGAATCAAATCAAATCAAAACAAAATAAATTGCCTGGGCGCGATGGCTCACGCCTGTAATCCCAGCACTTTGGGAGGCCAAGGTGGGCGGATCACTTGAGGTCACGAGTTGGAGACCAGCCTGGACAACATGGTGAACAAAAATTAGCTGTGCCTGGTGGTGAGCACCTGTAGTCCCAGCTACTCAGGAGGCTGAAGTGGGAGGATCATTTGAGCCCAGGAGGTCGAGGCTGCAGTGAGCCGAGATCACTCCACTGCACTCCAGCCTGGACCACAGAGAGAGATTCTGTCTCAAAAAAGAAAAAACAACAAACAAACAAACCCCAAACAAACAAGACCAAAACTAAAAAGCAAATCTAAATCAACAAAATCCCTGAGGGTCTTTCCCCCATCCACATCAGCAGTCTCTATGTTGTCCACCAGATGTCAGTAGCTCCACGTAGTTTTTCTCTGTTCTAGTTTGGTCTGTGCAGCTACTGAGTACACCAGTAGGGTTGTTTTGTGTTATAATGTAAAGCAGTCTGATCACAGTATCCCCCTCACTTCTCAATTTTTTGTATTAAATTAAACTCAGAAAATCAGTTAAGGCTACAGAAACGCTCCAAAAAATGATAAAGCAATGACTTCTCCTTTTCCCCTGCTAGAAGGTAAGGCTGCCCCAGGTGCTCACATGAGGGCATACGTGTGCACACACACACACTTCGCTGCATCCACCCCCACACCTGCCCTCTCCACGCGTGACACACTTCTGTTCATCCACACAGACACAGGCCCACACCAACCCACACATATCCACCCCCAATATCCACTCCACACACCACACAACCCACCCCATCCACCTCCCATCCACATTACACACACACACACACACACACACACACCTCTCTGCCCTGTGACATTACAAACCAGAATCACTTCTTCAAGAATCCCTTAAAATCTCCTGAGACTATAAGGTAAGTAGAAAAGTTTTTCTGTATCTATGTCATTAGTGTTATTCCTGAATCTTTCCTAACAATATTAAAAGCCACCGGCTTTTTTTTTTTTTTTTAGGAAGTCTTGCTCTGTCGCCTAGGCTAGAGTGCAGTGGCATGATCTTGGCTCACTGCAATCTCTGCCTCCCAGGTTCAAGCTATTCTCCTGCCTCAACTTCCCGAGTAGCTGGGATTACAGCCCGCCACCATGCCTAGCTAATTTTTGTAGTTTTAGTAGAGATGGGGTTTCACCATATTGGCCAGGCTGGTCTCGAACTCCTGACCTCAGGCGATCCACCCCACCTTGGCCTCCCAAAGTGCTGGGATTACAGATGTGAGCCACTGTGCCCCACCTAAAAGCTTTTGGCTTTTAAAAAATAGCCACACTCCAAGACCTCCAAAACTTGAAAAAAAATCTTACTTCCTCAAAATCCACTGAAAAAAGGTACTTTTTATCTTACCCATTCACAAACCTATGTCCATCTTTCCTAAACAATTCTTCTGTTGGCATTTCTCTTATATCTGATCTTACATCCACAGTTCCCAGTGAGCTCTCAAAGTAGCTGTCTATTTCTTAGTAAAAACCACATGTTAAAGTATCCATTAAATTCAAGATCTCTAACTTCAAATATCTCCCCAGAAGCAGAATTTTCAGCTTCGTCTTTTCTTCCTTCATGAAAGCACCATCTACTGGCTATAGTTGGTATTGTAGCTCAGTTCAGTTAATGCCCAACCCCCAAAGAAGCAAAAGAGCTTCTTTTGTAATTATATGATCAGGGTATAAACAGTGATATGATTTTTATTACAAAAATAGTTTCTAATTTCATATTACACCATGTTCCATGAATCTAATTCACATTTTATTTATTTATTTATTTTGAGACAGGGCCTCGCTCTGTTGCCCAGGCTGGAATGCAGTGGCACAATCTCGGCTCTTTGCAGCCTCCATCTCCTGTGCTCAAGTGATTCTCCCATCTCAGCCTCCCGAGTAACTGAAGCTACAGGCACGTACCACCACACCTGACTAATTTTTTTGTTTTTTTTTTTTTTTTGTAGAGACGGGGCTTCACCATGTTGCCCAGTCTGGTCTCCAACTCCTGAGCTCAAGTGATCCACCCACCTTGGCCTCCCAAAGTATTGGGATTACAGGCATGAGCCACTGCACCTGGCCTCTAATTACGCATTTTAAGTCCTTATCTTTAGCCATGGGGCGACTTCCTTTTGGTCACTGAGGCAGCACGTGCATGTTGGGGTGACGTTTACTGTTTCTATAAGTTGTACCAAAACATCTACTTAACCTTTTACATTTGTGCCATTCCTTCACATAAAGACATATGGTACTCCTTCCCCATCAAATCTTTATCTTACCTCACATATTTTATATTTAAATTGGGGCATCTGTTACACCCAAATTTTTGCTTTTATGAACTCTGTCTTTGATAATATAATAGATGCTAATGGGGGAAATAACGTATGTTTTGGTGAAAATTGTTCTAAGGTCAAATTTTCAGGATTGATTTATTTCATAATGTAGGCATTATTTATAATTCACAAAATAAGCCTATTTCTCTTTTTTTAAGACAGAGTCTCGCTCTGTCACCCAGGCTGGAGTGCAGTGGTTCGACCTTGGCTCACTGCAACCTCCACCTCCCAGGTTCAAGTGCTTCTCCTGCCTCCGCCTCCTGAGTAGCTGGGATTACAGGCACGGGCCACCACGCCCAGCTAATTTTTGTATTTTTAGTAAAGACAGGGTTTCACCATGTTGGCCAGGCTGGTCTCGAATTCCTGACCTCAGGTGATCCACCCACTGTGGCCTCCCAAAGTGCTGGGATTACCGGCGTGAGCCACCGTGCCCAGATTGGCTTTTTAGATTTATTAAAAATTGCAACTGACTAGGGACAGTCCCAGATAGTGTTAATACGTTCATTCCATCTCTATCAATATCTGTTTTGTATACTAAATCTTATGAGATTTTGTTCTGTAACTTGGGAAAGAGAAAGAAATATATTTTGGAGAAGAAAATCTGGGAATAAAAGTGGGGGAAAAGGAGCTGGGAAGAAAAAGGAAGAAAAAGAAAGCAGCGTATAATGTAATTATCTTCCTGGCTTATATTTGAACTCCTCTGGAGAGAGGAATGATGACCAGAAGTTATGAAATTACTTTACAAATGCAGAAGTTGATAAAACCTTTCAAAAGACACTTTGTGATTCTCTTGGCATAACAGAGGTGCCTTAGTGACCAGATGTCATGATGTGATACAGAGCCAGAGAGGAAGTCATTTTCGTCCATGATGCAAGGAACCCAGCATTTTGACAGCCCAGCTGGAATGTGGAGCTCCCATGGAAGAAACGTGTCATCTGGAGGCCTGCATAACCACTGCATTCTCCAGATGGGCACTGGAAGCGCTGGGGCTTCCCACCCAGAAGGTCCACGTGGTGGACTAGGGCAAGTGACAACCAGAGCCATGACTCAAAAGAGGGTGGCTGCTTCAGGCTGATTTCCTTTGACAGACTGGTTTATGGACGTGCACAAGGGCCTCTCTTTGGAAACTGTCAGAAATGACGGGAGAGATACAAGAAGGGCAACGTCTGGAAAACCAACAAAATGGGCTTAATTCATTGTAATTTTGTTTGCTTTTAAAAAATTAAATCTCTGTCTATATGTGTATATATACATATTTTAAATACATATATATTTAAATACATATATCTGTATTTTAAATACATATATATTTAAATACATATATCTGTATTTAAATACATATATATTTAAATACATATATGTATTTTATATACAGATATATGTATTTAAATACATATGTGTATTTTATATATGCATATATGTATGTATTTAAATACATACGTGTATTTTATATATACATGTATGTATTTAAATACTTATATGTATTTTATATATACATGTATGTATTTAAATACTTATATGTATTTTATATAGACATATATTTATTTAAATACTTATATGTATTTTATATAGACATATATTTATTTAAATACATGTATTTAAATACATGTATTTAAATAAATATATATGTATTTTAAATACCTCATTAGGTAATTAAAATGCATACAAATATAAAATAAATATAGATATTTGAAATATACATAAAAATATAAAAAACATATATGTATCTTAAATACCTAATGAGGTCTGGGATATCTGGGCAATGCCTATTAGCTTAACTAACAGCATCAGTGATAACCCTTATTACCCATGGTAAGAAGTAAGCACGTATAACATGGATAATTAGTATGTCCAGAGGAAATGCAGAGGGCATAGAACCCACTCGAGCTTCTATATTCCAATTACTTCTGGGATTGCGTGGATAAATAACATGGCTGTAAACAGGGGAGAGGGGCTGAGAATAGTTTAAAACCCATGCATGTAGCTTGACTGATTGGTTCTAGAAGTTACCAGGGCATTGATCAGGGTTAGCGGGGCGCTTGGCTGATTCCTTTTGCAAAGAACGCGCTAGTTTTCACACTCGCATGTGAAACGTCTAAAGCCATATCAGAACTGAGACAGGAAATGAAAGGTGATAAAACCACAGCCCCCCACTCCAGCTCCGCTCTGCACAGCTGCTCTGCTTCTTCACACAGGCGACTTCAATGGAAGCTCGATGCGTGCAGAACTGCCCAGGGACCTGGCCTCTTCACCTCTCATCACATTTTGAGGTGGGCAACACCAGCTTTTGAATCAGGAAGCAATTTGAAAATCAGTCATGTTTGGATCCCTCAGGCCTGGTTTCATCTGATTAATAAGCTCTGCTTTCAAAGCTCCCCCTGGACAGTCTCCCTCCCCAAGCCCACTCTCCAAGTGTCTGCAAGCCGACTCCTCGGCTCCCTTTTGAGCAGGTCCAGCAATAGGAATCGGGCAGCCTTACCCAGAAGGACTAGGCCAGCATCGGCTGACCTTGCCAGGAGGAATTTCTCTCTCCAGCTTGAATTTCCTTCCTGCCTACCTTTAGGACTTTACTGCTGGCCACGCTCCCCTTTGACCACCTGGAATAAATCTCCCCTGCATCCCTGACAGCTGCTGATTTGGTTTCTTTCTTATTTTTTTTTTTTTAATTGAAAGTAAACCTTCAAAGTGGCCCAGCCACCTGAGAAGCTCGGCTGAGCGTGGCAGCTAGGCAGTGAACCTGAAACAGCGGCGCGGCATTTCACCGGGTCCCCTCCCGCTCAGGGCAGAAATCATGGGGCTTTGTGGGCTGCCAGGGCCGCTTAGCTTTCAATTTAGCTTTTGCATTAGAAAAAGGGAATATGGACATGGGTCAAATGATTGTGGAGTGATTTTGAAAGTAGCTGTGTAACAGGCGAGAGATGGGGGTGGGGTAGGTTTGATTTGCAGGCAGAATGCAAGTTTATTTATAAGAGAAATCTGGGGGTGTCTTTGTACTTTCCTGTTAGACTATTGGAAGCACTTTGAAGAAGGAAATAAAATTTAAAAAACATAGTCAAATTTAACAATCAGTCTTTAACACCGGGAAGCTACTATATACAGGATGGCACAGAGAGGGTCAAGATTGCTAGAGTTTTCTTTTAGGGTCTTCTCCTTGTTACCTTGTCATTTTAAGCTGGTCACTTCAACTCTCTATATCTTCCCCCTTTGTTTTGGAAGGTTTTAAATATTCAGAAAAGTTGAAAAAATAATATAACAACTTCATATCCACCACCTAGATTCAACAATGGTTAACATTTTTTTCCATATTTGTTTTGTTTTTATCTCTATGTGTACACACACAGAGACACAAACACACACACACACACACACACACACAGACACATTTGCTGAAACATTAGAAAGTAAGTTACAGGCAGCACAATTTACCCCTAATTAAATACCCGAGCATGCTTTTCCTAATACGAACATTCTCCTAAATAACCCCAATACAATGATCACACCTAAGATAATGAAAAAGAATTCCCTAATAACATCTAATATCCAGGCCGTATTAAAACTTCTCCAAGTGATTCAAACTGTCTTTGATGTGTTTTTTGTTTTGAACCAGGAGCCAATCAAGTTTCATCCGTTACATGTTGTCGTTGTCTTTTTAATCTCCTGCTCTCTCATCTCTCATTGAGGTAGAACCTACATACAAGGGTATAACCTTAAACCTGTACCTTGATGAATTTTTGCATACTGATGTAAAAATTGTGACCCTTATATGACCACCAACCAGGTTGATATATGGAATATTTTTATCGCCCCTGAAGGTTGCCCCAAGCTGTTTCTCTGTCATTATGACCTCTTCCCCATCCCCTAGAAGGGGCAAGGATATGAAACAACTGAACCTCCCAGATCCTTTGGCTGAAAGTGCAAATTGGTTGAACCACTTAGGAAAATTGTTGGCAGTATTTAAAACCCTTCAATAGATACTGATTCTATGAACCAGTAATTCGTCTCCTAAGTCTACACCACAGAGTTGCATATGCCATCAAAGACCCGTGCAAGAATGCTTACAACAGCTTTATTCACGATGTCCCCAAGTTGGAAATGTCACAGATACCCATCAACAATAAAATAGATAACTGAATGGTGGCATATGTATATATGAAGGAATGCTACACAGTAACAAAAGGAAAGAGATACTGCATCTTGCAATAACATAGATGAATCTCAGACATGTTGAGTGAAAGAAGCTTGATACAAGAGCACAGACTGTATGAATCCTTGTAGATGAAAGCCAAAAAGAGGCATAAACTATTATCGACTGTGACTGAAGTCTTTAGACTCCTTTAATTAATAATCATCATGTTTTTTTTTTCTCCCCCACGATATTTTCTCTTTGGAGAAAGTAGATGAGTTGTTTTGTAGAATATGTCACATTCTGGATTTGTCTGATTATTTTCTCATTGAACTTGACGCTTCACAACTGGGGACCCATGAGAGAATTGAGGTGTATTGTCCTAAGGCACTCATTTTAGGTTGTGAATTAACTTCTATCCCATGCAACTAGAATAGTACTAGTTATGTTCCATTCTTAGGAGAACTGACAATCATCACTCAACTCATATTCTGTGGATCCATGGTTGAGTTGAGGAACTAGCTGAGAAAGGCTTACTGAAAGATATTAAGGCTCAATTAGAGTCAAGTCATTTGGGGCAAGATTATTTTACAGTTGGTACCCTTTACTTCCTACTGTATCATGCTGGGAGGCATTTAACATCAGGTTGTTACACCATTAGTGATGTGGTTGTGGAGTTTGATTGTTTGGTTAAGGTGGTGACCACCTCAACCGCTTCATTGTAAAGAATGTTCTCCTTGGTCTCCATAGTTTAACAACCTTATTTGTCAATATGCAGCACTCATAGGCCAGTATCTCCCACTTGATGGAATGGTTTATTCCCAGCAAATTTAGCTGCAAGGTAAAATTCTTCAAAGAAAATTGTTATTTCACCTACAAGAGCTTCACTCTAAAGTAGGAGCTTCATATCATAAAAACACAACTGTAATAACACACTTATAATCTTTAAGATTTTTAGGTAACATCAAATGAATTCACTTCTTACTTGAGATAATCTGATAAACATCATTCATGACATTAAAACTGATTTAGGACATATGATTTGGCATTTATATACATTTGGTGGTGATAAGTATGATAAAAATAGTGTTTAAATCATTGGCAGAAACTAAATTAAGGATTTCATGAATATATGTAGATCTTGGAGCTGGAAGAGATGTGTTTCAAAGCATTCTATAGTAGAAAAAATTACTCTCAAGAACTCTCTTGTACTGTAACTTAAAGGAGGGAAAGTGGTTTAAGCATGATTATCAACAGATTTCATGCGAAGAAAATCATTTAAAGTGACTTAGATGGACTTTAGTGCGTAATAATCACACCAATCCAGAAATCTCCTGGAGAAAACGAAGGGTCACATATCTGAGTAATCACAGCCAACCTATTCCAAGTCTTGACATCCTTGAGGCAGATTAAAGATGGACACAAATTGGTTGACAATCTTTCTTTCAAGAGATTGGGTCCATGTCTCCTTTCCCAGGAGATTGGTAGGCCCTGCAGCTGCTTTGACTGAGAGCATACAGTGCAGGTGAAGATGTGCACATTCCTGCACCCAAGTCTTCAAAGACTGGGAGCTACCTCTCCCTATCTTTTGAAACACCCACTTCTGGAACCTAGCCATTGTGCTGCAGAAAGCCCCAGCAGTCCTGGGGAGGGGCCCATGTGGAGAAGAACTCAGACGCCTGGCTCACATCCCTGACTGAGATCCCAGCTGATAGCTGGCACCAACTTGGCAGCCATGTGAGGAAACCATTCTTGGAAGTGGATCCTCTAGTCCTTGTTGGGCCACCTCAAATGATGCTTCATGGAGCAGACGTGGCCATCTCTGCCAAGCTCTGAACATAATTGCAGATTGTGGAGTAAAATAAGTAAGTATTCTTTTTTTTTTTTTTTTTTTTTTTTGAGACTGGGTCTTACTCTGTTGCCCAGGCTGGAGTGCAGTAGCACAATCTCAGCTCACTGCAACCTCCACTTTCCAGGCTCAAGCGATTCTTGTAGCTCAGCCTCCCAGGTAGCTGGAATTATAGGCATGCACCACCATGGCTGGCTAATTTTTGTATTTTTAGTAGAGATGGGGTCTCACCATATTGGTCAGGCTGGTCTCGAACTCCTGATCTAAAGTGATCTGCCCGTCTTGGCCTCCCAAAGTGCTGGGATTACAGGTGTGAGCCATCACGCCCCGCCGAAATGAGTATTATACTTAAGCTGCTAGGTCTTGGAGTCATTTCTTAGGTAGCAAAGATAATGCAACAAACCTTATTTGTTATATGGTGATAAACCTACTTATCTTGTATACACAGAGAGGATAAAATACAATAGCATATATAAAAGTGGTTTTCAAACTATAAAGCAATTCTATGCCAATGTAAGGTGTAAGACTCTGCAAAAACCAGTAGAATAGAAGGATTCTGTAAATATTACAGATCTGAAGTTGGTATATTGCTCTAATTTCCGTGGATCCCACCTCCTGAAGTTGGAAACAGTACCAGTTCCTTTTTTTCCCTGTGGTAAAATATGCATAGCAAAATTTACCATCTTAGTCATTTTAAAGGGTACAGTTCAGTGGCATTCAGTACATTCACACTTTCGTGCAACCATCACTACCATCTACCTCCAGCCATCCAATTCCTTTTCATAACAGGAAATACATCTTCATAACAAGTATGATTTTCCATTCTAAACTTGAAGTGAAGCTAAATCATCTCAGCATCGTGCATGAGAGTGATAATTTAAAGAGTGAGACCATGTGCACTAAAGACAGGTTTTCTGAGAGACTCTAAGTAATGGCAGCCCACTGTCTGCAATCCAGTCTGAGAATGCTCTTCTTCTCAGAGCTGGTCCCATTCCCTGAAAGCTTCAATTACTCATGTCAGTATGGGGATGGGGGAATATTTAGAGAGAAATGAGCACTTATTAAAAAGGACCAAGAGAGCAAGTTTTCAAAGCTAGAACACTCCAGCAAAACCATTTCATATATAAGCAGGCCCTCTGGAGTTAGCACACATATCTGCACCTGGACCCCACCTGGACCTAATTAGTTTCCCTGAGCTCAGAGCAGAGCAAACACTGAAGAAAATGATGTCAAAAAACGGAGCAATCTGTCATGATCTGTGCTGCACAATTAAAGCAGTGTGCGTTCTGTAAGAATTATGTAACACAGATGACACAGTATTTAGATAGCCAGAACTGGAAAACCATCTGGTTAGGTTCTGTTTTACAATGATGATGTCTGTTTCTTGAATTGTGCTGTATGCCTTGGGATGGGTATCACAGAAAGAAAAGATGAAATGCTCTTGGTTGATCTGTAGGAAGATCTTTTACCTACTTGAAAATGAACACATTCTATGGTCAAAGCTTTTCAAGTCCGAAAAAGCAGAATCCTCAGTGCTTAAGAATCAAATTGTAAAGCAGCCAAGGACTGAATAGACTCGCAAGTCACAGCTGCACAGTGGTTAGTGTGCCATGAAACAAATGGGAAATGTATTCTGCAGACAAATGCGAGCCATTCCTGTCTCTCTCCTCCTGGGCCCTAAATCCCTGGGCTAGCACCCCATCTCCTCTGCGCTGCGTTCATCTTTTCAGACTCTACACCATTGTCCTCTTGCTACGAGCACACAGGTTGAAACTAGGTCAGTGTTCCCCTCACTAGATGATTTTAATATTAAGTCAGTGCTTATTGACCAACAATGGGGTGCCTAGAAATCCTAGTTTCTTGGGGTCACACAGCAATCACTAGAAATAATTTATGAATGAATCCAGAAAGATCGGTTCATGAGGCCGGGTGTGGTGGCTCACGTCTGTAATCTCAGCACTTTGAGAGGCCAAGGCAGGTGGATCACCTGACGTTGGGAGTTCAAGACCAGCCTGGCCAACATGGTGAAACGCCATCTCTACTAAAAATATAAAAATTAGCCAGATGTAGTGGTGGGTGCCTGTAATCCCAGCTACCTAGGAGGCTGAGGCAGGAGAATCGCTTGAACCTGGGAGGTGGAGGTTGCAGTGAGCTGTGATAGCGCCACTGCACTCCAGCCTGGGCGACAGAGTGAGACTCTGTCTCAAATAAACAAACAAAACAAAACAAAACAAAAAAAGGAAAGATAGGTTCACAGTCAACAGTAAAGGTAGACTGATGATTAAAGTTCACTAAGGTGAGGCAGGGGGAATGAGGGGTGTGAGGTTGAACTGCATTCATTGTGAAGCTCTCCTTCCCTTCCAGGGAGGGCGCCTCACGCCCACCTCCACCACAGCACTGTTAATTGCTTGCCCCTGGGGACTGCGTTCCTGAGGGCTCAGGTTCAGTTGCCCGGAGCATTGAATGGAACTGTAACTTCCCAGTCTCCAGCTAAGTCCTTCCACAGTCCTTATTCACAACTGTGGGAGAGAACTTTACCTCCAGTTCAGAGATAGTGGGATAGGTCAAAGAGAGAACACAACGTTGATACAAGGCCAAATGATGGGACAGGACTTTAGGTGCTGGGACTTTCTGAGGGTGCTCTCCCTGGGAATCCCCTGGGAGTGAGGGCACCCAGAGAGGGACGGGAAGGAGCTGAGCAAGTGAGGTTTCAGGTGGAGTCTACCTTGGCCTGCCGAAGGTGGAGGGCTGTGGAGAAGGTCTCTGGAACCCAAATCGGACTGAAAAGTTGTGCAACTTGGGCAAAGGAGTCAGGATTTTGTACCCCAGAATTAGCCATTATCAAAAGGGGATGGGGCACTCCTTGGGGGCCACGTCACTTCCCAGGCTCATAGGTCAAGAAGCCATGAGTTAGAGAAGACCACAGGTGAGAGCCCTCGCCAAGGGGCTCTGGGTGGGGCATTGAGCAAGTCCACCAAGGCCTTGCTGCCAGGGAGTGGGGACACCTGATGTGAGCCCAGATGTGCTGACGTCACGATGCCCTCCCTGACCCTCCGCCCTCCCCAAGTCTCATTGTCCTGCTGTCTTCACCAATCCTGCCTCTCCCAGCCCATGTCCCAGTAACTGACCCATCAATTCACGTTTGCTCAACAACTTAGTGGGGAGACAAATCTGTGCTAAATAAGGGGGCAAATTTTGTGGGAATTTAGGAGAAAGAGAAATTACTTCTAAGTAGGAGTTGAGGGTGTGTGGGTCAGAAACCAGGGATGGCCTCACAGAAGAGTTGCTTTTGGAAGTTGAGCACGTGAGGAATGGGCAAAAGAGAATTTCAGGCTGGGAAAAGGCACATGGGCAGGAGATAGGGTAGCATATTTGGGAAATGATGAATAAACCTCGAGGCTTAGTTTCAGATATTTGGAAGTACCCCCTGGGAGATGGGCCTGCAGACATTGCCTGGGTCAGATCATGGAAACTTTCATCGTATTAAGAGATTAAAAGGGATCATTCTTCTTCCTTTTTTTTTTTTTTTTTTTTGAGACAGAGTCTCGCTCTGTTGCCCAGGCAGTGGTATGATCTCGACTCACTGCAAGCTCCACCTCTCTGGGTTCAAGCGATACTCCTGCCTCAACCTTCTGAGTAGCTGGGATTACAGGTGCCTGCCACCATGCCCAGCTAATTTTTGTATTTTCAGTGGACATGGGGTTTCACCATGTTGGCCAGGCTGGTCTCCAACTCCTGACCTCAGGTAATCTGCCTGCTTTGGCCTCTCAAAGTGCTGGGATTACAGGTGTGAGCCTCCACACCTGGCATAAAAGGTCATTCTTTTAAAAAATATAATTTTATTCTTAAGCTTTTCTGTATTTTCAAATTCTCTGCAAGTTGAAAAAAAGAGAAATGTACATTTACATTGTAATTGGGTGAAGGTAGACGGTTGACTCTCATAGGTGTTGGTGCATAACGGTTAAGAAGGCTCCTTCTGTACCAGAAGTGAGGCCCAAGTAGGAGCTTATTCTGAGTCAGTGGAAATTGTGCAGATCTTCCAGAAGGGAATGATGTAATTGGAAAACATTTTTGGATATTGTATGGCAGTCGTTTGAAGAAAAACTGGAGACATGGGGGATGGAAGCCTAGGAGTCACATTTTTTCAAGCAAGACATCACAGAGGGCGAGGCCCAGTGACAGAGATGACAGATATTCAAAGATGGAATGAAAGGTGTTTGGTGACTGGATATAAGCAATGAAACGGGAAGAATCGAATTTGGATCTGACATTTCCTGGATGCAAGATCAGGAGGATGTTGGCACCGTGGCTTAGTGGGGGAAACTGGGGACCGATTCTGGAGGTATATCAGCATGGTGAGTTTGGTTTTAGATGGGTTGGGTTTGACATAGGGCTAGCAATTCTAAGTGCAGATGTCTAAAAAAGATGGAAGTGACTCAGCTCTGAAGTTCTGAAATGATCAGCCGTAAGTGCGGCATGAGGAAGACCTAGGAACAGACAGATTGGGGAGAAGACACAGAGCCAAGCAGGACCTGGCCTGCAGCCCAAACCCTGTGGAATCCCTGCATTCAAGGACCAGGTTGAAGAGAAGCCATTGACAGGAACTGAGATGGAGTAGTATTCTGGAAGTCAAGTGAGGTGGAGGATTGAGGAAGAGGTTGGTCAAAATTCTGTAAGTGAAGTATGGAGAGTGACTAGCGTTGCCAGGTAAATTACAGAAAGCCCAGTTCAATTTAAATTTCAGATAAACAATGAAATGTTGTTTTAGTGTAAGTGGCATGCAATATTTGGGACATGCTTATGCTGAGGATACCCTAATATTGCATGGGACATACTTATGAATAAAATATTGACAAACTAAATAAAATAATGAATAAAAATGGTTTATCTTAAAGTCAAATTTAACTAGGCATCCTGCATTTTTGTTTGTTGAATCTGACAATCCTAACTATGACTTGAATTGAAAGATGTCATTAGTGAACTCGGAAGAGCATTCCAATGAGCTCGGTTCTCCTAGCCCCCTTTGTACTTATGAGCAAGATGACAGGAGCCTTACAACAGGGGCCTGACTCAATTACTAGTCAACTCTGAGTGCTGTTGCCAGTATGTCTGTCTACATTTCTTTCTCTATTTTTGTTGCATCTTTGCCCCCAACGCCATCACAGCCATTCTGAGTTCATGGCTTCATTGGTCTTCCTTCTTGGTTTCTAGACCTCATTCAGCCCTGCACAGTGCTCTGTTGTTCCATGTTCCCTGTTCCAGGGGGGTTGCCCAGTGGAAACACCAGACTGCAAAGCTTTAAGAAGTCTGTATGAGATGAACAACTGGAAAAGGTTTTTGTGAAGAATATGTGTGGTGAAGAGCTGGAATAGCAGCTTGAGGGAGAGAAGCCAGGTGAGAAAAGTCAGGATGTTTGTGTCTTTGGAGGGAAGAGATAGAGGAGAAAGGATGACGAAGCTGGTGGGGGCCTAACACCTGAGAAGGGTGGAGGCAATGAGAAGAAAGGAGTTTTGAAGGAGAGGGGGTACCTCCTCCAGACAGCAGGAGAGGAGGCAGGGAGAGCAGGAAGATAAAGACACATTTTGATGGGGAAGAGAGAGGTTTTTTTTTTTTTTTGAGACAGAGTCTTGCTCTCTTACCCAGGCGGGAGTGCAGTGACTTGATCTCGGCTCACTGCAACCTCTGCCTCCCAGGTTCAAGCGATTCTCCTGCCTCAGCCTCTTGAGTAGCTGGGATTACAGGCGCCCACCACCACGCCCGACTAATTTTGTATTTTTAGTAGAGACAAGGTTTCACCATGTTGGCCAGTCTGGTCTCGAACTCCTGACCCCAAGAGATCCGCCCTCCTCGGCCTCTCAAAGTGCTGGGATTACAGGCCTGAGCCACTGTGCCCAACTGGGAAGAGGAAGATTTGAGGAGCCCACGTGAATTGCTTTTCTCAGTGAAGACGAAATCAACATTATTGGCTGTGATATTGGTTTGGTGTGGGGTTGGGAGTTTGAAAAAGTGCACATATTTTTGATTCTTACTTGCTCCATTTCAGAGGTTGAATGTCTCTCCCATGATATTTGTCTTCAACTTTGGGAAACTTCCTTACACATATAAAATGTATTAACTGTTAGGTACTCATACTTTATTGCCGCCTGTGGGTGACTCCCCAGTGCACTTGATATTGTCCCTTGACAGGAACCAATGAGCATATTTGCAAGTGGGAAGGATCTGTGTGACATTAGGGTCCCCAGTGTCCTCTCTGAATGTTTCAGGGCATAATATGAGACCACTGAAAAATATCATTATTAAAGCAGACCTAGATTAAGTTCCTTGAAATGTGGTGGTGTCAGCTTATTTTCATATCCAAAACTGGGCCGGGCACAGTGGCTCACACCTGTAATCCCAGCACTTTGGGAGGCCAAGGTGGGCAGATCACCTGAGGTCAGGAGTTTGAGAACAGCCTGGCCAACATGGTAAAACCCAGTATCTACAAAAAAATTCAAAAATTAGCTGGGCGAAGTGGCTTATGTCTGAAGTTCCAGCTACTCAGGGGGCTGAGGTGGGAGGATCACTTGAGCTGGAGGGCGGAAGTTGTAGTGACACCAACATCGCGCCACTGCACTCCAGCCTTTTCTTCTTTTTTTTTTTTAAAGGTTAAAGTACAAGATTTTGTGTCATATATATTTTACTACAATTTTAAAAAATACTGTAATATACCAAACCCATTGAATTTTACACTTTAAATGTGGGAATTGAGTGGTTTGTGAATTATATCTCAATAAAGTTGTTGCTCATACCTTAGGGACACTTTTCCTTAACTCTATATGCAGGCCACAGGGACCATGAAAAACCAGTTGAACTGGAAAAATAATCAAGTGTGAATGATTGGGGGAGGGAGATAAATACAGCTGAAGAGATTCAGACAATTAACTCAGAACCTCAACATGCTTAAGGGGCTGAAGGCCGTGAGCTGTGGCAGAGGGAGACCGCATGGTTCAGAATTGCATGAGCCCAGGAGCTGTGCACAGGGTTATTGTACTGGAAGCCTATTTATGCTAGACTAAAGCTCTTCAGAGACAAGTCACCATGTGTAGCAAATTAAATAGGTTTTGATTTGAGGCTAAGGATGGCCACATTTTGGGTATCAACCTGACCTTTCGCTGGCCTGGAAAACCGCAATGTGAATCTGAGTTGAATCAGATGGGCCATTCCATCCTGCTCCTCTGAGTGAGGGTGTGTTTGGAACGATGGGTGATTGATTTTTTTGAAATGTGCATTTGGAGTTCCAGGAGTGGCTATCCAGAGTGCCCACAATGTCACTGGAGAAGACAAAACCATTCATCCATTCAGCAGCCACACAAAGCAGCCTACACCAAGAAAACAACAATACATCCCCCAAACAGATCCAACAGCTGCTCATCAATCTGGTGCAAGCTGCAGGTTGCCTGACTAAATTACTGTCGAATAGGCAGACGAGCACAATTTGTCAGTCAGCATTGAGTTTAAATGAGCAGAGATGCACATAAAGCCAGCAATGCAATTGTAATTAAGAATTATAGGCATTAAGTTTCAACGAGTGCTTTCTTAAGGTAGCAGTGACCCAGCTCTAAGAAGCATATGAGAAATCCAGAGCAGAATTAATCTCAGGGAATTATCTACCCTCTACATTTTAAGCAATTCTTTATGTATGAAAGTGATGTGTAAATGATGGAGAATCTATGAGAGCTCAGGCTCTAGTTTTCCTATTTGCTTAAAAAAAATTTATGCAGCCGGGCATGGTGATTCACACCTGTAATCCCAGCACTTTGGGAGGCCGAGGCAGGCAGACCACTTGAGGTTAGGAGTTCGAGACCAGCCTGGCCAACATGGGGAAACCCTGTCTCTAATAAAATACAAAAATTAGCTGGGCGTGGTGGTGCATGCCTGTAGTCCCAGCTACTCGAGAGGCTAAGGTGGGAGGATCGCTTGAACCCAGGAGGCAGAGGCTGCAATGAGCCAAGATTGCACCACTGCACTCCAGCCTGGGTGACAGGGTGAGACTCTGTCTCAAAAAAAATTATATCAGGCATATTAAAGAGTGAATAATAATAACAATAATAATAATAAAGTGAAGTGATGCTTCTGAACACACCACCCAGATTAAGAAAAATAACTTTTTTTTTTTTTTTTTTTTAGATGGAGTCTTGCTCTGTCACCCAGGCTGGAGTACAGTGGTGTGATCTCGGCTCACTGTAAGCTCCACCTCCTGAGTTCACACCATTCTCCTGCCTCAGCCTCCCGAGTAGCTGGGACTACAGGCTCCCACCACCACACCCAGCTAATTGTTTGTATGTTTTTTTTTTTTTTTAGTAGAGACAGAGTTTCACCGTGTTAGCCAGGATGGTCTTGATCTCCTGACCTTGTGATCCACCCGCCTTGGCCTCCCAAAGTGCTGGGATTACAGGTGTGAGCCACCGTGCCCAGCCATATTGATTTGTTTTTAATGATAGTTGCAATACTTGTGAGAAGTCATATCCACCTGGATGCTGACTTGAATGGAATTTCATAACTGTTGGGTGCTGACCATGAGTTGGTGTGGGGACATACAAAGTTGAACAAGACATAGGCTTGCCTCATAGTGTCTACAGCCTGGAAGAGGGAAGAAAGTGACAACATAAATAGTTCTGCATCTCATGAATTCATGGGAAGAGGAGAGGTGTCATAAGACAGGTATGCAGTGCTGCAGAGGTTTGGAGAGGTTGGATCAGGTTGGGGTGTGGAGGGCAGGGAGGGAAGGAGTTCAGAGAACCTTTCCTGAAGAAGGTAGCATCTGAGCAGCCATCAAAGATGAGCAGAAGCTGCGTAAGCTGAGAGAGGGTGGGAAAGGGGGCATTTCCAGTGGAGGGATTTAGCACAAGCAAAGACAACAAACCCTCAGGCCTGTAAAGGAAACAATGAATTAATTTGTCTAGAATGCCCATCTAGAATGTGACAGTAGTGGAATATGAGATTCAACAACTGTCCTAGCTCTTTTCGAAAATTTTGCTTTCAACATAGTTACTTAATAGCTCCAATCTAGAAACAACCCAAATGTTCATTAACAGGAGACTGGATAAACAAATTGTGGCATATCCAGACAATAGAATGCTACTGAACAATTAACAAAACTATAGACACAACATCAACAAACCTAAAAATAAGTATGTGTCATGAATGAAACCAGAAAAAAGAATAAATACTTCATGATTTCATTTACAAGAAAATTCTAGATAAGGCACAAACTAAGCTACAGTTAATCAGTAGTTTCCAGGGGATTCGTTATCAGTAGTGCTGAGAGAAGAGGATTATAAGAGAAATGAGGTAATGCGTTGGGTGATGGATATGTTTATTATCATAGCTATAGAGATGGTTTGAAATATATGTACATGAAAAATGTATCAAACTGTATACTTGCAACATGAGTTTTATTGCATGTCAATTATACTGCAATAAAGTGTTTAAAAAAGGGTTCTACATAAATATACAAATCCACTTATTTTAGAAAACAAGAAGTTTTGGCAACCGTATGCTGATTCTGCTATCTCCGGCCTGATTCCTTGGGAGAGGTTAACCTTCCACAGTAGTGGCAAAAGTCAGCAGGCAATGAAGGCTATTTCCACCTGAGTCACCAGAGAGAATGGCTAGGTCATAAGCCACATGGCTGGACTCTATCTACCTCCCTGTAATCTCCACTCTTTCACCTGTGCAGCAATGGTTTAGAGATGAACAGACCATAAAGACTGTAGAAATCCAATAATCTTTAATGCATTTGCTCTGTCAGTGACATTTGCCATAGGAGAGAGAGAGATTTGGAAGTTATAATTTGTACCCCCTGATTCTGCACAGCCTTAGTCTCTGACAATGTGTGAATGCATATTTGGAAGGGACACATTCTCCCAGTTTACTGCAATATCCTCACTCCCTATTAATTACACCCAGTGATTAGGCCCACAGTGCCTTTTAAACTTTCCCAGCAAGCCTTGTACAACAATCCAAATCAGGCCAAAAGTAGGAGGAGAGCTATTTTCTTTCTGCCTGCTTTCCCTCTGAGCATACAAATTTGGAGGCTACATAACAACCTCTCCCCTCTTCATGCTGGCAGAGCCTAATTATTTCTCAACCTACCCCTAAACAAAGAATAGATCACCAAAATACTTCAGATGAAACGTAGAGAAGACAGGTCCCGGGCTGGGAATCCAGGAGACTGATGCAACAAATGAAACAAAGAGCATTAAGAGACTAGCAATGTCCGTGAAGAAGGGAACCTAATAAGTAAGCTGCCACAGCTCAAGTCCTCCTGGCCAAAGCCAGGTCATGTCCCTCTGTAACCAGCCAGTGAGAAGGGAATGAGGTTCCTAAATGAGTTCAGGGGATTCATGATTCTCTCTGGTGACTGGAGAGAGCTCCTGGAGGTCTCACTTTCTTGAGCACATCGGGGTGACTGATGGACCCTGCCGGGTGGTCAAGGTGAGATGGCTTCTGGCATAGGTATTGGATGTGACATAATCCTTGTGAAGGGCCTAGACAGTTAAGGAAGTGCACCCTACCTCCTGAAAGCTCCCTCCGTACCTGGCACTAAAAGGTATTATCACCAGTTCAGATATTTTGATATATATGGTTCGCTTCTGTCTGATGACTCCCTGCAACAAGGCTACCCTCCAAGCTACCCTCTAGGGTGAGTCATTACACAGAACAAGGAGATAACACATCCCCTGCTTTCCTAAGGAAATTGTCTCAATGTGAATTTTCTTGTGCCGAATGAACAAAGACTTTTTGTTTTTTGTTTTTTTTGGTTTGTTTTTAGACAGTCTCAGTCTGTCACCCAGGCTGGAGTGCAGTGGCACGATCTTGGCTTACTGCAACCTCCGCCTCCAGGGTTCAAATGATTCTTGTGCCTCAGCATCCCGAGTAGCTGGGATTACAGGCACCTGCCACCACGCCCAGCTAATTTTTTTTTTTTTGTATTTTTTGTAGAGACAGGGTTTTGCCATGTTGGCCAGGCTGGTCTTGAACTCCTGACCTCAAGTGATCCTCCTGCCTCGGCCTCCCAAAGTGCTGGGATTACAGACATGAGCCACTGTACCTGGCCCAAATGAGTAAAGGTTTTGCTAAAAAATTTCCCACACTGCCTCAGCATAAGGCCTTACTTCAGTGTCAACCTTCTGGTGCTGAATGAGGCACTCCTTGGCTGAAAGCTTCCCACACTCTATGCATTCATAAGGCTTCTGCAGGGTGAACTTTCTGGTGCTGAGCAAGATTAGAGGAACAGCCAAAGGCTCTCTCACATTGTCCCCACTCATAAAGCCTTTCTGTGTTCTGAACTTTCTGGTGCCCTGCAAGGTGGACATTTCTGCTGTAGGATTTCCTACACCTGCTGTACACGTAAGGGCTTGCTCCAGAGTGAAGTCTCTGGTGGTGAACAAGATTGGAGCTCTGGCTAAAGGATTTCCCACACTCTTTGTACTCATAAGGACTTTCTCCAGTATGGGTTCTTTGGTGTTGACCAAGTCTATATTTGGAGCTCAAAGATTTCTTACACCATGTAAATTAGTACAACCACTATGGAGAACAGTTTGGAGGTTCCTCAAAAAACTAAAAATAGAGCTACCATATGACCTATCAATCTGACTTCTAGTTATATACCCCAAAGAAAAGAAATCAGTACATTGAAGAGATATCTGCCCTCCCATCTTTGTTGCAGCACTATTCACAGTAGCCAAGATTTGGAAGCAATCCGAATGTCCGTCAACAGACAAATGGATAAAGAAAATGTGGTGCATATGCACAATGGAGTAGTATTCAGCCATAAAAAAGAATGAGATCTTGTCAATTGCAACAACATGGATGGAACTGGAGGTCAGATCTCGTGAGAACTAACTCACTATAACAAGAACAGGATGGGGGGAACCACCCCCATAATGCAATTATCTCCACCTGGTCCCACTCATGACATGTGGGGATTATGGGAACTACAATTCAAGACGAGATTTGGGTGGGGACACAGCCAAGCCATATCACTCTCCCTTATATAGGAATGGAGAGATCATGTGGCTAGGGTTCTGGGCAGATGTGGGTCTGGGGCACAATCCACTCACTTGTGAGTCCATCTGCAATGCCACCGGTTGGACTCTATGAAATGAGTGGGACTCAGAGGTGAAAACAGGGTGGATCCCTCAGGCTCATTCCAGTGACTACTCCCACCCTTCCTGGGCAAGTGACCTCCACTGAGTGTTGTTCCCTGAGCCTCTGTCCTCCCTGTGTAAAATGAGCAAAAGGATTAGGGATCCTGTTTCTGGATACCATGGAAACAGAGGATGGGTGCAGAGGCCCTGGGGTGCATGGGCCTGGCTGGGATCATGGCTCCTACTAAGGCACAGAGGGGGTCCTGCTCTCTTCCTGATTCTACTGAGCTCATTTTATGTATTTGTGTATTTATTTTTATTTTTTTTGAGAAAGGGTCTCATCCAGGCTGGAGTGCAGTGGCATGATCATGGCTCACTGCAGCCTTGACCTTCCAGGCTCAAGCTACCCTCCTGCCTCAGCCTCCCAAGTAGCTGGGACAAAAGGCATGCATCACACCTGGCAAATTTTTTTTTTAATTTTTTGTAGAGATGGGCGGGGGTGGGGGGCAGTCTTAGTTGCTCCCTCAACTCTACAAAAAATAAAAAAATTAGCCACGCATGGTCTCAGCCTATGTTGCTCAGGCTGGTCTTGAACTCCTGAGCTCAAGCAATCCTCCCACCTCAGCCTCCTAAAGTGCTGGGATAACAGGCATGAGCCACTGGGCCTGGCCCTGAGCTCACTTCTTTTACGATTCCCACTTCACTGGAAAACATTCCATCCACAAAGGGCTGACTTTCCTTATTACCTAAAGACTCAGGTCAAACACACCTAGACTCAGTCCTATATAGGAGGGTGTGAGAGGGGAAAATGGTTGGTTTTGGCCATTCATTATCCATTCTGTCTTCCTAACAGTACCCCACATTTATTTGGGCAAATACCTCTTCGCCAATATGAGCCTATGCAATATGCTAAGGGGTTGGCTCCAGTTTTTAGCTTCCAGTCATAGTTGATGGGTTCATTTAAAGGCAAGTGATCTGGTTAGGCCCCATGACAGCAAGACCCAGGGCTTTGGAGACTGTTAAGGAAGCTGAACAACTCCAGCTGGTTATAAAGCTGAGGGAAGGTAAAAGGTAGAGCTACTGCAGCCACCTTGTGATCATGGGAAGACCCTGGCTCAGAATGAAGTCAATATATTGAGGCGGGGATCAAAATTCAAAGTATTTAATAAGGATATGCCACAGGCACTAATTAGAGTGTACACAAGCTGGTATGCTGTCCTGGGACTCTGCCTGTAGGAACTCAGCTTTTGAAAAAAAAAGTTTTATTCGTGATGTATTATCTCAAATAAAAATACTATCATGTAATGATACACCTATCATTTTTATTTTTATATAACCTTGCCATATTGCTCCTAAAATATTTACAATAATTTCTTAATATTATCTAAAACTAAGATTATCTTCAGTTTTCCCCATTTGTTTCAAAAAATTTAAAAAAAATTGTTTGTTTGCTTGAATCAAGATTTAAACAATGTTATGGTATTTTATTGCTAATAAAAAGGACTCCTTATTCTGGAAACTGTTAGAAACAACAGTTATGGGTTCAAAGTTACGGGTTCAAATCTTTGCTCCTCCATTAGCTGTGATCTCTGACAATTCACCTAACCTTTTAACTTGCCTCAGTAATACCTAACTCAGAAAGCTGTTGGGAAGATTTTGTGAAATGGTGTATGCATAGACCAAAATCATCAGTCTGTGTGAGTAAATAAGGTTACTTTGCATGGTGGTTAATTTTTGTGTAAACTTGACTGGGCCATGGGATGTCTAGATATTTGGACAGACACTATTCTGGGTGGTTTTTTTTTTTTTTTTTTTTTGACAGAGTCTTGCTCTGTTGCCCAGGTTGGAGTGCAGTGGTGCGATCTCAGCTCATTGCAACCTCTGCCTCCCAGGTTCAAGCAATTCTCATGCCTCAGCCTCCCAAGTAGCTGCGATTACAGGCGTGTACCACCATACCTGGTTAATTTTTGTATTTTTGGTAGAGACAGGGTTTCACCATGTTGGCCAGGATGGTCTCAAACTCCCAGCCTTATGTGATCTGTCTGCCTTGGCCTCCCAAAGTGCTAGGATTACAGGCATGAGCCACCACACCCAGCCCTGGGTACTTTTTTTTTTTTTTGAGAGAGAATCTCACTCTGTCTCCCAGGCTGGAGTGCAGTGGCACGATCTTGGCTCACTGCAACCTCCACCTCCCAGGTTCAAATGATTCTCCTTCCTTAGCCTCCCAAGTAGCTGGGATTACAGGTGTGCACCACCATGCCCAGCTAATTTTTGCATTTTTAGTAGAGACGGGGTTTTGCCATGTTGGCCAGGTTGGTCTCAAACTCCTGATCTTAGGTGATCTGCCCGCCTCGACCTCTCAAAGTGCTGAGATTACAGGCATAAGCCACCATGCCTGGCCTAGGTATGTGTATAAGGGTGTTTTGGATGAGACTAACATATAAGTCAGTAGACTAAGTAAAGCAATTTATGCTTCCTGATGTGGGTGGGCCTCATCTAATCAGTCGAAGGCCTGAATAGACCAAAAAAGCTGATCCTTTCCCAAGAAAGAGAGGTATCTCCCTGCCTGATGGCCTTTGAACTGGAAATCAGCTTTTTCCTGCTTTAAGACATGAAATGAAACATTGACTCTTCCTAGGTCTTAACTGCACCAGCCTTTGGACTAGAACTGCATCATTGGCTCTCCTGGGTCTCCAACTTGCCTACTCACCTTGAAGATCATGGGACCTGCCAGTCCCCACAGTTGGGTGAGCCAATTCCTTGTAATAAATCTCTTTATTGGATATATATATATATATATGTATGTTAGATTTCTCTGGAGAACCCCTCAGACTTTGTAAGAAATGCCCACATTTCTTTGGCCAGTTGTCCCCATCTGTCTAATTCTAGGACATCGCCCTCCACCCTTTCCTTAGTCTTCCACCATTATTTCTGAGCTTCCTAAGGGAGTTATCTCACACATGTGCTTGTGAAGTCTTCTCTAAGCCCTCCACTGATTGCTGTCTGCTTTCTGGCAAATTAAGACCTGACTGTAGGTGTTCCTGCTTTATTCCTGCTACCCAGAAGTCACAAAATCCCTGTTCCTGAAGACTTACCATTTACCTCTTGTATCTCACAAAGTCACTCAAGAAAACAGCACTTTTTGTTTCTGTCTACAGTGTTGGGCTCGAATCTGGTCTTATAGGCTAGGCTCAACGCTGAGCCTCTATGGCCATGTTCATTTTGCATTCTCTTCATCTCTGCTTTCCTGAAGGCTCCATTCCTCCAGACAAAAAGATCCTTGGGGCTGCTTGGTGGTCTGCCAGACCCTTAATTCCCATTTCAGTTCAATTGTGACCCTGATTCAAATCCCTTACATAGTTGGAGCTCAATGTATATATTAGTTCTCTTTTCCTTAGGTTTAGAAGTGAGGTGAATTGCAACTGTAGAAGAGGCAGTATCAAGACAAGAATATAGTCATTCCTGCTCCTCTTAGGAGTATGTTCAAGAACTAGATCTGGTTATCCAGCTCAAGGAATATTTTATTTTCTGAATGTTCTGAGCATATTTTGGATAGAATCCTCTAACTCTGTGAATGTAATGTAACTGTTTTATGCCATTCTATTTCCAAAGTGAATCGTTAGTGATATTTAAAATATAAAGGTAGGCTTGACAATATGAAAACGTTTTCGTAGGTAAAAAGTGGTCAAATCTTGTCAATCTCATGTGGCTCAATCTAACACAGAATCATTTGCAAGTGGGCTATTTAATTCTGTCATTTCTATGAAGAAAATGAACTGGGTGGATTGGAAGCCAAATGTGTATCTAGATGCTAATTCAGGCCCTTGAGTCTTCCCTTCCCCTACTCCATAGCTCCCCCGACTTCCCATTTTCCTCATGCCATAACGCTGCTTTCTGAAAACCATACACAGTCATCTAATCTAAGCTCGCTCTATCCACAGGGGTCTGAGTTCTCACAACCCACTTCACCTCTCCTTAATAGGTCAACCTTGGTCTTGGGAGGATAGTGATCTGATTGGCTCTTCTGGCTTTCTTGCACTGAGGATGTGAATGACTGATAGCTTTAATGTTTAGTGGTATTATTAGTGTTATTCACAAATAATTGGATTCTCCTCTTCTCCTAGACATATAGTTGGTCATTTCTCCGATCTTTTTATTTTTTTGCTTTCCTTTTGAAGCTAGATGTAGTCATGTGCCTTGCTTTAGTCAATGAAATGTGAATGGAAATGATACATACCACTCCTGGGGGGAAGCTTTAGGTGTGCAATTTGTAATACTTCCTTTCACCACTAGGGGTGGTTGTGAAAGTGCATGCTAAGATGATGACTCTGTGGGCCTGGATTACTGAGTGACTAATCAGAGCAGAATCCCATGCCAACTCATCATTCCTGTCTCAGCCAATGAGGCTCAATAGATGAGAGGGGATAGTCTAATCCACACAGGGATTCAGAAATCCAAGATCCTTCTACTGAGTGATTTCCTTAGGGCAGAGTTTGGGAAACTACAGCTCATGGGCCAAATCCAGCCTGTTTTATTGGAACACAGCCACACTCATTCATTTACATATTACCAAGGGCTGCTTTCCTGCTCCAACAGCACAGTTGAGCTGTCATGATAGAGATGGTATAGCTCCCAAAGCCTAAAATATTTACCATCCAGCCCTTTATAGAAATGTTTGCTGGATTTTGCCCTAGGGCCTTGGAGTTTCCCCCTGGGTACTCTGAATCCAGCAGGCAGGTGAAGGAAGAGAGAGAGAAGGAGGATTGCATGAAAGGTTTTGGAGCCCAGTCCCGAAAGTGGCATTTGACAAAGACACTCTCCTTTGACCCAAACTTGAATCAGTCTCCTCTGAGTCCCTGCTTGACTAGGCCCAACCTTGGGCTTCCCTCTCTGTCCTTGTGGAATCTAGTTTAAACAAGAATCCTGCCAAGTCAGCTTAACCAAAGTCCGCCACCCTTGGTATCTGACCACCCTCAATATCTTATCATCCTGGCTTGCCTTCAACAAGAATTCTGTTGAGTTGCTCTAACAAGAATTTTCCTTACCTCTGATGTTTTCTCTTAGTAACTTTGCATTCTACTGGCTCCCATCCTGCTCCTTGGCTGTAAATTCCCACTTGCCCATCCTGTATTTAGAGTGGAGCCCAATCTCTCTCTCCCACTGCAATGGTCCCTATACCTATCTCGATGGTTCCAACCTTGAATAGTCTTCCTTACTATCTTGATCAAGTATCATGATTAATTTTTTTTTCTTTAACAAGTATATCACTTTGATCCACATTCCAGTGGCCAGAACTCAGTCACCAGCCACATGTCATCACAAGGGAGGCTGAGATATATAGTCTAGCTGTGTATCTAGGAGGAAAAAGCAGAAGGTTTGCTGAACAATCATTGCCACATCTGCCTACGTGTGTGCTTCAGCAGAAGTGTTCCTTCCAGTCAGCCCTGGTTGGGGCAATAACTGTTGAAAATTAGGAGCATTTCCTCTGCTGTCCCTCTAAGCCCCCTTGCTCTGATCAACAGTGGTTCTTCAATGCTCTGCTCACACAGTGATTATCCACACACATCAGTCTGCAGGGAGTAGTAGCGTTGGGTAGGGCCTAGCTGAACCACAGACTTCTCTCTGTTCTGGGGCATGGACCATTGTTAGAGCAAGTTCTCCATCAGCGTGCAAGAAATTCTGGCCTGGAACTGGCAATGTTTTGATCTCATACTCCGAATGCAGAACATAATGGTAACAATCTCTGAAAATCAAATGAAATCTTGTGGGAGTAGGATAGGCACAATGAATAAAATTATATAGAACAATTTCATACTTGACATTTACTGAGAGAGGCTTAACTTTTCCTACATATTTTAGTCTGTTCAGCTGGTATTATTTATTCATATCTCTTTCCCCATTTGGTTCACAATTTATCTTTTGGGAGCCCAGAATTAAACTGTAAAAATGTATATATGCTAGACACTGTTTTATGTTCCATCAATGGAGAAGTCATCAAAATCTCTAACAGAATAAGATTCAGCCTATTATAGGGGTGATTTAGCTGAAATAAAATGTAATGCTTAACACAGAGAAGCTGGAAAAAAATGAGATTTAGGAATATGGAATTGAATAATCAGTTGGTGAAATGACAGTGGTTTCTTTGTCAGTCTCCTAGTTGAGAGAATATTAGGACATCAAGATTATGAAAGACCAGACCCAAATAAGGATACACGATGGCTCAGCAGGACAAGACTGGCTTCTGATTCCAACGACAACAGATAGTTCCCTAACACTGACAGAATTGAAGAAAGAAATCCAGTGTCCTGTGTCAATTCCTTTGGTTGCACGATCATATGTTATGGTGGGGAAATAATTCATGTACACCAAATTAAAAAAAACCAAAAACAAACCTTAAAGAACAGGGCAGTTTTCTGACAAAGACCACTGTGACTAAACATTTACTCAGATATTTCATAAGATGCAGGGAAGTTCATGCACAAATACATGGATGAGAATCCTATGAGAGACACTGTTTGGGGTGGGAAGCTTAAAAAGGAAAGTCCATAGAGAGAATGGGAAAAGCAAAGGTGAGAGTAATAGGTCCCTAGTGCTGCTGTAACAAAGTAGCACAAATGGAGTGGCTTAAAACTACAGAAGTTTATTATATTGCAGTTCCAGAGGATAGAGGCCTGAAATGATGATGTCAGCATGGCTGTGTTCTCTCTAGATGATCTAGGGGAGGAGACCATAGGTGGTTGCTGGCAACCCTTGGCATTTTTTGCTTGCAGACACGTCACTCCAATCTCTGCCTCAGTTGTCACATGGTCCTGTGTGTGTGTGTGTGTGTGTGTGCACGCACATGCATCTATTCTCTTCTTAGAAGGACCCTGGTCATCTTTGATTAGGGTTCATCCAAATCCAGTGTGATTACATCCACAAAAACTCTATTTCCGGATAGGGTCACGTTCACAGGTACTGGGGGTTAGGGACTCACCATATCTTTTTGGAGGACACAGTTCAACCTGCAACAGTCAGTCTCTGAAGTCTTCTATGATGGTGTAGTGAGGTTGGCAGAACAGCCCATAGGGAGGGAGGTGCTGCCCAGCACCACTATACAACGTGCAAAACAAGGGCAAAGATGGATCGTCAGTAGAAGTGATAATGGCAATAACAATGAACTTAGCAAATACTTAGGATGTGCCAGTTTTTTAAGAACTTTACAAGTGTTATCTTACTTAATTCTCAGGCTGATCCTATGATGTAGGTACTTTAGCCCCATTTTACAGATAAGGAAGTTCAGGTGATGCAGGATTTTTCTCGACCCCTTCTCGGGACTCACGGCAGAAGTGCTCCCTCTACTTGGCCCCACCACCCTCAACCCTTTGTGTGGGAGGGAGCATGTGAACAAGCAACTGCGGGATCCAGCCAGCCATCCCAGGGGCTAACACAGGAACAAGCTCCATGTGGGGCCCGCAGGCAGACTAGTAATGTCGCCTCGAGGGCAATGCAGCAGCACCCAGGTCAGGGTGCCTGTGACCCCAAAGCCCCACAGGGGATGTTAAAGTGCTCCTTTAGTTCCACTGTCCATGGACAGTGGTTTGTTAGCAGCTCGGTTGGCCCCTTGCCTCGTCATGTAGGCAGCTGCCCTCCCCACTGCAAGCACAAAGGTGTGACAGCTTTTCTGATTACCTGCACTGGGTAGGTCTCAAGCTCTTGTCCAGTGTCCATGAAGAATGGGGTCACATGGAGGGTTGAAGTGGGGTGAAAATGGAGAATTTTATTGAGTGATGAAAATGGTTCTCAGTGGAGAGGGGAGCTGGAGAGCGAACAGAAAGGGCAGGTCATTTTCCCCAAAGTCAGATCGTCTCTCCTTTACCAACTGAGTCTGGGGTCTTTATAGGTACAGGATGGGAGTGCCTGCTGATTGGTTTCTGAGGATGCAAAAAAGGTTAAAGAGAAAACACCACTCAAAGCTGGGCACAACAGTGTAGAAAACCAATTAGGAAAGGGTAGGTATATGTAAAATAGGTGAAGGGTGGGGACCAATCAGAGGAAAGTGTGCCAAACAAGAGGACAAGTTCTCAATCCAGTCTGAGGATTTAACTTGTAGCTTGGCCCTCAGGCTTTAAACTGTCTTCAGCTTGGAGGTGGGGTTTCACTGGGACCCAATGCCTGGGCATTTGGCTGCCTCCTGTCGCTATCAGAGGCGTAGAGAGCCAAAGGTGGAATTGAAAAAAAGCTCACAAAAATAACAGGAAGGGGAGCTCAGGCATCGTGGGAGATCACAGGTGACGCCTGAGCAGATCCAGCTGCTCACCTACAACAGCTTGGGGTACTAGGAAAGCTGCCTTGACGGAAGCTTTCCTCCCTTTTGAAATCACCTACGTACTTGTGCTTCTGGTGTGGGGACGGGCTGCTGCTGTTCCACGCTGCCATCACCACCAGGACCCAATATCTCTTCCTGAAGTCCGCGATGCGGGATTTTGACTCCACCGCTTGCGAACAGCCCCACAACCAGCTCCCTCCCGCACCCGCCATCTTAGGGACTCCTCCAGGGCAGTGCACTCCTGTTGCCACAGTACTTCCTGCCAGAGAGAATTACAAACTTCTCCAAGACGCTTCTATTCTTTCTCCACCTTCTTTAAGGTAAGGGGTAAGGAGTGAGCACTCACTTTAGTGTTTAAGGCCCTAAATGATCAGATGTTTCTCAAAATACTCCTTAATTGAGAAGAAGGAAGAGAGCCTGAAGTTGAAAGTGTATTTCCATTGGAAGGGTTTTAATTTTCATCTCTCCTGAGGTGCCTGGGAAGCAAAGAGGATCACAGTTTTCCATGCAGAAGCCAAGGACAAGGAATCTAGCTTTTTGCTTTACTGTGTGTGTATGCGTGTGCATGCATACGGGGCTGGGAAGAGGGAGGGAGCATTCAGTCAATCTCATTTGTCTTTGATGTCACTTGACCCCCTGGCCCCCTCCACCCCCCCAGTTTGTTTTTCTTTAATCTTTTAATTTTGACTTGCAGAAAAGTGGTAACAATAGTAGAAGAAATTCCCATGTACTTTTAAATGTAGATTTATCAGTTATTTGTATTTTTTCCTGTTTGCTTTATATCGTTCCTGCTCTCTCTCTCACTCTCTGTATGAAAACGAAATTTCTAAACTATTGAGAGTAAGTTAGAGACATCATGTCCCTTTACCCCAGAATACTTGAGATGGACATTGGCTTACTTAGGAACGAAACAATGATCAAAGTGAGGAAATTGAACATTGATACAATATTGTCTAATCCACTATTCGTATTTAAATTTCATCCATTGTTCCAGTCAGTAAGGTATCTCAAATTATAGCTATTTTTTTCTTGGTCTAAGATCTAATGCAGCATCACATGTTGCATATAATTGTTGTATTTCTTAGGTTGTCTTTAATCAGGAAAAATTCCCTATCCTTTCTTTGTCTTCCTTTGCCTTGATATTTTTGAAGATGACAGGCCAGTTAGTTTGTAGAATGTTCTTCAGTATGGTTTTGTCCGCTTATATCCAGGTTATAGATTTTTGGCAGAAGTACCAGAGAAGTAATATGCTTCTCTACACATCATATCAGGCTATCTTATTTCAAATAATGAGCCTGATAATTTGGTAGATGATGTCTCATTAGTGGTGATGATTTTGATGACTTGGGTAGGTTTTCCCACTCTAAACCTATGTTTTTTTCCCTTTATATATATTATAAATTGTTAGTTTTTCTTTATAGGGTTGGGGTCTTGCTTGCTGTCTTGCCCAGGCTGGAGTGCAGTGGCCTGATTATAACTCACTGCAGCCTTGAACTTCTGAACTCAAGTGATCCTCCCACCTCAGCCTCCCAAGTAGTTGGAATTACAGGTGTGAGCCACAGCACCTGACTCTTCCCTTTATAATTAATTAGACATTTGTTGGTAGATATTTTGAGACCTTATAAATGTGCTATTTTTCTTCAAACTATGACCACTGTTTTTTCCATCATTGATGCTTTTATAACTCCATCATTCCTTCTGTATTTATTAGTTGGCCTTCTACTATTTAAAAGAAGAGCCTTTTCTCTCTCATCAGTATGACATTTTTAGAGTTTTATTTTATTTAAAGGGTTTTCATCCATTATTATCATTATTTATTTTGACGCTCAAATTGTCCCAGATTTGGCCAGGGTGAGTACCTTCAAGTTGGTCTCTGTGTTCTTTTGACATGTCCTCATCATTGAGTACCTCCTTACTTTCTGGCACATGAAAATATTCCAGGCCCATCTTTTACTTTCTCTGACTGAGTCTGGGAATCAGATTTTCTTCAAGGAGCCCTAGTTCCTTGTAGTGGAGAATGCTGTTCAGAATCAAGATCTGGGCTCCAATCTTGTGTCTGAGTTTAGCCATGAAATCAGTCTACTTCTGGTCAATGTGAATGTTTGAATTCTTTCTCTTCTTAAAGGAGTCCAACCATCGTCCCGGCCTTTCAGGAGTTATGCATAAATCTTCTGGAGGCCTGTTGGTCATGGGGTTTCTCTGACCTTCCGCTGCCCCCAATTCATTCCCTCTTCTCTAGGAAAGACAGCCTTCCTGGGGCATCAGCACAAACTCTGTAAAGTCCCCAATGCTTCCTGCCTGTGTGGGCTTCAAAGGCTGCAGGATATCCCAGTGGCAGAGTAAAGGAGGAATTAATGCAAACAAAACCTCAAGCCATATGACAGAATCTCAAACTGTTGGGCAAAAATGGATGCAGAGAAGCTGCTAGAGAAGGTGTTATTAGGATAGTTTCTCTCCCTGTTTTGAAGTCACAGTCTTGAATTGAAAAGCAAATTCTCTTGTGCAAAATACCTAATATTTCTTAAGGACTGACTATGTCCCAGACTGTGAGCTGTGCATGTGACACAAATGATCTCATTTAATCCACGCAGCGACATTCCACAGAGGATCTCCTGCATCCCCAGGGAGGCCCAGAGAAATGAAGTCGAAAATGATGGAATTGGGATATGTATCCCGGTAGACTGACTCCTGAAACTGTTATACTGCTGGACTCGCAGTCCCACGCAGAGGGCATGATGAGGAAAAGGTGGGCACCAATCTTTCCAGCACTGAGAGGGAGATGAAATGAAATCACTTCTGGTAGGATCCTATTAGAAGACAGAAAACCATTGTGTGTGCAATGTATGATGAAGCCCTAGAAAGATGTTTCTCTGAGTCAGTCATTAGTAAATAAGGGATCCAGGGTTTGTGAGCAAGAGCATCCACATTTTAATTGTTATTAACCATTTTCGATACTACAGTAAAAATACATCCCCATCTTGGGAAAATTGAAAACTATGAAAAAGTAAAGAGGAAAAGAGATGTTCTATAATCCCACTGCACTGAGATAATTATTAACATTTTAACATGCTTCCTATGTGTATTTTTGTGTAGTTGAGATCATAGCATATAAAATTATCTGTGTTGATTTTTTTCACTACATTTTATCACATAACCACATCCCCAGGTTGTTAAAAGCTGTTCATAAACATCATTTTTAATAGCTGCATAATATTTCATTTCATGCATGTAATGTTATTTCTTTATTCCTTTAATATTGGGTATTTATGTTGTTGCTACTTCCTCATTATTAAAACAAAACAAAAACAACTAAAAACTATTGTGGTGAATGTAGATGTACTTTCTGTATTTTGGTTTGTTTTCTTAAAATTGAGTCTTAGAAACAGTCTTCCTGCATTGAAGTATGGATGTTCTATTTTTGTTATTTAAAAATAATTTAATAATTTGAATAATTCTAATTACTATTATATTTATGGGAAAAGTTTTAAATGTTTAGTGAGAAAGACTTAGAGCAATGCGTTATTTACATATGGATAAGAAGACATGGCAGGATCTCCAGAGCTTTTCCTGGGGTGTATGGTGGGGAGCTACGTAAAGATAGTCCACATAAACCCCACTAAATAGAAGCTGCTCCTAAATATTTCCAAACAGGAGCCCAAAATAGATGAACAGTCTCCAACTCATCTTTAGAGTAGTGGGACTGCTTCTTCAGATCAGATCAGTGACGTTCATAGACACTGCTTCTATCTGAGTGGAATAGTACTGTTCAATGTCTCTCAGGATGCGGATGTTCGTCATTCTTTACAAAGTTAATGGCCACACCCTTCCAGCCATAGCGACCTGATCTCCAAATTCTGTGTGAGTACAATTCTGTTTTTTGGGCAGGTCATAGTTAATGATGAGGGACATCTGACCTCCCGGCCCAGATATCTGTAGAAATGAGCCCTGTGCTGGTGCCGGATGGGAACTCCTTACTGACGGACTATGGCCCTTTCTGAGGTGTGTCTCTGTGCGTCGAGGACATGGTGACAGCAGCATCTCTCATTTTCTCCATCAGCCAGTCAACTTTCCTTTTGGTGTTACAGAAGATGACCACCTGAATGACAGTTAGCATTTTGTAGAGATCACACAGGATATCGAATTTCCACTCTTCTCTTTCCACTGCCGCAAAAAGCTGTTTGATGCCTTCCAGAGTCAATTCACCAAGATGTGGATTGGGTCCATCATGTACTTGTTGGTCATCTCTAGGATTTCGCGAGGCAGTGTAGCACTGATGAGAACTACTTGTGTGACTGGAGGCAAGTACCTGAACATGTCGCAAATCTGATCTTTGAAACTTAAGTTTACTTGTTTATTATAAAGGATATTGCAAAGGATACAAATGAAGAGATGTGTAGGGCAAGGTAGTGGAGAAGGTGCTGGGAGCTTCCAAGCCCTCCTGAGTGGGCCACTCTCCAGGAACCTCCGTGTGTTAAGCTATCAGGAAGCTCCCTAATTATTTTCAATAAGTAATACAAACATGTATAAAACACAAATTCAAAAGATACATAAGGTTATACAGTGAAACCAAATCTTCCCACTCTAGCTTCCAGCCACCAAGAGTCCAGCTTCAGTTTCTTGCTTTTCCTTTCAGAGAAATCCTTTGCATTATGAGCACATGCATCTGGCAGATCATTCTGTGTCACAGCATAAAGACATGCTTTATTATTTATTATTTTTATGTCACCCAGGCTGGATGGAGTGCAGTAACTATTCAAAGGCGTGATCATAGCACACTACAGTCCCCAACTCCTGGGTGCAAGTAATGCTCCTGACTCAGCCTCCTGAGTAGCTGGGACTAGCATTTTTCTTTTTAATTTCTGTGTACTGTTTGAGTGTACATCTCCTATGGATGGACACTTAGTTGTTCCTAATTTTTTCCTGCAATAAACAATGCTGTACTGAATCATGCTATGTGAATCTCACTTCCACAGGATAAGATCTTAGGAGTGGAATTGATAAGTTAAAAGGTACAAACATCTAACATTTTGATATATATTACAAAATTTATCTCCATACAGATTATATCAGTTTATATTTCTATCAGTGATATGAGAAGAGAGAGCCTGTTTTCTTATACTCCCATCTACAAAGTATATTATCAAATGTATTGAAGTTTGCCAGTTTAGAAGGTTAAAGTGTTATTTCATTATAATTTTAATTTCATTTATTTTGAGTGAAGTCGAGCATTTTTTTGGAAGTCACTAATTATTTCCTTTCCGGAGCAGGCTGTCTTCTTTTGGGTTGTTTGTTTTTTTCCTTATTAATTTGTAGTACATTCTTTACATAGTGAGGAAATTTTAGCTCTTTGGTTGTGATATCATCTGCAAGTGTGTGTTTTTTGGCCTAGATTATCTTTTCAATTGTTTATGTTATTTGTTTGTTTATTTGTGGGTTTTTGCCATTCAGAAATATTTTATATGTATGGTTCCAGCTTTCAAAATTTTTATTTTCAGGGTTCTGAGTTTTGTCACATACATAGAACGTCTTTTCCCACTTGGAGAGTTTAAATATATTTTTCTATTTTCCCTTGGTATTTTTATGGGTTTATATTTTACACTTAGATTTTCGCTCAATCTAAAATTTGTTTTTGTGTAAAGCGTGAGATAGGGATACAACTGAATATTTTTTCACATAGCTAACCTGTACTATTTATTGTATAAACTACCTTTCCCCTGTTATTTTAAAATGCCAGCATTAAATGTTACATTAGGCCTGGTCCAGTGGCTCATGCCAGTAATCCCAGCACTTTGGGAGGCTGAGGCAGGCGGATCATTTGAGGTCAGGAGTTTGAGACCAGCCTGGCCAACACGGTGAAACCCCGTCTCTACTAAAAATACAAAAATTAGCCAGGTGTGTTGGCACATTCCTGTAATTGCAGCTACTTGAGAGGCTGAGGCACGAGAATTGCTTGCACCTGGGAGGCAGAGGTTATACTGAGCTGAGACTGTGAGGCTGCGCTCTAGCCTGGGTGACAGAGTGAAACTGTCTTAAAAAACAAAACAAAAATAAAAACCCATATATTAAATTTATATTGTGTATTTGGGTCTATTTATCAATTTTTCTGTTATGTTCTATTGGTATTTTTTTCATGAATGGTGGTGTACTTTAAAATTATTCTAGCTTTATAATATATGTCAACACCCAGCATTGCTCTTTTTCATTATTACTATTTTTCTTGCTTTTCCTTTCAGATAAATTCTTTACATTTTTCTGAACAGTCTTGACTACTTTTTTTTCCCCCATAGGAACATTAGAATGGCGTTACCTATGTTTTTTTCTTAATTTATGTGTTTTCACTAGAGATTTTATTTTTTTTTTTTTGAGACAGTCTCATTCTGTTGCCCAGGCTGGAGTGCAGTGGTGCCATCTCGGCTCACTGCAACCTCCACCTCCCAGGTTCAAGCAATTCTCCTGCCTCAGCCTCCTGGGTAGCTGGGATTACAGGGGCACGCCACCACACCTGGCTAGTATTTTTTGGTATTTTTAGTAGAGATGGGGTTTCACTATATTGGCCAGGCTGGTTTCAAACTCCTGACCTCAGGTGCTTCGCCTGCCTCAGCCTCACAAAGTGCTGGGATTACAGGTGTGAGCCACCATGCTCAGCTTACTAGAGTTGTGTTGAATTCTCTGATTAATTTGGGGAGAGATGACATCTTTATAATTTGATTTTCCTTGTTTCGGAGAATGGTTGTCTTTCCATTTATTTACTGTCTGTTTGCCCCTTAGAAGCATTTAAAATTTTACTTCATGTAGATTTTTCATACTTTTGGCTAAGTTCATTCCTAGATATATTATCCCCGCCCCCTCACTTATTTATTTATTTATTTATTTATTTTTGCTGTTTCAAATCAAGTCTTTTTCTTCCATTTTACAATATAACCGGTAGTTGCCTGAACAGTAAATATATGATGGCTATTAATTTTATGTAACAATTTTGTTTCTGGTCACACTTATGCTTGTTCTTAGTTTTAGTAATAGCTTTGTGTTATTAAAACGGTTGACTTGGATTTTCTTGAGAAAGTATTAAATTATTTTGAATGATGCTAATTTTACCTCTTTTCTTTCTCTCTTTTTTTTGAGACAGGGTCTCATTGTGTCACCCAGGCTGGAGTGCAGTGGCTTGATCTCTGCTCACTGCAGCCTCTGCCTCCCAGGCTCAAGTGTTACTCCCACCTCAGCCTCTTGAGTAGCTGGAACTACAGGGGCACACCACCTTGTCCGGCTAATTTTTTCGTATTTTTTATAGAGATGGGGTTTTGCCATGTTGTCCACAGTGGTCTCCAACTCCTATGCTCAAGCAATCCACCCAACTTGGCCTCCCAAAGTGCTGAGATTACAGGTGTGAGCCACCGTGCCCAGCCTCTTTTCTCATTTTTATGCCTCATTTCTTTTTCTTGTTTTGTTATATTGGCTGATATCCCCATTATAATGTTATATAGTAGTTGATAAAATGGGCATCTTTGTTTTGTTTCTCATTTTTTGAGACTATGTACAGCTTTTTTCTCAGTAAGCATAATGGGAGATTGAAATAGATGTATTTTATCATGCTAAGGAAGTTTACCCATCTTTTCCTATTTTGTTAAGGTAAAGAAATTAAATTGAAATTTAAAAAAAAAGAAATTTTCAAATGCCTTTTTTTTTCTTTTTTTGAGATGAAGTCTCACTCTGTCACCCAGGCCACAGTATAGTGGCGTGATGTCGGCTCACTGAAACCTCCGCCTCCTGGGTTCAAGCGATTCTCCTGCCTCAACCACCTGAGTAGCTGGGATTACAGGTGCACACCACTATGCCCAGCTAATTTTGTGTATTTTTAGTAGAGACGGGGTTTCACCATGTCAGGCTTGTCTTGAACTCCTGACCTCATGATCCACCCACCTCGGCCTCCCAAAGTGCTGGGATTACAGAATTGAGCCACCACAGCCGGCCTGAAATGCCTTTTCAACATTTATGGAGACAGTTGTACAGATTTTCGCTCTTGATCCATTAATATCAATGGGTTTGTTAGTATTTTTGGAATAATCCCAATGGTATGGGTATTTCAAAGACTCTGATCCTTATTGCTACTGCTGCGTAGTATAGAAAGATTGTACTTGTTTGCTGCCCCATCATAGCTGTATCAGAACACCTAGCAAATGTGTCATGGGGAAGGCAATCAGTGCTCTTCTGCAGTAAAAAGTTATTATTAAAGAGATGAGGAAGATACAAAAATTTAAAAAAAGAAATAAAAAAACCAGAAAGGGATGAGAAGTGGGCAGATCTTCAATCTTAGTCCATTTCTGTGGGAAAACCATCTGGGTAAAAGCACCTTGCATCTTTGCAGGATTCAGTTATAGCAACAGGAAGGTACAAAACCCACGCACATGGAACCACTGTGCCTTCTAGCTTATGAAACACTCTTTCTGGGTACCTGTGGGAAGAATCAGGTATGTTATTCAGGAATGCTGAGAAGCAAAATTCAACTAACATGGACACAAAAGGAAATGAATTGGCTCATGTAACTTGGAAATCTAAGAGGGTGGATCTGACTTTGAGTAGAGCTGAATCTATGAGTTCAAACACTATTATCAAGACTGTTCTTTATTTTTTGGCTCTTGGCTACCTTTGTTAACTTCATGCTTAGAAAGCCATTCTTCACATCCAGGCAAAACAGCCACCAGCTGTGCCAGGCTTAGGCTTACCTCATTCTTCATTCTTCTTGAACTAAGAAGAGACCTTATATCTTTTCCCTCCTACTATCAAAATAATTTTTTTTTTTCTTTTGAGACAGAGTAGAGCCAGGCTGGTCTCAAACTCCTGAGCTCAAGCGATCTGCCTGCCTCAGCCTCTCAAAGTGCTGGGATTACAGGCGTGAGCCACTGCACCTGGCCTAAAATAATTCTTAAAAAAAACCTATGGCTTTGCTATGCCACAGGTCCACCTGCTTTTCAATTGCTTTGCTCAGGAAATGGAGACATCCTGATTTTGATTTTTCTGCCTGGGTCATGTGTTTGTCTCTGCAGTGAGAAAGCAAAGTAGACAACAAGCAGTGGATGAAGTGATAGAACCAGGAAATTCAAGGAGCTTCCTGGCATTAGATCAAATCTTCACCATGGGTCTTGATAGAAGTAAATATTTCCTCTACAAGCTTTGCAAAGAAACACCATGTTTTTCTTTTTTTTTTGAGACAGAGTCTCACTCTGTCACCCAGGCTGGAGTGCAGTGTCGAGATCTCAGCTCACTGCAACATTTGCCTCCTGGGTTCAAGCAATTCTCCTGCCTCAGCCTCCCAAGTAACTGGGATTACAGGCACGCCCCAACATGCCTGGCTAATTTTTGTATTTTTAGTAGAGACCAGCTTTTGCCATGTTGGCCAGACTGGTCTTGAACTCCTGACCTCAAGTGATCTGCTCACCTCCAACACTATGATACTTTGAATTTAGCCGAACAGGCTCTAAAATTTAGATATTCTTATCTTTTCTCAGCCAAATCATGGGAAGTGAGCATATTGCCTATATAGACTCTCTTGAATATTATTTGAAAGCCCATTAAATTAAATAAACCCTTGGCAACACGGGATTGCCATGAATTTGACTTTTATCTTAATGTGTCAGGAAATAGTTGATGATGTTTCCTCAACAATGACAAAGAAAATAAATTGAAATTAATTCTTTTTAGTTGATTAACTTCATGGCAATATGCATATACTTCAGAGGTTCAAGATTTAGGGAAAATAAGCATCCGGTGAAGAAGAAATTGAAGAGAAAGACTTGGAAGAGGAAAACTCACAAATACAAGCGAGAGATGTTTTGACAGTAATGGGATATCAAGAACTGAATTGGCCCTGAAATTGTGTTCATTAAGTGTTGTGTGTTTCTTTGAGGTTTATTAAGACCCTGGAGAGGAAACGAACAAATTTCAACACAGAGAAATAAAAATGCTCATTTAGGACTACAACATGTCTCCCCTGAGTTTTTTTAAATGTTATTTTTGACACACTTTTTTGGCATTTTGACACGCCGTTGTTACAGATCCAGTCACAGCACAGTACTTCCATTAGACAAAAACAACAGCATTTTTATTTCTCTAAGCGAAAAAGAGTTTGAAGTGAGATTTGAACTGACTTTCAAGAACTCTTCAGTGCAGTGAAAGAGTTGAGAAGATAAGACTGAGATGATGTTTGTGTGAAGAGAGGCAGGTAGGCCCCTAGCTCCTTCTCTAGGAACCCAGTCACTGTCAGCTGAGTTACTGTGCAGGACAAAATCCCAATAGCAGCACAGCCTTGACCTTGTTCTCAGGTGGTTTGGAAAGAAAACCTCACACAGGTACTGTGCATGTGCCAGGAGATGGAGGGAGTTTGGCTTTTGCCAGGCAAGAAACTGAGTGTAGCATCTCACGGTTGTTGTCCAGACAACTGTAATCCAAAGTCTCTGATAAAAGCCAGGAATAGGGGTGTCAGCCTGTCGTCCCAGCTACTCAGGAGGCTGAGGCGGGAGGATTGATTGAGCCCAGGAGGTTGAGGCTGCCGTGAGTTGTGATTGTGGCACTATGCTCCAGCCTGGGTGACAGAGCAAAACCCTGTCAAAAACAAACAAACAAACAAACCAAACAAACAAACATTCCCTAATAAGACTTACGACAGATGTTGAGGAAATTTGGAAAGCAGAGAAGCCGTTTCTTCAGTGTTTCAGGGATACCTGATCTTTGAAGCCAACTCTCACCCTGCTCCTTAATTTCTTCTCTTCTTTTTTTTTCTCCTTTCCCTTTAATTTCTGCTCACCTGTAGGTAAAATAGAGTATGAGGCACTGAAAGTTACTAAGAGATCCATAGTATGTGTCAGTCCTGGTGAGGAATCACTGAGGCCCTTGAGCCCACTTCTGCCTCTCACACAGTTACACCTGGAAAATGTCCTTGACTTTCTTGAGCCTCCATTTCCCAATTTATAAAATGGGGATAAAGATACCTACCTGGTGAGGTTATTGTGAGGCTTTCTGCTCCTGAAACAATGTTTAGAATGAAGTAGTTGTTCAATTGATGTTAGTTCCTCCTTTCTTTTTCCCTTATTTAGGAGAAATGAGACATAAGCATATGAAAAAGTAATTAGCCTTCATAGAATATTTGCATATACAACAGTTTTTGATCTAGATCCCGTTTACCAAGGCAAACTGTGGCTTTGGAAGATTAAATGAATGATTTTCTATAGTGACATATACCCCAGTCTACTCACTAGTGGCAGAGCAAGTAATCCTTTAGAAATATATGTAAGCAGGCTGGGCATGGTGGCTCACGCCTGTTATCCCAGCACTTTGGGAGGCTGAGGCGGGTGGATCACTTGAGGCCAGAAGTTGGAGACCAGCCTGGCCAGCATCGTGAAACCCCATCTCTACTAAAAATACAAAAAAAAATTAGCCGGGACTGGTGGCAGGTGCCTGTAATCCCAGCTACTTGGGAGGCTGAGGCAGGAGAATCTCTTGAACCCGGGAGGCAGAGGTTGCAGTGAGCCAAGATTGCGCCATTGCACTCCAGCCTGGGCGACAAGAGTGAAACTCCATCTCAAAAAAAAAAAAAAAAAAGAAATGTATGTATGCTGGCTGAAGAAAAAAATACACATAAAAATAAATAGATGGGATTAAATAAACAAGAATGGACTAATATAGCAGGCTCCTGCAGTCAGACGATCTGGGCTCAAATCCTGGCTTGACTTCACACTCCTGGGTGAGCTGTTTAACCTTTTGAGCCTCATTCTTCTCATCTGTGAATGGGGATGACCATGGGGGCTGATAAGAGGAGAATTAACTGGAGCAATGACTATAAGCCAAGTAGACAGGGTCTGGCATGGCACGGACACTTAGTGTTAGCTGTTATTAACAATACAGAATGTAATTATTGGTCAAGTTGGCTGTTTGCATGTTTGTAAGGGAACAAGGATAAGGCAAAAGATCCTAACACAATTCAGGGTATTTTTCCACACAAGTCCTGACTGTTCCAGAAGGTGTTAGGGCATTCGGGAGATTGCCGTTAGAAAGGGATTTAACCAATGGCTGACATCCCTGCTTCCTCCCCCAACTTCACCCCCACACTGTAGATCAGTGCCAGCTCTGTGCATGAAGCATTACTCATACTGTCTCTTTACACAGCAGTTAACCTTACTTGTCACTGCTTCCGGTGGGAGATCAAGAGCATTGAAATTACGGAGGTGGCACCATAAATCATGGTCACTTCTTGACATGGCCAGACAAAGCAGCTGGAAAGAGCCTTGCTGCAATGTCAGCTCAAAGTTGAAATGTAAAGTTTTAACATATTAATTTTCTCTCTCTTTTTATTGTCATCCTGATTTTTCCTTGTTCCCTCATGACTCAAAGGAGCGCATGGGAGATTGAACTGGCAGCTTGGTGGGTTAATCACTATGCACGGTTTTTCTTTCTTTCTTTTTCTTTTTTCCCGCCCTCCAAGTGGGAACATGGTGATTTAAGAATGAAATAATTGAGCAAATCTAACTTGATATAGTGAAAGAGCTGTTTTCACCTGTGAAATCTCAAGTTTCAGCATCTCATTTTAAACATAAAAGCTCTTAGAATGTAAGCTCCATGAAGGATGTATCTAAGGCCTTGCACCCTGCCTAGGACATGCAGGCACTTATCAGATATTTGTGAAATTCATGGATGACAGCTCTGGCTTTCTGTCTTTCCCATTGCTTTAGTTTCTCCTATTCTTTTACCAAGACTTCCTCACCTGACCCCTCAAGTGCCCCCCAGGTATCAATTAGTGAAACACCTGTGGAAGAGTTGTTAATATGGTTTGGCTCTGTGTCCCCACTCAAATCTCATCTTGAATTGTAATTCCCACGTGTCAAGGTAGGGACCTGTAATCCCTACATGTCTAGGGAGGCAGGTAATTGGATCATGGCATCGGTTTCCCCTATGCTGTTCTCATAATAGTGAGTGGGTTCTCAAGAGATCTGATGGTTTTATGAGTGTTTGGAAGTTCATCCTTTGCACTTCTCTCTCCTACTGCCTTGTGAAGAAGGTGCTTGCTTCCCTTTCTGCCATGATTGTTAAGTTTCCTGAGGTTTCCCCAGCCATGCAAAACTGTAAGTCAATTAAACCTCTTTCCTTCATAAGCTACCCAGTCTCAGGAAATTTCTTTATAGCAGTGTGAAAATGGACTAATGTAGTTGACTTTCTGGATTCAGTTCTTTTCCTTCCCTACTTGGCTGCCATGACCTAGGACCTTAACTATAAACTTGTCCTTTCTGAGGGCTTAGGATCCTGACCTGTCTCTATTTACTAGCCTGTTTTCTTGTTTCCTCATGTTAGGCAATTGGATTTTATGAAAGCTATACATCTCTTCCCAGATTAATGCACTTCCAGATGAGGCGCATGTAGCTTGGTCCATGATTTTTTGGGACCTTTTGGGGACACACTCATGAATCCAAGTCAAAGACCATGCCTTTTGTAATTGCTTGTTTAATTATCCGTAGCCGCCACCAAGCTCTCCTCTCCTTGAGGGCGGGGAATAGGTTTTCCTCAACTTCTATCCATTTCTCAACCCACTACAATTACGCTGTCATCTCAAAACTACTCTTCAGAAGTGGGTAGAAGTGCTCTCCAGGCCGCCAACTGCCCGAGCCATCCCTGATTCCTGTCGTTGGTCATTATTGCTCACTCTTTTCTTCTCTCCTTTTCTTGGCTCTCACGACACCATTCTGCCCTTATTCTGCTAGCTCTTGGACGCTTCCTTCTTCGTTTCTTCTCTGGCTTCTCTTTGTCTTCTCTACCCTTGAATGCTCATCTTCCTAAGGGCTGTAGTCCCACTCCCCCTTTCCTCACATTCTACATCCTCTTTCTGAGGAAGCGCATCTCAGTTCTTGGTTTCCATCACTATGTGTCCATTGCCAATACCCGGGGCATGTCCTAGCCCAGACCTCACTCCTGAACACCCCCTCATCCCTCTACAGTCACTTGTGGGATGGCTCCACTGGCTTGTCTTTAGAACCTTATGCTCAACATGTCCATTGGGAGAGAACGCATGTTCTTCACTCCTGATGTTTTCTTCTGTGGGGAGTCATGTGCATTAGTACAACACTTTCAGCCTCTTTGTACTCCCTCTCCACTTTGGAGAGGAGAAAACTCCCTGATTGGCGAGCTGCTCTTGGAGAACCTGTGGTCTTGGTTCCTCTTGACCTTCAGGAGGCTTAGTGGGAAAGTCCTTACACTACCATGGGAGGTAAAGGGCACCCAGTCCTCCCAGGGTGGGGAGGACAAGCAGCAGTCTAATTCGGGGCTCAGCCTGAGCAAATCCACTGGCCTGCAGGTATACACTGTGTTCTATAGTATCAACCTTATTTTAAATAATGGGGATGTTTTAATTTCCTATTTGCTTTACTGTTTTATTTCTTTAGTGGTTCAGAAGTCAGGGCTTAGAAAAAGCGCATTACTTGGCTGGGGATGGGGTGGGAGTAGGGGTGGAGAGGACTTTCAAGTGCTTGTATTACCCTAAACTGAACTCATTATGTTCTCTTGCTTTTTCTCTGGAATCTGCGTCTCTTCTGGTTTCTCTTATTTTTCTCAATGCCAGACCTCTTTTTTCTTCCAGTCATCTTTCTAGAACTTAGCTACCTGCCAGAAAATTTTTCTGAAAATGCCCTTAATTTGTGTTAATAGAAAAACAGGGAGATTTCACTCCCCATTCTGTCTCAGGAATACAAAGGGTCACACAGGCTCTGTTTAATGCTTATGGAGGGAAGAAAAGAAAGACTTCTCGGTCATAGCTGTCACGTGGAATTAACTGAGCAAAATTTCTCTAGCACGATGAAGCAGTCCAAAAGAAGTAGAAAATAGAGATCCTGCTCTCATGAAGTTTATCATTTAAGGAGGAGGATTGTGTCAACAAGAGATACCTAAGATCACAAATAATGCTAAAATACTGAGATACACAGGAGATCTATGACAACAATTTAAAATTAAATGAGAGGCGGAGCTCGATGCCTCATGTCTGTAATCCTAGCACTTTGGGAGGCTGAGGCAGCTGGATCACCTGAGCTCAGGAGTTCGAGACCATCCTGGCCAATATGATGAAACCCTATCTCCGCTAAAAATACAAAAATTAGCCCGGCATGGTGGCAGGCACCTGTAGTCCTGGCTACTAGGGAGGCTGAGGCAGGAGAATCACTTGAACCTGGGAGATGGAGGTTGCAGTGAGCTGAGATTGCGCCACTGCACTCCAGCCTGTGTGACAGAGCAAGACTTCATCTCAAAAAAAAAAAAAAAAAAAAAAAGAGTGCTGAAGTGATTGGATGGGGTTGGCTCCTAGCACATAGAACTACAGTTATTACCATTTATGGAAAAGATTAGTGTATTGTTGGAATAGGTCAAGAGACCTGACTCACTTTTGTCTTTTACATCCAAATAAATTATTTTGTACTTCAAGACCTCTTAATTTAAACTCTGCCCTGCTTCTGTGCAGTTTTAGATGCCCTGGTTGGCTTATTGTATAAATATGGGCTTAGTTTCTATTTTGTTTTATTCTTTCCTAAACTTTATATACATCTTGACATAATTCTTGCAGGTGTAAATTCATTCTGTAAGCAACAAGAAATATCACATTCTATGTTTTCTTTAAACTAGTGTAAATCTGTTGCAGAGCCCCTATCCACAGGGCTGTCTAGAAATTCAATATTGGTCATTGCTGAGGCTCCCTGGATCCTACCCCTGAATGGTGCAAAGGATTTGGGCATTAGAGCCTGAGCATCAGGGATGACCATCTGGTCATTGGCCACTAGCCTGTTCCTGTGACCACAGAAATTCTTAGTGTCCCCGCCTTCAGATCGGGAGGCTCTGCTACTTGTATGCCATGTCTTTGGGCCCAGGAATCCCGAAGGAGGCCGAGGCATCATTGTACTTAGGTCTGTCCTCTCTAGGTGTCTCCCAGAGCAACACCTTCAAGGTCTTATCACGTCCCTGGGTACTCCCTGAAACAGGTGTGAATGTGAGCTTCCCAGAGGACTTATATGCCTCTCTCTTCATTCCCCAAAATATGTTTCTGTGTGTTATGGGCTGAACTTTGGGCTCCTCCAAATTCGTATGTTGAAGTGCTACAGCACCTTAGAATGTGACTGTTTTTGCATATGGGGCCTTTAAAGAGGTAATTAAGTAAACATGAGGTCATCCATGTGGGCCCTAATCCAATAAGCTTGGTGTCTTTGTAAGAAGGAGAGATTAGAACACAGGGAGAGACACCAGACAGATGCAGCCCAGAGAGATGAGCATTGAACATACGGCAAGAGTGCTGCCACCTCGCAAGCCAAAGAGAGCCTTCAGAAGAAACCAATCCTGCTGACACCTTGACCTCAGACTTCCAGCCTCTAAAACTGTGAGAAAATAAATCTCTGTTGTTTAAGCCGCCCAGTCTGTGGCACTTAGTTATAGCAGTCCTAGAAAATTGATATACTCTGTATCTTAAAACAAAACAAAACAACTCAGGCTTTTACAAAAAAGTGGCTCTAAGTAGACTTTAAGTAGCTTATATTTGCTCAAATTTCTGTGGCAAGAACAGTAAGGACCTTGCTATTTGGAGGGGGATGGTGCAGCGGAGGCCGAGAGGAATATTCCTTGGGAACCCAGGCAAATTGGTATCTCAGCAAATTGTCCTTCCATAGGCTGGTTTCCGTTTGTCCACTGCTCCTGCCTGGTTTTCTTCTTGTGACAGAACAGATCTCCTTGCCTTATCGACCTAGCTACCTACTTACCTACCTCCACCCCATCCTCTTGAAGCACTTATTTGCCTGGTGCAAAATACCAGATATGTAACTCTCCTTTAACTGATTTATATTGGCAGGATTGGAAGATTTGAGGGCAATGACACACCAGAGCCGAAGAGGACTTCTGACCACACTTGTGCCCCAGGAGGTGAGGGGGGTTTTAAAGGATTTGTCCTGAACATGATTAGTCAAAGATTGTTTTATAGAAACATCCTCAATATTTATTGAGGCTCTGGCCGATCTGTGAACCAAGTGAGCCAATTGATTGTTGAGCCCAGTTTCCACATTCATATTAAAAGTCAATTGGAAAAGACAGGATTTCCAAGCAGTTTATAACCTGCTTTATTTCCCTTCCTTTCTACCACCCCGTGATTTTGGTAACTTTATTATTCTGATTGGAAAAAATTGTTGTCTAATGATATTAAAATGTGCAGCTACCGATAAACTGTGACCAGTTCTTGGCTTTTTGCAAGAGCTGGGAATATTAGCTGTCATTAAATATTTTATCTTCCTTCCTTCATGCTATGACTTTAATGCTGTGTTCAAAGATCATTACTCAGTAATGCTGGCAAGGCTCCCCTCCTTTGAAGACATTCTTTACAAGAGCATGTAATATTCATTATTACTCCCAGTTGCCTGTTTTTTCCATGATATGTCCCCTCCTGTCAAAAAAAGGTTTCACTGAGGGTGAATTATTCTAGGTAGGACTTAAGTACTGTAGGAAGCTACAAGTAAAACAATCTAGACTTTGCACAATTTTCCATGAACATTGGCAGGGTGTATTTTAGAGCAAAATGTGTTTTTATGGCACCGCAGGTCCTGATTCATGTGAAGTCTTTTTCAGTCTGGGGGCTGGTGCTCCAAGGTTATACACAACTTTCAAAGAGTGGGATTTTAGGGTGGCTAGACCTTTATCTATACGATGGGAGAGTTAGCAAGCATGCTACAGAAAGGGGACCAAAAAGCATGTAATAAAACTGTAAGGCACAAGGAGTAAGAAGGAAAAACGTTTGCAGCTCTATGAGTCACTGGATGGTGTCTCCAAGTTTTCCTCCCTAGCGATTATTTTTAACAATGAGAACCATCCATGACTTACTTGGGAGGGCTTAGGCGTTCCCTTGATAAAGGTTAAGAAGATGAAAAAAATGAATTCAGATGCCGTTGAGGTCCCTCCTTAGGAGGCAGCACCAGAGAGATTACTCTCAGGTCTTGACATCCAACCACGCTGCTCTTGAACAGTTTGCTTTCAGTCTCACAACAGATGGTCTTTCTGTCATCTCTTTGGCCATTAGGCAGCTTAAATGAACACTCCAGGGTCACTTCTTGTACCTGGACAGGGCCCCATGTTATGTTTGTCTGCATTCTGATCTTACCTCTGGTTTTTACTAACTTTCTATTCTCATTTGCCTTTGCCCTGATTCCTTCAACTATTTTATTCTTTTGTGATGTATATACTTTTGTAAGTTGCCTGAAATCCTTTGTGGATTGAAGTGAGGGTAAATATAGGCAAAGGAAGAAAATGAATTATGGAGTTTCCATTGCACCTGACACTTCTGTGTAATAGGATATTGGAAGTTTGGGCACGATGAGGGATGTCTCTTTCCAAAGTATTTTGTGTTTTGTTCTTCTAGGCATTTGTAGGTATTTTTGGACCTTAAAATTGGAACGCATGTTCTGAGATAGGGTCTACCACAACAGCAACAGGATAGAATATTTGGAACAGGTCTGCTAAATAGAGGATGAATGGCCTTATTATGAATAGATTAAATAATACATAAAGAGCAAAGAAGAATTCAGGGAAGTAAGAGAAACAATATACATTTCTGCAGTTTAAAAGAGTTTAAGTTTTATTTTACATGCTACAGATAAAGTAATTATAAAATTCATAACACTAAATTGCTACCCATATATTTTTTTAACCAAGGTTGAAACATGTCTTTTGGATTGGAGGAATTTATTTATTTTAAAAAAGGGTCATAATTTGTCTGGGTGAGGTGGCTCGCGCCTGTAATCCCAGCACTTTGGGAGGCTGAAGCAGGCGGATCACCTAGGGTCCGGAGTTCAAGACCAGCCTGGCCAACATGATGAAACCCTGTCTCTACTAAAAATACAAAAATTAGCTGGGTGTGTTGGCACGTGGCTATAGTCCCAGCTACTTGGGAGGCTGAGGTAAGAGAATTACTTGAACCTGGGAGGTGGAGGTTGCAGTGAGCCAAGATCACACCACTGCACTCCAGCCTGGGAGACAGAGCAAGACTCCATCTCAGAACAAACAAACAAACAAAACCAAAAAACCCCAAAACAACAATAATTTACTACTTTTCCACGCGAATAGATAGTACATTTTGAGATGTATTCTGTGTCTATTCCTCAAACTATCAGATCTGAAATCTGAAATCCTTTATGATCGTGCTCGTTCTCCTTTCAAGAACAAATTGAGGCGGGATAAATGCAACACCCCTGGATGCGATCAGTTGGATTTAACTCATGCCAGGACAGAGAGGCTGGTTTTGGCTTGCTGTTGGCAACTGGGCATTTCAGCTCTAATTTTGATTTTCATGAAGCACAAGTCACTTTTCTCTTGGATTTTGTTTTTTGACACAGAGTAGAGGTAAAGGAGTGCTTTTCACCACCTTCCCATGCACACGGGAGACTCAGTGTGGTTCGATCTGCATTCCAATGCACTGTCTCAGCCTTCTCCTGAGGGTTCTGGAGTTAATGAACTAAGTCAAAATCTCTGAGCAAAATGATTTCTGTCTCTGGAGGTAGAGGATGCCATGTGGGATGCTGCCCAGATAGGAAACAATGATCCTGTGTCCCAACAGCAGAAAGGTTTGCTCAGGCTCTGAGTGAGAGCAGGTGTGAAAACCTTAGTGCTAAAATGTAAAAGGCTTTGTGTGCACTCTGTTGAAATGCAGCTCTCCATCCTAAGTAACATTTTAGACAGCATATTGGCAATACAAAACATTTGAATAAAATCACTGATGGTATTAGTCACCATCCACCCCTTTCCCTGAGTCTTTAGGGATGTGCGTGCATGAAGTGCAAGCTAAAATAACCTTAATCTAATCACCTCTGGAGATTGAGAGGCGTGTGCTCATATAAATGTCAAGTTGGGACATAATTTAGCTGATCTCTGGGGTTTATCGCTATTGCCAGACTTCCTCTTTATTTGATCTGGTGAAGCAAATTAAATGTGTCTCTTTAGTTCTAAACCAGGTAAGGAAAGGAGACTAGAATTTGTGAGTTTCTCATTTAGATACAATAATCATGCAGCCAGTCCTGATTTATGGAGGCAGAAAGGTCCACTGTGTGTGTGCAGGAGCCGCAGAAAGGAACCAAGGGCCAATTATCTTGGCCTACCTGTTATCTTCTAGTTGGAGGTTGTCTCCTTGACAACACTACTAGATGTACTAAAGGCTGTGAAGCAGAGGTTAATTGCAAAACAAAAATAAAGCTGTACTTAAATATTAGAGGAGAAAATTCTCTTTGTGTACACCTGGCCCTGGTCATTATTCTCAGCCCTGTGAGAACCAAACCTCCAGGTAGTGCATTTGAGATGCTTAGATAAGGAGACCTCATCCAGAAACACCCTGACCTCTGGTAAAGACGATAGCTCTTTGCCACAATTTAGGAATATCAGGGCTCGATCTTGATAGAATAGTGTAGGCATCATTTTTAGCTGGGGTGATTTTGCTCCCAGAGGACATTTGGCAATGTCTGCAGATATTTTTGGTTGTCACATTGAGGGGATTGTATCTAGTGAGTAGAGACCAGGGATGATGCTAAAAACCCTGCAACGCACAGGACAATTGTCCCACAACAAAGATTTATTTAGCCTAATAGATCAATAGTGCAAAGGCTGAGAAACTTAGGTCTGGTGGAACATTTATATATATATATTTTAAACATACAGCATTTGCTGAACTAAATGGATAAAAAAGAGATCTATCTCATTTTTCTAAACAAATGCAAGTTATATGATAATGGGTTATTAACATTCTAGATGCACCGCAGAGACAAATGTTCAGCTGTGCAGTCTTTTCACTAGATTACTGAACAGCAAAGCAAAAACGTTATCCTAAAATTGCAGAACATACATATCCTTCTAATGGCATGAAAGAAATAAAAAAAAGCATACAGAGGTCCTTTTCACAATATGAAATAGACATATCCAAAATTTCAGTTTGCAGCACTCTTAATCCTATGTCCCCTAAACTACATTTTAGGTATAGTTACAAATATCTGTTCCAATCATGTCAATATTCATAAGAACATATTTCAACTTCCCCTATATGTAGACCCAGAAGGGAACATTTTTAGTGTGATGCGATATTGCATAAAGCAGTTGATGCCTTGGAAGTGGATCACTCCATAAAGTAGTGCTGTAAATATTTTTATTCAGTACACCAAGTTTCTGTTGACAGGTCCCTACACTCCTTTGCCTCTGCTGAGGCATGCACGTTTCTTCTCCAGCCCCTGCCTCTGTAGCAACTGCTTGCTGCATAAACAATCTCTATGTAGCATGGCAAAGACTTAAAATAACCACCAACGCCTTCTAGTCATACTTATAGAGAAATGAGTCCCCTTCATATGTAACCAACTTGTATAACTGACTTCCAAAATAGAATAGCTGTTTTGTTTTTCATTTATTTTGATCCTGCATTTTGGTTTTAAGAGGAGTTATTTCTATTTAGCAATAACTGCTCTGTGGTATAAACTAGATATGAATGTATGTGACTGTTGAATTTATTCTTTGATCAGTGTTGATACTTTTTAGTTATTTATTTTTTGATCCTAGCACTTGCCAGCTTATTTTAGTTTGAAAGGCTAAGCTGGTGTGAAGTCAGCCTGGGACAAGTGTTGCTTGGCATCTTACGTGGAGAACAGCTTAACTGCATTTGCTCTTATCCTAGTGATGTGCAATAGAGCTCCCATTCCCATGAGACTTGGGGCCAATTAAGCAACTCAAACAGGGAGGCAGCATAGCATAGTGATTAGTTGTACTGCTTTTAGAATTGTGGCACCAACACATGGTTAATTGTGTGGATACTGAGCAACTTACTTACTCTATCTGAGCCTGAATCTCTTCATAATAGAATGAGAGATCATAATACTGCATGGGTGGTCATGGGGATTAGTAAGCGCTCAATAAATGGTAGCTTTAAGACAATGAGAGATGCTATGTCATTCATTGGGGACCTCTCTTCCCCAACCTTCCTTCCTTACCTTGATGAGAAATCTTGGTCAGGAGTGAGAGCTGGGTTCCAAGTCTTTCATAGCCTGGTCATCCCTTCCTATATCCATTGAGGAAGTGGTCAGCTTAGTCTTGTTCCACTAATCTGTGTGATCTGCAAATTCTCATGGCTGCTTTTTGCCAAAAGGCAGAAATCCCAGGCCTTTCTTGCTACCAAAGTGCTGGTGTTTCTTCACACCTCAGTTACCCCAGGACCTGAATGCTCTCTTGGTGAGCTTAAATCATCACTTTCTTCTGCCAGCCTTTTGGGCTCCAAGGTTTCACCTCTGCTTACTCTGCTCACACCAGGGCCGTCCCAGGGCCTGGTCATCTTTCTCATCATGGTCACGTGGTAGGCCTTGTTTCTGGCGTTATCAAGAATCTGGTGATCTTGAAAGATCTGCCTGACACCGGATTCTCTCTTCCATTTCACTCTGCGCTTCGAAGGCCAGTTCTCTATCCAATCCTTCATTATTTTGTGGGTAAATGGCATGGGTTGGCCCATGTTTGGATGTGATTGATAATTGGAAGCAGCTTCTCTTGTTTTCCCCTCTTTTTTCTTTTTAGAGACAGGGTTTCAGTCAAGCGATCCTCCTGCCTCAGCCTCCCAAGTAGCTGGTATGAGCTGCTGTGTGTACACAGGTGTGTGCCACTGTGTCTGGCTAATTTTTAAAAATTTTTCATAGTGACAGGGTCTCACTATGTTGCCCAGGCTGGTCTTGAACTCCTGGGCTCAACTCCTGGGTTCTTCTCCCTTGATCTCACAAAACTCTGGGATTACAAGCATGAGCCATGGTGTCCAGCAAAGAAAGCTGCTTCTCTAGTAGAGAGCTTTGGCTACCATATTACCTACGCTGTTCTGTTGGACCTCAGCCTCTTTCTCTTTGGTGATTGGAAAGATAGTGTGGTCCTATTTCCTTCATAACAAGAAGACATAGCCCTGTGTGACAGAAGTTTATCAGATTATGAGTTTTTTGGATAGGAACAATGTTTTCTTCATTGTTTTATACTCACAACCAATCACACAGAAGGTGTGAAATAGATGTTTGCTAAATGATTGATGATATCTGGGAAATGTAGATGAATGAGTCCCTTATCTTATTTTTTACTTGTTTGGGATGCTGAGTGTTCTTTGGTGGAGGTACGGGGTAGATAGGGTGTATGAGGGAATGGCAGGAGAGAAGTAGTATATTGTGGTCAGAGCACTATGGCCTGTGCCATATAAGGCAAATAGAATCTATATGACATAAAAGGCAAGTAGAATCTATGTGACAATAAGAAACCAAGGCAGAGGTTTTAGATGCAAAAAGATGTCGTATGTCTAATTATTTTAAAAGTTGTCTTGAAATCCTCAAAAAAAACCTCAGAGAAAATTCATTTTAGTGGACTTTCATTCAAATCAGTTATATTCTGTATAGTGCATATTATGTGTTATATAAGGAATGAAATGAAATGAAGTAACAGGGTGTGCCTGGCATCTATAACTAAGCATGTAGATGGCCCCTTTCTTTTGTCTCAGATTATACATTTCTCTTTTCTCTGATACTTGGGCTTTTGGACCTTGAAAGGAATTACGTGTGAGAACCGAGGACTCACTTGGTTCAAGGATGCTGAGCTTGGGAAGTTGTGGGGATTATGTAACACATCAGAGGGCAAATGACACTTTGCTAATAGGAGAACCCGTAGGGCAGGAAGATTGTATTGTACTCCTAACCAATCATTTCAGCAATTCTCGACTCTTACAAATCTTTATTCTAATCTAGACTGCAGCCCATCTGCACAGAAGATGCAGTAAAACCATTAAATAAATTCACACTCACACTCTTTCATTTGTTATTGGCTGTAACATTGATATTACCATATTTCATGTAGGGAGAAAAGTATAATAATTGTACTAACTATTTGTATACATGTGCTCTTTCAAGAATTAACAGTTTTCTGGTAATGGCCAAGAATTATCTTCTTAATACAAATGTATTTCTGTTGTTATAAGACTTTCTGCTCTTTCATATAATTATAGCTTTAAGAAGAAATTGACTTGGATTTCTCTGTGTTTTTGTATAATTAGAATTCAGACATATTGCTTTTGCCAAGAATATCATGTTTTATTGCATTTTTTGCAAGGTTATACGATGATGAATTAGAAATGATCATTTTGTCCATTTTTTACAGGTTATGTAAAAATGCCATTTGATGTGGTTTAAAGAGTCTTTTAACCTTTTTTTCCCCCCAAGGTGGATCTAGAGGACAGTGATTATTTAGACAATACCTTAAAGTATTTTGCTTTGTTTGCTAGCACTGTATCAATATAATCAACATATTTAGTAGCAAGAGACTCTAAACAATAAAATATCTTTCTAGGTAACTGACCCCTAAAATAATATTAAGGAAAATATATTGAATAATATTTTCTTTAATGTCATTTTAGGGGTCAGTTATGAATATATTATTTAAAATGAGATAAATGATCTAAGTTACAGCTTATGCAAAACCATCTAGAGCATTGGGCAAAAGGCCCTTTAGATCAGCCTCGGATAAGTCTGGCTGTCAAACCATGAGCTTAGGGACTGTCGCTTGTCACAAGCTCCTGTTCCATTCTCCCAGGCCACTGCTTAGTGGGTCAGCTACAAACACCACAAACTCAGTTGGCAAATTAGATAACTCAACATATAGATTTTCAGTGTACAAACTATACAGAGATGGGATTTATACCAATTTAGCTCCCAACACTGCTTAACCCACACAATTACCTTGTGCTGTTCCAGCCTACTTTATTCTGAGACATTTAGATCATTCAGAAACTTTATCCTTCTTGCTGGTCTCCAGATGTGACCTCAAGGTGCAACCTCCAGATCCAAACTAGGCAGGACAGACCCACTATATCCTTAACTGGCAGATCCTTTGGGGTATAATGCCTAGGAAATCATTCATTCATTCATTCAAAGAGTCAAAAATAGGAGGGTGGAGCCAAGATGGCCGAATAGGAACAGCTCCGGTCTCCAGCTCCCAGCCCCAGCGACACAGAAGACGGGTGATTTCTGCATTTCTGCTTGAGGTACCGGTTTCATCTCACTAGGGAGTGCCTAACAGTGGGTGCAGGACAGTCGGTGAAGCGCACTGTGCGCGAGCCGAAGCAGGGCGAGGCATTGCCTCACTCGGGAAGCGCAAGGGGTCAGGGAATTCCCTTTCCTAGTCAAAGAAAGGGAAAACAGACGGCAACTGGAATATCGGGTCAGTCCCGTCCTAATACTGCGCTTTTCCAACGGGCCTGGAAAACGGCACACTAGGAGATTGTGTCCCGCACCTGGCTCGGAGGGTCCTATGCCCACAGAGTCTTGCTGATTGCTAGCACAGCAGTCTGAGATCACGCTGCAAGGCGGCAACGAGGCTGGGGGAGGGGCGCCCGCCATTGCCCAGGCTTGCTTAGGTAAACAAAGCAGCCAGGAAGCTCGAACTGGGTGGAGCCCACCACAGCTCAAGGAGGCCCGCCTGCCTCTGTAGGCTCCACCTCTGGGGGCAGGGCACAGACAACCAAAAACTCAGCGAGAACCTCCACAGCCTTAAATGTCCCTGTCTGACTGACAGCTTTGAAGAGAGTAGTGGTTCTCCCAGCACGCAGCTGGAGATCTGAGAACGGACAGACTGCCTCCTAAAGTGGGTCCCTCACCCCTGAGCAGCCTAACTGGGAGGCACCCCCCCAGTGGGACAGACTGACACCTCATTCAACCGGGTACTCCTCTGAGACAAAACTTTCAGAGGAACTATCAGACAGCTGAATTTGTGGTCTCACGAAAATCCGCTGTTCTGCAGCCACCGGTGCTGACACCCAGCCAAACAGGGTCTGGAGTGGACCTCTAGTAAACTCCAACAGACCTGCAGCTGAGGGTCTTGTCTGGTAGAAGGAAAATTAACAAACAGAAAGGACATCCACACCAAAAACCCATCTGTACATCACCATCATCGAAGACAAAAAGTAGACAAAACCACAAAGATGGGGAAAAAACAGACCAAAAAAACTGGAAACTCTAAAAAACAGAGCACCTCTCCTCCTCCAAAGGAACGCAGTTCCTCACCAGCAACGGAACAAAGCTGGATGGAGGATGACTTTGATGAGTTGAGAGAAGAAGGCTTCAGACGATCAAACTACTCTGAGCTACGAGAGGAAATTCAAAACAATAGCAAAGAAGTTAAAAACTTTGAAAAAAAATTAGAAGAATGGATAACTAGAATAACCAATGGAGAGAAGGGCTTAAAGGAGATGATGGAGCTGAAAGCCAAGTTTCGAGAACTACGCGAAGAATGCAGAAGCCTCAGTAGCAGATGCGATCAACTGGAAGAAAGGGTATCGCTGATAGAAGATGAAATGAATGAAATGAAGAGAGAAGGGAAGTTTAGAGAAAAAAGAATAAAAAGAAATGAACAAAGCCTCCAAGAAATTTGGGACTATGTGAAAAGACCAAACCTACGTCTGATTGGTGTACCTGAAAATGATGGGGAGAATGGAACCAAGTTGGAAAACACTCTGCAAGATATTATCCAGGAGAACTTCCCCAATCTAGCAAGGCAGGCCAGCATTCAGATTCAGGAAATACAGAGAACGCCTCAAAGATACTCCTCGAGAAGGGCAACTCCAAGACACATAATTGTCAGATTCACCAAAGTGGAAATGAAGGAAAAAATGTTAAGGGCAGCCAGAGAGAAAGGTCGGGTTACCCACAAAGGGAAGCCCATCAGACTAACAGCTGATCTCTCAGCAGAAACTCTACAAGCCAGAAGAGAGTGGGGGCCAATATTCAACATTCTTAAAGAAAAGAATTTTCAACCCAGAATTTCCTATCCCGCCAAACTAAGCTTCATAAGTGAAGGAGAAATAAAATACTTTACAGACAAGCAAACACTGAGTGATTTTGTCACCACCAGGCCTGCCCTAAAAGAGCTCCTGAAGGAAGCACTAAACATGGAAAGGAACAACCGGTACCAGCCACTGCAAAAACATGCCAAATTGTAAAGACCATCGAGGCTAGGAAGAAACTATAGCAACTAATGAGTAAAATAACCAACTAACATCATAATGACAGGATCAGATTCACACATAACAATATTCACGTTAAATGTAAATGGGCTAAATGCTCCAATCAAAAGACACAGACTGGCAAACTGGATAAGGAGTCAGGACCCATCAGTGTGCTGTATTCAGGAAACCCATCTCACGTGCAGAGACACACATAGACTCAAAATAAAGGGATGGAGGAAGATCTATCAAGCAACTGGAAAACAAAAAAAGGCAGGGGTTGCAATCCTAGTCTCTGATAAAATAGACTTTAAACCAACAAAGATCAAAAGAGACAAAGAAGGCCATTACATAATGGTAAAGGGATCAATTCAACAAGAAGAGCTAACTATCCTAAATATATATGCACCCAACACAGGAGCACCCAGATTCATAAAGCAAGTCCTCAGTGACCTACAAAGGGACTTAAACTCCCACACAATAATAATGGGAGATTTTAACACCCCACTGTCAGCATTAGACAGATCAACGAGACAGAAAGTTAACAAGGATATCCAGGAATTGAACTCAGCTCTACATAAAGTGGACCTAATAGACATCTACAGAACTCTCCACCCCAAATCAACAGAATATACATTTTTTTCAGCACCACACCACACCTATTCCAAAATTGACCACATAGTTGGAAGTAAAGCTCTTCTCAGCAAATGTAAAAGAACAGAGATTATAACAAACTGTCTCTCAGACCACAGTGCAATCAAACTAGAACTCAGGATTAAGAAACTCAGTCAAAACCACTCAACTACATGGAAACTGAACAACCTGCTCCTGAATGACTATTGGGTACATAATGAAATGAGGGCAGAAATAAAGATGTTCTTTGAAACCAACGAGAACAAAGACACAACATACCAGAATCTCTGGGACACGTTCAAAGCAGTGTGTAGAGGGAAATTTATAGCACTAAATGCCCACAAGAGAAAGCAGGAAAGATCCAAAATTGACACCCTAACATCACAATTAAAAGAACTAGAAAAGCAAGAGCAAACACATTCAAAAGCTAGCAGAAGGCTAGAAATAACTAAAATCAGAGCAGAACTGAAGGAAATAGAGACACAAAAAACCCTTCAAAAAATTAATGAATCCAGGAGCTGGTTTTTTGAAAAGATCAACAAAATTGATGGACCGCTAGCAAGACTAATAAAGAAGAAAAGAGAGAAGAATCAAATAGATGCAATAAAAAACGAAAAAGGGGATATCACCACCGATCCCACAGAAATACAATCTACCATCAGAGAATACTACAAACACCTCTATGGAAATAAACTAGAAAATCTGGAAGAAATGGATAAATTCCTCGACAAATACACCCTCCCAAGACTAAACCAGGAAGAAGTTGAATCTCTGAATAGACCAATAACAGGTTCTGAAATTGTGGCAATAATCAATAGCTTACCTACCAAAAAGAGTCCAGGACCTGATGGATTCACAGCTGAATTCTACCAGAGGTACAAGGAGGAACTGGTACCATTCCTTCTGAAACTATTCCAATCGATAGAAAAAGAGGGAATCCTCCCTAACACATTTTACGAAGCCAGCATCGTCCTGATACCAAAACCTGGCAGAGACATAACCAAAAAAGAGAATTTCAGACCAATATCCTTGATGAACATTGATGCAAAAATCCTCAATAAAATACTGGCAAACCGAATCCAGCAGCACATCAAAAAGCTTATCCACCATGATCAAGTGGGCTTCATCCCTGGGATGCAAGGCTGGTTCAACATACGCAAATCAATAAATGTAATCCAGCATATAAACAGAACCAAAGACAAAAACCACATGATTATCTCAATAGATGCAGAAAAGGCCTTTGACAAAATTCAACAACCCTTCATGCTAAAAACTCTCAATAAATTAGGTATTGATGGGACGTATCTCAAAATAATAAGAGCTATCTACAACAAACCCACAGCCAATATCATACTGAATGGGCAAAAACTGGAAGCATTCCCTCTGAAAACTGGCACAAGACAGGGATGCCCTCTCTCACCGCTCCTATTCAACATAGTGCTGGAAGTTCTGGCCAGAGCAATCAGGCAGGAGAAGGAAATAAAGGGTATTCAATTAGGAAAAGAGGAAGTCAAATTGTCCCTGTTTGCAGATGACATGATTGTATATCTAGAAAACCCCATTGTCTCAGCCCAAAATCTCCTTAAGCTGATTAGCAACTTCAGCAAAGTCTCAGGATACAAAATTAATGTACAAAAATCACAAGCATTCTTGTACACCAATAACAGACAAACAGAGAGCCAAATCATGAGTGAACTCCCATTCACAATTGCTTCAAAGAGAATAAAATACCTAGGAATCCAACTTACCAGGGATGTGAAGGACCTCTTCAAGGAGAACTACAAACCACTGCTCAATGAAATAAAAGAGGATACAAACAAATGGAAGAACATTCCATGCTCATGGGTTGGAAGAATCAATATCGTGAAAATGGCCATACTGCCCAAGGTAATTTATAGATTCAATGCCATCCCCATCAAGCTACCAATGACTTTCTTCACAGAATTGGAAAAAACTACTTTAAAGTTCATATGGAACCAAAAAAGAGCCCGCATCGCCAAGTCAATCCTAAGCCAAAAGAACAAAGCTGGAGGCATCACGCTACCTGACTTTAAACTATACTACAAGGCTACAGTAACCAAAACAGCATGGTACTGGTACCACAACAGAGACATAGATCAATGGAACAGAACAGAGCCCTCAGAAATGATGCCACATAGCTACAACTATCTGATCTTTGACAAACCTGACAAAAACAAGAAATGGGGAAAGGATTCCCTATTTAATAAATGGTGCTGGGAAAACTGGCTAGCCATATGTAGAAAGCTGCAACTGGATCCCTTCCTTACACCTTATACAAAAATTAATTCAAGATGGATTAAAGACTTATATGTTAGACCTAAAACCATTAAAATCCTACAAGAAAACCTAGGCAATACCATTCAGGACATAGGCGTGGGCAAGGACTTCATGTCTAAAACACCAAAAGCAATGGCAACAAAAGCCAAAATCGACAAATGGGATCTCATTAAACTAAAGAGCTTCTGCACAGCAAAAGAAACTATCAACAGAGTGAACAGGCAACCTACACAATGGGAGAAAATTTTTGCAACCTACTCATCTGACAAAGGGCTAATATCCAGAATCTACAATGAACTCAAACAAATTTACAAGAAAAAAACAAACAACCCCATCAAAAAGTGGGCAGAGGACATGAACAGACACTTCTCAAAAGAAGACATTTATGCAGCCAAAAAACACATGAAGAAATGCTCCTCATCACTGGCCATCAGAGAAATGCAAATCAAAACCACAGTGAGATACCATCTCACACCAGTTAGAATGGCCATCATTAAAAAATCAGGAAACAACAGGTGCTGGAGAGGATGTGGAGAAATAGGAACACTTTTACACTGTTGGTGGGACTGTAAACTAGTTCAACCATTGTGGAAGTCAGTGTGGCGATTCCTCAGGGATCTCGAACTAGAAATACCATTTGACCCAGCCATCCCATTACTGGGTATATACCCAAAGGACTATAAATCATGCTGCTATAAAGACACATGCACACGTATGTTTATTGCGGCACTATTCACAATAGCAAAGAGTTGGAACCAACCCAAATGTCCAACAACGATAGACTGGATTAAGAAAATGTGGCACATATACACCATGGAATACTATGCAGCCATAAAAAATGATGAGTTCATGTCCTTTGTAGGGACATGGATGAAACTGGAAAACATCATTCTCAGTAAACTATCGCAAGGACAAAAAACCAAACACCGCATGTTCTCACTCATAGGTGGGAATTGAACAATGAGAACTCATGGACACAGGAAGGGGAACATCACGCTCAGGGGACTGTTGTGGGGTGGGGGGAGGGGGGAGGGACAGCATTAGGAGATACACCTAATGCTAAATGACGAATTAATGGGTGCAGGAAATCAACATGGCACATGGATACATATGTAACAAACCTGCACATTGTGCACATGTACCCTAAAACCCTAAAGCATAATAAAAAAAAATAAAATAAAATAAAATAAAAAAAAAAAAAAAAAAAAAAAAAAACAAAGAGTCAAAAATATCCTAGCCCTTGCTATATGCTGACATTTTGCTAAGTGCTGGGGGAAGAAAGCAAATAAGCCCAGGTCCTTACCCTAATACAGTTCTCTGTCTGAGAGCCTTCAGCTGGGCTCATTCTTTCACCTTTCTGTTCTTTGTTCCTGGTTTGACTTATGGAACACCGTCTCTCTCATTTTCTTCCTGTACACATTTATGGCCATCCTCACACACTGTGCTTTCCGTGGCAACTCATTGCTGACTCCAATTTGGCAGGTAGTTTATTACCTGTTCCATTTTATAGATGAGGCAGTAGAGAGCTCTTTTTTCTACGCTTGAGCGAAGCCTGTCTGCAGACATGAATGCTACAAGCTGAGAGGCAGAGGCCAGTGTTATCCTGCATTTGAAGACACAATATTCAGGCTTTTCTTGATGTTCAGAGGAGCCCAAAACTGAGTTGTTCAAAATATAATTTTTCTGGTATAATTATTTCTAGGTTGGGGGAAAATCATAAACCTCATCCAGGTGTAACTTAATTGACCACTGGATGTCACCATTGCACCATATAAATACTGTGGATGGCTGCTGGGCGTTAGGATTTGGGAGCATTTGAAGGTCTGTCTCTGCATTTTTAGCACTCTTGCTTTGTCCAATTTGCATTATAGTCACCCCAGAGCTTCTGCAAAACAAAATGGGATTATAAATAAGCAACTCAACAAAGAAATAAAATTCATCTTACCAAGGAGTAACCACGGTTAATGATCTGATTTAGGTGACAAAGGGATGCTTGGGCACTTGCAAATCATCCTCAGCAAACCTGAGTGAAAGCCATCATTTTTCCCTTTGTCTGGAAGTCTAGATTGTCAAGAGTCTGCGTCACACAAAGACTCAGCACAGTACTCACGGAACTGAAGAGTCACACTTTAGAAGTCACCTCTTCCAACATTCTGCCCAATGCAGGAAGCCCCTTTAACCCCCTGTCCCCATAGGACCCAGATGAATGGCTGCCTGCTTCTAAGCATCCCTGGAGAGCAAGCTCACAGATTCACCAAGCAGCACGTTCTGCCCCAGGAGTGCTGGAATAGAGCTGGACGGGATAGGGAGGTCTCTCTTCAACTCACACGTTTGCTTTTCCTTCATGGCTGCTGTGTGATGTTATATACTCATTAGTAGAGGATGTTGTGGGAGTTTGGAGGAAGGGGCTTGGCCCAGCCCAGAAGGCATGATGAGAAGGAGCAGCCTTGGAAGGTTCAGTTCCTAGAGCAGCCTAAATGGGGCCTCAGGGGAGGCCCTGGGCCTTTTGGCCTCCCCTAGATTATATAATGGAATGGTTGCTTACTCTGGCTGGATACAGACCCTGTGCTCTTCATGTAGTTGCTCCTGGTAAGCATAGAAGGAGCTCATGGAATTCAGCAGGGGTGAAATTTAATTAATATGATTGTCTCCCCCAGGGCTGTGGATAAGGTGGAAATCTCATAATAGAATCTTGGTTTTGTACTGGAGTCTGGTCTATAACAACAGGACCACTGCTATAGAAAGATGGCTTTTTTTTTTTTTTTTTTTGTGAAGTCTCCCTCTGTCGTCTAGGCTGAACTGCAGTGGCGCGGTCTTGGCTCACTGCAACCTCCGCCTCCCGGGTTCAAGTGATTTTTCCGCCTCAGCCTGCAGAGTATCTGGGACTACAGGCGCCTGCCACTGCACCGGCTAATTTTTGTATTTTTAGTAGAGATGGGGTTTCACCATATTGGCCAGGCTGGTCTCGAACTCCTGACCTCAGGTGATCCGCCCACCTCAGCCTCCTAAAATGCTGGGACTACAGGTTTGAGCCATGGCGCCCAGTGGAAAAATGGCATTTTAAAGCCAGAGGAAAGCATGACCTGTTCTGCTATCACGCCCACTTCCATTCTTTTAGTGCAGACTGGGGCGGAAATATGTCTCCTTCTCTGCTCATTCTTTCACTTGGAAACCCAAGCAAGAGAGCTCAGAGCCCCATCTGGAGTCAGGAAAGATGGAAGAGGTGAAGAACTCCATGCATTTTTATAAGGCCCCAAGGCCCTCGGAGACAAGATGCTTTTTATCCTTCACTAATGGGCACTTGGCTTTTTCTTTGGCTCATTTCTGGTTCAGAATTTTAGTGAAATGACAAAGATCAGATGTTAGCTCTGGAATCCAACAGATGTAGACTTAATTCTTGGCTGGGCCTTCTTCTAGCTGTGTGACTCCAGGCAAATCACTTAGCTTCCTTAAGCTTCAGTTTTTCCTTTTGCAGAATGAAGACAGTGCTGATCATACTATCAACCCTGAAGGACTGTGCTGAGGATTGAATGAGAATACATTCAGGCCACGGAGCACAGTGTGTATATATTACACACGCTCCAAAAAGGCTAGCTGCTACTATGAAGTTGGATAAATTGACTCAAGAAAGGGCAGAATGAACTTCATATTGTGACTGTACATTTCAGAGAAGCCCCAAAGAGCAAATAATCAGATCACAGCATTCACTCCCAGAATAAGCATATTCGAAAACCCTTTCTTTGTCAAGAACTATATGTGGAGGGAGACTCATTCTGTTTCAGAAAGCTGACAGTTAAGTGGCCAAGATACACCAAAAGACAATCCTAATAGATGTGGTGGATGCAACAGCAGAAATATGGCCACAGGTGTCACATTACCAGGTATAGCTACTAAATTTCCATGGATACAAATGTAGTGAAAAGACATATCTAATTAATTTTTAAAAATTTGCTGGATTCTGTTATTGCAAAACCCGGGAATTTGGACTATGGTATAGTGGTGGTTGCGTAAACATGGCATCATACATAGTTTCTTGAGCCATTGCCAGATGTGCAGCTATTATGTAACAACACCCCTGAAAGGTGCTTTGAACAAATGGAGCTTTCATGTTCCTTCACCATATAAATGTCTATGTTTAGAGCAATACAATGAAGATTGCCAGAAAGACAATTGCCCCAAGCACATTCATATTTCCAGCTGACTATACTTTTTCCATCTGAATGTACTTCCTGTTGTTCTTGTGGGGCTTTTATATAAATCACTTCAATGTTTAAACCAGTTTAAACTTTATATGAGTATATACTGTGTAGATTAAAAAAATAGGCAGAATCAACTTTCTTTTACTCAGCTAATGATTGTAGTTGTGCTATTTAGATTGCACACTACCAACATTATCCCTCAGGCTAAATCTTCCTTAACAAATGTTGGATGTTGAACTATCACTTTTATCTACCCCACCTAAAATGATAGTTGCAGCCAAGACTTCAGAATTTATTTACCAGCAGTAAATTTTTACAACTATTCATTTAACCAGCATTATTGAGTATGTACAATGTACACAATGTATCAGACATGAAATCACAAATGGAATCCCTCTTTTCACTTAGCAAAGGTCAACGCCATATTGTTTCAACCAACCTGTTTGCTTACCGCAATGTAGAATACCATCTGCACAGAGACAAAGGCCTTCAGTGCAGGTTCCTTAGAAGAACGATTGTGGAAACATGTAAGTTTTACAACAAAAAGCCATTGAAATGATCCGTGCTCTAATGATATGCACCAGAAGGCTCTCATTGAGAAATCATAATGAGAAAAAGATTTTGAGCTCCCAACAAGTATATAGTGAAGAAGGAATACTTACTTGCTGGGCACAGTCCACAGGACTTGTTGAGGAGGACAGATTTTATTCTGTGAAAGGCCCTTTTATGGGCATGGAGACATGTCTGATACACAAAGCCGAATTGAGGTGAAGTGGCTAGAGAGGGAGCTGAATTTCTCTGCATGACAGAGAGATTGAGGAAGGTGGGGTTTCCAAAATCGATCTGGGATGGAGGAAGCATAAGGGGGGCAATTGGGATGGGGGAGAGAGGAGAGAAAATGAGGAGATAGAGGAGAAGTTTATAACACCGTGTCTTGAGGGGACAAGGGAAATTCCCAGTGCGGGCAGGTCAAAGACTTATGAGAATAAGGAAGTCTACAGGCGTAAAGACCTCTTCCTTCAGCTCTCCATGTGAATACCAGTTCCTTATATACATAGGTGGAGTTTTGAAGAAATGAAGGTACAGTGTCCCCACCAGAAGAGTATTACAATACAAGCAGGGTGGCCTAAGCAAGACATGGGGAGAACCATGAGCCATTCTCCATCAGGAGAAGCTCTTGCTGACCTATACGCAGAAAACCCTCCTTGCCCCAGGTTTATCAATTTCACTGAACACTTGAGGTCAGCTTTGTACCTCCTCAATCCGTAAAATGTAGGTTTGAATCACTTTAACCTAGAGGTTAAGGGAAAGATGAACTCACTCAGCTGATATTTGGAGGACACAAAAAATGACAAAGGTACTTGTATTAGAAAAGGTTCTCCAGAGAAATACAACTCAATAGGATGTGTGTGTGTGTGTGTGTGTGTGTTTGTATTCTATTGGGTTCTATTTCTCTATGATATCTATATCATATATGATATAGATATAGAACCCTATATTCTATTGGGTTCTTTCTCCATGATATATGATATATATGATATATATCATAGAGAAATAGAACCCGATAGAATATATATAGAGTATACATATAGCCTCTATACATATATATAGATATACATTATATATCCTATATGTGTGTATGTATATATATATCCATCCTTTATGTGTGTTTGTATATATATTCGTGTGTGTATATATATATATATATATATATATCTCATACATATATAAAGAAATTTACTCTAAGGAATTGGGTTATTTGGTTATGAAGGTTGAGAAGACCCAAGATTTGCAATCAGCAAGCTGGAGACCCAGGAGGACTGATGGTGTCAGTTTCAGAGTCCCAGTCTGAAGTCAGGAGCAGACCAATGTCTCAGCCCAAAGACAGTCAGGCAGAGACAGTGAATTCTCTTACTCCACCTTTTTGTTTTATTCAGGCCTCAGTGGATTGAATGAGGCCCACTATATTGGAGAGGGCCATCTGCTTTGCTTGGCCAACTGATTCAAATGTTAATCTCATCCAGAGACACCGCCACAGACACACCCAGAATAATGTTTGACCAAATGACTGGTCACCCGCTGGCCCCATTACTGTACCCCTCCATGGTAGCTTGCCTATTTAGATGCAGAGTGAGTTATAGCCACCACTTACTACAATAGCATAGAGAAATCACATGTTGGTGCAGAAATTGACCAATAAAACACTTCTGCTTACTAAATATCAATGCCCGTGGCTTCACTTCTATGGAAGCTTGGCAAAATGAAAGTCATTAAGTAAAAATTCATAAAATGGGAGAGAATTACTTTTATGTGAAATTATCTATTGTAAAATATTTCTTCAAAATTTTCTTTATTATGAATCTTATACAACCATAACTTTAAAATATTTAAATAATTACACAATATTTTATTTTTAATTTTAATTGTTTTTGAGACAGAGTCTCGCTCTATTACTTAGGCTGCAATGCAGTGGTGTGATCTCGGCTGACTGCAACCTCTGGGTTGCCTCCTGGGTTCAAGTGATTCTCATGCCTCAGCCTCTTGGGTAGCTGGGATTACAGGTGTGCGCACCCACACCTGGCTAATTATTTTAGAGATGGGGCTTCACCATGCTGGCCAGGCTGGTCTCGAACTTCTGAACTCAAGTGATCTGCCCACCTCAGCCTCCCAAAGTGTTGGGATTACAGGTATAAACCACCACTCCCAGCTAAGTAATTACACAATATTTTTAAAAAGTTTCATTAAACTCTTATCTATAAAGTATCTCATTGAGGGATATATTTATGTCAAGGTTAAAGGTGTGAAATGAAGCAAGGCATTATTACTTAAAAAAAAAAAAAACAACGCAAAGCACCTGACCTGATATTCTACAAGTATTAGCAAAGACCCCACACTGGGAATTTCAAGATTCATTTTTGAATGAATAGAGAATTTAAAATAGAAAAAAAAAATCACCTCAATAGTGGTTATAATATCTAATAAGCAAGTTGTTTGTTTTGAGACAGTCTTGCCCTGTCACCCAGGCTGGAGTGCAGTGGTGTGATCTCAGCTCAGTGCAACCTCTGTCTTCCAGGGTCAAGTGATTCTCATGCTTCGGCCTCCTGAGTAGCTGGGACTACAGGCGCACACCACCACGCCTGTCTAATTTTTATATTGTTAGGGGAGGCGGGGTTTTGCCATGTTGGCCAGGCTGGTATCAAACTCCTGACCTCAAGTGATCCATCCTCCCGCCTTGGCCTCCCAAAGTTCTGGGATTACAGGCATGAGGCACTGCTCCCGGCACCTAATAAGCAAGTTGTTTAGGTTCTTCTGTTTTATATGAAAGAAGGTGCACATGATTAAAAGGGTCTTGAAAAAAAAGCTAAAATGTCTGAGTAATGTACTTGAAGAAGTAGTATGTCTATATTTGCTAAGATTTCGATGCTTGTCACCTCCAAACCTCTTGTTGAAATCTGATCCCCAATGTGGCAATATTGGGAGGTGTTTGGGTCATGAGGCAGAGCCCTTATGAACGGATTAATGCCTTCCCTTGTGGGTTCTTGCTCTATTAGCTCTGGGAGAGCTGGCTGTTAAAAAGAGCCCAGCACCACCACCCAGCATTTTTCTCTCTTGCCATGTGATCTCTTGGCACATACCTGCTCCCCCATCTGTTTCCCACCATGAGTTGAAGCAGCCTGAGGCCCTCACCAGATGCAGTTGCCTAATCTTGAACTTTCCAGCCTGCGGAATTGTGAGCCATATAAACCTCTTTATAAATGACCCAGTTTCAGGTATTCTGTTACAGCAACACGAAATGGACTAAGACAACACAACTGTTGTTATTTTGTAAGGAGGGAAATGTTTTTTAGTTGGACTTATAACACATAGACACACGTACACTTGCACCTTGAAACATCTGTGATGGCTACTTTTCAAAAGCACATATTCTTATTTTCCTATCACCTGTGATGACAAATTGCTCTTCTGGAAACAGGTGGCCTGTGTAGTTCACTATGGTGGACAGTGGGTGTGGACCAGGGGACAGATTCAGAATGTTATCTCCCAACGTTTTCCCTTTGAGGGTTACGACTATTCAATCAACTTGTAAAGGCCCCAGAACTTCTGAAGCAGGTGTTTTGGACTCACTTTCTTTTGGGAAAAAAGTGGCAGAGGAAAATAATGAGAGAGTTTGAGAAGTTACACAAGGGCAGAGTAGGCGGAATTTGTGCTCAGTTGTTTCTGGTTTCTTTTTTCTTCTTTAAAAAAATTCCTGTTAAAATGAATGTCACAATAGTTATTTTTGTATTCTGTTTAAACATTATTCTATTCTGTATTCACATTTAATGCAGAGAAGCATTTCAGCAGATCCTGAAAATCTCTTTAAAACTTGACTTCCATTGTTTGAATAACAGCTTGAGAATGCAGACACACCAGTAATTTGGACATAATCCTGTGTATTTGTCAAAATGTTCTTTGAAAAAATTATACACGTAAACAGAACATTCTAAGTAGAACTGTCACTTTAACAACATTTTCCATGACTCTTGTCAATTTACTACACTAAATGTTTTCTGATACATTATTTACTGTGGTAAGTTTGAATGTATGGCATTTGTCCCTCTAGATAGAAGTACCTCCTAAAGCAGGTAGAGAACAAGTTCGTGAAAGAGGAATCATCATGGTCATTACCAAATACAATTGTTTATGCATTAATATGTAAAGCATGAGATGTAAATCAGATACATATCTATTTATCAGATATGTAAATCTTTATACTTATATATAACATGTATGATCAACTATATACATATTACATAATATGTATAATATATACATGATTAATATGCATGAATGATAAATACACAATGAATATGCATGACTAATATGCATATTATGTGTACATAAATCTGAGAACATCCAATAAGATGTGTGTGTGTGTATGCACACATGCACACACACAGGGGCTGACATCTCCTTTGGAAATGAATAGGGGATCCATTATTTATCCTGTGACCTGATGTAAGGATTATTGACCCCAATTAAAATCCTGAAAGGTAGAATGTGGTTCTGCCCCTCCTCCTCTCCCATTTCTGAATCCTTTGCCCCATTTCCATGCTCTAGATGCACCAGGTGCTCAGGTCTTTCAGGCCATTGCTATTCAGAAAAGGAAGGATCTAATGTGGGGAAATTTTAACTTCACGTACCCAAACTGCAACATACATGGAAGAGACCAGAGTGGCTTTGCATGCCACTTCTAGGCCTGGCCTCTACTCCACCTCCAGACCCCCACTCTCCTTCTGCTGGCTCACTGCCTAAGAGTGGGGTTACCTTGGAAGTGTTAAAGCTGGCAGAGTCATAGATGGGAAAGAGCCGGGGTTTCTGAATTACCACTTAGAGGAGAGCCACCAGCTGAGCAGAAGCACTCATTTTGGACTTTACACAAGTAGGAAATAAACTTCCATCCTATTTGAGCCACTGTACAATTTGGGTGGGTTTCTTACAGCAACTAAAGTTACCCTGAGTGGTATAGGGTTCATAGCTTTCCTTAGATAACCAGAAAAGTTCGTAACTATAGAAGATTAGGAACCCCGGAATCATATTCTAGAAGCATAGACATTGTCAAATGTTATTGCTGGAAGCATTCTTGAGATTTTTTGGCTACAGTCCATGGCATGCCAGTTTTGATGGGCGAGGGGATGAGGGTGCAGTAGGAAGTAGAGGAGGGACATGTGTGGTGGGTGATACAGCAGAGTCCACTCTAGGAGATCCTTCCAGCCCGCTCTCACCTAAAGTCCCGATCCTGGTGAAGGCATTTGGATCTGGCCCAAGCACCTCATATTGTACTGAAGCACAGGGTGGTGATGGGTTTTTTTTTTCCTTGGTCTCAGGCAATTGGCATCCCTGATGCGTTAATTCAAGCTGTAGTGCTAGTGACTTACATATTATTCCTTCTGGAAGATTTTTTGTTTTAAAGGAGACCTAAGAAAAGGAAATTTCTTAACTCAAAATTCTGTTTTAAGCAATATGTCTTTTCTGTGGTGGTGTTTCAGGTGTTTTGGAACCTGGATGAAGAAGAGTTTTTAAAGAGATTTCAGGAAGGCTGGATGCAGTGGCTCTCACCTGTAATTCCCAGAACTTTGGGAGGCCAAGGTGGGCAGATTGCTTCTTGAGCCCATTCGAGACCAGCCTGGGGAACATGACAAAACTCTGACTCTACAAAAAATGCCCAAACTAGCTGGGTGTGGTGGCACATGACTGTAGTCCCAGCTACTTGGAAGGCTGAGGTGGGAGGATCACTTGAGCCTGGAAGGTTGAGGCTGCAGTGAGCTGTAATTTTGCCACTGCACTCCATCCTAGGTGACTGAGCAAGATCCTGTCTCAAACAACAACAAGAAAACAAAGTAAATTAAAAAAAAAAAAGAAGCAAAAAAGAGAGAGATTTCAGAGAAACTCCCTGTAATCACAATATTAGTTAGCTGCCTATTCTACCTTTGTGTAAAGCCATTCGTGAAAATGAAAATTCACATAGCAGAGAAGAAGTGAATACTCCATGTATCTTTACGCAAATAGAGATGGTCTGATACATTGGGGCTATTGTATTGGAACAAAAGGGCCAAATAGCTTTGAGACTAAGATAAGGGAATTGTAAATATGCCCAAGCAGGCTTTGAGGGGCCCTCAATAGGGGATCAGATTATTTTTCACCACCTAAGAATAAAGTGATCTTGGCTATAATATTTTTAGGCCAAAATGTTAATTAGCCATACAATTCGTTCACATTTTCTTTGGAGGATTTAATAACCAGTTGTGCAACTGAATCTCCAGAAAATTGCATTAGCAGAATGTTTTCATATTCTGCTATAAATTAAACAGTACGGAGGGGCACCTTTATTTTCTTTCATTTCCTTCTTAAACATAGACATCGGTAGATGTTAGGATTTATGTGACTTATTACCTCATTTCCTGCCTAGTCCTTTCCTGCCAGTTTCCTTGTTCAGTTTTCATAACCTTTTTTTGATGCCTGGGAGCCACTGGATATGTTCAGGCTGCTTTTACCTCCAGAGTTGAGACGGTACCTAGAGTACAATTGTTTCAGGTGTTGCTCTGATTAACACCTTCCTCACAGGGCATTTAATCCTGAAAAAGCTGTGGCAATTTGGAAGATCAGGGTCCTGATGTTAACTAGCCGTAGGAGAGACAGAAATGATGTTCCCAGGCACCATTATCTCTAGAAGGTACCAAAGCTGCAAAAAAATAAACATGTAAATTCAGTCATAAGGGTTCAATGAGTTAATGAAGGGTTAAACGGGCAAAGATTTAAACAGAGGGTATTGTCTCAGAAAAGAGCAGCACCATTTTCCAGGTTGGTAATTGAGGAGCTAAGCTTTTAGGAGCTCAAAGAACAACAGTTAAAAACACTGAGAGCCCCACCGGCCGTTCTGACCTTTATCTCCAGGGTCCAACTCCAGACAAGGGTCTTAATTAGCTGCAGAAAAATCTAGAGCTTTGGCAACAAACCAGCAGACATTAAAAAAACAAAACAACCAGTAAATAAAAGATCCATTTTTTTTTTGGTCATGAAACTTAAATAGGGGCAACATTTATGTAACCTTTTGGTGTTCTTGTTTCCCAGTTTCTCAGTGTTTTTCTTTTCACATTTCCATTTCACCTAATTTCTTTGCTTACATTTTCCCCCAAACTGAGTTTTTTTGATCTCCCTATACCATCTTACACTTGATTTTTTTTCCCCATAACCTTCATCTTATTCTCTTTTGTTTTTCTTATGTGTTTACATCCCTCAGATCCTTTAGATGCATTTTGGGGCATTTTCTATATATTATTTATAAAATGAATGCAGGCCTATTCTATAAACAATTTCAAACAATGCAAAATGCATGAAGTTGTAAGGGGCCTCTCCTGCATCTAGATTTTGTCTATGCATTTTACATATATCTATGTGTTTGTGAATCTAATAATATATATACACACTTAAGAATTTTTATGCAAAGTCTTTTAACCTCTCTTTCATATTTTCCTTCTTGCTGACTCTGTCTGCTGCATTCTTGGTAATTTATTCATCTTGCTTTTCTAATTTCCATATTTTATCTTCAGCTGTTTTTAAGCTGCACTTTTACCTATCTACTGATTTTTTTTTCAATTCCAATTCTACCTTTTGGAAACTCTACCTAGATCTTATAGAAATCTTTTGGTAATCTTTGATAATATCTTAATCATCATAATTTTGAAAACATTAAAAATGTTCATTAAACACATACAACACCTTTAATTTCTAGTCACCGTCTTACTATTCCAATATCTGCAAGTTTGTGGGCCTGATTCTATGGTTGCTATTTCTGCTAGCTCTCACTGGTGGTAGCTTGTTTTCTTGTGTGTCTAGTGATTATGAACTCATGTTCCTTGCAATTTAATTGTTCTTTGAGGTCTAAACTGTGTTTTTCCAGAGTCGATTTGTGAATTCACCAACTAAGATTCTTCGAAGTAAATTTGTAGCTGGAATTTTTTGGGTCCCAGCAGTAATGAATTGCAGCTCCAAATATGCATGAATATGGGCTTATGGTTAGAAATTATTGGGGTGAGAATTTTCTTTTTCATGCTCTAACCAGACACAAGGGTGAGATATGCAAGTATTCCCACCAGCTCCCTCTCAGAAACCTTTTTAAAAAATACACCCATCGTGACCTACATGGTGAAACCCCGTCTCTACTAAAAATACAAAAATTAGCCAGGTGTGGTGGCGTGCGCCTGTAATCCCAGCTACCCAGGAGGCTGAGGCAGGAGAATCGCTTGAACCCGGGAGGTGGAGGTTGCAGTGAGCCGAGATCGCGCCACTGCACTCCAGCCTGGGCAACAAGAGTGAAAATCATTCTCAAAACAAACAAACAAACAAAAAAACAAATAAACAACCCCCCCCCAAAAATACACCCATCAAGGGTACCACTTTTTCAGTCTTGACTTTATGCTATGACCTCTGTCTTGTCGGACCCCAGGTATTATTTCCTTTCTCACCACCTGTGAGTGGATAACCTCCCCAAGATTTAAATACCTGGGAACTGACACGTACCCACTAGGCAAACAGTGGTCTCAAGTTTGATTATCTCTTTAGATTTGGGATTTCCCATCATATACAGCTTTAAGAATTTCCCCTTCTTTCTCTCCAGCTTAGCCATGCATTTAAAAGATGCTTTTTATTACAGCAAAATTTAAAACTTTTGTGCACCAAATGACATCATCAGCAGAATGAAAAGGCAATTCATGGAATGGGAGAAAATATTTGTAAATCATATATCTGAAAAGTGATTAATGTTAAGAATATATAAAGAATTCCTAGAATTCAAGAACAAAAAACCCCAATATCACTCAAAAATGGACAAAGGACTTGAATAAATATTTCTGCAAAGAAGATATATAAATGGCCAATAAGCATATGAAAAGATACCCAACATCAATAATCATTAGGAAATGCAAATCAAAACCATTGTGAGATACCACTTCATATCCATTAAGATGGCTAATAAAAGAACCCCAATAAATCACAAGTGTTGGTGAGGGTGTGGAGAAATTAGAAACCAGTGTTGGCTAGAATGTAAAATGATGCAGCTGCTATGGGAAATCTAATGGTGGTTCCTCAAAAAACAAAAAATTACCATATGATCCCGCAATTCTGCTTCTGGTTATATAACCAAAATAATTGAAAGGAAGGACTCCAGCAGCTATTGGTACACCCGTGTTCATAGCAGCATTGTTCACAACAGCCAAAAGGTGGAAGCAACGCAGGTGTCCATCAACAGATGAATGGATAAATAAAATGAGGTCTATATTTACACAGTGAAATATTATTCAGCTTTGAGAAAGCAGAAAATTCTGATGTATGCTACAACACGGATGAGCCTTGAAAACACTATGCTAAGTGACATAAACCAGTCACAAAAGGACAAATATGGTTTGATTCCACATATGTGAGGTACCTAGAGTAATCAAAGTCACAGAGATGGAAAGTAAAGTGGTCATTGCCAGGGAAAGAGGAGGTAGGATATTGGGAGTTATTGTTTAATGCGCACAGAGTTTCAATCTTGGATGATGAAAGCAATTCTGGAGATAGGTGGTGGCGATGGTTGCACAACAATGTAAATGTACTTAATGTCACTGAACAGTACGTGAACAAAATAGTTAAAACGGTAAATTTTATTTTACATGTATAAAAGAAAATCAGTGTTTTTGCTTGTTTGATTCTTTATTTATTTGTTTTTTTGAGACAGAGTCTTGCTCTGTCGCCCAGGCTGGAGAGCAGTGGCACGATCTTGGCTCACTACAACCTCTGCCTCCTGGGTTCAAGCGATTCTCATCCCTCAGCCTCCCGAGTAGCTGAGACTACAGGCGCATGCCACCACGCCCAACTAATTTTTGTATTTTTTGGTGGAGATGGGGTTTCACTGTGTTGGTCAGGCTGGTCTCAAACTCCTTGCCTCAAGTGATCCACCTGCCTTGGCCTTTCAAAGTTCTGGGATTACAGGCATGAGCCACTGTGCCCAGCCTCACTTTTCAGTGTTCTGTTCTGAGACATCTAGGATTCCACAGTGCTGGGATTAGAAATCCCCATGGGACTGATTTTTCTTTCACATCATGATGTCTACTGGGCAGTGAACTTTAGCTACATATGAATACTCCCCCAGATTCCAAGATTGTGGAAACCAAGATGACAGCCTGGGAATTCAATGTCCTGCATCACTGATCAGCCTGTGTTGTTCCTTTTCTTCAGTGACTATCCTAAATTAGTTATTTATTTTACTTCGCATTATTTACAGGTTCCATTATGATCTTTGATAGTAGCAACAATCCGATTCTTCTTTGAGGAACAGATCCACATTTCATGTCAGAAAAGCATGGATAAACTTATGTGTCAGAATAATTTGACTTGAAATCTTATCACTGTGTGGGTGTGTGTATGGGTGGGTGCTTTATTCGTTCATTCAGTCATTGGTTTGTTCCACAAATATTTACTGTTATGTACTAGACACTGTCTAGGCATTGGGGACACAGAGGTGAATAAGACAAATTTTCTTATTTAAAATCAGCAAATAAACATCAGCAAATAAACAAGGTAGTATCAGGTAATAAGTCTGCAAAGAATACAAAACAGGATAATGAGACAGAGTGTGACGTAAGAAGGGGCTGTGTTGGCTAGGAGGTGCTCGGGAAAGGAGTCCCTGGGGATGATATTGAAACAGGAATGTTCCCTGATCCCCCTTGCAGGACGTAGGACAGGGGTGTGACTCACCTATTTGGCTGCTGCTGCTCAAAACCCATAGAGGAGGGGAGCGTGCAGACGGACAGGTGAAGGAGCTCAAGTGGGCATGTGTTACAGTGTTACAGTTGTGCGCGATGTCTTGAGGGTTAACCAGCTGAATGGACCCTCTGCCTTTCTGCAAGGGTAAAGGGCCGGTATGACAGCTTTCTCTATCCCGAGCTCTTTCTAGCATCCTGGAAAAATCGGGTCACACACGAACTTGAAGGATAAATGCAGGAGTTTTATTGAGTGGTGTGGGTGGTTCTCATCAGGATGGATAGGGACCGGAAGTTGGGACTGGAGTGGGAAGATAATATTCCCCTGGTGCCTGGCCATCCAGCTGCCGAACTCCTCTCCAGCTGCCCCCAGCCGAATTCCTCTGGGTGTTCAGACGTTCCTCCTCCTCTCTCTTTCTCTGCTACGTCGCTCTGCCTTCCGTGTGCTTGTCTCCTCATCTCCTTGCCTGCTGGTCTGCTCTGGAGCCTGGGGTTCAGGGTTTATATGGGCACAGGATAGGGGGCATGGCAGGCCAAAAGGCAACTTTTTGGGACTGAAAACAGGAATGCCTGTTTTCATTTAGGGCCGTGGGTATCCAGGCTTCGGGGTGGGGCCTTTGCCCAGGAACGACCCTCTTCTACCCAGTATTTCCCTCTCTCCTGGCTGTATCAATATTTAGGTTGAGAGCTGACATTGACGACAAGGAAACTGCAAATATCTGGGGAAAGAGCTTTTCACAAAATGGGGAATATCAAGGGCCGTGAATCTGAGTTAGAATTAATTATCTAAATCCTATCAGAGATAAAAATCCAAGCAGGTAAGGACTAGATTGGTGAATATTAATTACCCTTACAGTATGTGACTTCTTAAAAAATGTATTTCTGAAGTGAAAATAGCCAGACATTCATTTAAATCAGTAGCAACTACCTTTCAACACTGAAATTAGGCAGCATCTCTGCCCCTCCCACCCCCCCACCATTTCAGCAATGGGAGAATATTGTTTTCACAACTTGCTCTATTATGCATATATTTGATAGGTAAACTATGAGGGTGATAACAGTTTTGCTTAGGACTTCATAGTAATGACTAAGAAAAACAACAACATAGCTTTGTGTGTGGATGATACAGCATTATAGCCTCTTCGCATAATTCAGGCTTTTTGAATTGTTGAAGGGCTTGAACGTCCCAGTTTGGGTATATCCATCAACTTTTCCATTTAATTGCAAAGTGTCACCTCTTTGTATGCTTTATAGACAAAAGTCACAGGTATAATCATACAGATAGCATATAGAAGTGTCAATCAACTTGCCAGTTCAGCTTTTCTTTCATTGGGGAACAATAATAAACCTCGAATATGTTTGCAGTTTGGATTTCTGATTTATATACCACCCAGTAGTGCCCCATTTAATCTGTTCACCTGTGGTTACTTTGTTCTGAATTTCATGGCTCTGTTGTTTTAAACCCTCTCTTGCATACACTTTCAGAAAGAGGCTGATGATTGTAAACTGTTGGTTTTTGGGAAGTTGGAATGCTGCCACTGTCTGAATTGCCTGAATAAAGAAAAGTAGGTCCTGTAATTATTTTATTTTCTCCCCAGCATGTGATTTGTGATTGATGACACATGCATAGGGGGCTTTCGCCATTAGGCTGGCTGATCCCTCTACAATGACATTAATGTCACTGTCACTGTGCTCGAAGCTACAGTTTGTTAGGCAACTCTGGCATGGGGAAATGAGCATGGACTTTTTAATGTGTTTGAAATAGCTACATGCTGACAGATGTTCCCACGTGCTTGCTGATGTCATGACTGGGGCTCCTAGAAAGCCCGGGAAATTAAAAGAAAGAAGAAAATGTTAGTTGAGCCTCCAGAAGGAGAAATGATAGAGGCATACAATAGAAACTTTTGCAAAAAAGAAAATCCACGAATCTCTACAAATTTCCTTCAGGTTTTACTCCTGCTCCTCCTACCCTGCCCACCCCATAGAGAAGCATTCAAGACAGAAACTATTTAAATCTGAATAAATACAGTATTAAGAAAGCTATCCTTCCATGGTGCTCATTTGAAAAGCAAAACAAACAAACATACAAAAAACCCAAAGTAAATTAAGGTGGTCTTTTCCTTTTTTTCATTAAAAAATGCATATCACAGTGTTTACTTGGTAGACCAATTATTTTAAAAACCAGGTTTCAAGGAAAAAGTCACTTTCTGGCAGAGGCCTTACATGACAAGTTCCATTCCGCAGTGGATTAAAATGGTTGCGAAGAGATGCTAACGTAACTTCAACTACGGCAGTGTGAACACACCACTGTAATAATTCATTTAGAATGATGACACCTGAGACCTAATTTAAAAGTCCTAGATGAATACTAGTCTCACATTCAACCCTGAGGGCTGCGGCAAACATAGGTAAGAAAGTCTAAGAACCATAGTGAGTCTAATTGAATTGGACTTAAACGGACCATTGAGATGGCCTCACTGAGCTCAGGGGAATTCACGTTGTCTATACTGTATCAGAATCACAGCTTGAACTGAATAACTGGTTACATTCAATCATGTTACTGTATCTCATGCTTGAGGTAAAGGGGAAACCTTTTGCTATCAGCAAGACTGGATGGAAAACAATTTCAAATCACTTTAAACCCAGTTGGCAACTACTTTGCCAATTATGGAATCCAGTGGGAAAGGTGTGTTCGAGGGCTCAGGACTAAATGATTTATGTCAGGCATCTGGGCCTCCCGAGGAATGCGGGAGAGTGTGCAGAGGAGGGGCGTGTGGCTAATTATTTCTCCTAAGAATACTTTAGTGAGGTAATTTGTGCCTGCAGATGAGTCACACCGCAGGCTGGATAAAAGGCAAGGTAAGCACAGACATTCCTAAGATCCCATTTAGAGAGGGATAAAGAGGGAGCCTAAAAATTCAAATACACTTTCTCATCTCTTCACTCTGAAACATTTGGAGATAAAAAATAGAAAGAGCAAACTTAGTTCTCGGCTCTAACAGGCAAGTTGCGATCAAAGTCTGTAATTTGTACTGCAGGTATTGCATTGGCTGCCTTCTAACACAGACTTACTGGCACAGGTGACATGCTATAATGCATCAGATGGATGAGCGTGAATCTGGGGTCCTTTATAATGACCCTGAGAAATGTCTTTTTTTTTGTTCCTAATTTATTTTAGATGACTGTGGCTGCAGAGATAAGAATTTCTATCCTACTCAATGCCTTCTAAAGAAGGATGTCACCATTCTCTGGGATTCATGTATGAAGGTCTCCAGCTGAGAGATGATCCTGAAAGTTATCCCAAGAGTAATGAGTTCTCCTATCCCACCTCAAACAAATAAAAAGGATCATAGAATTCCACTATAGAAACTTACAGTAGAGGCGGATAGGTTTCTTGAGTAGTCTTTTCAGATCCTTTCATTATTGAACACATTTTAAAGGTATTTTGAGTAATCTAGAGGAGATCATGAGTGCTGTAATGATACTAAATCCAGCACCGGGGGGTCTATTTGAAACCTCACGCGAGTGTGTCTGTACAAGGCTGGCACTCTTGCTTTCTCGTCTTTCCTCTCTTCCAGCAGCTGCGTGCCATCGTTACAGCTAATAGAGTGGGTTAAACTTTTGGGCTAGCTAGCGGCTCTGAGTATCTCTCTAATGGTTTCCATTGTGTGCATCCCTGGAAAACACTTCTGACCAATGAACCCCTAACTGCAAATGACACAGGCAAGCTTCATTGAAAATGACACCACTGGAGGGAACCTTGCACTCATTTGGGATGCTTCCTCACTGGGGAAGGAAGGCCATTTCAGCAATTACACCAAAGGGATGTTGTCATGTGGCATTTTCGTTTCTAAGGCACAGAACAAAGCAGTGAGGGTAGTTTGCACTCCTACATGCTAACTATATGTTTAGCTGTGCGATGCCAAAATGAGAATCCCCGCATGTCCAGAGGGGAGAGAGAAATTGCAGTCTTCCCAGTTCATCCTCATACAGGATAGGGAATGTGGACGTCAGACAATCTAAACTAAATCAGGATCCATGTCTGGAATCAGTCTTGTTTAAATGCAGAGCTTGTGACAAATGGGAATTAAGTACTACCAGAAAGGGAGCGTGGCATGGGAGGGTCTAAGACTGGTCATTGAGAGTGCTGCATTCAAATTCTTGGTTGCAACCAAATGTGTTGCTTTGGGTGAGTTTCTCCACTTTCTGAGTTTCTTTCAGTTTCCTCTGTAACATGAGGTAGGTAGACCAGATAGTTTAATCCAATCCAACAATTGTTCAGTGAGTGCTTGGTTTGTGTCAAGATTTGTGCTAGGCAATGGGGAGAGACTATGGAAATGAAACATGTACTGCCGGCGTCCTTTTGGATTTTAAAGTTTAACAAGTAAGACTAATATTAAAAGACGATTTTAAAATGATACATTTAGCAAGTGGGAAGCATACAGTGCTATGGAATGAAGTGACAAAGTCTGAGCAGTGAGAGACGCCTTCTTGAGGAAAGTTGTTCAGGTGGAGCCTGAAGGATAAGGAGGTTTGGGTTGAGCGTGAAGGCTAAGGAGGAGCCAGCCAGAAAAAGATGGGAGTGGGACGAGGCAGAGGAGCGTTTCAGATGAACTAAGCATCTGTGAAGGCTCTGCACTAGAAAGAGGTCGGGACTGGATTGCAGAACATAAAAGGAAGAGTGAAAACGTGGGTCAGGAGGAGGCTTGCACACAATGTAGTAAGCACGCATTTCGTCCTTGTACTGAGGGCAGTGGAGACCACTGAAGGAAGTTCCACTGCAGAGTGGGGGTGAGGAGGCACATATGTGAGGTTCCCTCCAGACCCAGCATTCTGGGGCTTTCCACATGGTTGTTTTGACCTCTCTAGGACCCACTAGAGGGATTTAATACTCAGGTACAGTCCAGAGAAGAGTACACAAGGCAGTGACCCCAGAAACTCACCTCCAATCTACAGCTGGTTGAAGCCTGGCATATAAAGGTGGATTTGCCCATGCATGTTGGATTTGGTGCCTTTGGCCTCAGCCACAAGAGATGAAGTCAGTCTTGCCCAGACTCTGGCTCATGCTCTTAGTTCTCTGTTAGACTCACCAGGGGCTTGTCAAAGAAATGAGAGGCTGTGTTACATACCCAGGTCTCCTTGCCAAGGGAGAAAATGGGAAATGGAGCCGCTCAGAACTTTGGCTTCTTCTTGATCACCTCTCTTAGGGCAAGACTTTCTTTCATTTTTTTTTTTTTTCTTTTTGAGATGGAATCTCTCTCTGTCCCCCAGGCTGGAATACAGTGGCGCTATCTCAGCTCACTGCAACCTCCGCCTCCTGGGTTCAAGCAATTCTCCTGCCTCAGCCTCCCAAGTAGCTGGGATTACAGGTGCCTGCCACCACGTCCAGCTAATAGTTTTGTATTTTTAGTAGACATGGGGTTTCACCATGTTGACCAGGCTGGTTTCAAACTCCTGACCTCAAGTGATCCGCCCACCTTCGCCTCCCAAAGTGCTGGGATTACAGGCGTGACCCACCGCCTCTCTGCCAAGACTTTCTTTTTTAAAATATATTTTTATTTCAATAGTTTTGGGGGTATAAGTGTTTTTTGGCTACATGGATGAATTGTAGAGTGGTGAAATCTGAGATTTTAGTGTACCCAACCTGAGTAGTATACATTGTACCAAATGTGTAGTTGTTTTAATCCCTTACCCTAACCCTACTGTCCCCCTTCTGAGTCTCCGTAGTCCATTATGCCAGTCTATACGCCTTTGTGTACCCATAGTTTAGCTCCCATTTATAAGTTAGAACATAAGTTATTTGGGATTCCATTCCTGAGTTACTTCACTTAGAATAGTGACCTCTAGTTCTATGCAAGTTGCTGCAAAAGACATTCATTTTTTTATGGCTGAGTAGTATTCCATGGTGTATGTATACCACATTTTCTTTATCCACTCATTGGTTGATGGGTGCGTAGGTTGGTCCCTTCTCTTTGCAATTGTAAATTGTAGGGCAAGACTTTCTGAGACTTCCATTTGCTGTTACTGTATCCATCCCTGGGGGTGCAAAGGTATTTGGCAGCAACTGGAACTCATTCACAGGGAGTCCTCATAGCACCTAACGTTAGGTGGCACTTAGTAGTGATGATAATCACTTGTGGAGTCTACTAAGACGTTTTGAATCCCTTCTCCCATTCAAAAATCTTGACAACCCTGTGAGACAGATATGCTCACCTTACTGATGAGGGCGGAGGCTTGGCAAAGTAGTTATGTTGTTCATATCACACAGCTAACAAGTGGAAGAGTCAATATTGTACACTCTCAGATTCAGAACTTTAAATAACCCCATGCTACCTTCCAGGGAAAGCTTCTGCTATGTGTTTGGGGGGTTAGGTAAGAGAAAGGTGAATTTTAATCTCCCAACATGCTCACTCCTTTTTCCTGCTTTGTGGAGGATGTAAGTGAATAACCCCAGTGCTGTGGTGCACTCATTAATCTTGTAGCAAGACAGGTGGAATGTGGGTCTGCAGGAGGCCTTGGTATGGTGGGAATAACTATGTGCCTTCACCTGTCCCGACACAGGTCATACCTACCAGCTTGCTTTGCTTCTGACATGTCTGGGCAGTGTGAATTGTCCTCTGCTCCTCTGGAGAGATGGGCCCTGTGGCTGCTTTGGGAAGAACATCAGTTTTGTGTTCATTTAGATACGGCACTCCTTGTGTTTGGATTCTATGCATTTTTTGTTCCCTGGTCTCCAAAGTTAATAGCAGAGGTGGTAATAACAAAAACCCATACTTGTGTAGGAAGGAAGGTGCATAGGGAAGAATGGCTTTAGCAAGAGTCAGACAAAGTTTCCATTTTCCAGTTTTTGTGTGTATTCTCCTTTGGAAGGTACAGGCCCTGCTTAAGTGTTCTAGAAATAAAACAAAAATGGGGGGAAATCTTCTCAATATTCCCTGTTTCACAAAGAATTATTGTTGCCATTTTCCTTTCAAGCAAATATATGAAAGTGAGTTGAAAGGAAATATCCAGTGTTAAAGCTTCTTTCAAGTTTTCAGTTCTTTGTGGGTTTTGTGCTAATGTTTTTCTGACAGAATAGAGCCCAAGAATGAAAGATAGAAGAGGAGCTGTCCATTCAGACGCTAAGTGATCAATTCTTGTGACATAGTAAGAGATTTAGATTTTAAAAAATCTGTCCAACAGGCCGGGTGCAGTGACTCACGCCTGTAATCCCAGCACTTTGGGAGGCTGAGGTGGATGGATCACCTGAGGTCAGGAGTTCAAGACCAGCCTGGCCAACATGATGAAACCCCATTTCTACTAAAAATACAAAAATTAGCCGAGCCTGGTGGCACGTGTCTGTAGTCCCACGGGAGGATGAGGGAGGAGAATTGCTTGAACCCGGGAGGTGGAGATTGCAGTGAGCCGAGATCACGCCATTGCTCTCCAGCCTGGGCAACAAGAGCAAAACTCTGTCTCAAACAAAAAAAAAATCTGTCTAACAAAGATTAAATGTTTAATTTTTTGATAGAATTAGTAGGATAACCATTTTTAGTGATAAATTATTTTAAAACTAGAAAAATTAATTTAGAAAAAAAAAGACATCCAGAGAATAATCCAGGGTTCAAGCAGCAATTTTGTGATAGGCCAATGTTGGATCAACAGTCAAATCTGATAGTGCGTTCCCCTGAATGTTTTAACCAGAATGACATTACTTGGAGGAATTAGTATTTTGAGTTATGTAAAAGAAAGCCCAGCCTATTTTGAGCTATGATAAGAGGCTCAGTTCTGTAAAACCAGAGAAGCATGGGACACGTTTCTGCTTTGGATTGTACATGTAATTATTTTCTTTGTATTAATGAATGGGATTGCCTCTATTCCTAGTGAGAAAATGCCAATTTCAGAGACATTCAAAGTCTACCAGTTTCTCCCACAGAAGTTTGCAACAGGGATTACTTTGTTTAGGAATACATATATTCCTTTCTGAGATGTCCGTTTGCTTTTACTAACAAAGATTAAATGTTTAATCTTTAATGTTTACTATACATATGGACTTTTTGTTTAGATATATATGGCATATATATATATATATATTTCTGTTTAAAGTTTGCTGAGAGGTTAATTTGCCATTCGAATTCACTATTCCTTAGTAAAAATTGGTTTGTCAGATAATTTGAATGGCACATCATAAAGCAGAGAGAGGGGACTTGAAGGAGTGAGACAGTGAGTTTGGGTGGGGGAAGATGGAAGGGAAGATGCCTGGGACAGAGCTTCCTTCCTTCCTTCCGTCCCTCCTCCTCACTCCTTTCTTCCTCTCTGTCTCCTTCCCCTCCAGTCATGCTTTCATCCGGTATTTATGAAATAAGTACCAGATATGCTATTGGGCACTGAGAATACAAAGATAACTAAGTGAAAGTCTGAGCCCTCCATGCAGCTGCAGCCAGCCACTGTAGACGAGGAGAGAGAAAGACCATGTCACCAGCTGAGTGCTATGGCAGCCAGCAGAATCGGCCACCTCACTTGGCCTTCCCGGGAGAGGGCTGCCTGTTCACATCATGAAGATCAAGTGCAAAGAGCCTGGCATGCTTTGGCCGTCTCCTGGGAATGGCAGCCCAATAAGTGGGGTGAGTAGTGGAAGGAACTCCAAGGTTACATGTGCCCCCACTCAAAAATGCCCACTGACCTGGAAACAGGCCACCCTACAAGTGTCCGGCGTGACTCTGCCTCTCCCCAGCTGTGTGGCCTCAACCACATCTCATTACCTCTTGGGCCTCATTGTGCCCATCTGTGCCTTGCAGGCCTTGGCTCAGACGCCCTGTCCTGGTATTTCCCATTTCCGCCTCAACACTTTAGAGTGGACACAGTGGAGTGAGCGCGTCTCCACTCTCGCACTGCCTCAGAATCTAGTGTTCCGATAACTTTTCTGGGAGGAGTTTGAAAATCTTGCTTGTTGAAACCCAGTTTCACAATTTCCTTGCTTCACTTTGCAAAGAGCCAGGGCATTTTATTTGCTACCCACTGCTTAATCGTGGTAACTCACGGCACAGTTGAGGTCTTATTGAGGAAGAAAAGGCTTTGATCACCTTTAACAACTCTTGGAAATCACTCTAAGTGTCTCTGTTAATTCTCACCTCTTTTAATGGTGTTGATGTGTTCAGTCACCTCTCTCCCACCCACTTACGCACCCTGCCTAAGGTTCCCCAGGCACAGATGTTCACTGACTTAATTGTCTTAGAAGCTATTGTTAAAATAATGTCTGTGATATCAATAGTGTTGGGTGTCCGAGTGCAGCTTGTAGGGAAGGAACAGTACTGTGAGCCCAGGACTCAGGCCCTCATTCTGGGCCTAGAGCTTCCTTCCCCATCCCCTGCAGTGGAGACAGTGGAGTGAGAACTCAGCTCTGTTTCTTTGCCTAAGGGTATCAGTGAGCCTACCTGGCTGGGGGCTGGGTTGCGGAAGAGAGGGGCCATGCCTCCTGTACTCTTGTGCTTCTTTCAGGAGTATAAGAGAGACTTTCCCACTTGATCTCAAGCCAGAGGAGATCCTTGTTAAGCCACAACACGGCCTCTGTTCTTGTGTACGGCCCCACTCTGGGTCTGCTTTACATAGTGTCTCCTTTTTCTGTCTCCCAAGGAGTGAGATTCTGCCAGATTGGGGTTTTTTAAAATAGAGTGCCTTAGGCCAGGCATGGTGGCTCATGCTTGCAAATCCAGCACTTTTGGAGGCCACGGCAGGAGGATCATTTGAAGCCAGGGGTTCAAGGCCAGTCTGGGCAATATAATGGGACCCCGTTTCTATAAGAAGTAAAAAAAAAAAGTTAGCCAGGTGTGGTGGTATGTGCCTGTAGTCCCAGCTACTTGGGAAGCTGAGTGAGGAGCATTGCTTGGGCCCAGGAGTTTGAGGTTACAGTGAGCTATGATCGCCCCACCACACTCCTGCCTGGGTGACAGAGCAAGATCCTATGTCTAAATTTATACATATTTACTCCCAGTTCCTAAGAAGAGGGGGCACACCATGCTGGTGGGAAGTGGGGTCGGAGGTGGGGGCACATGGGGAAGGACCAGGGTGGGTCAGGAGATAGATGGAGAGGGAGGAGCTGTTCACAGAGCGGTTATTGTGGTTTCTGTGGAAGGAATGGGCAAGAGAGGGCAAGCAGATTTTGGATAATTTTAGGCTAGCTTGAAGAATTTCAATGGGCTCTGGGTCATAGGGGCTGTCCCTAGTTGCCTGGTACCTGGCTGTGGGGTGATTAAGGCAGGGGGTAGTGGCCCAGAGTGTGAGAGCTGGTAGAAGAGGTGGTGGCGGCTTTGGCTCTGGATTGGTTGGTTTGCATTTGAAAAGCAGCTCTCAGGAGGGTTGTTTACTCTCTCTAGGAACTGGCTAATCCTGGGAGAGGCAGTCTGTCTAAAGTCAGCAAGACCCCAGATGTCAAAGCATCTGAATATACAGAAAATATGTGGTTAATACAAGGGGACATTATCACCTAAGACCAGACCACAGTCCTTGAGGCCACCTATCTTCCCTTTCTTTCTTTCTTTTTTCTTTTTTTCTTTTTTTTTTTTTTTTTGAGACAGAGTCTCTCTCTGTCGCCCAGGCTGGAGTGCAATGGTGTCATCTCAGCTCACTGCAACCTCTGCCTCCAGGTTTCAAGCGATTCTCCTGCCTCAGCCTCCTGAGTAGCTAGGATTACAGGCATGCACCACCATACCTGGCTAATTTTGTATTTTTAGTAGAGATGGGGTTTTGCCACGTTGGCCAGGCTGTTCTTGAACTCCTGACCTCAGATGATCCGCCTGCCTCAGCCTCCCAAAATGGTGGGATTACAGGCATGAGCCACCGCGCCTGGCCGTATCTTCTCTTTCCTTTCCCCTCCATGCACAATCTGTCGTCAGGGAACATTGACCCTACTTCAAATACACATACTGAATCTGTCCCCTTTCCTCCAGCTCCCCTGCTCCCACCTGGTCCAAGTCACTAGCGTCTGTCATCTGGGTTACAGCAATACCTCCCAGCTGGTCTCTCTGCTGCTACTCTCAGCCTTTCTTGTCAACCTTTACTCAGCAGCCAGAGGGATTTTACAAATCAGATCTTACCACTCTGTACACCATCTTGCTTAAAAGCATCCAGTGGCTTCCCGCTGCATTTAGAATGGACGAACAGGCTCGGCTTGCTCTGCCCCCTGCCTCCTGCCTTTTCTGACCCCCTGTGCCCCACAGCCTGCAGCACATCAGGCACCCCCACCTTCTGTTCTTGCTCCCATGGCTGGATCCTTATGCTTCAGGTCTCAACCTAAATGGCCATCTTCATACAGACCAATCACTTCATCTAAATGCTATCAAAACACCCCTTCCAACATTTTTCAGCCACCTGTTCATCACTAATTGTTGTAATTAATTGACTGGTTTTGTCCCTGTTTACAGTCTGCATAGTTTAATTGACCAGTATAAAGGTTAAAAGCATAGTTCCAGGGTCAGAGTGTCATGACTGAAGTCTGACTGTATTGTTTATTAACTCTGTGACTTTGGGTAGCTACTTATTCTCCTTGAGCCTCAGTGTTTCCATCAGTAAAATGGGCATAATAAGAGTACCCCTCCCCTCATAGGACTGCTGTGAGAATAACATGAGATAATCCATGTAAAGTGCATAACACATGATGTGTTACAAAGATGAGCTCTTATCATTATTGAGACGCAACCTCCACGAGGCAAGAGAAAGTTTTGTCTTATTCACTGTTGCCTCCCCAACCTTTCAAACTGCCTGGCACATGGAGGTGCCCAATAAATACCTGTTGAATGAAAGAGTGGCCCTCTTTGGTAGTGTCTGGCTCGGGTACAACATTGCTGCATTATCCCAGTAGGATAAACTTCCCCTCTGAGTGAGAGAGCCCAGAAAGGGCCGTATCATCAGCAGGCATGTAGAGGCTGCATTTCCTGTCCTGGTCAAGGCCCCATTCCAGCACGTGGGAGGCTTGGCCTCCCATTTTTGATGTGCCCCTTGCATCTGTGTTCTCGTAGGAAGGTCACTTGACACCCTCTCTGGGTGGCGGCTTTCAGAAGAGCAAAGGAGGGACTGGAGCCAATAACCTCTAAGAACCTTTCCAGCATGACATGTCTTTTTCCCCTTTTTTTAGAAAAAGAGTTTTATTGAGATATAGTTCACATACTATAAAATTCACCCATTTAAAGTGTACAGTTCACTGTTTTTACCATATTCATAGTGTATGTAATGAGCAGCATAATGTTAGAATATTTTCAACACCCCAAAAAGAAACTTCATGCTCATTAGCAGTGACACCCCATTCCCTCCCCACAGTACCCTTTCTCCAGCCCCAGGCAACCGTGAATCTACCTTTTGTCTCTATCGATTTGCCTATGTGAGACATTTTATACAAATGGTGTCATACCATACGTGGACTTTTGTGACTGGCTTCTTTCACTTAGCACAATGTGTTCAGGATTCAGCCATGTTGTAGCATATAACAATAATTTATTCCTTTTCACATATCAGTAATTCATTCCTTTTTATTGTGGAATAGTACTCTATTGTATTGTACAATAATTTATTCACCTATCCACCAGTTGATGGGTATTTGGGTTGTTTTCTCTTACAGGTCGTTATCAATAATGTTGCTAGGAACATAATTCATGTGTAAGTTTTTGTGTGGATGTGTATTCCATTTCTCTTGGAAATGAACCTAAGGATGGAATTGTTGCAGCCTATTGTAACTCTGTGCTTAACATTCTGAGAAATTGCCAAGCTGCTTTCGACATGGTAGCACTGTTTCACATTCTCACCAGCAATTTACGAGGGTTTCAATTTCTCTACATCCTCACTGTTATGGTTTGAATATTTGTGTTTCCTCCAAAATTCATGTCGAAACTTAATTCCCAATGCGACGATATTAGAAGGTGGGGACCTCTGGAGGTGATGAGGTCATGGGGCCTCCACCCTCATAAATTGGATTAGTGCCTTATAAAAAAGGCGTTCACCCCTTTTGCCCTTCTGCTTTTGGCCATGCTGTGGGGAGAAGATGCACTGATGGCTTTCACCAGGCACCAAATCTAGTGGTGTCTTGCTCTTGGACTCCAGAACTGTGAGAAATAAATTTCTGTTCTTTACATATGATACCTAGTCCTGGGTATTTTATTATAGCAGCATACATGGAGTAAGACACTCACCAACATTTCTTACTGTCTTTTTGATCATAGCCTTCCTAGTGAGTGTGCAGTTGTGCCTCACATGGTGGTTTTGATTTGCCTGTCTCTGATGGCTAATGATGTTGAGAATCTTTCTGTATACTTATTGGTCAGTTGTTTAACTTCTTTGGAGAAATGTCTGTTTAAAATTTTTGCTTATCATTTTAATTGGGTTATTTATCTTATTGGGTTGTAAGGATTCTTTGTATATTCTGGATGTAAGTCCCTTATCAGATATATATTATAATCTGCAAAATTTTTCTCCCATTCTGTGGGTTGTCTTTTTACTTTTGATGGCATTATTTGAAACACACGTATTTTTAATTTTGATAAAGTCTGACTTACCTGTTTTTTCTTTTATTGCTTTTGTTATAAAATGTTTGTAAAGATCTTAGTATTTTAGTTTGTTTTAGAAAAAAATGAATATGTGTGCAAAGTAAAAGAAATAACAAATAACAGAACAGGAAGAAAAGAGCCTCTTTTGGCTGGGCACAGTGGCTCATACCTATAATCCCAGCACTTTGGGAAGCCAAGGCAGGCAGATCACTTGAGGTCAGGAGTTTGAGACCAGCCCGGCCAACATTGTGAAACCTCGTCTCTACCAAAAATACAAAAATTAGCTGGATGTGGTGGCAGCCGCCTGTAATCTTAGCTACTTGGAAGGCTGAGGGAGGAGAATTGCTTGAACCCAGGCAGGGGAGGTTGTAGTGAGCTGAGATGGTGCCACTGCACTCCAGCCTGGGTCATAGGACAAGAATCCTCAAAAAAAAAAAAAAAAAGAGCCTCTTTCCAATCCCTGACTTCTAGTCCCTCAGTCTTCTCCCAACACACATTTGTATCTAATTCTTAAACACACACATGCGTACACACAGATAGAAGCATCATATGTATATGGCTCAAACTGTTCTTTCTCGTTTTTTTTTTTTCACATAACAAAGTATCTTTGAGGTATTTAGCTCTATATTCATACATTAACACTTACTGTTCTAGAAAATGGTGGTATTGTGTTCAGTTGGATGTGGGTACCAACACTGATTTAACCACTCCATTATGATGGACATTTTGGTTGTTTTGTCTTTTGCTACTGATCATAATGCTGCACTGAATAGACTTTTAGATTAGTTTTCACACTAATGTACCAAGAGTATCTCAGGGTGAATTTGTATAGCTGAATTTGTGGAGTCAAGGAGGGAGAGAGTACTCATCTGTAGACTCTACATGCATCAATAGTTTATTATTGAATTTTTGATCTTTGCTAGGATGAAAGGCTAAAAACTTATATTTTATTATAGTTTTATTTATTTACTTTATTATGAGTTCAGTATCTTTTCATATTTCTTCTGTGAATGTTCTTTGCATGTTCTTCCCCCTTTCTCTTTTTCTATAGAATTTTTGCTTTTCTTATTAATTTGTTCATTATGTATGAAGATTAGATATTAAAGACATTAGAGATTAGTCCTTCATCTTGCAACTATTTTTTCATTTTCTTTTTAATAACCATATTAATTATAGACGTGCATAGGATTTTATTATTTTTTTCTCTGCTAAATTTTATTTTTTATGTAATCAAATTTTCATTTTTTTCTTTAATGAGCCTAGGCTTTGTGCCTTACTTAGAAAGGCCTACCAACTCTAAGTTGCTACAAAAGTCCACATGATTTTCTAGTATTCTTTAATATAATTTAATTTTAGACATCAACATTCTTCACATCTCTGGGATATACTTTACACATATACTGAGGCACTACATTCCACAATCCACTCCCCACCAAATAGTTATTGCAATGAGATGTTCCAACATTATTTAAAAAAAAACTCTAATTATGCCTTATATTTCCTTATCCATTTTGGTCCATTTCTGGATACTCCCTTTTTTTACATTGCCCTTTCTGTCTCTCCTTAGAGAAAGCAGAAAGCTATTTTAATCATTATAGCTTTATAATAGATTTTAATCTCTGATGCAGCCAGTTTCCTTAATTATTATTCTTTATTAGAATTGTCATGATCATTCTTATAGGTTTATTTATCTACCTAAGAGCAAAATTTGTATATGTTGCAAATTTTAAATTACCTTTATGTGTATATATTTTTTGTTCCAATTACAAATAGATTTTTTCTCATACTTTATTTGTTAATTGGCTGAAGCTATTGATTTATGTATATTGATTTTGTTATGTGAATTTACTTTAAAAATGATTTCTAATGCTTTTAAATTTCTTTTTTGGATATTCTAATCAGACAATCATATCATCTGCCAGTAATGGTTACTTGCTGCTTCTTTATCAATTGTTTATGTATGTAAGTTCTTACTCCTATCTAACTGTTTTGGCTAATGTTGAGAGCAATGTTAATTAATAGTAGTTACAGGCCATGTGCAGTGGCTCACACCTGTAATCCCAGGACTTTGGGAGACTGAGCTGGGAGAGCTTGAGGTCAGGAGATCCAGACCAGCCTGGGCAATATAGTGACACTGTCTCTACAAAAAAATAAGAAAATTAGCTGGGCAGGGTGTCTTGTGCCTGTAGTCTCAGCTACTTGGGAGACTGAGGCAGGAGGATCAGTGGATCCCAGAAGTTTAAGGCTGCGGTGAGCCACTGCAATCTGGCCTGGTCAACAGAGTGAGATATTATCTCTAAAAAAAATAGTAGTGATAATTTTCATTTGCTCCTCCTTTACAAGGATTGTTTTTCTGTTTTTCCCTATTATGTGTGATATTGCTTTCTGGCTGGAGATAAAACTAGTCTCTACTAGACTACATTATGCTATACTGGGCTGTCCCTGACATTTATAGGAGCTGGGACAGGAGTCCAAATGGAGGCCAGCAAAAGAAATTTGTAAATATTTTGAAGTTGTTAATCAAGCTAAAACTGTTAAGTGGCAATTGTTTATCATGAAAAATATTCTTCATCAAGCTCTGAAGCCCAGATTCAAGTGTAGATGTCAGCACTTTTTAGGTCCTGTGCTGGAATGTAGCAGTGTGAAGAATTCAGGGCATTTTAGCCTGCTTTCTTTCTCATATCATGCCTAGCTCTGACCCAAATTCTGGGACCTAATGCTCAGCTCATGTGCTAGGATTCCACAGCCAAACTTCCAAGCTCTGTTTTCACTCACTTGTAAACAGCCACCCTTTGGTCATTGCCAGCACCTGGGGTTTGCACATTTTGGGAGTGTATTGTCTTCCCACTGGAATATGAACCCAGGGAAGAGAATGTGCTGCCCCAGAATTTGGCTTTAGAGACACTTGTGCAGGGAATTCTGTTGTCCTGGGTAACCTGAGGCTTGTCCAGCAGTGGGGGTAGGCTCTAAAGCATGGGGCTCAGAGCCCAGGATATGAACACACAGCAGATATTAATAACTTTAAGGAAGTGATCTAACCATCCTATTCTTATTAGGAAACCTCATCAGTAATGGTTGCTGAATGTTTTCAAATGTATCCTCAAATTGATATGATTGTATAATTTTTTCTTTTGTTCCATCAAAATGATTTATTATACTAATAGATTTCCTAACATTGAACCATCCTTGCATTACTGGCATAAATTTCATTTGGCTATTTAGACTTTCTAAAGCCATGTTTCAAAGGAATTTAATTGAAATATAACAAAGCTACCTCAAAATATAAAACAACAAAGGTATAACATATGTGAGAAGGTTATTTCAGTCCATTAGGAAGAAATATGCCATGGAGAATCTTGTTATATTTGCAGTGAGAGAGGCAGCAAGCATTAGGAGATGAAGCCATTACAGGTTTTCATCTCTTGCTTACAAGGGCTCTGGGAACAAGCACCTCCTCCTTGCAAAAACCCACTTGTGAAAATTAAGTAAGTAATTACTTTTGGATGAAGGGGATATATATTACTTGCTAATGAAACATCTACTTGGTCACAGTTATGTTTTGAACAAGAGAACAAACTGGCTCCAATCTTACCCTGTATTATATTCTCAGTCTTACTAGGAACCCACAAAAAATTCTAAAAGTCAGTTCTGGCCTAGTAACTTGTGACTTGCCATAGAGTCTTTGTAGCTCCATTTATTGTACAAGAAAAATATAATCAGCTTCAAGTCAGTGTAAAAGCTTAATCACCACTTCATTTAATCTTTTCATTTACATGGTTGTTGCTGTTCTTGTCTTCAGTGATGTTCCAAACTATTAGTTTATTCAACATTTTCTTATCTATGTTTCCCCTATTGTTTTGGGAAGAATTAGGTTTCTGAGGATGATGAGAAGTTAGGATGAAGCTGTTTGCTGATTTACCTGGGAACACACTGGCATTTAGCTGACACATAATAAATACTCATTGAACAGAAACATTTAAAAATATTTTTTCCTGTAAATATTTACTACATTTTTCCTACTTTAAACACAATGCCCCATAGCAACTGAAAATTCTGTAAGCTTTATCTTTCTCAAGGAAATTAAAGAAGAGTTCACCTCTCCCCTGGAGTGAGGAGAGGGTGTAAGCACGATTTTCTGGTGCCTGGTTCAGAATTACCTGGGTAGCTTTAAACAGTTGGATTCCTAAGCCACACCCTAAGTGTACTACTACATAAGATCTCTGCGGGTGGGAGAGGGGACAACTGTATTTTAGAGAGTTTCCTCAAGTAAGTCTTTCTGCACATCCAAGTTTTTGGCTGGGGGTTCCCAGATTTAACCTTCAGGCTTAGGGGCACATACCAGTTACAAACTGGCTGTGGCAGCTCCATGGCTCTAAGAGAAAACACCAGCCTAGCTTTCTAGCACTTCTTTTGTCTGTTTTCTTTAAGCAGTGAGGAACTGGTGAAGGAAACACAAAATCTTATATAGACACTAATGAACTTCCTTCTATTTTATAACAAATAATCATGACATAGTAGATAGATAAATTGTTTACAATCAGTAGTTGTGTCTTAGTGTCTAGCTAAGAGTATAGGTTCTGCAGATGATAGCTGAATAGGATCCGGCTCTTTGCCTAAATTCATCCTCACTCCTATGTTAACATAGTAAACACACAGGGAATGGTGCCAGGGAAGGGCAGGTACTGTTTGTTCCCTGGCAGCAACATTCTACCGGCATCCTACTTTTCATGCTTGGAGCTTAGTTTATATGTATCCAGGTTGTTGGATTTCCAGGAAAGAATGAATCTGAAGCCATGTGTAATTTATAAATACTAGAATATTAAAAGATCATTCTAGGATGGTAAAATGTTTAAATACTGTAACATATGTAGACATAACTGAGTAATCAAAATTTTAAAAGTACTTGCTTCATTCTAAATGCGGAACCATCATTTCATCCTGTAATGAGAGAATTACTGCGTTTATACTTCTCAGTTTTAACAGCTGAGCTGTTGCTTATGTTTATTTTCTAATGGGATGATGTTTAAAAGGCAAAGAGAGGACCTTGCTTTAATTGTTACAATAAATTTATCTTTACTATCAATTGAAAAATAATTTACTCTAAATGATATGATTTCTTAACATTTGTTATTGGAAGGAAGAAATAAACAGGAAGTAAATGAAATTAAGCTGTGGAGACAAGTAGGTTTCTGTGCAGAGATGATGCTATTTTTGTAAATAACTTTTCTTTTTCAAGAAATTAATACATACTACTGAAGAATTTTTGGAAAACATAGAAAAATATAGAAACATATAAAGCACAAAATGAAAATTGTTCTATTTCAGTTGTCTAACATACTAACTTGTTTTCGAGGGAAAGGAGAAAGTGGGAAAAAGATAGCTTGCATTTTTAAGGTACCTGCTGGGCATTATGTTATTCAGATTTATATATGTCATCTCATTTAATTCACCCAACAACATTATGTGATAGGAATTATCGTCTCCATTTTCTTTTCTTTTTTTTTTTTTTTTTTTTTTTTTTGAAACAGAGTCTCACTCTGTCACCCAGGCCGGAGTGCAGTGGCACAATCTTGGCTCACTGCAGTCTCTGTCTCCTGGGTTCAAGCGATCCTCCTGCCTCAGCCCCCTAGTGGCTGGGACTACAGGTGCGTTCCACCATGCCTGGCTAATTTCTGTATTTTTAGTAGAGATGGGGTTTTGCCATTTTGGCCAGGCTGGTCTCGAACTCCTGAGCTCAGGTGATCCACCTGCCTTGGCCTTCCAAAGTGCTGGGATTACAGGTGTGAGCCACCATGCTCAGCCATATCATCTCCATTTTCTAGACTATGAAATTTGAAGCTCTGAGACATGAATTAACTTGCTTGGGTTGAACCAGCTACTCATTGCAGAGCTAGTTTGTCTCCCTTTAATGTCTATGGGCTTTTTGCTAATCAGAGTGATTTGTTTTCAGGTCTATTCTGCTTAGCTTTGGCACTAAAATAGATTTTCCTTTTCATGAATATGAAAGTAGTTACTCAAAAATTGCACTTTGGTGTGTTAACTCTGATGGGTGAGTATGGTCCAAACAGGAGAATCCAGGATTTTTCACTGACAGTGACTTGAAAGATACTTCAAGGTAGGACTACTTAGTGGGAAGAGAGAGGCTTGCACCAACCACTTTCTAAGGAAAAGGATGTAGAGTTATCTGACTTGACTCTGTTCTTTGCTGAACAGAATCAGTGCAGGGGTCAAATACAGAGTTAGAGATGCAGGCAAAACCTGCCATTGTGTACGTGTGTTTTAAAAATAATTCCAGGATGGGGGAGGAGCCAAGATGGCTGAATAGGAACAGCTCCAGTCTACAGCTCCCAGCGTGAGTGATGCAGAAGACGGGTGATTTCTGCATTTCCAACTGAGGTACTGGGTTCATCTCACTGAGGAGTGCCAGACAGTAGGTGCAGGACGGTGGGTGCAGCGCACTGTGCGCAAGCCGAAGCAGGGCGAGGCATCGCCTCACCCGGGAAGTGCAAGGGGTCAGGGAATTCCCTTTCCTAGTCAAAGAAAGTGGTGACAGATGGCACCTGGAAAATCGGATCACTCCCACCTTAATACTGCGCTTTTCCAATGGGCTTAAAAAACGGCACACCAGGAGATTATATCCTGCACCTGGCTCGGAGGGTCCTACGCCCACGGAGTCTCGCTCATTGCTAGCACAGCAGTCCGAGATCAAACTGCAAGGTGGCAGCGAGGCTGGGGGAGGGGTGCCCGCCACTGCTGAGTTAGTTGTTTGATTAGGTAAACAAAGCGGCCAGGAAGCTTGAACTCGGTGGAGCCCACCACAGCTCAAGGAGGCCTGCCTGCCTCTGTAGGCTCCACCTCTGGGGGCAGGGCACAGACAAACAAAAAAAACAGCAGTAACCTCTGCAGACTTAAATGTCCCTCTCTGACAGCTTTGAAGAGAGTAGTGGTTCTCCCAGCATGCAGCTTGAGATCTGAGAATGGGCAGACTGCCTCATCAAGTGGGTGCCTGACCCCTGAGTAGCCTAACTGGGAGGCACCCCCCAGTAGGGGCGGACTGATACCTCACACAGCCGGGTACTTGTCTGAGACAAAACTTCCAGAGGAACAATCAGGCAGCAGCATCTGCGGTTCACCAATATCCGCTGTTCTGCAGCCACTGCTGCTGATACCCAGGCAAACAGGGTCTGGAGTGGACGTCTAGCAAACTCCAGCAGAACTGCAGCTGAGGGTCCTGTCTGTTAGAAGGAAAACTAACAAACAGAAAGGACATCCACACCAAAAACCCATCTGTACGTCACCATCATCAAAGACCAAAGGTAGATAAAACCACAAGGATGGGAAAAAAAACAGAGCAGAAAAACTGGAAACTCTAAAAATCAGAGCACCTCTCCTCATCCAAAGGAACGCAGCTCCTCACCAGCAATGGAACAAAGCTGGACAGAGAATAACTTTGATGAGTTGAGAGAAGAAGGCTTCAGATGATCAAACTACTCCGAGCTACAGGAGGAAATTCGAACCAATGGCAAATAAGTCAAAAGCTTTGAAAAAAAATTAGACAAATGGATAACTAGAATAACCAATGCAGAGAAGTCCTTAAAGGATATGATGGAGCTGAAAACCAAGGCACGAGAGCTACGTGATGAATACAGAAGCCTCAGTAGCCGATGTGATCAACTGGAAGAAAGGGTATCAGTGATGGAAGATGAAATGAATGAAATGAAGTGAGAAGTTTAGAGAAAAAAGAATAAAAAGAAATGAACAAAGCCTCCAAGAAATATGGGACGATGTGAAAAGACCAAATCTACATCTGATTGGTGTACCTGAAAGTGACAGGGAGAATCAAACCAAGTTGGAAAACACTCTGCAGGATATTATCCAGGAGAACTTCCCCAATCTAGCAAGGCAGGCCAACATTCAAATTCAGGAAATACAGAGAATGCCACAAAGATACTCCTCGAGAAGAGCAACTCCAAGACACATAATTATCAGATCACCAAAGTTGAAATGAAAGAAAAAATGTTAAGGGCAGCCAGAGAGAAAGGTCGGGTTACCCACAAAGGGAAGCCCATCAGACTAACAGCTGATCTCTCGGCAGAAATTCTACAAGCCAGATGACAGTGGGGACTAATATTCAACATTCTTAAAGAAAACAATTTTCAACCCAGAATCTCATATCCAGCCAAACTAAGCTTCATAAGTGAAGGAGAAGTAAAATACTTTACAGACAAGCAAATGCTAAGAGATTTTGTCACCACTAGGCCTGCCCTAAAAGAGCTCCTGAAGGAAGCACTACACATGGAAAGGAACAACTGGTACCAGCCACTGCAAAAATATGCCAAATTGTAAAGACCATCAAGGCTAGGAAGAAACTGCATCAACTATCGAGCAAAATAACCAGCTAACATCATAACGACAGGATCAAATTCACACATAATAATATTAACGTTAAATGTAAATGGGCTAAATGCTCCAGTTAAAAGACACAGACTGGAAAATTGGATAAAGAGTCAAGACCCATCAGTGTGCTGTATTCAGGAAACCCATCTCACATGCAGAGACATGCATAGGCTCAAAATAAAGGGATGGAGGAAGATCTACCAAGCAAATGGAAAACAAAAAAAGGCAGGGATTGCAATCCTAGTCTCTGATAAAATAGACTTTAAACAAACAAAGATCAAAAGAGACAAAGAAGGCCATTACATAATGGTAAAGGGATCAATTCAACAAGAAGAGCTAACAGTCCTAAATATATATGCACCCAATACAGGAGCACCCAGATTCATAAAGCAAGTCCTGAGTGACCTATAAAGAGACTTAGACTCCCACACAATAATAATGGGAGACTTTAACACCCCACTGTCAACATTAGACAGATCAACGAGACAGAAAGTTAACAAGGATACCCAGGAATTGAACTCAGCTCTGCACCAAGCAGACCTGATAGACATCTACAGAACTCTCCACCCCAAATCAACAGAATATACATTCTTTTCAGCACCACACCACACCTACTCCAAAATTGACCACATAGGTGGAAGTAAAGGACTCCTCAGCAAATGTAAAAGAACAGAAATTATAACAAACTGTCTCTCAGACCACAGTGCAATCAAACTAGAACTCAGGATCAAGAAACTCACTCAAAACCACTCAACTACATGGAAACTGAACAACCTGCTCCTGAATGACTACTGGGTAAATAATGAAATGAAGGCAGAAATAAAGATGTTTTTTGAAACCAGTGAGAACAAAGACACAACATACCAGAATCTCTGGGACACATTCAAAGCAGTGTGTAGAGGAAAATTTATAGCATTAAATGCCCACAAGAGAAAGCAGGAAAGATCTAAAATTGACACCCTAACATCACAATTAAAAGAGTTATAAAAGCAAGAGCAAACACATTCAAAAGCTAGCAGAAGGCAAGAAATAACTAAGATCAGAGCAGAACTGAAGGAAATAGAGACACAAAAAACCCTTCAAAAAATTAATGAATCCAGGAGCTGGTTTTTTGAAAAGATCAACAAAATTGATAGACCGCTAGCAAGACTAATAAAAAAGAAAAGAGAGAAGAATCAAATAGACGCAATAAAAAATGAGAAAGGGGATATCACCATCGATGCCACAGAAATACAAACTACCATCAGAGAACACCATAAACACCTCTACGCAAATAAACTAGAAAATCTAGAAGAAATGGATGAATTCCTTGACACATACACCCTCCCAAGACTAAACCAGGAAGAATTTGAATCTCTGAATAGACCAATAACAGGCTCTGAAATTGAGGCAATAATTAATAGCTTACCAACTAAAAAAAGTCCAGGACCAGATGGATTCACAGCTGATTCCTTCTGAAACTATTCCAATCAATAGAAAAAGAGGGAATCCTTCCTAACTCATTTCATGAGGCCAGCATCATCCTGATACCAAAGCCTGGCAGAGACACAACAAAAAAAGAGAATTTTAGACCAATATCCCTGATGAACATGGAGGCAAAAATCCTCAATAAAATACTGGCAAACCAAATCCAGCAGCACACCAAAAAGCTTATACACCATGATCAAGTGGGCTTCATCCCTGGGATGCAAGGCTGGTTCAACATATGCAAATCAATAAATGTAATCCAGCATATAAACAGAACCAAAGACAAAAACCACATGATTATCTCAATAGATGCAGAAAAGGCCTTCGACAAAATTCAACAACGCTTCATGCTAAAAACTCTCAGTAAATTAGGTATTGATGGGACATATCTCACCCATAGCCAATATCATACTGACCGGGCAAAAACTGGAAGCCTTCCCTTTGAAAACTGGCACAAGAGAGGGATGCCCTCTCTCACCACTCCTATTCAACATAGTGTTGGAAGTTCTGGTCAGGGCAATCAGGCAAGAGAAAGAAATAAAATGTATTCAGTTAGGAAAAGAGAAAGTCATATTGTCCCTGGTTGCAGATGACATGATTGTGTATTTCGAAAACCCCATCATCTCAGCCCAAAATCTCCTTAAGCTGATAAGTAACTTCAGCAAAGTCTCAGGATACAAAGTCAATGTGCAAAAATCACAAGCATTCCTATACACCAATAACAGGCAAACAGAGAGCCAAATCATGAGTGAACACCCATTCACAATTGCTTCAAGAGAATAAAATACCTAGGAATACAACTTACAAGGGATGTGAAGGACCTCTTCAAGGAGAACTACAAACCACTGCTCAACGAAATAAAAGAGGACACGAACAAATGGAAGAATATTCCATGCTCATGGATAGGAAGAATCAATGTTGTAAAAATGGCCATATTGCCCAAGGTAATTTATAGATTCAATGCTATCCCCATCAAGCTGCCAATGACTTTCTTCGCAGAATTGGGAAAAACTACTTTAAAGTTCATAGGAACCAAAAAAGAGCCTGCATTGCCAAGTCAATCCTAAGCCAAAAGAACAAAGCTGGAGGCATCAAGCTACCTGACTTCAAACTATACTACAAGGCTACAGTAACCAAAACAGCATGGTACTGGTACCAAAACAGAGCTATAGACCAATGGAACAGAACAGAGCCCTCAGAAATAATGCCGCATATCTACAACTATCTGATTTTTGACAAACCTGACAAAAATAAGCAATAGGGAAAGGATTCCCTATTTAATAAATGGTGCTGAGAAAACTGGCTAGCCATATGTAGAAAGCTGAAACTGGATCCCTTCCTTACACCTTATACAAAAATTAATTCAAGATGGATTAAAGACTTAAATGTTAGACCTAAAACCATAAAAACCCTAGAAGAAAACCTCGGCAATACCATTCAGGACATAGGCATGGGCAAGGACTTCATGTCTAAAACACCAAAAGCAATGGCAACAAAAGCCAAAATTGACAAATGGGATCTAATTAAACTAAAGAGCTTCCACACAGCAAAAGAGACGACCATCAGAGTGAACAGGAAACCTACAGAATGGGAGAAAATTTTTGCAACCTACTCATCTGACAAAGGGCTAATATCCAGAATCTACAATGAACTCAAACAAATTTACAAGAAAAAAACAAACAATCCCATCAAAAAGTGGGCGAAGGATATGAACAGACACTTTTCAAAAGAAGACATTTATGCAGCCAATAAACACATGAAAAAATGCTCATCATCACTGGCCATCAGAGAAATGCAAATCAAAACCACAGTGAGATATCATCTCACACCAGTTAGAATGGCAATCATTAAAAAGTCAGGAACCAACAGGTACTGGAGAGGATGTGGAGAAATAGGAACACTTTTATGCTGTTGGTGGGGCTGTAAACTAGTTCAACCATTGTGGAAGTCAGTGTGGCGATTCCTCAGGTATCTAGAACTAGAAGTACCACTTGACCCAGCCATCCCATTACTAGGTATATACCCAAAGGATTATAAATCATGCTGCTATAAAGACACATGCACACATATGTTTACTGCGGCACTATTCACAATAGCAAAGACTTGGAACCAACCTAAATGTCCAAAAACGATAGACTGGATTAAGAAAATGTGGCACATATACACCATGGAATACTATGCAGCCATAAAAATGATGAGTTCATGTGCTTTGTATGGACATGGATGAAACTGGAAACCATCATTCTCAGCAAACTATCACAAGGACAGAAAACCAACATGGCATGTTCTCACTCATAGGTGGGAATTGAACAATGAGAACACATGGACACAGGAAGGGGAACATCACACACCCGGGACTGTTGTGGGGTGGGGGGAGCTGGGAGGGATAGCATTAGGAGATATACCTAATGCTAAATGACGAGTTAATGGGTGCAGCACACCAACATGGCATATGTATACATATGTAACAAACCTGCACGTGTGCACATATACCCTAAAACTTAAAGTATAATGATAATAAAATTAAAAAAAATAATTCCAGATGGGAAGCTAAAATGATAAATATTGTTTTCCGAAAATTAGTTTAAAAACCCATTTTCTTCTGCTCCCAAGCTGGTCCTGGGCAAAACTGCAGTTTTACATTTCCAGAGACATGCTGAAGTTAGGAGCAAGGCCATGTGGTGTGGTGGGGATGGGAAGTGTGGGTCAGGGTGGGAGGCGGGTTCCTGGCACAGGTGTTTCCAATCTGTATGCTCTCATGCACATCGCCTGTGGGAGAGGAGCTATGTGGGAAAGCCCAACATGAGAAGGCACAAAAGAATTGCCTGGTTTGGCCAGTACAGACAACATTGCCTCTTACTAAGCTCCTTGAATGCCTTGCCTCTTTCTCCTTGGTTTGCACAGGAAGGCGGGCTCCGGGCAGGATGAATAGCTGAGGCAGGCCAGACTGTCTTGTGCAACTAGTGCCTCCCAAAATGGCGCCCACCGGCTGTGAAGCCCCATCAACCTTGAACGTTTGGTGGGAGGTGATGGTGAGAGATGTCTGCCTCCCTGCCAATGCCAGGATCCTTCTTATAGATGGAGATGAAGCTGGGGTACCCCTGGAATTCCTTGGCCTCTTTCATGGACTATGTGGCAGAATGTAGGCTCACAAGGCCAGATGGCAAAGAGGGTGAAAGTTACTTTCAGGCACCCAACCTTTATTTTTCTTGTATTTCTTTCTCTTTTCTCAATGCCTGAATGCCCTTACCACTTATTCTGATCAAAGCCTGTTTCTACTTCCCTTATATCAATCTTTCCCCAAGATGGGTATTCATGCTTCTGTGGAAAAAGAATTATTTATAGCTGGTATTTGAACAAATATTGTTTATTTGAATACTTATATAGAATTTAAGGTATTTACCAAATAGAAAAGATTAAATACATTCCAGATTTTTAATAGATACTATTGCGTGAGTTGTTGTTTTAGGTACAATAAACAATAAGCTGCTATAACAAAGAGGTCCCCAAGATACAGCATCTTAAATAAGAGTTCGTTTGTCTCTAATGTAGTTGTCTGGAGCTTGGGTCCCTGAACTTGTTTAGGAACCCGTATTCTTTCTGTTGTGTCATTTCATTTAATTCTATGGCATTGTCATCCTCTCGGAGATTGAAGCTGCTACATGACCTTACTATTTCTAACTTGTTAGAAGGGAGAAAGAGAAGAACTTCATGGCAAGGGATTTCTTTTAAATAAGTAGAGGTTTCATATATTGCTTCTGTTGACATTCTGTTCTTGCCTTGCTGTACCCTGCTGCAAGGGTTACTGGGTGGCCGTGTCCACAGCTAGAACTCAGTGGCGTGGGGGTGCTCTCTTGCCCCTAAAAGGGGAAGAATGAAAACTAGGGGTCAGATGGCAATCTCTGCCACAGATTAAACATGAATTTTGAGAAAACTAATAGATAACAAATAGTACAAATTGTACACAGATGGTGTAGAGCAAAATTGCAAAGGAGATAAGGAAATGACTGAGGCTCAGGAAATACTGCACATGAATCATGGATAAAGTTTAAAATCTTCCCTTGGTCAACAAAACAGAAGACTAAGTGAAGTGTAGTGGAAATCAGGTTGGGCTTGGATCAAGCAATGTAAGTTCTAGCTTTCCCCACTTCCCTGGGCTGTGTGTTCTGGGTCTGCCACTAACCTAATTTTAAATTTGGGTTAATCATAATTTATTCTTGTAGCATAATCTGCAAGAAAAGGTATTGGATGAATGCTGAGGCTCCTTTCATACTTAAAGTTCTTGTGAATTTCTCATTGTAGAGCTTCATCTTCAACAACTTAGAAGACAGGATATTTTTGGATGGATTAGAGGTGTAGGCATCCCTGAACCCCAGAAATGTCTAATCTAGGTGGATTGTTTCTCTCTCTCTCTCTTTCACACACACACACTGCACACATGCACGTGCACACACAGTGGTGAAGTGGGTTTAGCACTTGCGAATTGATGCCCACAAAACCGCATACTCAGCCCACTCTTCTCTGCCCAATTCCCAGTTCCAATGTGATACCAAATGGGTGGCCCTCCTGGGACAGTTACTATAATTGCTGACAACATATGATCTATAATCTTCTCCTAGGCTTAGTTACAGAGGAATTCTGGGCTCTGTTTTTATTCTCCTCTTGGGAGATGTGTGACAATTTTCCTTTTGCTGGTCAGCAATTAGAGGCTCCTGACAATGTGGTCAGCCAAAACGTGCTCCCCAGAGGGAAGGAGAATCTCCTGTATTTGGCAGTAAAGTTTCTCTTGATCTGGGCTTCCAGTGGCTTCTGATTCTCCTTTCTTTCCTGTTTTTCGGGATTTTTTTTTTTTTTTCAAATAGAGATTGAATAGTGAAAAGTTGGGATTTTTGTAAAACCTTGAAAGCAATACACAGGAAACAAGTTGTTAAATTCAAGAAACATGATAAACTCATACTATGCTGGGCACTATTCTAGGTATAGGGAGATAAGGAGAAAAGACATCGTCGCTGCCCTAAGTTGCTCATGAATCTTTCCATGACAGTTTAGGGATAACCTGCCTTGAGACAGCAAAACTGACCAGTGACATTTTTCAAAGTATGTTATGGCACTCTTGACTTCCAGAGAAACTCGACAAGGATCTGGGGGCTACTCTACAAGTGAAATTAAAATTTTAAATATCTTTATGAACTTGTGAATGTTTTTCTAAATTATAAGGATGACAAAGAAAGAATTTCCTAACCTAATTCCTTTCCACTCTTCTTGCTCATGAAACTTCAATCAACGAGTGAGGATCACATAGGAAATTGAGTATAAATGTTGCCATCCATATGATACATTTTCATTCAACTTTCTTTATCATTCAGAGGAAAAAAAGGAAAGAAGAATGTCCATGACATTCACAGTTTTATCCTCAAGTTTTATTTTATTATTTTTCTGGTAATAACAATAACAAGAATACATGTAAATGAGGTAGAGTTTTTCAATGGTTATGAATGTAGACTCTGCAGCCAGATTATCTGGGTTTGAATCCTAACCTTGTGATTTACTAGTCATGTGGCCTGGGGGAAGTTACATAAAGTCTCTGTGCCTCAGTTTTTCCATCGGTAAAATTGGGTCAATCATTATACGTACCTCCTTGCATTATTGTGAGGAAAATAAGTCTATATTTTTAAAGTATTTAGAACAATGCCTGGCATGTATTAAATAATTAGAAATGTTTACTAAACAAATAAATGAATATAAAATTCAAATTCCCTTAACACAAATTATTGACTGTAAGCTGGTATTCATTTCTTACTATGTGTTATGTGTGTATATCCGTTTATACTTAACTTTTTATCTCTTGATCAAGTTAGTGCAATTTAATTATTTTAATATATAAATGTGACTAAAAGTTTTGCAAAACCCCTGGACTAGGTGCTTTCTAAAAATATATTTCAGGTCAATAATTTGATCATTCTCTGAATGTAGTAAAATTCCATGGGATCTTTGTGTGTGTGTGTGTGTGTGTGTGTGTGTGTGTGTGTGTCTGTGATTTTAATGAGCGGAGAGTTTAATAGGCAAGAAGGGAGAAGACAGAAGGAAGAAGCTCCCCCATACAGAGACAGAGGGAGGGGGGCTGCAAAGCTGAAAGAGGAGGTCCCCTGATGGGATCTTTTAAAAATAGGTCGGAGGCGTTCTGTTTATAAATCTTACTCATGACTGTGAAGCAGGTTGTTTTCCTTGTCCACTATTTCTCTCTCTCTCTCTGACTGATAGAACGCAGCTAGCATTTCCATATGGAAATGCATAAACTTTGTTGGAGAATTCATGAATGCCTAAAAGATTTAACGTTCCAAAAGGGGAGGAAAAAAACTCTACCACTATAGTACATGGTAGAGAGTGATAAGCCAGCCTGGCCAACATGGTGAAACCCCGTCTCTACTAAAAAAAAAAATACAAAAACAATTAGCCAGGCGTGGTGGCATGTGCCTGTAATCCCAGCTACTCGGGAGGCAGAGGCAGGAGAATCGCTTGAACCCAGGCAGTGGAGGCTGCAGTGAGCCGAGATCATGCCACTACACTTCAGTCTGGGCAACAGAGTGAGACTCCGTCTCAAAAAAAAAAAAGAAAAAAAAAATAAAAGAAAAAGAGAGTGACAAGGACTGCAGAGACACCAGTGAAAAAGGCTGTAGTATTTGAGAAGAGAGAGAAATTATTTCCAAACGAAAAGCTTCATTGAAAGGTGGTATTTAAGGTAGGGTTTTAATGGAGAATTGTATGTATGTGGATATGCCAGGAAGGAACATGGCGAAATCAATTCTGGACTCACCGAGTTGGAGATGCTTGTAAGACATTCAAGTGGAGGGGCCATGAGGGGCCTGAGAGAAGTTAGGGCAGGCGTAAGCTGTCGGTGTCACCTGCCTAGAGGTAGCAGGTGAGGCCTGAGAGTGGAGGAGAATAGATAGGAGGCTGTTTAAGGCTTCTCTCCAGCTTGTAGTATCCTCCCCTTCCTTCTTCTCCATCTCAATCCTGGCATCCATCTTCTCTCACTATTCTCAGATTCTTCCAGTGCAGATGTCATAGATTTCTTAACTTATTTTCATGAAGGTGTCAGTGATGCAATGCTGTATCTTTGCATGTTGAAAAAGAATGCTAGCAGAGGGCAGTGCTTAACTCAAAGTTTAGCAAACACAACTTAATGCTAGAATTTTAGACCATGTAGTATCTTGTTCAGGGGAGAGTTTGGGGGTACAGGGTAGAGTCCGTACCTTCCTGTTGTAGTTCAGAATACACCTAGTAAAGAATCAATACAGTCATCCCTCGTTATCCATGGGATTGGTTCCAGGAAGCCTGCAGATAGATGCCAGAATTCATGGATGCTCAAGCCCCAATATAAAATGGTGTCTTATTTGCATATCACCTACACACATCCTCCCATATACTTTAAGTCATCTTTAGATTACTTATAATACCTAATACAACATAAATGCTATGTAAATGGTCGTTACACTGTATTGTTTGGGGAACAATGACAAGAAAAAAGTCTGTACATGTCCAGACAGCTGCAGCCATCCATTTTGTTTTGAATATTTTCCATCCACGGTTGGTTGAGTCCATGGATTCACACTGTATCCGTGGAGGCCGGCTGTATCTTGTTTCTGTGAATGATGTGCTGGTTGGGAATGTTAATTCCATCCACAGTAGAGAAGACAAAATTCCCTTCTGTCTTGCTATCTGGCTTCCACCCAGAAGCACTTTTCTGCTGTTTTCAGAGTCACCTTTCCCCCACTGTGAAGCTCCATGGCCAGGTCTTTACGAAAACTGTAGCTACACAGCACTGCCCTGCTTTCCAAGTCCAAAAGGAAAAATCTGCTGACGAACATGCCTACAGAAGTAGAATTTCGGACCCCAAATCACAAAGTCCCCCCTATTTTGCTTTTATCCCTTTTCCCATGCTGCTTTTGCTTCTCTTTTTAAATTTACTTTAAAAAAATAACTTTTTAGTTTTTTTTTTAAAGACTGAGTCTCTGTTCCCCAGGCTGGAGTGCAGTGGCACGATATCAGCTCACTGCAACCTCCACTTCCCAGGTTCAAGCGAGTCTCCTGCCTCAGCCTCCTGAATAGCTGGTATAATTTTTGTATTTTTAGTAGAGACGATGTCTCACCATATTGACCAGGCTGGTCTCAAACTCCCGACCTCAGGTGATCTGCCCACCTTGGCTTCTCAAAGTGCTGGGATTACAGGTGTGAGCCACAGCGCCTGGCCAACTTTTTAATTTTTAATTTTTATGGATATATAGTAGATGTATATATTTATGGGGTATATGGGATATTTTGACACAGGCATTCAATGTATAATAATCACATCAGAGTAAATGGAGTATCTATCACCTCAAACATTTATTCTTTGTGTTACGAACAATCCAATTGTACTTTTAGTTATTTTTAAATATACAATTAAATTATTTTTGACTGTAGTCACCCTGTTATGCTATCAAATACTAGACCTTATTCATTCCTTCTAACTATTTTTTTTGTACCCATTAACTATTCTGCCCCACCGCCCCACTACCCTTCCCAGCCTCTGGTAACCATCCTTCTACTCTGTCTGCATGAGTTCAACTGTTTTAATTTTTAGCTCCCACAAATAATTGAGAACATGTGAAGTTTGTCTTTCTGTGCCTGGCTTATTTCACTTAATATAATGAGCCCCAGTTCCATCCAAGTTGTTGCCTTTCTCTTCCTTTTTCTCCGGCATTCACTTATTCATTCCCTGTCTGTCTGTGACTATAACATACAAAGAACTGACGGATATTTAAGACAGGGTTTCTGCTTAAGGAGTTTATAATGTATCAGATATGGTGGTCATTAATGTTTTATCAAAGAGTTCTGGTTCTTTCCTTTTCTACTTACATGATAGGATCATTTAGTATCGAGGTTGTCCTGGAAATAATGTTCAGAACATGTAAGTAACTTGTCTACTGTCACACTGCTCGGGTTCATCTGATGCTACAATCTGCTGTTTCTATTGCGCCATACTGTGTTTAGAGCGGATGGGTATGTGGACAGGTCAGGTTTTGGGAAAGGGCGTTCCAGGTTGAGAGGTGGGACAGGAAAAGTGCCAGATATGTCTTCGAATCTGTTAGGCAGTTCAACTTATCAAATAACAGAAAAGGCTGTGTGCCAGGAGGCGGCAGGAGGTGAGGCTGAGGTGTAGACGGCCTCAAATGCCAGGATGAGGAATGTGGAATTGCTTCCATTTCTACCGGTATGTTTTCACAGATAGGTCGTATCACATTCGTATTTGTATTTTTGACTTTCTGAAGAATTTTTCCTCTCTGTTAAAGAAGAGCGAGATAACATGGTCTAAAGTGGCAGAGTGAAGGGTTTAGGTGAGACAGTCACTCACCTGCTAAGGACTATGCATGATTCTAGGTGCTGGGGGCACCACATTAGACAACACAACACCTGTCCTCTTAGAGTGGGGATTCCAGAGATACCAGGAAAATGGTGATTAATCCTGGAATAGCTCATGGGAGGGAATTTGGCATGCCCCTCTCTGGAGGACAGACGCTCATATATCTTGAGGAGTGTAATAATGAGGTTGTCTTACTGTAGAAAACAGAGAAGGAGATGGGATTGAGAAGGCAATTTTTGTAAGTGGAAGGTTGGAAGAAAAGGCTTTACAATTCCAAGAATGTAATGAATGCATATTCTATTGTCATTAAGGAGGGAGACTAAACTGGCGGGGGATTTTTTTTTTTTTCTTTAAAGCTTCTTCTGCAAGAAACAGTGTGGAGTAACTGAAAACCATGCAATTAGATGAAGCAGGAGTTTTGGCATCTTGCTTGAAGCCTGCTGAGCTGGAAGACCTGTGACTGAAGGTCAAGGAGAGTGTGCAAGCAGATATGGATTAATAAACACACTGGAGTGTCTTACTGAGATAGTAATATTTGGATTATAAAACACTTTTAAAAACTATTTGAGCCCATGATTAATTGGGGCTCACAAATTTCAAGCAGTGAAATGTGTTTTACTGCAATTGCTATTAAGAACTCCTATCAGCTATCCGATTCCTTGATTTCCCTAGTGAATTTTATAATCTAAATTAAACAGAGAATGGTATAAATTTTCCTTTTTTTTGGGTAGCTGATTAAAACCAATATCATCTCAATTTACTGTTACATAGTAGTTATATCTGACTCTATGGAACAATTTATTATGTATCTGATTACTTCCAATATTTTTATGAATTGATCATAAGCCAATTTGAAAACTTACTGATCTAAAATAAGTTCGGTAATAACAGAATATACTGCCTGAAAGAATTATTAATAAAATAAATCGGGATGCATAGAAATTGGCATCTCTCCCTGTATAAATTATATTGTCATGAGACTGTGAATCATTTCTTATCACGTATTTCTAACTCCACGTTCTGTGGTAGTGGCTTCATCACCAATTCATAAGTATGCCAGAATAAGGGAAACTATTTTCTCAACAGATTTTTTTCTTAAGCCATTTTCAAAAGAAACAGAACAGAAACAAGAGAACGAAGAGATTCATATTTTATACAATTGTAGAACTGCCTAAAAATGCTACTCTAGTTTGATGACAATAGCTTTAGTTTCTGAATAAGCATATATGCTATTTCAGGTGTAAAAGAAATTTGCGAATGGAGATTTTCCCAAGTTTTTCAAAAGAAAAACGCTTGCACACAAATAACACAGGCAACTCATCATGAAAGACTTGAGATGGAGAAAAAAATGACAAAGAATATTTTCATTCCCTATAAGCACAGCTGTCTATTCGCATTACAGAACAGAAACTGAATGGAGGAGGGAAAAGCAAAGAGTGCTTTGGGATATTCATGCAGTCACAATCCCAGGAATAAAGTGAAACTTTCTCAGGAGAAGCAGGGCTGTTTGTTCTGACCTCCTCTCCTCCCTCTCACAAGCACCACTGGGTTTTTCCTCAACAGGGCTGGGAAGTGTGCTTTCCTTGGGGTGCAGGAGAGAGTGACATCTACTTCTCCTACATCTCCCAGGAATTTGCTGAAGGTCCAGGAAAGAATTTTTATTCTATATGTGAGTCAGTTGGATTAACTTTATGGAGTGTCTGTGACAAACCACAGATAGTGGGAGAGGTGATGGGTTTGGCGGGGATGTGATGCTTAATTCTCCCTCTGTCCCTTAGTCTCACCTTCTAGAAAGTCCAGGATCCTTGTTCTGTTGCTGGTACCCGGAAAGGGCTGCTGCTTCCCATCTCCCACCCGCTGTGTAAATATACAACGGAACAATGGACTGTCCTGACCTTCACTGTGCTTTACTGGTTCTACTCAGTTTCTCCCTGGGAGTTGGGCTGTAACCCTGAAGACCACATGGGCACTTGAGCAGTCCAGATTCTGTTGTTTGACAGTGATCTGTCCAGATGGCAGCTATCCCTCCCCACTAGTTCTTGAAGATTTCTCCTTTTCTAGCATGATCCATGTGTTGTGTAACAATTATCACCTCTCTCTGTGCACATCTGTCTCCTTCACTTTCTTACGATGTCCATACATTGCTGTGTTCACTTGATCAAGGGATCTGAATTCATGATGGCGAGTGGCACCAGGCAGTGCATCTAAATAATGCAATTTTACCCAGCACTGGAAGGAGGCTGGGGTTAGCCAGAAGAATACTGAAAACAGGAATAAGCTTAGGAGGCCAAGGAATGTGTTCCCAGGTGGGCAGGAGGACAGCAAAGTTCCTGGTAATGGCATAGAAACCAGGAACCTATCTTTAAGAGGATAGGAAGTCTGTTGGGTTTGGAAGGCTGGCCAAGGAGGAGCAATCTCTACCCAGAACACGTAAAGATAGTATGCAACTGGACACAGGTCAACAGACGGCTTTGATATTTAGAGAACAGATGTTTAAAAGAGTCATGCAAGGAATGTTCACAGAAGAAAGCATGTATTGTTATGGAAGCTGAGGGGGTAGAACATTTGCATAAGGCAGAGGACTGGAAGTGGGTTTTCTGTGGTGTGGACGTGACTTCTTTATACCCACATATGAGCCCCAAAATAAGAATAGATCCCTCCATCAAAAAACTGACTTCTTACTCATCTTTCATATTACAGGGTACTCTTTTGATTACTTTTTAAAATTCAATTTTTTTCTAAAAAAGTATTATTTAGAGAACACGTAGCCTTAAGATGAGTAAAGTGTGTAAAACTCTTAATAGAATTTTACATGCTTGCAGATATTATTTAATGGAATTTTATGTACATACATGACTTCATATATTTTATATTTATTTATACGATTTAATATATAATATATAATTTTATATATGAATAACAAAATTTAAGATATATTGATTTAACATAATTTGGTGATCATTCTTAGAAGTATTCATTTACTTTAAAATAAGTATCAGCCCATCTATGTGCCAGACACTGTTCTAAGAAGGAGATAGAATTATAACAAAGGAGACAAGATTTCTGTCCCTGCAGGGAAGACGAGGTCTCTGAAGATGAGCTCTACGGAGAAAAATAAAGCAGGTAAAGGGAGTAGTTTTAGATACAAGCTTTGGATGATGTTGTAAAAGTCTTTAAAAGACCACTTTAAAAGCCATGCAGTCAAAGGTTATGTTGTGGAGTTCACAAATATACACCCACAATATGAATGAGGCATTATACCAAATGTTATGCCTATTTTTATATCAAGGGACAATTGTGACTTATATTAACATTTCCTAAGATCACATGAAATGTGGACTAAAAAATGCTCAGCCAGGTTAGATAACTCAGGAGGGTGTTATGGTGAGAATATCAATGTAGAAGATATACATAAAGAGCTCAGATAGAATTGTTTGATGGTATGTGAATGGAAATGAGTCATGTTCCCACCAGTGTATTTTATATATTGTGATCTTCAAGTTTGTCTGGGACCATAAATCAATAAATTAAACAGT